>NC_143076.1:6882500-7507500 GCF_052426305.1 Pelodiscus sinensis | reverse complement strand
GCTTCAGGCAACATAAACACTCCAGCCCAGGCTGCCAGAAGGCCTTCTCTTTCCCAGTTCAGGCGAGCAATTTACACCCTCCCTTCTTACACTCGCGTGTCCAGTCCTGCGTCTTCCGGGCACGTTGCTGTACGCCAGCCAGCTGCCTCCAGAGCAGCAGCGTGTGCTGGTTTCTTGCCCTCCTCTCAGGCCAACACTTCCCTGAGCACAAGGCTTTTCACACTTGTGTACAGGGAAACCAAACGGAAGTTTATTAACAAAGCTTGAGTTCAAGTTTCAGACAAAAGCAAGTAAAAGGAAGCAGAAGGTTACGGATAAAAGCAAAAATGTAACATGCGAATGATAGTCGATAACTATTAACCAGGTGTGTGCCCATCCACCCAAAGGCATTTCTTGTGTGCTCGAGAGAACTGGATTCACTTGGTAAGAGACACTCACTCTGGCAGAGTCTTGTCTCCACACAGGATAACAGTTGGTGCCTTTCCCCGCACAGGCCCAGACTCAGGGCTTTCATTGCCTGCGCCTCCATCATGCTGCTCCTCTGTTCAAGACTCGGTCCAGGCGGCTCTTTTTGCCTCAGTCTGCGTCTGCTCCAGACTGTAAAGAAAGGGCTGGGGGTGGATTTCAAGTGTCTGGCGTGTTGACTGAGTTAACCCTGAGCCTCACCCAGCCTCAGGTGATGCGTTTCACCTCCAACCATTCGGGAACATCAGCCTGAAAACGTTTCCCGTTCAACCAATCCGTGAGAACGACAGCCAACGAGGGCCACATTCCATCAGAGCCACTACAAGACCCTCTCAAGTGAAATATGACAAGGGGGCGGGGGTCAGACACAGGCCTAACATACCTTGCTGGGCATGTCTGCGCCAGCAGTTATCAGTGGCGGGGTGTTTAGTGATTGGCCTGGGAAAACGGTTTTTCACAGAGAGTTCTCTATTTTGCAGTCACCCCTACCGCTGGCTCGGCCTACAAGGAGTCTCAACAAAGGGACTCTGGTTATCCCTGGATCATTGCTTCTCCAGCCGGGGTCAGAGTGGTGGGGGGGCGGGGAGGGGGGCTGTATTCTCCAAGAAGCCGAGAGGAAGCTTGCATGGGAAATGCCCATCTTCCGCTGGTGTGGTGGCTCCCTGAAGGATGTGGTCTCCAGCAACGTTTCAGGCTAATATGGGAGCCGTTTCAAAGGAAGCAGGGTGGTGGGGGAGGTGCGCAACTGTGCGGAGCAGGAAAAGCAGCTAGCGGCAGGGAGAGAAGGAGCAGGTACCCTGTTACCCCCACTGGTGGGCCTGGAAGGAAGCTGAGCAGAAGGCCCTGGGCTTCTCCGTCACTCTGAAAGCCGGGAGATTCTCGGTTCTCCCTCCCTTCCAGCCGCAGGGCCCAGGAGAAACAACTCCCGTCCCTGGCTGTCAACATGCTCAGCTCACCTGCCATCCCCCGAGGAGGGCAGCTGGCCCCATTCTGACCTGCACGGGAGACTCACCAGCCAGATACCACTGGCCAGCCAGGCAGACCTAGGGGGGTGTGGTCTTACCCTCCTAATGCTAGGCTAGAAGCTTTGCCCCTAGAGCTGGGCCCAGACCTCAGTACTATGGGGCCCATTTGAACTTAGCAGCCAGGCCCATGCTCTGGATTTGGCTGAATCAAATCTTCAGGCCTAGATGAAAGGAGCTCTCGGACCCAGCTCGGAGGGCAGAGGTGGGCGTCTGTCACCAGCTGCATCGGCCAGCGGGAGTCCTAGCGAGCTGCGGGAATTGGCTGTGTCGCCTCTGTCGCAAACCCGGGAGCAGCTGCTCTTAGCTGCCCTTGTGGGACTTCACATGGGCTGATGGGACTCTCAGACTTGGCAGGTGGCATGGCCCCTCCGTTTTCCCTAGTGCCTTTGTTCTGACGACTTTTCTCCCTGCCACCGAAATAACGTGTCAAGCTAAAGCTTATAATGAGCCAGAAGTCCGAGTCTCTGGGTAAGGTGCCCTGGGTGTCAATCACACGTCTTAGGGGTGACCCAATTATGGTAATTGGCCAGTTTTTGCTAGGGATGGGTTTTTTTAAAATTTCCAGACAGGGGAGGAATAAAGCAATGCCCTTAAAGCAGAGAACGGCCAAATATATTGTGCTTGAAGCTCTCCTTGGTGCCTTCTGCTTCCACCTCTTCAGTGCTGAGCACATAGAGGTATAAACAGGCTCCTGGACAGTCCTGGTTTTGTTTTGTTTGAAGGAATAGAATCTGGACTCGGTAGGTGAGCAAGCAGGAGAGTTTATTACACACACAGCGCTGGGTGGAGTGTCACTGCTAAGCTCAGTGAACACTGCCGAACAATAGGTTACAACTAGTTATATAGGATGCTCAATAGACAGATCAAAGTGATGGGGGGGAGATCCCGGACCCCCTGGATAGAGGCTAATAGTAAGGCAATATACGAGCAATAATATGAAGTTACATAGGCTACGTCTAGACTGGCATGATTTTCCGGAAATGCTTTTAACGGAAAAGTTTTCCGTTAAAAGCATTTTCGGAAAAGAGCATCTAGATTGGCACGGATGCTTTTCCGCAAAAGCACTTTTTGCAGAAAAGTGTCCATGCCAATCTAGACGCGCTTTTCCACAAAAAATGCCCTGATCACCATTTTTGCGATCGGGGCTTTTTTGCAGAAAACAAAGCTGAGCTGTCTACACTGGCCCTTTTGCGCAAACGTTTTGCGCAAAAGGACTTTTGCCTGAACGGGAGCAGCATAGTATTTCCGCAAGAACACTGACAATCTTGCATGAGATCGTCAGTGCTTTTGCGGAAATTCAAGCGGCCCGTGTAGGCAGCTGGCAAGTTTTTCCAGAAAAACTGGCCAGTCTAGACACAGCCATAGTGTTTCCAGTAAAACAAGTATTTAAACAAAGCAATAGAGATGTAGCCGTGTTAGTCTGGACATCAATTATCAGCGAAGTGGTGATATGTCTGTCAGCTTCAAGAATAGTGATAGAAATGTTTTTTGTTTTGGCTTCGAGAAGTTATCTCTGCAGGATGTGGTCCATCTAGGGATTAAAGCAGAGACATTAGCACCATTGAACGTGTCTTGTCCTGCCTCCCATCCTGTGATGGCTTTTCGTTGATGGGCTAGACTGGTGGGGAAGGGGAATAACCATGTACTGTGTTTGTGCCATTCCCAGAGTCTGAATTTAGATTGAGTTCTTAACAGAATATCATAGCCTGCCTCAGAAATTTTCATCCTACAGGTAAAAGGCAGAAGCTCGGATCTAGCAATCAGACCGCCTAGGTCCTGATACTCCTCCAGGAGTCTAATTAGAAATCCTCAGAGGACTTCAGAGAGGAGATACGGGGGACAGGTCACTTGAGGCTCAGCCGGGTTGGACTTGCCTGCCTGTAAAGCAGACGGCACACATGGATGTGGGGAGACGCAGTGCATATGAGTTTGGGAGGTCACTGGAAAAGAAAGTGGTGCGGGAGGACTCTGCGCCTTGGATTGCACTGGAGGTTTGTGACCAATCTGAACACTCGTGTAGCAGCAACCGTGCAGTGGCTCGTGTCGATTTTCACTGGTGCTGTGGATTCATTTCAAGCAGGGTGTGTTTCTCTCCGGTGCCATGAGTGGTTTTGCCTGCCCACCCGGCAGGCTTGCACTGAAGCAGCTGCTTTGTGGTTCAGATCAATGAAACTCCCCAGTCCCTGCATCTTTGCTGAGTGTTGTGAATTGTCGGAGTGAAATGGGGCTGCGTTCTGCACTGCTTGGTGGCAGCACTGGCAGTTTTTATGAGCTAGCACTGTGCTCCTGTGTTTCAGCAGATGGGGTGTGGCGGGGGGAGGTGGGGGGCAGGGAGAACCCGACAGAACGACTGTTCCCTTTGGAACTTCAAGAATGTTGCATGGAAACATTCTTTGCAACCCCCATGTTTCCCTCACTCCACGTGGGGGTCCAACACCCGTCTGTGTCCTGTTAATAAAAGAGAGGACAGGTTTTTGTTTTCAGAAGAAGCCGTGGTCGTGTAGAATCATAGAATCACAGAACACTAGACTGGGAAGGGACCTCGAGAGGTCATCGAGTCCAGTCCCCTGCCCTCACGGCAGGACCCAACACCATCTATTCTAGAGCATCCTTGATGGATTCTATCCAGCCTGCTCTTAATATCTCCAGAGATGGGGATTCCACAACCTCCCTGGGCAATTTATTCCAGTGTTTGACCACCCTGACAGGCAGGAAGTTTTTCCTAATGTCCAACCTAAACCTCTCTTCCTGAAATTTAAGCCCATTGCAGCTTAATGGGCCTCTGGCACACACATGCATGGCAAAGATACGAATTCCCATCTGGGCAGAGACTGGTGAAGGAGGAAGGTTCCCTTCCTTAACGGCATGGATTGGATGCCAGCAGAGGCCGAAGGGTAGGATATCCCCTCTACAGTTACAACTTCAAGGGGAAGCTCTTTACTCATGCTTCGAGCCAGAGTCATTCCCCTCTTTCGTGGGTTTCTTTGCTTCAAAGTCCTGAGTCCTGGCTGCGTGATGTTAGAGAAAATCTTCACCCCCAAAGAACTGGTTATGCTCATCATGTATTTATTTTGGCTTTTGATTGGCTTTTCCCTAAGGCCTCCTGGTCCCAGCTCCTCTTAAGCAGCAGGCACACAGGTTAACCCTGCCTCGCCCTAGCACTGGGATATCTGCTGTATTGCAATGTACCCAGGCGGTGGGATGGAGTCACCTTGTTAGTGCCCTGAGTTCTGACTGGCACTAGCAGCTCGGCTCGTCTGAGAAACTGTTCCTAGAGACCTGCTCTGCATATCACACCTGTGCTAGTATGGAGAGTCTCCCAATGGGGCCTGCCCCAGAGATGGGTTCAGCTAACAACCAGGAGCAAACAGAGGTGTGGGAAGCCGTCCCCAGGTACCACTGCCCCTCATCTCTCACCTACCAGACCTGAGCAATGTGCATCCTCCTTTGTAAGTGATGCTTGAAAGGGATAAGGAGCCTGTTTGGATCAGCTACCTCTGGTGCAAGCTGCAAGTATTGGCGTTTAAACTCTGGGGAAGGGAGTGGAGTGACGTGAGGAGGAGCTAGAAAGCTTGGACCTTCCAGCAACAGAATTTGGTCCACTTAAAGATATTCCTTCCCCTGCCTTGTCTCTTCCATATCCTCAGACCAGCGGGGCCTCGGTAACACTGCCAACGATTGTTGCCTGGATGTAGAAATAATAAGGGAATGCACAGTTAGGACTGTTCTGACCTGCTGCCGACTTTGTAGCCATTCTTGGGTTTCTTGAGGGAGGGATTCACTCCTAGCTATTCTGTCACTCACCAAACACATTCTTAGCCATTTGTATGAAGTAAAAAGCCTGTTTGCATGATGCCAACTTAAAGTGGAGGCAAACATTGAGAGGTTACTCTTTGATTCCTCTGTATTTGTATTGTTCTTGGTCTTTCTACCAGTTGATTTGATTTAATCTGATTCTCATTCTGGCAGAATCTGGAGGCCCAGCTGAGGTCAAGGGGGCACTGTACGACGTGTCACAAGTTTATAATTGAAACAGACAAAGGTTTTATTCTTAGCCTCACTTTGCATATGAGGAGCGGAGGTGCAGGGGGATAAATGACTAGTCCAAGTTCATCCAGAGAGTCCGTGGTGGAGACAGAAATGGAACAGATCCCGCCTGTGGCCTAGTTTACTGTCTTTACTACAAGACCGTCTTTCCTCCTAACTTTGCTTTTGCTTTGGAAGAAGGAAACTGTTATTGCTTTCCATACAGGTTCTGTTTGAGTGTGAGTTGAACAGGAATGAAAAATTCATATGAAATCTAACCTGGTCCACAGCGCTTGTTGTCCCAGCACTTAAACAGGCTGTGTAACATTTCTGCCATGTTTTTGAAAATCTTTCGAGTGCAGCTGTAGCAGGCCTCCGGTTCCTCCAGAAAACATTCTCTTTGAGAGAAAGAGTCACGAGGGAAATCAAACAGACTGTCTGATAGAAGGAAGGCACTTGAATTTTCATGGGTTAGCCAGCCAGTTCCACACCACGGACACAACCTCCAGAAAAGAGAGGGGAATTCTACATAATTGCATGTGAAATCTACCCCTGTACAAGGAGTCTGCATCTCTTCCCATGGAGTGTTCAGAGATTATGGTTCTGTTTCAGCCCTTTAGCACAGTGGTGAATCCCCCACCCCATGTGTAACTGCCGGGAAAGACTAATGCAGTGCTATAAAAACCCTCAGCAGTGATTCTCCCAGGACCCTAGCAGTAGCACAGCAAAGATTAATACATGCTAAGAGCATAAGAGCGGCCATACTGGCTTGAACCAAAGGTCCATCCAGCCAGTGTCCTGTCTGCCCACAGGGCCAATGCCAGGTGCCCCTTAGGGAATGAACAGAACAGGGACTCATCAAGTGATCCCTCTCCTGTTGCCCCATCCCAGTTTCTGGCAAACAGAGGCCAGAGGCACCATCCAGTCGCTGCTCAGTTGCTATTATGAAAGAGGTTTGGAGGGGTAGGAAGCTCACTGCAGATCTCAGTAGCTGTGTCAGCGACATTTACTCCGGTCGCGCGGGTAACACCCTCCTCGGCCAGGAGAGAGGCACGAAAGGGCATGGAGACGAATCTGTTCCGCTGCCCTTAGAAGTGACTCCGCGTGTGGCGGGAGTGAGGCAGTTGCAGAGTTGGGCAGCAATGCTGCTGACTTCCCATGCTGCTTGGGTCTCTAGGGATACCTGCTACCTTTGAGGAGCAAGAACTACCTGGTGCCCATGGTTCCCCTCAGCCTTGTGTGCTCCTTTACCTGCATGCACCGGCTGAGTCGGGCGATGCTTTGTGCTCACTTGGCACAAGTTGCTGGGGTGATGAAATGAACCAAAGTGAAATCCTAGACTTGTTCTGAGGTACAAGTCTCTCCTTGGGTCAGGAAAGGCAGTGGAAGATGGGTACTGATTTAATGGCTGTTCCCACCAGGGACACTGGAACCGAGCAGGCAGAGTGCAAACAGTTTTCCATTAGTTCTGATTTTTCCAAGGGCTCGCTTGGGCAATGGTGCTTCCCCCATGCTCAGTTGTGAGCAGAGGTCACCGGTGTCATGCCCGGACAGGTAACTTGCTCCGTCCAATGACGACAACCATTCAGCTACATGCATGTGCTCGTCCGGTATGTTGTGCTCTGCACAGGTAGCCAGGACAGCAGACTTCAAGAGAGCCCCCGAAGACCTCACAATCAGATAAGGGACAAAGGCAACAGACCTGGTTTATTGTCAATGAAACTGGGTCCCAATATCCAGCAGACTCTATCAGGCCACTAACCCAGGTATGCCTGTTGCAATGCATCAGCTCAATCTACAGCCGGACTTTCAGGGCAGACAAGGAAAACCCCTGTAGGGCACATTTTTATACGTTAGGTACACACAAGTTACACATCACTCCTGGCATACCAGGTTGCCACCCTCTGATGTTACCTAGGTAGCACCGTGTACCTGCTGGTTTGATCAACACACAGCAATCCATCATGCTGTCATTTTAGACCCTAGGTCGGCATGTCTCTGTTATCTGTGGGGCGTGTGGTGGTACCGAGATGCCTGCTGATGAGGTGTTCTGTTACCACCCCTCTGGCCTAGGTCGGCATGTCTCTGTTATCTGTGGGGCATGTGGTGGTACCGAGATGCCTCCTAATGAGGTGTTCTGTTACCACCCCTCTGGGACGTGTTTACAGCCTGTGCCTCAAACCTCTTAGTGCTGAGTGTTTCTGCAATACCAGCCCTGCTCTTGCCAAGTGGTGTGAGCTTAACTTTGCTTCACATTAGCAAAGTCTTTGCCTGGGCCTCAGCCTCACACTAGGTCTGGGATACTAGGGGGTTTGTTTTAGGTGCTCCCCGCACTACATCAGCATCCTTGAGAAGCCATGACTCAGTCATGTGGATGTTGACGGAGAGTTTCTCTTACATCCGGCATAATGGAGCACTTTCAGGAAGGGCGTTTGACTGAGCAGCACAGCTTGAATGCCATGCCGGAGCATCATTTGAGAGAAGTTTTATTTGCTTAATTATGGAGAATGAAAATAGGGGAGGACCTGTCTGCAGATGATCTGAGACGCAGTGAACTGACTGAACTGTTGTTTTTTTTATTATTCACACATCCTTAAACTCGCGAAGAGTTATTCGCCTGGTTAACTTGACGCTCGCAAGAAGCCCAATGACATTGAGTTACACGGGCACGTAATTCTTTGCAGGATCAGGACTGTGATGAGCATGGAAAATGAGAGCGATGCAGAGCCCTTTCATCGGGTGCATTGCAATCACATACTTCCAAGGGAAATTGCGGTGCCGTTGGCCGAAGGGTTCATGTGGTTGAGGTGGGAATCAGCTAATTAATTTCAGACTCGGTAACTTATTGCCCCAGGTGGTGAAATGGAGTCAAGAAGCCTGCTGTCACCATGACGAACTAGGTTAAGTATCCCCATCGCTCCTGGGGGGAGGGGCTTGTGGTGTGGGGAGCAGGCGTTGGGGCACATAAAGATGCACGAGTGTGAGTGACACATCCATTGGTGCGGCCTGGGAAGATAGAGACGCTCTTCCTTAGGGGCGCCATGATCCCAATTACAGGGTCAAGATGTGCTGAATTGAGAGAGATTTCCGAGGAGGAGTAAAATAGGCCCTGGGGAGGAACACGTGAGCAAAGAGCATTAAACAGAACAAAACGGATAATGAATGCCGCTGTTCGAGCACCTGTCAAAACTGCGCAGGAGTTTAACACGTCAGGTTGGGGAAAGAAGAAACCGCGTCCTTCTGTTTGAAGCTGGAACATGGCGGGTGGGACACTCTAGTGCTCCGATCCCAGATTTCAGGGTCAGCTATGCTGTTGGGGAACTGAGGCATAATGTCACGCGGGTAAGATATGTCTGCTGGCATCTGCACTGAGTCCTTTGCCCCGTCAAACAGTCATATGATGGACAAGTCACTTTGCTGCTCCGTGCCTCAGTGTCCCCATCTGTAAAATGGGGTAATGGGATCCTTTCTAAAGTTCTCTGACGCATTTGGATGGAAAAGCCGGGTGTTATTACACATCTTGTGGCACGTAAATGTGTGGTGGGGGTGTCCATCTCACTCAGGCCTGGAAGGGACTAAGGCACCCAGGCCTGTTAACTCCACAGACTGCACTGGGGGAAAGAGCCATGGAGCGGAGATAGCAAGCAGGCTCAGCGGTAGCAAAGGAAGGTGGCAACAGACAGGGGCTGCTGCTGGGAAAAGGGCAGCCCCTCCCTAAGAGGAAGGGCTGGAGCTGGCCTGCCCAGAGCAAGGCAGGGAACCAGGAGCGGCAGGAAGCCGTCCAGTGAAGGAGCCGTGACGGCTGGGAGAGGAAAGCCCAGAACTGCTGGGTTGAGGGTCCCTGGACTGGAACCCAGAGAGGACGGGCCCAGGTCCCCCTTCCAGCACCAGGCAATCAATGGGGTCACTGCCTGAGACCACCAGTGAAGAGGCCAGGGAGTCCTGTGGCACCTTAAAGAGGAACAGGGCAAAGGCAGGCAGTGGCATGCAGCGAGGGAAGAGCACGGAGTGCCCGGGACGGAGGACTGAGCCATGTAGATCAGTGTTTCTTAAACTCTGTTCCGCAGAACACCGGTGTTCCGTGAACAGCTCGCAGGCCTGCCCGCCGCCTCGTCTTGGGTTTTGTCTTTTTTTGTCTGACATTGAAGAAAATGTTCACGGGTGTTCTGCATACAAACATATGATTGTTTGGTGTTCCGTGGTCTCAAAAAGTTTAAGAACCACTGATGTAGTGGACCGTGCGGTTCCGGGGCGCGAGAGGGGCTGCAGACCCGAGAGTGACAGCCTGAAACCCTGGGAAGGAAATTGAGCCTGATGAGCTAATCCCCAGTGTGGCCAGGAGGAGGCGCCAGACTAGCAGTGAGTAGAGCCCCCCCCCCATCACAGAGTGGCACACAGAATTAGCCTTAGCTAGACACTGAGTTGAGTCTCTTCCACCCACCCACCCACACTTTAAAGCTTCCCTGTTTTGCTTGAGGTTGCTATCAAAGCTCCCTGCTTTTCTGAGATGGGCCGCTCCAAAGATGGAGACACCACAATGATATTCAGTGGCCGAGGGAACTGGTGCATTTTAAATGACATCGTACAGCTCGAACCTCTCTAATCCAGAACTCTCTGGTCCAGAAACATCTGTGGTCTGGCGTGATTTTAGAGAGCCAGATTTCCACTTTTCCTGGGTGTGGCCAGGTTTCCTGCAGTCCCGGAAAGTTTGTTTACAGCCACCAGTCCTGGCTGGCTCTGTTCTGGGCTGTTATTTAGTTCCAATTTACCCTTCCATGTCCTCCAACAGTCCATACAAGAGATGAAATGCAGAGGCCTGTTTCTGTCCTGAAATGCACATGCTCAGCACCCTTTGAGAACTGGGCCGCTGCACTTTCGAGCACAGATCGTAGAACTTTGCATGGATCGTCACACAGACGTGTCCACAGACATCCAAGTGGATGCTGCTAGCCAGGCCTTGTGGTGCATAAAGCTGCCATTCCTGGGTAGGACTGGCCCACCCTCAATAGCATGGCTGGCCCTTAATTCATGGTATTTCATCCAACGCCTTTCCCTCCTGTTTTAGTGTTTGTTCTGGGTGTTGTGGGAGCCCCAGTTCTGGATTCTGTTGTGCATAGGGTGTCAGATATGTGGGACCTTACAGTGTGCTTCCCAAACCCACCACTCTTGGACATCACAGTGGGTGAATCCATGAGCTGGCAACAGTAGTAGGCTATTATCCTCTGTCAGTCGCTTGAGGGAACTGCAGGGCACATTTTGCCAGCCTTGTTCTGCTCCTGAGGGAGAGGCCCCTTCTGGTCTCCTTACGTGTCAGGAGTAGGAACTTAGAAGCAGCCTCAGAAGTCTGTCTGCATCTTGCTTCACATGGGCAAGATGGAGGAAGTCCTGGCAACTTGGCTGGAGCAGCGAGCTGGATTTTGTTATGCCCTGTTTAAATAACATTTTGTTTTCACGGTAGCTAATCTCTTCAGCCCTCTAGCGCAGCGCTGCCTGGCAGCATCCTCTGCGCGCCCATTTCCTTGAGCATGACAACTTGATGACTGCGCTGGCTAGATGATAGTAATTGGCTGGGTGCTCCATCACATCCCCTGCCCCCACTCTGTCACAAGAGGATTTCAAGTGCAATTTTCCCTTGCACATCAAACAGCAATTTCCCCTTGCCGAAATCACAACCTGTGAAAACTCTGCCCTAATCAAATCTATCAAGCCCCATTTAGGAGCTGGCTCCTGTCTGTTTATCAGGGAAATGGACTTGAAATTGGCCCCTCTAATGGAATCCCGGCTCCCACATAAGTGTTCAGAATTAATAGCAGGGCTCGCCGTGCGCTCGGGAAGTCGGGCGCTTGATTCTGGTTACAGTAAATTGCCGCAATTTCTGCCCCGTGAGACTCTCAAGTGGCGTGCAGTATTTTTAGGAGGGGGAGATGGGATCGGACGTGTAAGCGATCCCCGCCTTGAGGAGGAAGGATGGGCCGGTTTTCATGGTGACTCGCGTTGGATCAAAGGTAGAGAAAGGGAAGGTGTTACAAACGCTTAGGAGCTAAGAGCGGAATTCGGAGCAAGTCACTAGGCTCATAGTTACTTGTTTATTGCCTGCAGCTGTGAGGCCTTGTGGGAGCAGGGACTCGTACCGGCAGCCAAGCAATGTGCTAGCTCAGCTCGCTGCTTGGAAGGGAGACTCTGGAGCACTTGGGGACTGCGGAAGTAGCTCAGCAGGGAGCTGCTGCTCTGCAGGGCTGAGCCCCGTGGGGCGAACAGATGTCTGCCAAGGGAGAGAGAGAACCTAAGTCCCGGGACCTGTTTTGCCTCCCCCCAGCAGATCTCTCTAGAGCTGAGATGGGAACTTCACTGCACCCTGGCGACCTGTAAGTGGAGCAGTCGCGGGGGCGGACGGTTGTGTTCAGCAAGGGGGCCTGAGCGGTTGCAGTACAGGACGTACCTCCCAAACCCGGGACTCTCCCGGATGCTGCTGGACCAAGGAGCCTGGGAGGCCAGGAATGGGAGCATGCTGGGATAGGGAGCCCTAGTTGGACCAGCAGCAGCAGGGCCAGGAGGTGGCTGCAGAGCCCCTGCCAGGCTAGGGAATCCCCGGTGTCCATGGGGCTGGGGGGGGGATCCCCGCCATGGCTGGGATATCAGTGCGGCCAGGCGGCGAACGGGGAGCCCCACCCCAGCTAGAGAACCCCCGGTGTGAGCCAGGAGCTCTCGTACCAGCTGGGGATCCCCCCGATAGCAGCAGGGCCTGGTGGCGGCAGGCTGGGTCCAGTCCAAGGAACCCCGGCAGTGGGGCCAGGCATCCAGGGAGCCCCGGGAATTCTCAGTAGCCGTGGGGCTGGAGTGGCCGGATGCCCCAGCCAGAGAACCACTGGCGGGAGCGGGGCCAGGCAGTGGCAGGGGAACCGTGGGGAATACCCAGCAGCCGTGGGGCTGGCAGCGGCTGGGAAGCCCCAGCTGCAACCCCAGGGAATTCTGGTGGCAGCGAGTGGGCAGCAGGGTGGGAGTTCCAAGGAGAGGAGCCCAGGAGTGGGGCAGCCAGCAAGGGAGCATTGACCTCCCCTGGCCTGGCAAACTCCCTGGATCAGGACCACTCCGCTCCCGAGGCTGCCGGACTAGGGAGGTCCCGCCTGTATTTTGCTGTCCAGAGACTAAAAAACAGGTATTGTGCATCAGATCCCCTCCCCTTGTGTTTGGAGGCCTGTGCTTTTCACTCCCTGCAGTGTTGTGTTGCTGTGAGATGTTCCGCAGACACTCTGGACCTTATTATCTCAGTCTCAGTTTTCTGTCTGTAAAATGGGGATGATAAGAGCCCCACATGTCTGAGGGACGTAGTGAAGATAATTCACTACCTCTGAGAAGCAGACCGACACTGCAGGGATGTGCGGCATAGAAAAACCCAAGAGAAAATAAATAATTCTGTCTTCATGCCAGGCTTTGAACAGTGTGTGATAAATGAGGCCTGAGGCTACACTGAACAATGAGGATACAACAAAATATGGAATAGCTGTTTGTTAAATGAGCACCATCCATCGTATGCACAGAATCAAGCAAGGGTCCTATGGGTCGGGGGGAACTATCATTAAAGAGAGAATCAAAATACAGCTGCATGAGGGGGCTGAATTAAGGTTACATGGGCATCCTTAATTCTTGCAGTTCCTAATTTTTGAGTGTTTGGCTTTGCGATATTAATGTTATTTTAATATCATTTTGTTTTATTTATGTATTAGAAGATTTAGCCACTGTTACCTGGGTCCTTGAATCAAGTAATTATTGTTTGTCTTCATTTAAATACTGTCTCTAGGTGGAGCTGGGGTGAGGGATTTGGTATGCAGGCTGCCATGAAACTGACAAGATAAGGAGCAAGGCAGTGGGGAGTTGGCCGGAGTTACATAACTTAGGCCTGGTCTGTATCTGAACGTGATGCCCGTGTGACTGGCACAGTTAGGGTTCTGTGTTGGTTCAGGGCTAGATTTATTTACCAGTGTCACTATGCCTGTATGTTTCCCATGTAGCCACTAAAAATCGTAGTGGTTACCTGGGTACATGCCGCAGGCTCTGCAGTATAAAGCTTAAACAAGAGCCCTCAGTGAAGCCTCCACAAGAGTGGGACTGCCAGCCCCTGCCAACCCGGCTCCCGGGGAGGTGGCTTCCCTGCTGCAGACAAGCCAGCTCCCTGAGAGCCGAGCGGCCAGCCCCTGCCAACCCGGCTCCCGGGGAGGTGGCTTCCCTGCTGCGGACAAGCCAGCTCCCCGGGAGCCGAGCAGCCAGCCCCAGCCAACCCGGCTCCCGGGGAGGTGGCTTCCCTGCTGCGGACAAGCCAGCTCCCTGAGAGCCGAGCGGCCAGCCCCTGCCAACCCGGCTCCTGGGGAGGTGGCTTCCCTGCTGCAGACAAGCCAGCTCCCTGGGAGCCGAGTGGCCAGCCCCTGCTGGCTCCGCTCCCAAGGAGGTGGCTTCACTGCCGTTTCAAATCCTCTGCCGGGGGGCGGAGTGGGCAGCTGTTGCAGCCCCAGCTCCTGGAGAGGAGGCTTTGCTGCCGTACTGAGCCGGCCGTGTGTAACCGACACCATTAACCGATAAGCATCAGATTGTCTGATAAATGGTTAGTCAATTACACTTGAATTTCCCTAATTTATACCAGTGAAAAGGTGCCTTACACCGTGATAGCTTGTTCTTACAGCCAGAGCTATTCCTGGCATAGGCACTGTTGTACCGCCCTAGCGGTGTCCACGTTGGGAGCTGTCCTGAGTTCATGCTACATTCCCACCTGTACGACTTTCCACTAGACAAGGCCTTTCCCAGGCTGAAATTCAGCCACCACACCCTCCTGAGAAAACCCCCTTGGGTCTGTAGTGAGCTCTGTGGGCAGGGCGGGGCGCTCACGCCTTCAGCAGCTCCGTGCAAAGAGGCAGCCTGATTCACACAGAGCTTCTTGGGAAGAAGCATGCAGCTGCTCTGCCTTGCGGTGCTGATGGCAAACATCCTCCTGTAAGCTGTGCTGACCTTCTTAAAAGGGGTCAGCAGGAGATGAAGGCAGGCTTGGGCGGGTTTTAGGGGTTAAAAAGGAAGAGTGAAATTAACAACAGAGATTAATAGACGCATTCAATATTTATCTGACCTCCTTTTTCATGATCCTTTTATACGGTGACCCAAAAAGCTGTTCCCTCCATCTCTCCTCTTTGCCTTCTCACTGAAGCCCTTGGTTTTGATTAGGATGAAAGCGCTTTCCCGACGCCCCCGGGAGGAGGTGTTGGGCCAGCGTGGGTCAAGCGGGAGTCTTGTTAACTGATGAAAGGTGATGCCGCTAACGATGATCATTCTGACAGGGGAGCCGATGTGGTTTGTGGGGGGGAGGGATGCGTGGTGCGCAGGGGATAGGGAATAATGGATCAAATGGGTGGGAAAGGAGCAAACACAGGAGGCTCTGTAGCTCAGACTAGCCTTTGGGATTGGAAGGCCCCATTCGACCCCGGGGTACTCACTGCAGCCTTCTCCGCACAGGTGCCAAGAGGGGGAGGTGCAGAAAGATGGCAGGGACATGCACACAGTCCACTTGCCCACCCTAGTATACTCATGTCCTACCGGGGAGGGCCTCCCTGACCCCAGGTGTTGGGCCGCATCATGAGGGCTGATAGATGACGACAGCAAAGGCTTTGCTAGTGGAAGACGCCACAGTGACCGCGCCAGGGGCCGAAGCACCCTCTCTCCATGGGACATCCCAGGCAGGGGCAGCACAAGCTGGTCTCCGTCCCCCGGAAGGCGCCTTCTGTAGGGATGCATGTGGAATTCTGCCTCCAGAGCCAAACGCCTGTTGCTACACAGCGCCCATTCGTGCCAACCAGCGGTTTTGCCTCCCAGCTACTTGATGGTTGCAACCTTCATTCCTGACTGACACAGGCTGGGTTTGAATTGGTAGTGTGGAGTGGCACAGCACCAGTCCCTTGTCCCATTTGTGCCCTTTTGCAGAGTCTCTTCTTTTACATATCCATACAGAAACTTGTTATTGATCCTTTTGTTCACTAATACCATGTGGCAGTGAGTTCCACATGATAACGCACATTCAAAAACGCCAACTTCCTCTTAAAAGACCATCCTCTATAACTGCTGAGTTGCCTCTACTCTCCCAGCCACCAATCTCTAGTTACTGTCCAACTTCATTGCTTTGCCCTTTCTGCAATAGTTGACTTAACTATTCGAATATGACTGACAGTCTGGATGGAGCAGTTCTAGCCTCAAAGGTTCTAGGGCTTTTGAGCTAGTTACTGCTTAGGGATTGCTACCAGCCAATGAACTTTGAAACAAAGGCTCTGTGCTTGAGAGGGTAGGAAGAAGTAACAGATCAATGCGCTACAGGGAAATTCAAGTTGTTCATCTAAGGATTATGATCAGAAATTCTCAACCATTTTTCCTATCTGCCTAAAGGGATATTGTAATTGAATGCAAAATATGTAATAGCCTTTATGAGCTACACCATCTGAGATCAAAAGATGGGTAAGGCTTTTGGTTGTGCATATTGCTGATTAAGGGCAGGTCTAAACTACACGGACAAGTCAATCTAAGTTATGCAATTTGAGTTATGTTCGTACCATAACTCAAATTGGTGTTGCTTAAATCTAGTTATCAGAGGGTTCATGCTGTGGGGGGTCGACAGAAAAAACTCTCCTGTCAACTCTCTTGACTCATCTCATTCTGCTCGAGTACTGGAGTTGACAGGAGAGTGATTGGCAATTTAGTGGGTCTTTATTAGACACGCTAAATCTACCGCCGATGGATTGATTGCTGCAGCACATCCACCCGGTAGTGGGGACAGTCCTTACATTCTGACTTCCAAATGGGCTAAGATGGGAATGAAAGGGAAAACCGGCAACAGTGTATTGTGATGGAAATGGGGCAAGACTTTGAATGCCTTTGGATTAGACTTCATTGCATTGTTCTTTTAGCTGTTGAGTCTTCTTCTCCCACCAACCTTGATGTTTCAGAAACATTGCCTGACTTGGCATTCCAACTTTGCCGTGTTTCTTCCATCAAGCCCTTGCCTGTCCAGTCACTGTCTCTTACCAGGGGCTGAAAGCTCAATTGACATGTCCTATGTGTTTGCTCTGATAGGCGTGATTGTAGTCACCCTTTCCTTTCCAACCAAATTGCGTAGCTTATTTTGAGTTAGTTTTGAAATAGAACGCTGTTCTGAAACGTCCCTTACTCTTCCTGGAACAAGGTTTGCAGTGATGGTGGAATAGCGAGCTCATTATATTTTGAAATAATGGGCTTGCTCAAAAGACACAGAATAGCTATTTGGGGATCCCGGAAGTATCCCGAAATAGCTCAGCTGTGTAGACGTAGCCTTGTTGTTTTGCTCAGTGCAACAGTCTGAAGGTTCACGAGTGAAGAGGCCTTTGCCACAAAGGAGAAACCAGGGAACTTCATTTTTTTCCCCTAAAAGTTCAAATTGAAATTAGCATTTCTCAGCCTACTTTCACAAATGATGCCATTTTCTAGCAAGGTGGCATAAATTGCTGTATAAATTGCAATTTTCATTGTTCTTTTAAAGAAGCAGGACACATTTTATTCCTTGGAGCAAGCGCTTCCTACCTTCATGCTCTCATTCCGAGTCCTTACAAGAGCAATTCCCAGATGTTTTTACTGTATTGCCTTAAGACGGGGAGGCCCAAACCAAGATGGTGACTTCAGCGCATAGTCAACCTGTGGAACTCCTTGCCAGAGGAGGCTGTGAAGGCTAGAACTATAACAGAGTTTAAAGAGAAGCTGGATAAATTCATGGAGGTTAGGTCCATAAAAGGCTATTAGCCAGGGGATAAAATGGTGTCCTTGGCCTCTGTTTGTCAGAGGCTGGAGAGGGATGGCAGGAGACAAATCGCTTGATCATTGTCTTCGGTCCACCCCTTCCGAGACACTTGGCGCTGGCCACTGTCGGCAGACAGGCTACTGGGCTAGACGGACCTTTGGTCTGACTCAGTACGGCCGTTCTTATGTTATCATGTTAGGTGCTGTGTGTACGCCTAGGAAGAAGTGTACAAAACAAGGGGCATTTTTCTTTCAGATTTGTTGAAATTGCAGCAGTTCATGGAGACAGTCTGAGTGCAGCACCGTCCTGATGGAACCGGGGCAGGCTTCCGACGGAGCCAGGGTTCCAACTGTGCCTGGTTTCCTGCCTACCTCGCTGCAGCTCACCTGCCAGGTTACCTAGAAGTCAGGCCCTGAAGGATGTCTGAGGCCTTGGGCCTAGGGCCGTCATCCTGGCAGCCTGGCAGAATGCCAACATTTTCCATTTTCATTCCAAATTGGGTGAAACCACATTTCAAAAGACCAAATCCTCCATCAAACAGGATTATTTTCTCCTCCCAGCTGCTGCTCTTGTCCTTACTGAACACACTGGGAATGTCGGGGATTGCAGGCAAGGAAGTGGAACCGCCCAGGTAGGAGAGTGATCTGGGGGACAGGAACTAGGGCTAGTATTGAGCAGACACGTTGCATGTGTAGCACTTCCAGGGACTCACTATGAGACCCTGTGTTTCTTAAAGTACTTCTATGATCCACAGGTTTCCCATGTGTGCTTTTGAAGAGTGTCTTGCTTCAGTGGAATTTGCTGGCTGGGACCAGCTCTAAAAATAACATTAGAATGGCCAGACTGGGTCAGAACAGAGGTCCCATCTAGCCCAGTGTCCTGTCTGCCGACAGTGGCCAATGCCAGGTGCCCCAGAGGGAGGGAACAGAACAGAGAATCATCAAGTGATTCATTCCCTGTCACCCATTCCCAGCGTCTGACAAACAGAGGCAAGGGACACCATCCCTGCCCATGCTGCCTAACAGCTATTGATCGACCTAACCTCTAGCTCTTTTTTGACCCTGTTAAAGTCCTGGCCTTCATAACATCCTCTGGCAAGGAGTTCCACAGGTTGACTGTGAATCCTTACCTTTGTAAGACACTCTGGGATCTATGAATGTGAAGTTCTGAAGCCCTGAGATTCTTTTTGTAGCAAAGAAGCGTTTTGTCTTTTTCTGGAACACAATCTTCTTAAACAAAATCACTCCACAGAACAGGAGATCCTCTGCTGGCCCGAGAAGATATCACGGCAGCTGGTCAGAAAGTGCTTAGTGTTATCATTGTGAAATGGCACGTGATCCTTGCTTCTGCCAATCCAAGTAAAGGGAAAACTAAAATAAACTGGATGGTGAAAAGTAAATTGGATTTTACAAGTGCTTTCCATTTGCATAATCTGAGCTGACATTGGTAACCCAGCTTGAGGAATTTTAAAAACATGCATGTCCCAATTTAAAAAGGAGAGACCGATTTCAAATCTATCAGGGGTGGGGGAGAACAACACGAGACACCTTAAAGGGGGCAGATTTGCAGTAAATGTTGAGTCATTCTCTGAAAGTGACACCTCTTCAGAGTGACTCAAGGTGGGCACCCAGCAATGCTAGTCACTTTTGAGTATGGGCAGAAGGTTATGTATAAAACTATTTTACCCTTCATGGACTGGCAGCTGCTAACAATTAAACTAGCTGGTCAATATCCTGTAGTAATCAGATTATTACAGAACAGCTGTTGTCATCATTAAAGGATAACATATGGCTATTTCCGTCTTCTACACCCAAGTGCAGGTGACGTGGGGTTGCATTTTGCCTGTTGTACCTATATTTACAGGACGTTCCCAATTGCCGAAGGGGTGGTGTTCCCAAACGCTGTTTGTCAGTCGGTTGTTTGGAACTGAGAACATATTTTCCCATAGAAACCATGTTCTAAATAAGGATGTTAAATCTGGCTAATCGGGTACTTGATACAATTTGTATCGACTACACCGTTTGTCGATGAGGACCGCTCTGCAGAGCCGCAGCAGGGGTCGCTCCAGAGGCCGGCTCGAGCTGGGACTGAGCAGTTCCGGTTCATGCTGAATCCTGCAGTCCCTGTTTGTGGCAGCCAGCCCTATGCTCTGTGAACAGGGGCTGCTGCCGGAGCATTGTATGCCCATGATGAACCTTTGGCCCATCACAAGCAGAGGCTGCTTTGCAGCAGCCTCCCCTATCCCCCTCGCCCCCCACTACCTCTGATAGAGGTGGGGAGGGAGCAGGCAGCACCATAGAGATGGTGCTGAGGAAACTGGCTGTTAAGCACTAGCTCCTGTTCCCCCTCCTTGTTGCCTCCATGAGAGGCATGATTTAGTTCTCTAAATAGAAGAACTAGAGGACACCAAATGAAATTAATGGGGAGCAGGTTTAAAACTACTAAAAGAAAGTTCTTCTTCACACAGCGTGTAGTCAACCTGTGGAACTCCTTGCCAGAGGAGGCTGTGAAGGCTAGGACTATAACAGAGTTTAAAGAGAAGCTAGATAATTTCGTGGAGGTTAGGTCCATAAAAGGCTATTAGCCAGGGGATAAAATGGTGTCCCTGGCCTCTGTTTGTCAGAGGCTGGAGAGGGATGGCAGGAGACAAATCGCATGATCATTGTCTTCGGTCCGCCCTCTCTGGGGCACCTGGTGCTGGCCACTGTCGGCAGACAGGATACTGGGCTAGATGGACCTTTGGTCTGACCCAGTACGGCCGTTCTTATGTGCTTATGTTCTATGATCCCATCTGCATGTTTTGTTAGTCTATCAAGTGCTACCAGACCATTTGTTGTTTTTTAAGTTTATTAAATGGGAGTTAAGTTCCCAAAAGTAGTCCACAAAAGCCTATTTCAGCTACCTTATGGGTAAAATGCTGTATATTTGCTATGAAAAATAGTAGAAATAGTTGCTCGCTTGCCACCACCTGTGCCTCTTGCCTGCTGCCTGAGGCTGCCAGTGTCTGTCTGCTTTTGTCTGTTTGCGCAGGTGTTCATAAGTTGGGTGTTTGTAACTCGGGGAGTGCCTGCATGCTATAATCCATAGAAGTTTTTGCAAAACCTCTGCCATTAAACCCACTGCCCAACAAGGCCTATGCTGAATTCCCTCTTTCCCCTTCGTAGCCTTGCTGCTGGCAAGACGCTTAGGTGAGCAGAGCTGTGGTGTGTTGCATGTTGTGTTTACATGACAAGCTCTCCCGCTAAGCTGCGAGGAATTTCCTTTACCTACTGGCAGGCTGGGCCTCGTCGGTGAAGAAGCATGGGATGGGGGTTGTGTGCAAAGAGCAAGGCAGGTGGAGCTGTACGTTTTGGCCTTCAGAGAGTAGGTTGCTCACTTGCTCTCTCCTTCTGTCATTGGTGGTTGCGTGTTAGATGGCTGGATTTTAAGAAATAAAACCGTGTTCTGTTGTAACTTCGAGTCTCGATGCTTTTCAATCCCAACCCCTCTGCATGTCTTCTGTGAAAGTAGCAGGGAACCAGAATAATGTGAAGCGTAATGCCAATGAGCTATTGATGCAGACGGCTGATAGTCACTTAGCGCCTGATTTGCATGCACACACTTCCTAATTTGATGCTCCTGAGTAGTCCCTGAGATTTCCAAGTGAAGTGCATGTGAGGTTCAAGTCCTGGTTGGGCCACCCAGGAGAGTAAGACGTCCTCAGGCATCTGTCTCGCGCAATGATGAGCGTTCTGGGTGCAATTGAAATTCTGGCTTCTGAGCCACTCGCAGGGTTGCCTAGCGATGTGCGCAAGGAACTGAGAGTCAGCGTGTGTCTGTGTCCAGCTCTGTCAAAGACCCGGTTCCAGCCTGAACACATCCCTGGGGCTCCAGTTTTCAAGAGTGACCTTTAATTTTGAGCATCTCGACTTCTGGTTGCCTGACCACTTCGGGCTTAACGGCAGTGCTGACTGCTCGCGGTTCCCATTGACTTCGGCTGCAGCGGGCGATGCTCAGCGGAGCTCGCTGGGCTGGGTCGCCTTCAATGACAATTATTTCTCTGGTTTTCCATCAGAAAACTTGCCTGACAAAACCGTCTCCCCTTTCAGAGAGGCTGAGCTTTGGCGCTGGAGCGGAAGTCGGGCCCTAGCTCTTTGTAACATGAACAGGTGGCTTTGGACCTGGGGCCACTGGACCTCAGTGCATGAGCCTCTACAGCAGGGGTGGAGAAATTAAAGCCCAGAAGCTGGATGCAGCCCCCCCCAGTGGCCTTGATCTAGCTCCTCAGCCCTGGGGACCCCCCCCCCCCCATGGGGCTGCAGCACACACAATCTATTAGACTGGTCCCTGCCCCAGGCTTCGGTGTGTGAGGGGAATGTGGGGAGTGTCTTTCTCCGTCTCAGTTGGGGGGCACATCTATGAGGGGTATATTTTTTTCTTCTCACTTGTGGGCTGATTTTTCTGTGGGTCAGTGGCCCTTGACCCCAAAAAGTTTTCCCATCTCTGCTCTACAGCTTGAGCTAAAACCCAGCTGGCTCTCAGGTAAGGCTGCAGAGCAAACTCAAGACGTGCAAGCAAACTCCTTCCCATCCCTGTAAGTGTCTAAGTGCCACTGCACGGAACAGTGAACCGCCCCCAGAAGGGTCCTGTTTTCCTTTGGACACTCACTTCAGGCATCCAGGGTCAGACGCCATTTCTTAGAGCCGGCTTTTACCTTTCGGTGGCTTGCTTTCTCTCTATGTGAATTCTAAGCAGAGAGCTTCTCCATTTCACAAGTGTTGTGGGGAATGTTGGAAAGGCAGCACAAAACTTCCCAGCCCATTTACGCTCAGGGAAAAGCATTTCAAACTGAATTTTTCACTAAAAACGTTTGTTGGGCATTTTCAGAATTTTCAATATACCATTCCAGACAATGAATGAGCATTTAAACACACATGAAATCTGAGGGAAAATTGAGTGGCTTTTCCACTCCTTTTTTTCCCAGTGGGAGAGGGGTAGCAGGAGAAGGAAACCAGAAATTTAAACAAAAAAATGGGAATTCTGAAAAAAGTTCGAGAACAAAATTTTTTGCAGCTTTTGAAAAAAAAAATCCAGATTATTTTTCCCATTGTTTTTTGACAAGATGATTGAAAACAGCCATAAAAATTAGATTCAAATCTAAATGTACTGAAGCAACATTTTTGGGTTTCATCGGCCTTGGTTATTAAAATATTGTAAAATCCTCTAGGAGTTCCATTTAGAAAGGCCATAAGGGCCAGATTCAAACTTCAAAAAAGCCATGTTTGTTTATACCTCGTGGGAATTGGGCTCTGTGAACGAAGAGTCTAAATACCATGAGCATGGGAGCAATTCAGTCATTAACAGATGTATCGTTCTAACAGCCTCACTCTGGCCTAGCCTCTAGGGTAGCACTTTTATCCCCATTGTACACATGGAGAACCGAGGCACAGAGAGTCTAACTTACTTCCCCAAGACCACGGGCTGTTTGTCATAAACCCAGTGTTGGAGAGTCCAAAGCTGGTGTAACCCTGCCATCTGGATAACCCTTTTTCCTCAATAAGAATCTTTCTGTTGACTTCAGTGGGTTGGGGTCAGGCCTACAAACAGACTAACAAGGAGAAACTAAGGGCATGTCTATGCAGCAGGGCTAAAACCGAAATAAGCTACACAATGTGAGCTACGTCAATTGTGTAGCAAGTCGAAATAGCTTGTTTCTGGTTTTGGCGCAATCCACAACAGCAGGAAGGTCAAGAAAGAGCACTCTTCCTCTGACTTCCCTTACTCCTCGTAAAATGAGGGTCAGAGGAGTTGGCGTAAGAAGTCCTCCATCTCACCCTCATTTTGACATTATGTTGAAATAACTGCTTGCTGTGCAGATGCGGACTATATTATTTCGGAATAACAACAGTTATTCCAAAATAACGCTGCTGTGTAGATGTAGCCTCAGCGAAAGTAGGATGTTGGAACGCAATTTCTTTTGAAGTTTTCCTTGGAGCGACAGGCTGTGCTTTGAATGGAGAGGGTTCACATTATCTCTGATATTTTACTCCTCTTGTCAATCCCTATCTTGCATTTGTTCCTGTGAAATCACCTTGGTTTTTTGCTGTTTGCTAAGCATATTCTTACTGATTTTGATCAGCGTTCTGTCTCCTAGTGATAGCCACAGGTTTTTAATAACTGCCTAAAAACATATCCTGGTTTTTCCTCCTTGTCCCCTGTTAAAGAAAGAGCATAGAGCAGCTGCTGTGACAGGAATCCTCCCTACCTTGATTCCAAAACCCAGTTTCAACTGCTGGGCCGTAAACACATTCACAAATGTACGTCAAAATGCCGTCGTTTGCACTGATCGAAGGTTAATGCGGATGTGAATACACAACTTTTTGATTTATTGTCTTTCTACATTCATCACTCTTTTCTTTAAATTAAAACTCCCTCCAGATGGGTCTATGACATAGATTTATAGATCTGCAATAAAACCTCACTCATAACCAGTACAGCTGCCCGTTCATCTTGCGCCGAAGGAGGGTTCATTACTTCATGCATGTCCCAAGGATGAAAGTGAGGCTCTAACTTTTTCCCCCTCTGCCTGTCCAGTTATTTCCAGGTCGTGTGACAATTTCCATACCTCCAGCAGCTCACAAATGAACCCAATGGTCCATCCCTTTCGTGGAGACAGTGATAAGGATTGTGTGGTGGAACAGCCTGATCTGAAGGAGAAGCAATGACAGGAGCCCTTGGTATCCTGGACAGCTTATTTCTGTATCTGTGCTCTGCCTCGCATGGAAGAGATGTGCCCATGCTCAGAGTCATTCAGGGTCCAGTGAGTTTCCTGCGTTATGTTCTCACGGGCTCCAGATGGACAACTCAGCCAAAGAGCACCCACTGGGACTAGGCACGGGAAACATGTATCAAGAGCGGCGAGGAGTCCTGTGGCACCTTACAGACTAACTGAAGTGTTGGAGCACGAGCTTTCGTGGGCAAAGACCCACTTCGTCAGACATCTGACGAAGTAGGTCTTTGCCCACTTTCTCCAACACTTCAGTTAGTCTATAAGGTGCTACAGGACTCCTCGTCGCTTTTGTAGATTCAGACGAACGCAGCTACCCCTCTGATACATGTATCAAGAGGTGTCTGGAGGTGGGGTAGGAGGGAATTGAAAGAAAACTTTAAAACCACAGATGGAGGGTTTCCTCTCTTACTTTTAAACTTTCACACATCTCCAGTTGACCGGGGGGGGAAGCCTTCACAAAAATACCCGAGATGTTGCTCAAACGTGGGGATGCTTTCAGCAGAAATGATCCCTTTTTCATCCAAAATGATCTTATTCTACAGCCCAAACAGATCACGTACATTTTGTTTGGTGAAATGTAAAATTTCTTTTGGGTGGGGGAAATCAAGTCACGCGGGGAATGTGGGCTTTCGCCAGTTTCTGAATGTTCGCAGGAAAAAAAAGTTTTGAAAATGAAAATTACTGGGGTCTGAACTGGCCTAAAACAGGACGGTTCCCCTCCCCCTTTTCCTGATCTTTTATGGTAGGAGACATCTCTTACCTAAATATCTAGGCCAAAATTTTGAAACCCAATTGTTACCCTCCCCCTAAAGTGTTTTATGTAAGGACCCAGGTCCTCAGCAGCCCCTGCTCAGTGTGAAGTCAATGGGATTATCAGGTATTTAGTTTTGGAAATAAAGGCATTTTTATTTAGATGTTTAAGACCTTGATCCTGTATTCATGATGCACTATGAATAGCCATTTCAAAGTCAGTGGAACTGTTCACAGTGGATGAAAGGTGCTCACCTTTTTGAGTCCTTGCAGGATCAGTGGTATGGGCGTGGAAACATCTTCAAAAATAAATTAATTTTAGTTAACTGGCCCATATGGATGGATGGATGGGTAGGTGAAAAAACAGCTGATGGGTAAGACCAGCAAGTTTGACAGTAGAGGGCAGCCTGCAGATGTATAAATAGGGGAGGGGGAAGGTGGGCTGGGAAGGACTGGGAAAAGGTGGCCGAACAGTGAGTCAGAAGGCCTGCATAGTCATTCATCACTGCAATCAGGAAACGAGCTTGGGAAGGTTTTAATCACCATGTGCAGAGACGGAATGCAGAGCAAGTTTATGGTTTGCGGTGCGCAGACTGACACAGCTGATGGATGTCAAATCTGTCATGATGTATATTGTGGAGTCGGGAGATTGAATGGGGTAACTCCGCGGCAGGCTTGGAAGTGAGGTGCTGCGGAGTAGGGCGTGATGGATGGCCTCATTTACATGTAAAATTGCCAATGGCATTGAAAGGGCTGGTATGCAGCGGGAAGATAAGAGGGATACAGCAAGATTCTCTCTGACCCTGGGATTGGAACGTGAAAATACATCTGTGGGAGAGCATATGGGCTCTGCAAAGTGTCTCTGGGGTGGGAGAATGAGACTGTGTGTAGCTGTAAGGGGGGAGGGGCGTGCATGCGCATGCCTGCCTAGGTACGCTTGTGTACACGTCCATATACTGTCCACTGGCGTGTCGCAGATCCTCCCCCATGCTGCTTTGTAGAGACTGTTCGCTTTTACAGCCCCCAGCTACAGCGTCTAGTCTTACGCTTTTAGATCCCTGGTTCAATCGCTGCATGGTCAGCCGAGGTGGCGACAGTCGCACAGGAACAAATCATGCTCCTATGCACCCAGCTGGATCTGCTCCTTGCGGTCTCTGTCCTGTAAAGAGCCTGCTGCCACTCGGGGAAGAGAAGAGCTGCATTCAACTCTCTGCGGACACAGGAGCTGCTCAGCCCTTGCAAGAACAAGTTCTTAAGCCTGGGTAGCTTGTCTTCCACTGCCATGATCTTCTCCAAGCCCTGTCAGGATGGCCCTTTCCTGGCTTTGTTAGCGGAGGTACTATTGCTCGGAAGGAGGACTGTGCAAGGCATCAGATTTCCATGTTCACACATCCCCTGGGTATTGCTGTAATGATTTAGCTGGAACGTGTGGGCCAAAAGAGTTGACTCTCACCCGCCGTTAAACAGTGTTAAACCTGGTGTGGCATGCAGAGAGCGCAGCCAGCTTCCTACCCTGGCAAACTCACCCTTTGAACTTTTATTAAAGGCTGGGAGACTTACCTGGTGTAGAGAGCTGTCCCTTTTTCCACCCCTGCTGCCTCAATTTGGTGATAGAGACTGGGACAGCTATCCCTGGCCTCTTGCTGCCCTCCTGTGGTCATTCTGGAGTATAACGGTCTCTCTCTTCCCAGTCCCCTCCCTATCCATTGTATGAGAAACAGTCACATTCCAGGCACATCCCATTGTCCTGGCACAACCAAACCCTGACCTTGTTTTAAGTTGTAATAAGAGAACACTGCGTAACAAACTTGGTGTTCCTAGATCTTACCATTTAGGAGCAGTTCACAGACTTTCACCTATTTTTTACAGTTGAGCTCTCAATTGATTTGTGGGTCCATTTTGTAGACACCGGGCGTTCAGGGCTGGGCCTTCACGGAGCTTTGGCATTTCTTCAGTGTTGCAGCCTTTTTAAGCCACATCCGCTGGGACAGCAGCAGTCCTGTCTCTGTGTTCCCTTTAATCTGTCCCTTTTCTTCCTCACCAAACACACACGCCCTCTGTGTCTCTTCCTCATTGCCCAGAAGACTGAGGGAAAAGGGTGATACCCTGGTAGGAATCATTCCAATATCACTGTCCTCAGTTCTAAATCGGTCCCACAACTGCATGGTTCGTTGGACCATTTTTTCCAAGAGAGTGAGACTGTGGTTGGTGAATTTGTATGGGGGGGGAGAGGTGTTCGGGGCAGGTGTGCAGAAAGATGAGCTTCCCTTCTTCCTCTATATCTCATGTAGACAGCAGGGACTCTTGCTTTGTTGTTCTTCATCCTCCGGTCTCATTTTCTGACATTTTTGCATCTATCTTCCAGTCCAGGCTCTTATCTAATCTCTGCTCTCAAGTGCATGGAACACCAGGATCCAGGTATTACACGTAGGTGAGGTGGGCTAGGCGACCATTTAATTCACGCTTCTCTTCTGCGACCTTAGAGCACAAAGCTAGATTTCCTCCCACCCTGTTCAGCCAGCGCAGTCATGGAGAGGTGCAGAAAGAAACTCACAAGAACAAGACTTGGCCGCCTTTGAGGTCTATGGGCCTATGTTCAAGCAGGGTCTGCCTCCTGTGCCTTGGGGCCCTAGACACGGGCTCTATATAATGCAGTGGCCCAGAGCATTGAGGTAGGGAAGAGGTTCGTGGGATGGCAGGGAGCTGAAAGCTTTGTAAAGGGAAGGCAATGTCTGTTGCATTCTCTCTGGCTTGTGCTACTGAGGAGCTGCGGCATCAAGGGTTTGTGAAGAACAAGTCATGCCAAACTAATCTGATAGTTTTCTTTGATAGGATAACGAGCCTTGTGGATAAGGGAGAAGCGGTGGATGTCATATACCTAGACTTTAGTAAGGCATTTGATACGGTCTCGCATGATATTCTTATTGATAAACTAGGCAAATATAACTTAGGGCCACGATAAGGTGGGTGCATAATTGGCTGGATAACCGTAATCAGAGAGTTGTTGTTAACGGTGCTAAATCCTGCTGGAAAGGGATAACAAGTGGAGTTCCGCAAGGGTCTGTTTTGGGACCCGTACTGTTCAATATCTTCATCAATGATGTAGATATTGGGATAGAGAGTACGCTTATTAAGTTTGCAGATGATACCAAACTGGGTGGGGTTGCAACTTCTTTGGAGGATAGGGACATAATTCAAAATGACCTTAGCAAGTTAGATAAATGGTCAGAGGTAAACAGGATGAGGTTTAATAAAGAGAAATGCAAAGTGCTCCACTTAGGAAGGAACAATCAGTTCCATACATACAAGATGGGAAGCGACTGTCTAGGAAGGAGCATGGCGGAAAGGGATCTAGGGGTCATAGTGGACCACAAGTTGAATATGAGTCAACAGTGTGATGCTGTTGCAAAAAAAGCAAATATGATTCTAGGTTGTATCAACAGGTGTGTTGTAAGCAAAACTCGTGAAGTCATTCTGCCGCTCTACTCTGCACTAGTTAGGCCTCAGCTGGAGTACTGTGTCCAGTTCTGGGCACCACATTTCAAGAAAGATGTGGAGAAATTGGAAAGGGTACAGAGAAGAGCGACAAGAATGATTAAAGGTCTAGAGAACATGACCTATGAAGCCAGGCTTCATGAACTGGGCTTGTTTAGTTTGGAAAAAAGAAGATTAAGGGGGGACATGATAGCGGTTTTCAAATATCTAAAAGAGTGTCACAAGGAGGAAGGAGAAAATGTGTTCCTCTTGGTTTCTGAGGACAGGACAAGGAGTAATGGGCTTAAAGTGCAGCAAGGGAGGTTTAAATTGGACATTAGGAAAAAATTCCTAACTGTCAGGGTGGTCAAATATTGGAATAAATTGCCAAGGGAGGTGGTGGAATCTCCCTCTCTGGAGATATTTAAGAACAGGTTAGATAGACATCTGTCAGGGATGGTGTAGACGGAGCTTGGTCCTGCCTTGAGGGCGGGGGGCTGGACTCGATGATCTCTCGAGGTCCCTTCCAGTCCTATTATTCTATGATTCTATCACATGAACCTGCTGTAGCTTCTATATGAGCTTCTCATTTAGCCCATGTGGAGTGACGTACGGAAGCTCTAAGGTCCTGATCCGTTGCCCACGGTAATCAAGGGAAAAGCTCCAGGCCTGCTAATGGGGGAGAGCGGAATAAAGGGGGCAACTTCCCTGGGGTCTGGCGATACAAAAGGCTCTGCAGTTACTGTGTCAGTGGCTGGAGACCCAAGCCCTTTCAATTGCTGCCGGAGCCCCGCACTGCACTGAGGGCTGCCTAGCTCCAGCCCTGCCCCTTATGCCTGAGGCCCCACCTCGTCTGGGGCACAGAGCAGGAACCTCGTGAGGCTCTTGGCCCCGCTCACCTGCTCCCAGTGAGACCTGATCAGACAGAACTTAGCCACATAAGCTCCTTCCTTTCCCTCACTCCTCCCTGCTAGTCCCAGAGCGGCAGGCCTGTGCATTGGCGGGCCTGTGAGCCCGCAGCTGATGAAGGCTGGGAACTACCCACAATGCTGCCTGCTCTCCTTGCGACTCGCATGGGGCTTCGTGGGGAGGAAGAGCCCGAAACAAATCGACAAAATTGAGGTCCAAAATGTGGACGTGGCAGCTGCCACTGTGCAAGTGAGCTGAACTGCAACCCCACCCTCTGTGTGTCTTGCACTAGCCCTGCCCGGCCTCCGCTCCAAATAAACTGGGATGAAGCCGACCGGATTCTATCCAGCTCACACTGGAGTGCTCCAGCCAGGTGGGAAGGACGGTGGTGCCACTTAGCCAGTGGCTGGTCCTTTGTCACCTGGTCCTGGCAATCTCTCTCCAGCAGAGGATCAGACTAAGCCGGTCTCTACCGATTTAGATGATGGCATAGAGGGTACCCTTATTAAGTTTGCAGATGATACCATGCTGGCAGGGGTTGCAAGTGCTACACTGGTTAGGCCTCAATTGGAGTATTGTGTCCAGTTCTGGGCACTGCATTTCAAGAAAGATGTGGAGAAATTGGAGAGGGTCCAGAAAAGAGCAATGAGAATGATGAAAGGTCTAGAGAGCATGACCTATGAGGGAAGGCTAAAGGAATTGGGCTTGTTTAGTTTGGAAAGGAGAAGACTGAAAGAGGGCATAATACCAGTTTTCGGGTATCTAAAAGGGTGTTACAGGCAGGCAGGGGAAAAATTGTTCTCCTTGGCCTCTGAGGATAAGACAAGAAGCAATGGGCTTAAACAGCAAGGGAGGTTTAGGTTGGACATTAGGAAAAAGTTCCTACCTGTCAGGGTGAAGGCTAGGACTATAATAGAGTTTAAAGAGAAGCTGGATAAATTCATGGAGGTTAGGTCCATAAAAGGCTATTAGCCAGGGGATAAAATGGTGTCCTTGGCCTCTGTTTGTCAGAGGCCGGAGAGGGATGGCAGGAGACAAATCGCTTTATCATTGTCTTCGGTCCACCCTCTCTGGGGCACCTGGTGCTGGCCACTGTTGGCAGACAGGATACTGGGCTAGATGGACCTTTGGTCTGACCCAGTACGGCCGTTCTTATGTTCTTATGTTATGTTCTTATGTAGGGTGGTGAAACACTGGAATAAATTGCCTAGGGAGGTTGTGGAATCTCCATCACTGGAGATGTTTAAGAGCAGGTTAGACAGACATTTATCAGGGATGATCTAGATAGAGCTTGGTCCTAGAGCAAGGGATGGGACTTGATGATCTCTCGAGGTCCCTTCCAGTTCTAATATTCTATGATTTTACCGCATCATTCACCCAATCCTAGTTTTACTACATCATGCACCCAATCTCCTTTCTCCCTTTACAGCATGGGTTCCGAAACGGGAGGGTGTGAAGAAATTCCAGGGGGGGACACGAGGCAACCCTGCCACACATACCCCCGTCAATAGCACCCCAAGTTGTGCTGCTATTTTTTTGGAGGGTGGGGGCATGAGGGTTTCTCAGAAATCAAAAAGGGAACGTGATGCCAAAAAGTTTGGGAACCACTGCTTTACAGAATGGGCAGGGAAAAGAGTCTGGTACCAGAGCCAGCCCCATTTGGTTGGGGGGGGGAGGCGTGTTCTTCACTGAGCCTTTCTGGCTGGTTTCAATCCAGATTTTGTCACTCAAGTGGGCTGCATCTAGACTGGCAAGTTTTTCTGCAAAAGCAACTGCTTTTGCGGAAAAACTTGCCAGCTGTCTACACTGGCGGCTTGAATTTCCGCAAGAACACTGACGATCTCATGTAAGATTGTCAGTGTTCTTGCGGAAATGCTATGCTGCTCCCGTTCGGGCAAAAGCCCTCTTGCGCAAATGCTTTTGCACAAGGGGGCCAGTGTAGACAACGCGGTATTGTTTTGCGCAAAAAAGCCCCGATGGCGAAAATGGCAATCGGGGCTTTCTTGCGCAAAACTGCGTCTAGATTGGCCACGGACGCTTTTCTGCAAAAAGTGCTTTTGCGGAGAAGCGTCCGTGCCAATCTAGATGCTCTTTTCCGCAAATGCTTTTAATGGAAAAACTTTTCCGTTAAAAGCATTTGCAGAAAATCATGCCAGTCTGGTCATAGCCATGGTGTAAAGGGGACTTAATGGAGTGGAGAATGTGATCTAAAGAATTGGGGTGGTTGAACATTTCCTTCTCTTGCCCTCCAGTAGAATCCACATCTGGAAGATAATTCCCTATAGGGATCTCTAGCTTGCTTGAAAAGTAGAGAAGAATCCAAAGACTTCTTTAGAACTTCTGGATAAGGGGTTAACGTCTCCCTCCTCCCCAGCTAGCAGCCTACCGTAGCTTGCACCGACTACCTGGGATCTATTTTTCCCTAGTGTGAGGGCACTGATGCCAACGGACTGACTCCTGATTGCAATCTGACCGGTTCTCTTTCAGGGAAACCCTGTGAGAGCAGAGAAGTGAAGGCTCCAATCCTGCTGAGAGTGGGCCGCAAAAGAATTCTGGGAAGGGGCGGGGAGGAGGAAGAGGTTAAAAAGACGCTGCTGTCTAATGAGAGGGACTTACACTCCTCATGCTGTCCGCCCTGCTCTGCCATCCGCTGTCTTTGATCCTGTTCCTCGTTGCAGCCGACTTGACAGTAAGCGCAAGGGTCTAAATTGGGATATTTCTCAGAGGCAGGTTGACTAAGCACTGAATGAGCTGGCCCTGATATAAATGCTTAAGAAGCTTTGGAGGGGATTAAGTGGCTGTATTTTAATCTTGCCGCCTTCATGGGGATGTGTGAAGGGTTCCAGCGTGCTGTCTCAGCTTGTGGGTTCATTCTTTCTCTCTCCCCATCTCCTGCTCTCGAATGCGCTCAGGACAGCTGGACGGCGTGGAAGAGAACTGTGCGTCCAGGGATTTCCTTAGACCTGTCTTTCCTAAACATTCGCGCTCTCCGGCTCAGACGGCAGTTGGATTCATGAGCCTCTCTCTGTTAGCTGGGGAAGATGTATAAATTATAGAGTAGTTGCATCTCCAAGTTGGAACCCATGACCAGGTGCCTGGGGTTAGATAGGCTAGTGATAAGGGGAAATCAAGGAAGATTTGGAACTTTTGTCAAGGTCAGATGCTCATTTTGCTTTCAATTCAAAATCCATTGAAATAACTGGGAGTCTTTTCCTGCTGTTTTCAATGGGGTTTGCATCAGGCTCTAAGAACACAGGATTAGTCTGGTATCTGACCTCCAAAGCAGCCAATATCAGCAGAAGGGCACCAGAAATCCATGTTGGATTTATTAGTCCTATTTAAAATTGGATTATGGTAGTAACCAGACTTTCCAGTCAGGATTTCACAGGTCACATGAAAAGATACTGTCCCTGCCCTGCTGTGTTTGAAAGCTGAGAAAGGGAGATGTATCAATGCTGTTGTTTCTCTTACCAGAGCACATAAAATAGGAAACAGCATTCCACTGTGCCAGGTGCTGTACAAACACAGAACAAAAAGACAGGAAAGTTGCAATCATGGTCATGTCTAGATTACATCCCTCTTTGGTGAGAGGGATGGAAATTAGACAGATCAAAATTGCAAATGAAGCCGGGATTTGAATTTCCTGTGCTTCATTTGCATAATGGCAGCTGTGCATTCTTTCGAAAAAGGGCTTTTCAAGAGTGAAACCGCCATCTAGATGCAGTTCTTTCAGGGGAAAAAAAGAAACCCTTTTTCAAAAGAACTTGTAAACCTCATTTTTTCAGGCATCACGGTTCTTTCAAAAAAGGTTTTTTTTTTCGAAAGAACCGCGTCTGGATGGAAATTTCACTTTCGAAAAGCTCTTTTTCAAAAGAACGTGCGGTCTCCATTATGCAAATGAAGCACGGGAAATTCAAATCCTGGCTGCATTTGCAATTTCAATCTGTCTAATTTCTATCCTTCTTTTGGAAGAAGGATGTAATCTAGACATGCCCCGTGTGCAAGACAACAGAAGACAATTGGAGCCCACAAAGAAAGAATTAGACCTCCAGGTCCTCAACCAGGGCTCTAAGGCCACCAGAAGGGCCATGAGCAGGTTTTCGGGGCCCGCCTAACGGGCCAGCATTAGGCTCGCTAGGGCCCAGGGCAGAAAGCCAAAGCCCGACTGTACGGAGCGGAAGCCCAAGGCCCGTCTACCTGGAGCTGCCATCAAAGCCTGAGCAACTGAGCTTTGTGGGGCGCTTGTGGCAGGGAGCCCTGGGCAATTGCCCGGCCTTTTCTATGCAGACACACAGTTGCCGTGACCCAGACGGGCCAGGGAGGTTTTAGAGCATGTCGGGATGGGCCAGCTCAGAAAGGAGAAGTTGGAGACCCACCGGATTAAATGTTACCAGGCTGTACGACGGGCAGCTCAGCACTCTGGTAGTCTCATAAGTGTCAAGATGTCTGTGGGCACCTGGCTGAGGAGGGGGCTGGAGGGAGAAGTATCCATGCAGGGGGCAGCCTCCGAGAACACACTGAGGTGTTTCAAAATTGAACCGAGGGACGCCGGGGGCTGGCATCAGCTCCCCATCGGTGGCCTCAGGATGAAAGCGAGGCGATAGACATTGGGAGGCAGAGCCGTCCCGTCTAGAGGATGGCTCGGGATGGTTGCCCCTGGCCCCATGCTTGCCTCAACCATCCTATGGATGAGATCTGTGGGGCCCAGGCAGCCCAGTGGATTACCTGGGGGTCTGGTGCAGGCAGCAGGGCTCCCCCGTGCCCCCCACACACACCTCACAGCAATGGGAGCCGGAGTGACTGAGCAGCCTGCTCTGCTGCCCTCTATGTGCCACTGCCCTGATGAGTGGCAGGAGCTTGACCCCTGAGGCTGCCCCATGCCAGGCCCCCCAGTAATCCCCTGGCTCATGTTGCTCAGGGGAGGGGGTGTGAGGCCAGGGGAACAGGGGAGGGAGGGGTGGAGCAGGGGTGGGTTTAGGAAAAGGGGTGGAGTGGAGATGGGGCAGAGGTGGGGCCGGGGCCAGGGCCTGTGCCGGGGGGTTGCCCCAGTCTCGTGCCCCCTAGAGTGGCCCTGTTGGGGGATAAGCTGTGAAGGGCGTTGGCAGCGAAGACAGTCAGTTTGCGTATGGCGTGACTGAGAAAGGGAAGCCTGCGGAGAGATTCAAAGAGCGGCATGATGTGACCGAACGAGGGGCTAGGGGAAGGACTCGTGCAGCAGCGTTCTGAATGGGAGAGAGCAAGGAATGCCTGCATTTGTCAGGGCCAGCGAGAAGAATGTGCTAACCGTCATGGCGTGCCGTGACGAGAGGCCCAGCACTTAGCCTGGCCGGGCCTTGGTTTCCAGTGTGCGAAGGGTGGACGGGGCTTTGTCTGACCTCACGGCGGCACTGGCTCCTCTACGGGTCTGCAAACTCGAGCCCCAGCATGGGGCGAGAGCGTCGCTTCTCCAGCATTTCAGGAAGACATTTAAGGGAATTCAGTCCCTGCCTTGCTTAGCTCAGACTGAGAATGCCAGTACTGTACACGCTGTGAAACGGCAACAGGTCTCTGCAACTTCCCTCTGGGCATTCCTGACTTCCCACAGCTACGCTCCCGATAAACGGCCTCCTTTGCCACCCATGGGGGCTCCATTAGCTTCGAGTGCCTCCCATTAATTGGGTCAAAGTACTTTTGGACTAATGACACCACAAGGGAATGTAGTTTGAAAACGAGAGGAATAGATATTGATGGTATAGCAACAGCAGCCCACCCAGGGTGGTGCGCACACAATTGTGCATCGGGGGCTACAGAGCTGTGTACCCTCATTTTCAAACCTGCAGGCCTGAGCACAGTCACTGAAACATACCTTCAGGGGCCTACATATTGGGGTTGAGCAACTAAAGCTGCCATTGGCTTCAGCAACAATTGCAGGCTCTCGGCAACTCTGAACGTCAAGCCGCTAGTTTGGGCGCTTTCGGTGTTGGAGGCTCTACGTCTTGATTTTGCGACATCTGTTTTACATCTTAGCAGAACCTCTTCTAACGGGGATTTATTCATCGATTTTTAAGGCCAAGTGGGATCATAGGGTTATCTTTTCTGACCTCCCTTGGCCAGCAAAACATATGCTGTAGAATTTCCTCTGGGTTCTCCTTTACTTATGTGGTTGACCAGATCGCATCTTCCAGAAAAGCATCTCTTGTTTTGAAGGCCTCAGGAGGTAGAGAATCCATCACTTTTCTTGGTAGGTTGTTCCAGTGGTTCATTGAAAATATATGCCGCACTTCTAATTCAAATGTGGCTAGGTTTAACTTCCAACGGCTTGGATATTTAACTAATACCAGCTATAGCAGCATACACAGTAGGCCAATTCAGAGCAGATAGTTAAGGCATTATCAGGCTCTCAACCATTCATGGCAATGAAACATGCCCAGACTCTGCCCAGGGTCACACTACTGAGTTAACAACTCACCCGGCTGTATCCATTTAATGAATTTGTAAGAAGACATTTTCTGCTGGTATCAGTCAACGGAGCTGCACCAGTTTACACCGACAGACAACATGGCCCTTTGGTGCATATGAGGTGTGACTACATCTGCACAGATGCCAGCATCATTCCGGAAATCTTCCTCCTCCTGTTCTTAATGGGACAGAAGAAAACCTTCTCTAGAGGATGTAGACCATTTCCCTGCGGGTGTGCATTTTGCAATTATAGTACATTCGGTATTATAAACTGTCCACATGATTTTGGTCTTGAATGGCATATCTCCATCATCAGGGATTGCAGGATGCATAGAATGCATCCAGCAGTGTTGGGAACATGTGTTCATGATGAAAGCATCCTTCATCTTTGAGCTTTGTTTTCAACATGGCCCCTTTCGCTCTACTCTGCTACCCAAAATCATTTAGTCATGTCAGCTAGAGCTGGACCAGAAACATCTTTCTTATCCCAAGAAAATCTTCACAACTTGGACATTCTTGACCCGTCAATAATTAGGACACAAAGTCAACCTCAAAATATCTTCCACACCAAAAATCTGAAGAAGGAAAAAAAACAGATTGGGTCTTTCTCTTTTGTGTATTTTGACACTTTGCAAAATCTTCTTTTCATCATACATTTAGATTTAAAAATGGAGTCACTTTTTAGCATTTTGTTTTGAAAATGTTGAAGTGGAATCTTTAAGGGTATGTGTACACTACAGCACTAATTCGAACTAACTTAATTCGAATTAGTTAATTCAAACTAAGCTAATTCGAACTAGTGCATCTAGACCTAAAAACTAGTTCAAATTAGCGTTTTGCTAATTTGAACTAGCATGTCCATATTGAGTGGACACTGAACTGGGGTAAAGGATGGCCGGAAGCAGTGCTGGCAGGGCATCAGGTTAGGACTTAAAGCGTGGAGCTGCTGTCTCAGGCTAGCCGAGGGCTGTGCATAAAAAGGGACCCGACCCCCATCCCGGACAGACATTTCTCAGGGGTTCCCTGCTCGCTTGTCTAACTCGATGAGGGACAGCAAAGCAGTCCTGACTTGGAGTGCCCCGAGAGCTCACAGCGGGGGGTCAATCGGGGGGATACAGGAGAGCTTCCACCCCGAGGAGCCCGCAGAGCCACCCCAGTCCTCCCCATCGGGGGCTCGTACCCCATTCCTCCCTCACCTCCTTCCACTTACCCCTCCCTAGCCCCCCTTCCTGATGTACAAAATAAAGGACACCTGTGTTCAAAAATAGAAACTCTCTTTATTGAACAAAACTCGGGGAGACTGGGAAAAGGAGGTGGGAGAGGGGAAGAGAGAGGGTGGGAGAGGGGAGGGCAACTAAAATGATCAGGGGTTTGGAACAGGTCCCATATGAAGAGAGGCTAAAGAGACTGGGATTTCTCAGCTTAGAAAAGAGGAGACTGAGGGGGGATATGATAGAGGTCTATAAAAGCATGAGTGGTGTGGAGAGGGTGCATAAAGAAAAGTTCTTCATTAGTTCCCATAATAGAAGGACTAGAGGACACCAAATGAAATTAATGGGTAGCAGGCTTAAAACTAATAAAAGAAAGTTTTTCTTCACACAGCACATAGTCAGCCTGTGGAACTCCTTGCCACATGAGGCTGTGAAGGCTAGAACTAGAACAGAGTTTAAAGAGAAGTGAGATAAATTCATGGAGGTTGGGTCCATGGAGTGCTATTAGCCAGGGGGTAGAAATGGTGTCCCTGGCCTCTGTTTGTGTAAGGCTTGAGATGGATGGCACGAGACTAATGGCTTGGTCATTGTCTTCAGTCCATCCCCTCCAGGGTACCTAGTGTTGGCCGCTGTCGGTAGACAGGCTACTGGGCTAGATGGACCTTTGGTCTGACCCAGGACGGCCATTGTAAGCTCAGGGCTCAGGGTCGGGAGTCTCAGTGGACCACCTTGATTTTCATGCACACCTGCTCCTGGGTGGCCAGGCTGGCAGCTATCCTGCCCTAGACGGCCACTTTCCTGTGCCTGGTGCGGAGGTCGTGGATGAGACTTGCGCCCGCCTCTTGCAGCCCCGTGCAGGCTCCTGGGAGCCGCCAGCCTGGTCCCGGGAAGAGGCGGAGGGCTGGGTGGCAGCGGGTGGCTGGCTCGAGCCATGCCAGGTGCAGGGTCTGCTGGCTGGGTGCTGGCAGGCTTGCACCTGGCACGGGCACCGTAGCCAGACCGTGCCCCTTTAAGGGCTCCGGGGCCGGGAGGGGGGCATAAGAGTTTCCCTGGTGGTGCCCAGAGTGGCCACCAGGGAAAGCTGGGGAGGGCTAGCCTCCCACTAGTTCGAATTAAGTGGCTACACAGTCCTTAATTTGAACTACTTAATTCAAACTAGGCATTAGTCCTCGTAGAATGAGGTTTACCTAGTTCGAATTAAGTGCTCCGCTAGTTCGAATTAAGTTCGAACTAGCAGTTTGCTAGTGTAGCGCCTATCAAAGTCAATTCAAACTAATGTCTGTTAGTTCGAATTAACTTTGTAGTGTAGACATACCCTAAGTGATTTCAAAAGGTTTTATTCCTGAAAATGGTTTTGAAACGGGAAATGAATCAAAACCGACACTTTCTCATGAATGGTTTTAACTTCAACAAATCAACACTTTTCTCCAATGGCGAAAATGTTTCCTTGAACATTTCTTAATCAGCTTTACGGGTAACCATACCTTGATACAGAGCTTGTCCCATGAACACATCCTCTCCCATTTTCAATACCACTGCATCCATTTTTTTCTTATGTAGCAAGTCCTTGACTCTGTGGTGAACTGAGCAACTGCTAAGTCGGATAAGTTTGTGTACTACTACTACTACTACTACTAAATCCTTGTACTCCTAGTGGAGCATAGGTCATCTACAAGTCTCTTCCACTTCACTCTGTTTCGAGACAAACTTCTAGCTGACTCCAAGAATACCCCAGTTATCGTCCTTCAGTCTCAGTAGATCGTCTCCATGTTTTCCAAGGTCTTCCTCTTTTGTGTTTGCCTTGCGGGTTCCATGTGAGACCTTGACGGACTATGCTGGAAGATGGTTTCCTGAGAATGTGGCCTAGCCACCCTCACTTTCTTCTCTTGATTTGAACGTCAAGTGGTTCTTGTCCGGCTCTGTTCCAGAGCTCCTCATTTGCTATTTGATGTGAAGTCTTGCTATTTGATGTGAAGAATGTACCTCAGGCATCTGCCTACGAATGTCTGTAGCTTGTGATTTGAAGACTTTTAGTACGCCAGGTCTCACATGCATACAAGAGTACACTCTTCACATTTGTGTTGAACATCCGCAGTTTCGTCTTCGCAGATATTATTTGTGACCTCCATATGGGACGAAGAGTCTTGAATGCAGCTGTTGCTTTCCCTAGTGTAGCATTGATATCCTTGTCTGTTCCTCCGTCTCTGCCCATAATATTTCCCGAGTAGGTGAACTGCACAATTCAGAAATAAGAAGAGTCAGTCCTTGAAACCAGCCAGCTCTTTGCAGACCACCAGCGTTCATGGCACTCGAGTTGAGAGAGCCAGTTGCAGACCTTTCTGCTAGGAAATGCCTCCTGCTCTCAGTTTTCCTTTGCACAATCTCCCCCCACAGTTTGCCATGTCCCGGTGAAAGCCCAGCAGCCTGGCTGTCCCTCAGCCGTGAAGTCAAGCCTCGTTTTTTGTTTGTTTATTTTAATTATCATTTTCCTCCCTGGCTCGTTGCACCCACAAGGGAGATAGCGCCTGTGTTAATGGGATTACGCGTGCTGTTTGCTGATGCGTACGTGCGCGCCACTTTCTCTCCCTTTGAATTTCACCCAGATAATTGATTTCTGTCTCTTCCTTGGCACTTGCCTTTTGTGGCACGGGGTGTGATTAGGCCCTCTTTGTTCCAGTGCTGAGTGACAAAGCCTTTACAAGGCAATCAAGCAAAAGCAATTGTTGCATCTCTCACTTTCCCTATTAACTAACAGGGAATTGCAGGCAGCTTGAAGCCCTCGGAGAGAAATAATAAAATAAGCGGCTGCTCGGGCGCAAAGGGAGTCCTTTCAAGCACAACAGGCTGAATTAACAAATCTCTTCTCTTCCCCTATTCATTCCCTCCCCCACCACACACACACATCCGTCTGCTGCACCTGCATGTGTCTGATTCTTTGCCTTTTCAGTCTGTGGGGCTGAGATCGCGCATGTGCAATGATTGCCCCTCGAGGACAGAATAGAGAGGTAGACCCACTGCGCTAGGCGCTGTACAAATGCACAGCGAGACCAAAGAGTTGACCGTCGAACGAAGCAAGACGGATTGGGAGAAAGGAAGGTGCCGTGTCCCCGTTCTCTTACATGGGGAGTGAAAGCACAGCCAGGGCCAGGGGAGACGCTGTGGGCGGCTGTGCTCCCTTCTGGGCTAGGCAGATCTTTGGGTCTCATCGCATGTCCGGCAGGAAGAGTGGGCCGATTGTAAAGGGGCTTTTGGGGTTATGGACATTGTCATCCTGCTCCTGGGCAGGGACTGAGCATCCAGGACTCCCAACTATCTGCCAGTAGCTGCCTGGTCTCTGCGGCTCTTAGCGTAAGCAGGGCACTGCACAGTGCGACTGGTGGGGGGGAGGCAGGTTTTGAAGAACTCTGTACTAGGGCAGGTCAAATGTGTTTTGACACAAACCTTTTGGTTTAGCTGAAACAAAAAACAGGACTATGTAGCACTTTAAAGACTAACAAGATGGTTTATTAGATGATGAGCTTTCGTGGGCCAGACCCACTTCCTCAGATCAAATGGTGGAAGAAAATAATCACAACCATATATACCAAAGGATACAATTAAAAAAAATGAACACATATGAAAAGGACAAATCACATTGCAGAACAGAAGGGGGATGCGGGGGGAGGGGGGAGGAAGGTAAATGTCTGAGAGTTAATGATATTAGAGGTGATAATTGGGGAAGCTATCTTTGTAATGGGTAAGGTAGTTGGTGTCTTTGTTGAGCCCCCCCTTGAAGAGTGTCGAATTTTAGCATGAATGACAGTTCAGAGGATTCCCTTTCAAGTGCAGATTTGAAAGTCTTCTGAAGTAGGATGCATGTGATTAGGTCATTGAGACAGTGTCCTTTCTGGTTGAAATGGCAAGAAACTGTTTTTTCTTTGTGATCCTGTCTAATATCTGTTTTGTGGGCATTGATCCTTTGGCGAAGTGTCTGAGACGTTTGTCCAATGTACATAGCAGATGGACACTTTCGGCACATGATAGCATAGATTATATTTCTGGATGCGCAGGAATATGTGTTCTTAATCTTATAACTCGCTTGGTTAGGCCCAATAATGGTGTCAGCAGAGTGAATATGTGGACAAAGCTGGCAACGGGGTTTGTTGCAAGGGAAAGTACCAGGGTTGGTATTAGTGTGGTATGTCCTGTGGTTGTTGGTAAGAATCATCTTGAGGTTAGGTGGTTGTCTATAGGAGACTATGGGTCTGTCTCCCAGAGCTTCTTGGAGTTTAGTATCCTGTTCCAGTATAGGCTGTAGTTTATTGATAATGTGTTGGACAGGTTTAAGTTGGGGGCTGTAGGTGATGACAAGTGGTGTTCTATTGTTGGTTTTCTTGGGTCTGTCTTGTAGTAGATGGTTTCTAGGTATTCGTTTGGCTCTTTCAATTTGTTTTTTTTATTTCTCCGGGTGGGTAGTTGAGGTTTATAAATGCTTGGTAGAGATCCTGAAGTTTCTGGTCTCTGTCAGTGGGATTAGAGCAGATGCGGTTGTATCGAAGGGCTTGGCTATAGATGATGGATCGTATGGTGTGTGCTGGATGGGAGCTGGAGGCATGTAGGTAACTGTATGAGTCAGTGGGTTTTGGTTTAGAAAAGGCCAATTTCTCTACACCAAAGCTCTTTGTGGGAAAGGTCTGGTTCCAACACATTCCTTGATTCAAAAATATAATATATTGGAAGGCTTACCCCACATTGCCTAGGTCCAGGGCCGGCGGGGAAAGTGGGGGGTTTCTCACTGGGGTGGGGGGATTGCAGGTTGGCCATGGCTTCTCCCTGGGACTAGTCCAGGGCAGGGGATGGGGGGGGGGACGCGCCAGCTGCCCACCCGATTCTCTCAAGGGCTGGTTTGGGTTGGTGGGGACTGCACACGGCTCAGCCAGCTGCTGTGCCTCGGGAAAGGCTGAGGTGGCGGGAGTGCCATGCTGCCAGCCAGCAGTTGCTCCCTCGTGATGGGGCACTTACTGGCTGTGCCCCGGGGGTCATTTGTGAGAGTAGCTCTCCCTGCTCTCTCACCCCTCCCTTTCTGTCTGATGAGAAACAGTCACATTCCAGGCACGTCCCATTGTCCAGGCACAACCAATCCCTGAGCTTGCTTTAAGTTCTGATCAGAGGAAGCTGCCTAGCGAATTTGGTACCCCTAGCTCTTACCGTGTAGGAGGAGTCCTTCGCCAAATGGACTCGCAACAAGGCAAATGCACAAACTCTCTAAAATCTAGAGTAGATTTGGAAAATTTTCAAAATGGTTGGAACATTTTGGTTCAGCGTTTTCTAAATGATAAAATCTGTCCAAAATGCCGGTTTATTTCCAACTTTGAGCTAAATATAGCAAATACATAAAACATCTGAAATGATCGAGGTGAATAGTTGATTTTTTCCGTTAGGTGACAATTCCAAGAAAGAGAGGCGGGGTCGGAGGGAATTGTCGGGTCTGGTCAAACCTAATCTTGAAATGTTTCGAAATGATTGGTGAATCATAAAAGTCAGTTGGGGGGTTATTGCAGAGCAGGGATTCAAATCTTGCAATCCTGTCCCAGTTCCCTGAGCACCGAGGTCAAGGTCACAAATTGTGTAGTTTATTTTGAGTTAATTTTGAAATAGCTTATTTTGACATTTGGTGCTGTCTACACAGCACTTATTTCAAACTCAATCGCTATTCCGAAACGTCCCTTACTCCCCGTGGAATGAGGTTTACAGAGACATCAGAACAGCAAGCTGGTTATATTTTAAAATAACGGGCGTGCTCAAAAGACGTGGACTAGCTGTTTTGGTACACCTCCAGTATCCCAAAATAGTGCTGCTATGTAGATGTAGCCTAAGGGTGCATAGGGAACAGGAGCAGTGGCAGCAGCATCTCTCTCCTCCTCCTCCAATTGTTTTATGAATGGCCAAAACAATTTCTGTCAAATTCCTAACTAGTTTCAGATTGACTAAAAGTGCCTTTTTAATCAGAAAAATGAGTCATCTGAATAGCTTTGCCTAGCTCTCCTGTAAGTAAAAAGACCTTTTGAAGAGTTCAGATGTATTATTATGAATTACATAGCACCTAGAATGTGCTAGGCAGTTTGCAGAACAAGTCTGATAACCCGTAATTGCAATCCGGTGAACTGACTGCTACGATAGTAGCTCTTGTCACCGTGGGAATGTTTCAACTCCAGCTTTTCCTCCTGGTTTAACTGACCGCCAGTCACATCAACTTGACTCAGATTTTTGCACGTGCAAATCTAGACCCTCCACAAACGTGTTCCAGGACACACGTGCTTGCCACTGAATTTTGTGGAGGAGGAAAACCTGTGTAGATCATCTCTCTGCCCCCAGTGACTTCCATGGGTTTCTAGCTTACATAGCACTGCATGGCAGTCTAGAATCTAGACTCTAGATCAGCAGCAGCCAACCTAGCCTAGCAAGAGGACCACATGAGTGGCTCTCCTTCATCTCGGTGGGCCATGAGATTGTTGTGACCAAGTCGATCTCCCGGGATAGTGCAGTTTTGCTCCTGGTGCTTGCGTACCTAGAATTTGCAGGATGTGTCAATGGAACCGTAGCAACACTGTGATTGGCTGCAGAGGGAGCATGTGGTTCTCACAGCCAGTGACACCTGCCCTTGATTTATGTGCATGTCACTCTCATAATAGTGGTAGGGGGAAAAAAACTACATGGAAGGAAACCAACCGAATCCGGCAACCCTTCTCACGAGCATAAGTAAATAAAATGTCTCGGAGGCCGCGCACAGAACCCTGATTGGCCGCCACTGCTCTATATGTAGCTCTAAATAATGGTAGAATTTGTTGTGAGGGCAGGGGTCTGGACTCGGTGACCTCTCGAGGTCCCACCCAGTCCTAATGTTCTAGGATTCTGAATAACATGAATTGGATGATGCATCTAGTCCTGGACACTGGGACGAGAGAGAGGAGCGGATGGAAGCATAAGGAGGACCACTAAATCAAACAGCTGCATGCAGCTTTAAGGAGGCAGCAACGTTCAAGGGACAGAGTGGAATGAAGGGTGTGAAAAGGGAGGGATGGGGGTAGATTTGGAAGGGGGAAGCAGAAGAGGATGAGGGTCAGGAACCAGCACAACGGTAGAGGAAGCAGTGGAGGGTGAGGAGGTGGTAGAGTGAAGAGACAGGATGCAGATGCGCATCTGAGTTGTTCAGACAATCCGTGACTATATCAGAGGCTGGTAAGATCCAAGAACGCTGAGACTGGCAAAGTTTAGAATCTGGATTTGGACTTAGTAGGAGGGTTCATCTCCATTAATTAATACACATTTGTATACAGGCCCAGCCACGAAGGCCCTGTCTAATTACACCTTTGCATTTGCCCCTCATTTGGAAAACTCTTCTCTGACCAGGATAAAACCACACAGCCACTACCTTCACCACAGAGCCACGTGTGAGTGCAGTGTGCATGAACCGCTCACCGCATGGATGGCCTAAATACATTTTTCTGGGCAATCCAGGAAGCTCTTCCATGGTGCCTCTGCTTGAAGAAAACCATCTTCTAGCTGAGGCTGCTGACAAAGATGAAACATGGTGAGCAGGCCTAGTAAAGAATATTGTGTACAGATGTGGTCTCCTCACCTCAAAAAAGATATTTTGGCCTTGGAAAGGGTTCAGAAAAGGGCAACTAAAACGATTAGGGGTTTGGAATGGGTTCCATATGAAGAGAGGCTAAAGCAACTGGGACTTTTCAGTTTATAAAAGAGGAGACTGAGGAGGGATATGATAGCGGTCTATAAAATCATGAGTGGTATGGAAAGGGTGAATAAAGAAAAGTTATGTATTAGTTCCCATAATAGAAGAACTAGAGGACACCAAATGAAATTAATGGGTAGCAGGTTTAAAACTAATAAAAGAAAGTTCTTCTTCACACAGCACGAAGTCAACCTGTGGAACTCCTTGCCAGAGGAGGCTGTGAAGGCTAGGACTACAACAGCATTTAAAGAGAAGCTAGATAATTTCATGGAGGTTAGGTCCATAAAAGGCTATTAGCCAGGGGATAGAAATGCTGTCCCTGGCCTCTGTTTGTGTAAGGCTGGAGATAGATGGCATGAGACAAATCGCTTGATTATTGTCTTTGGTCCACCCCCTCTGGGGCACCTGGTGCTGGCCACTGTCGGCAGACAGGATACTGGGCTAGATGGACCTTTGGTCTGACCCAGTACGGCCGTTCTTATGTTCTTATGTTTCATTTCCCTTTCCCGCCATCCAAAACTGGTGGGCTTGATCAAACTGGTTTTTGTATCACTTTTATTTCTGTTGTGGGTAACATGGCCATCTCTCCACAATTCTGATCTTTCATGAGAAATCCAAACCCTGAAAAATAACAGTTTTTCAGGTCAGAAACTGGTCTGCTATTGACGGCAACATTTTCATAGGTAGAAAATTGAAAATGTTGGGTGGGGGCAATTTAGCTTTTCAATGAAAATTTTCCATGGGGGCAGGAATGTTTCTACAGGTTGAACCTCTTTAGTCCAGCACCCTCAGGGCCTGACCGGTTCCGAACAAGAGAATTTTCTGGACTACGGGAGGTCAGTGTTGTCTAGCAGCATTGCCAGTTTTTCCACGGCTTACTGGGCTCTTAGAAGACATTTAGGGGTAAATTAGAGCTAAACAGCCCAGCAACCTGAGAGCCGGGACTGGTGGTTGTAAACAAACTTTATGGGTCCACAGGGAACTAGGCCACACCCATGAAAAGTGGACACCTGGCTAACTAAAATCATTCCAGACGATTGATGTTTCTGGATGAGAGAGTTCTGGATTAGAGAGGTTCAGCCTGTAGTTTCCGGCAGCTGTCACCTATCTGCCTTAGCTACAGAGTATTAACTATGATGTGTGCACAGACACACTTCTGCTATGGCTGCCCATAGCATTATAAACTCAATTAAAAAGTTGCAGTCTCGTGAAGGTGGAAACAGAGATTCCCAGTCCCCTGGGATAAGCCCCTGTTAAGCCAACCCTTACAGAGTAGCAAATCAATTCCTGGACAGGATTTCTCTCTCTTTTTTTTTTTTTTTCAATCCTCCTAGTTTTCATTCTCTTCCATCTCCCTTCTCCTGCAGAATAAGAGATCATTAATCCAGCCAAAGGCAATGAAACTTTCATTCACACCCAGGAGCACGTCTGAAGTCCACACAAAAAGTAACACATTACCTTGATATCCTGACACTGTGGAAAAAAATGATTCTGGGGAGAGCTGCTTGCTTTTCTTTCTTTATCGGTGATTCATTCAAGACACTGAAACCAGCTGTTACGAGTGGCTGGTGTTTGCTTTACAAAAGGAACAGAAAAAATAATAAAACGACGCTTTCTCTATACACACATTCCTATTCTTTCTGCAGATTCAAGCACTAATAGTATTTGACATGTCGGTAATTTGTTTCTTTTTTACCATAATTCATTTAGTGCAGCTCTGCTTTATTATTGTATATTTTACACATTGGTGCACAGAAATATTTCTGAAACAATTCTATTCCTTCTGGTAATCATTCATTCGTGAGCTCTAGCCTAGGGAGGCAGGAGAAGAGACAAGGAAGGACGGTAAGAGGAAAGGAACAGAAATTAAGCGGGGAGGAAGGAGAGAGTGGTGAGGGGATGGAAGAGGGGAAAGAAAGAGCAGGAAGGAAAAGCTGCAGAAAGAAAATAAATGGTGGTGAAGGAAGAAAAGCAACAAGGAAAAGGAACATATGACACTGAAAAAGAGAGGGGGGAGCAGAAAGACCATGTGACACAAGGGAGCAAAACCAGACAAAGAAGAAGTAGAGGGACAGGCACATGTAATTAGAGAAAGGTTGGCCTCTTGGGACTTGTCTACACTAACTCCCAAAGTCGATCTAATCAGCATGACTTCAGCTACACACATAACCATAGGTGACATTGACGGGGCATCTTCTGTGTGGTCAGGCCATCAGGGACTGCTCTCCTCTTGACTCCAGCTACTCTTCTCATCCCGATGGAGTCCTGGAGATGGGAGAATACTCAGCGATCGATTTATCATGTCTAAGCAGACATGATAAATTGACAGCTGGTGGATCGATAATTGCTGTGTCGATCTACCACTCAGTGGAGACAAACTCAGATGAGCTTTATGATCTCCAGCTTCAATTCCTGTGTGCGCCTTAGGCTCATAGTGTAGATTTTGCTGAGCTCCCATCATCGTGATTAGGAAAAGACCAAACTCTTTAACGGGAATGGATGTGTTGTTTATTTCACTAAGTGAAGTATTTGTCTGCCTTTGGGGGTTAATTTGTTACTAGTTGCCTAAATTATTCTGAAGCAGTAGTAAAATATATATACGAGGCGTTCCAGGAAATTCTTCATTTAAGTAAATAATTACCTAAAACCAAAAAATGTATTGAAGTAGGAAGTACTTTAGCAGACACACTAGTTAGCCATCACTTCATTTTTTATATTACTGGATGCTAATGGCTCAATGAATTTAATAAAAGCGGGTTCCAGCTGTGAATTTTGGATCCATTGCCAAACTTCCCCAAAGCCTGAAAGAATTCAGAAGTAGGATTTTGGTTTGATTCATCACATAGACATGTCGCAGCCTCAACATTTGGATCTGGATGCAGATTTTGCTAAAATGTCGGCATGTTTGGTTCCAAATTTGGTTCAAGCCCACTCATACTTTTTGTGATGAATCGGCCATTCTGGAAGGATCTCTGCTCTTTTGGAGCTCTTCTGTGCTCTCCTTACTCACGCTGAGTTTGATTTGTGCTTAGGTAGCTTAACATCGGCTCGTTAACATGTGTCCATGTATGTACTTCCTGTCCAATGTAATGTCATTTTATCCAAGAGGGGTTTGAGGTCCTGTTTGGCATTTGGTCCAACACCTTCTCAACAATGGTAATTCAGACCCCGATTCAGCAGAACACTTGAGGACACGTTGAACTTGAACAAGCAAGCTGTGCCATCGACTGTCCAAGGCACTGGTCACTTGCTTGAAGTTAGGTATGACTTCAGGTGGTTCGCTGAAGCAGGAGCATCATGAAAAAAACTGACGCCCAATGGGAAGTGCTCTGAGAAGCCCAGGACAGACATCTTGCATCCGTCTGTCCATCTTGCAGCATAGCTCGTAGCTGGTAGCTCGTGCCTGTGATTCTCACTGGAGTGCCACACACTGTGTTGTAAGTTGTTGATTTGAAGAGTGATGTAGGTGAGGACCCACTTTGGGGTCGGCAATCCCAGGTTTCACCCTGAGCCCAGATGTCTACACTGCAATTTTATAGTCTTGAAGCCAGCTGGCCCATGCTGTGTTAACATACCCCAAGAGGCCACTGTTAGCAATAGGGGTGTTTAAAAAGTGGCTAATTGGGCAACCTTGTAACCATTAAGAATCTTTGCTGTTACACAATTACATGCTGTGGGCTCTGCAGTATAAAGCTTATACTGAAGAGCCTCCAGTGCAGCTGGCTCCTTGGGAGCAGGGCTGGCAGCCAGTGTGCGCTGGGAGCCAACTCCCAGCTGCCGGCTCCACTCCTGGGGAACCAGCTGCACTTCAGGCTGTCCAGTATAAGCTTTATACTGCAGAGCCCACAGCACGGGGCGGCAGCTGGTTCCCCAGGAGTGGAGCCAGCAGCTGGGAGTTGGCTCCCAGCGCACACTGGCTGCCAGCCCTGCTCCCGGGGAGCCGGCTGCACTGTACGGAAAAGGGACCCCGTTATCTAGGAGTCAGCAGTAAGGATTGGGCTGTGCTCCTTGCTGGCATGAGCCTGGAGGATGTACAATAATAGTCATAAAACTTAGAGGAGTTGGCCATCACATCTCAATGCCACCACATGGACTTGTTCCCTAGAAGGAGCCTATTGGCAACAGACAGAAGGCAGCTAGTCCTCTCTCTTGTGCTCTGCGAGATGCAGTCTCAGAGGCAAGAGCTGCTCTTACCCTTTCCGCTCAGGTCCATCTCATGCTCAGTGGGATGCAAGTCCCATGTGACGACACCTTCTCAGCAAGTCCTAGCTTCTTAACCCTGGCTATTACCTTGCACCATGATACGGCTGCATATAATGGGCCAATCTGGCATCCAACTCCTCGAATAGAGCTAGTGGAATCCGTGGGACTATCTATGCAGTATGTTACGGAGCCATAGAAGGAGGATGATCCAGGTATGAAACGAGATCATGTGAGATGAGACTTCAGTTCCCCGCGTGACCTTGCACAAGTTACCGTATATACTTGAACAAAAGCCCGTTCATTTATAAGCCAACCCTCCTCCTCTCCCCCGCAACATACAGGAAAAAAACGTTAAAAACTCAGTGACCCGTTTACAAGCCGACTCCATATCGGCGGTGTACTAACTTCTGCTCCAGCTCATCAGCCTCCACGTGGGCTGAGGGACATGCTGGCTGCAGGCACGGAGCCTCTCTATTCCCATTGGCTGCTGTTTGCTCTTCCCAGCCAATGGGAGAGGAGAGGCTCCATGTCTGCAGCCAGCAGGTCCCTTAGACTCTGCAAGCAAACCGATCTCACGGTGAGCCAGCGGTTTGTCCTGCTGGGCTGGGAATTGCAGTTTGCTGACCCCTCCCCACAGCCGACAAAAAAAAAAAGTGTGAAGCACAATGACCCAATGGTAAGCCGACCCCCGCTCTTTACGGCGTGATTTTTCACCATGAAAAGTGCCTTATGATTGAGAAGATACGGTATTTAGTTTCTGTTCCCCTCAATTCCCCACCTTTCATAACAGCAGGTCTCAAACCCGTTGTGCAGGTAGAGATTGAGAGGTGCCGCCGTTGTACCATTTCTCAGCTAGACAAAGGGTAGCAGAGCGGCCCCTGCAGAATCAGCATTGTCAACCCGCCGAGAGAGACGACGGCTCGCCGGAGACAGGGGCTTGTGTCTCGCCGGAGCAGGCCGTCCTGACATTGAAACACATGTTCCAGCCGGGAACGGCTTGAACGGCGCGAGCTGGAGGAAGGCTATGCGTATAATATCAGGTCTTATATTAAACACAAATAAATTCCCTCTAATGCGAGTTTTCAGACAGGTTGTCCTAATATATTAACTTCTGTCTGTGTTTTGAATAGTCAATTTCACGGTGAAATGACTTCTTAATAATATATTTACCACCTGGGAGAAATCTCCCAGCCATCTGGAAAGGAGTGGGGATTTAGTGCCTCCAAATGGAGATTGGATTTGATTTATTTATTTATTATTTACATTTCCCTCGCCAAGCAGCGTGCTTTGGCTCGAGCTCCACCTTCACAGCAGGCCTGGGGGAGGGGCGTCCTGCAACTCTTGTGGGCATGTGGATGGTAGGAAGCACCCAGGACTTCCCCCAGTGACTTCCCGAGGCTGGGGATGGTGGTGATGGAATGTGGCTACTTGGCCGCTAAATGACTCAGCCTGGTCTTTGTTCTGTTCTGTGTATAGAGAGTGTACAGCTGTCAAAGGCGCATGGTGCTGGAAGTGTCAGGAAGCCCAGGTGTGTGCAGATGTCCATGCAGATGTTAGAACATAAGAACGGCCGTACTGGGTCAGACCAAAGGTCCATCTAGCCCAGTAGCCTGTCTGCTGACAGTGGCCAGTGCCTTGGAGGTGCCCCGAAGGGAGTGGACCAAAGACAATGATCAAGCGATTTGTCTCGTGCCATCACTCTCCAGCCTCTGACAAACAGAGGCCAGGGACACCATTCCTACCATTCTGCTACAAAGACCTTTTACATCTGCACTTGAAAGGGAATCCTCTGAACTGCCATTCATGTTAAAATTCGACATTTTCCAAAAAGGACTCAATAAACACTTGAACTATCTCACCCATTACCAAGATAGTTTCCCCAATTATCACCTCTAATACCATTAACTCACAAACATCCCACTCTCCCTACCTCTAATATCATCAATTCACAGACACTTACCTTCCTTCCTTTCCCCCCCACCTGAATCCCCCTCCTGTTCTGCAATGTGATTTGTCCTTTTCATATTTGTTCATTTTTTTAATTGTATCCTTTGGTATATATGGTTGTGACTACTTTCTTCCACTATTTGATCTGAGGAAGTGGGTCTGGCCCACGAAAGCTCATCATCTAATAAACCATCTTGTTAGTCTTTAAAGTGCTACATTGTCCTGCATTTTGCTTCAGCATTCCTACCCCCTGGCTAATAGCCTTTTATGGACCTAACCTCCATGAAATTATCTAGCTTCTCTTTAAACTCTGTTATAGTCCTAGCCTTCACAGCCTCCTCTGGCAAAGAGTTCCACAGGTTGATTATGTGCTGTGTGAAGAAGAACTTTCATTTGTTAGTCTTAAACCTGGTACCCATTAATTTCATTTGGTATCCTCTAGTTCTTCTATTATGGGAACTAACGAATAACTTTTCTTTATTCATCCTCTCCACACCACGCATGATTTTATAGACCTCTATCATATCCCCCCTCAGTCTCCTCTTTTCCAAACTGAAAAGTCCCAGTCACTTTAACCTCTCCTCATATGGGACCTGTTCCAAACCCCTGATCATTTTAGTTGCCCTTTTCTGAACCCTTTCCAAGGCCAAGATATCTTTTTTGAGGTGAGGAGACCACATCGGTACACAGTATTCAAGATGTGGGCGTACCATAGTTTTATACAGGGGCAGTAAGATATTCTGTGTCTTATTTTCTATCCCTTTCTTAATAATTCCTAACATTCTATTTGCCTTTTTGACCGCTGCAGCACACCGTGTGGACGTTTTCAGAGAACTATCCATGATAACTCCAAGATCTCTTTCCTGATTTGTTGTAGCCAAATTAGCCCCCATCATATTATATGTCTAGCTGGGGTTATTTTTTCCAACGTGCATTACTTTACACTTATCCACATTAAACTTCATTTGCCATTTTGTTGCTCAATCACTCAGTTTTGTGAGATCTTTTTGAAGTTCTTCAGAGTCTGCTTCTGCCTTGACTATCTTAAACAGTTTAGTATAATCCGCAAACTTTACTACCTCACTGCATTTCTTTCCCTATGCACAACACTCATGCCTGGGTCTTTGCCCCCGAATGCATGAGTGACTTTCCCTTCCTTTCTAATTAGAGGTGCCATGCCATTTGCATTAGGAGCTCTCCTTTAATGCATGCAATGAGGGAACTGGCATTTGGAGTCAAAAGCCCACCTTTCTAATCCTGTCTTCTCTCCGGGTGCCTGTGTGTTTGATGCAATTGTCCCCCTTTGTCCACAGACCCAATGTTCTTGAGCCATCTGAGGTTACATCCTTGGATGGAGATGGTAGTGGTACCGTTCCGATTCAGGCAGTTTTACTCCATGCCTTTCCCAAACTTGGGTGGCTCAGATATCCTAGAATCCAAAGCGTGCCAGGCTCTGACGATCTAGGGAGGTGGCAAACTCATCGTTCCTTGACATCGTGAAATCGAGATTGGATATTGGGCTCAAATGTATGCTCCAGTCTAATTCAGCCACAAGCTTTGATAGTGTTCACTTGCATAGAAAAAAAATTCCTTCCCCATGCAGGAATGACTGGGCAAAATTACGAAGGAGGTCGGGAGAAATGATAAAATCGGTGACTCTGTGAAAACCTAGTATCATCAGCCCATTCTGAATGTCAACATGTGGCACTCCCATCTTTTCAACTGGTGTGGTGCTGAAATCTTAAATTCTCGCGTTGTGCAGGATCTCAGTGTTATCTAGTGGGAATCACCTGCTGGAAGAGTAAAAACTCCAGGATTAGAAGGGCTAGGGGGAAAAAAAGTTCTGATCTAGGAGTGAGCTTTGCATCTCTGGCCCATCTTCACAGAAAAGCATTAATGTTCTTTGCAAAAACTGCTTCATTAGCACTTCCCTATCTGCTGCTTGATATTCCATACAGGTCCCCAATGTCGCACTTGAGTGAATCTCTTTGGTACGTTTTGTTTTGCATACCCCATGTATGGTATTTAATAAATTCCTCCAGGCATGTTTGTACATGTCATTACGGTCTGAAGAGTTTACAGTCTTGCTGTCTGAATCATCTCTTTCTTGGAGGGCTATATAATCTTCATGGTTGCAACCTGGCATGAGTTAGAACACCCTGAACACTAGGGTTGAGCTTATCTCTGGCACATGTCCTCTGGTTTTAGGGGTGCCGTGGTCAGACGCTGTGGGAACTACGGCAGTTGGAAACCCGTGTTTAAAATGACAAGCTACCACTTTAATTTGTAAGGGGTTTTCTGGTCCTGCCTGCAAGCTCTGGGTGGGGAAGTGTGCTGAACCTGTCTGCCAAAATCCAGCCTAGTGTGAGATGGGCAGTGTTGAGCCTTTCTGCCCTAGAGAGACAACGCAGGTTGCTCCCCGTTTATGGATTCCTCTGGGTGAGGATTCTGCATTCTAAGATATGCAGCCATGTTGCATTGCAGCCCCTTTCACAGCTCCCCGGCACATGAAAACAAAGTCCAGCTTTCACCACAGATCAGCGCACAGGGTTCGTCCATGGAAACGAAACCAGCCAATCTCTCTAGGCTGGAACAAAGTGCGGAGACATCACTTGAACCAGGCATGTAACTGATCCAGGGTACGGCCCGGGGTTTCCTAGACCCACACGGAGGAAAGCTTTAGTAGATGCAGGGTGCAAGAGAGGCGTGATCTGTCCAGAAACATCTGGTCAGGTGGTGGGGGGGGGGGGGTATAGTTATTTCTGGTCCATCCTTAAAATCCCTTATTCCTGCCTTTGATTTTGATTTTTAACTTGCTGCTTCACTTTGGCTTGAACCATGTGAGAACCAAACACAGAGGAAGGAAGGCCGCTTTGGCTAAGGCCCTGGCCTAGCATTCGGCAGAGCTGAGTTCATTCCTAGCCCTTAGAAAAGACTCTGCTGTACCTTGGGCAGATCGGTCAACGCTGCTGTGCCTCCTTCGCTGTTCATCAATAAGACTTAAAAAACAAGGAATGGTCCTGCAGCACCCGAGAGACGAACCAAAAATGTAGATGGTGTCATGAGCTTTCGTGGGCACAATATTTCCTGTCTTATTAATTTAGATTGTTGGGTCTTTGGGGGTAGGAATGGTTACTTACGATGTATGTGTATCGCATTTACCATCACGGGGTCCTGAACTGCATGGAGCCATTGCCGGAATATACGCTCCAGTGTGATCCCATCTTTTCAATAGGCCATGCCAATTCCCTGGATACAAGCCCCTGGAATCTTGGGCTGTTAGCAATCCAGGCCCAAAAACTTGCAGCCCCAGCTCCAGCATGATATTTCTGTGGTTGCTGCAAGGAAAAGCACTGAAGCTGGAATCCAAGGCTATGTACTATGCTTGGAGTTTCAGCTTTCAAATGTATAAAGCATCAATCTTTAGCTAGCAGCTCATGAGCTATCAGCTGCTACAATCAAGTGTAAAAGACTGTGGCAAAGGCGCTTAGTTGGTGGAACTGCACAAATGCTTTCTGGACCAGCAAACATTTCCAAGTATTGGTTCTGGACCAGTGATTAAATGTGATCCCTGATTAAATATGTCAGCTGGCTACCAATACTGAATAAGCCTAAAGATAAACAGGGAGATTAAGAGTGGTGTTATTTCACCCTAGTAGACTGCTTCAGAATAGGTTTGGGGAATTTCCTCCTTTTGTATTGTTATATCCACAACTGCAAATATTTTCTTTTAGTATAAAAATGCTGATCTTGAATATGTTGACAAGAGACAGGATAGCAACATAGTTCTGGTCCTAAAGATGCCACATCAAGGCTTGGTGCTATAGTTGGCCAGCAAAATTGCTTCCCTCATCCACAGTGTCCAGTTTGCTAGTGTGACTATGCAGCAGTTCTTGGTAAACTTCTCCAAAGAACTTAAGAGATTTAGGAACCTACGTCCCATTGAAAGTAGAACCAAGGTGACAAGTTTTATCTTCTGTCCCTAAGAATAATTCCATCAGAGAAAGAGAAATTCAGACAGAGACCCAGCTGCACTCACAGAGGCCCAACTTTGGGAGCAATTTCCCCACCGTGGATAATAAGCATTCCTCTCTAGGACTTCGTTGCTACCCAATCAACGAGCAGTAATAGCGCCATCCAGTGCCCCCCCAATAACACCATTTTTTTTTTTTAGGTATTTAGTTAATCACAATCTGAAATTAATAATGGATGGGATTGTTCAAAAGTACCTGAGTGAGTTAGGAGCCAAACTCCTGTCCCTTATATACTGTAAAAATCTGTGTTTTAATAAATTCCTGGCTACTTAGGATGTTACTCTTGTCAATGTGCTGAAAACCATAGCCCCCAGAGAAAAGAAGAGGTTGCAACTCACACCCAGTGCCTGTAAATCACAAACTGCTATTGGTGGAACACAGGGAGAATCTTTCCTCGTGACTCGTATTTCAAGTTTTCTGTAGGATTGGATTCAATCCAACTACACTACAAACCCACGCTGAAGGCCCTGGTTTCTGGGGTCAGGTAATGTGGGCAGAATCTCAAACCTCATTTTTAAAGTGTTTTTAGCCCACAGGGTTGTAAGAAAAAGATTGAAAATGTGATCTGAGCCTAAGCAATGCCTGGGCGTCTGCCTGAGTCTGCAGACAGCCTGAAACCATTGTGCTGACAGGTGGGAACTATTGCATGCATCTCACGGGTGCTAATGCCAGTATCGACTTCCCTGGCATGCTCCACCAACCCCACCCCAGCAAGGGACTCTATATGGCAGAAGGAAAAGAATGAAGATAGTCAAATCCCCACCCTAAGTAAGTGGAGGCACCCTGGCTACTGGACTAAGCACTGATGGTCTCTCTAGGCTGTACCCAACTTTCCAGCAGAAGAGACACCCCTAACCCTGCTGCCAGTCCTGAAGTCCACCCTCCCTTCTACTGAGAGGGTGGCCTCCGACACTCCCTGTCCGTGTGGGGGCGGGGCAGCAGAGCAGGTGAAGGGGTGGAGCCACAGCGGCTTTCCAGTTCTGATTCAGTCCAGCAGGGGGAGTGTGGCATGCACACATACCATGAGGTGCACCCGCCGGCCCGCTCCTTACACCGAGGGGACCAGGTGGCAGGGCTGTGCTGATGCATTCTCACGGCCCAGCCCAAAGTAGCACCCCAGCTGCCCACGCGTCCAAGGGTGGATTTCTGTGCCTGGCATCTTGCCGTAGGAACTCGCTTTATTTCGTTATTTGTAATCCTGCCGAAAGGCTCGGAACGGGCCCCCGTCGAAAGCGCCTCCCTTCACAGCCCATTTTCCATACGTCGTTCGGCTGCCGAGGAGCCGCCGTATCAATAATCATGGGGTTTCTCTCTGCCTGCTGCGGAAAGGAGTTTGAGAGAGCACATTATTACAGAGAGTAATGGATGGGCTGGGGGAGGGGCACGGGAATAATTGTGACGAGAAGGCTTGGAAACATCATCAAGGCAGGAGTGGGGTTTGGCTGCTCTCTCGTGTCACCAGCTCTCAGAGACTAAACTAATTGTCCATAAATCAATGGAACCCATTTAAGTTTATGGCTTTTCATTGTTTCTTTAAGAAACAACGGCATGGAGACGGGAGACAGATTGCGGCTTGCTCCCGGCCCCAGCGAGATCGTTACGGATTCTGAACCCCTTAGGATCTCCAGTCATGTTCCAGACTCCCATTGTGTGGGGAACCTAAGGCATGGGGCCTGGCGTGGCCCCTGGTTTGCCTGGCTCTGTTCCCTGAGGCTCCAGGCTTTCTCACCAGCATTGGGGAGCCGATGTTGGTGCTCCAGCCATACACCCCACCCAGACCCCCCACCTTCACCTTTCTCCTGTACCCTACCTCTCAGGCAGACCCCTAACCTCCAGTCCGCTCCTGCACCCACCTTCTCACCCACACCCAGCCCCTGTACCCTACTCCTGCATCCTCCCTCCCACCCAGACCCAAGCCTGCTTCCCGGCAGTCCCCTCCCGCAAACAGAGCCCCTCATTTTTGGTCCTACCCAGAGCCTAGAGGGGCCCACAAAATCGACTCGCCCGGGCCCCTCAGGCACTGGTGTGTGAGCGCAAAGTGGGGAGCGTCTTTCTGCTTCTCAGCTGGGAGCCACATCAGCGAGCTGCTGGGTTTTATTTTCTTTTTTCTTTTCACCTTTGTGTGGCTCCTCACTGATTTTTCTGTTGCTGCAGCAGCCCCGATCCAAAACCAGTTCCCCGACCATGGATACGTGCACAGCAAAAACAGCTTTCAATCTTGGTGCTGTTGGGTCCATTAAGAGGAACCATCAAACTAACCCTGGAGTTCAAGTCAATATCGGAAATGTGCCCAAAAATCTAGGTCGCTGGGAGCCCAGGTTTACTGTGACGTGAATGTGTTCAGCTGTTAGAAATAACTGAAGCCACTAACGTGGTTAATTTATGAGCATGGCCTGTTTGAAATGGGCTGTAAAATTGCCCGGATGTGCTCCGATCTCATGGTGACAGGGCATAAAAACCTAGACAGACACAGGGCTGCTGTCCCCAAGGAATGTCCAGGCCTGACTGGAATTGATCCATTTGTGAAGTCCACAGTGTTTGGACAGGTTTTTTTTTCTTTCCTGGTGTTTCTCAGACCCTGTACGCCCATTCCCCTCTCACGCTCCCCACCCTGCAAAGACCCCAGCCAGCTCCTGCACCCTCCCTCCTGGCCAGCCCCCTCACCTCCAGCCCACCTCCGCACCCAGCAGAGCCACTAGGCCCCATGGGCCCACGGACAAGGTGGTAGGTGCCGGGGTGGCTCTCCATCCCCAGAAAAGAAGGGCTGGAACTGGTGGTGGCTGCCCAGCTGCTCCCAGGGCAGGCGGCTTGCTGATACTGCCCTCGGCCCCACCTCTCCCGGGGTGTGAATCATAGAACCATAGAGCTGGAAGAGACCTCAGGAGGTCAACAAGTCCAGCCCCTGCTCTAGGCAGGACCAATCCCAACTCAATCAACTCAGCCAGGGCTTTGTCAAGCTGAGACTTAAACACCTCTAGGGATGGAGACTCCACTACTTCCCTAGGTAACCCATCCCAGTGCTTCACTAGCTGCCTGTAGAGTGTGACGCTGGTGGTCCCTTTCACTGGTTGAATATGGCATCGGTACGGAAGAGCACACGCTGCCCTAGGCTGCCTCTGACAGCTGGGTTGGAGTGCATGGCTCTTCCCTGTCTCTGTAGTGGCCCAGATCCGCGGGGAGTTTGCTCTGAACCCAGTGGCCCAGGCACAGCTGTTTAAAAGAACGTAGACCATTCTCCCGGGGGGGCTCCATCCGGGCTAAGCAGGACCAGCAGATCTTTCCCATGACGATATTTTGCCATTTGTCTCCGGGTAGCACTCGCATCCCTCGCAATTTGCTTTGCTGGTGACATTGTTTGCGCACCGAGCTCATTTCCTGTCGAAAACTCGAGAGAGCTGAACTATTTGAATGTCGGCCTTTTGGTTTCTAAAGCTATTTTGCTCCCAGCCAGCCTGGTTTCCATCCATATCTGCTTCCTTTTCCCTGGGGAGGGAACCTCCCCCACTTTTCTGCTGTGTATCCTATAGCGGGTGCTGCATCCCTGCACTCTCCTTACTTTGGGGAATCTGGCACTCCCTGGGCACGGGGAGTTGTCGCTGATGAGTGTGGGGCGTTGGCCTCTCCAGGAAGGGAGGAGAGGGATAGCTTTTTACACCCTGAAAACAGACGTGCTATCTCTATTTTTTATCAAAGGGGGGGGGGGAGATTCTGTCTAATAGCCAGACTCAAATTTGATTCCTTGCTGCTCAGCCATCATCCTGTGTTATCGCCTAACACCCTTGGGGGCAGGGAGAGGGCACGTTTTCCACATTTCTCAATGGGGAAGGTGCTTTTCCAGCATCTGCTTTGCAATCAGCCATATAAAACAGGGCTGTTTGCAGCCCTTTTCGGATCAAAAGCAACTCCCTTCTTCTGAGTATTTACTCTGAATCGAGAGAGACTGGCACCTCTAGGGAGCCGAGATCTGGAGAACTTGGAAGGGGCAGGCAGTTGTGGGAGCAAAGTGTTCTAGGGGGGTTAATGCATCGTCCGAGGAATACACGCACACAAGCGGCACGGCTTTTTCTGTATCCATATTGCTAAAACAGTACAACGCCGCTAGCACGGATCAATTATAGCTGAGTCAAGGCACATTGCGCTGGTGTAACTACCCTCTTGTGGAAAGGGCAATACGCTCTCCTGGTGTAACTGTGTCCACGCAAGGAGGTGTGCACACATAAGTGTGCAATAGAAAATCCTATTTCTAACAGACATGCCTACCAGCACAATTGCTGAGGCTAGATCATGCATTAGAAAGAAAGAGCACCAAGTTCCTGTCTTGTATCCTGGGCCAAAAGCCAGTAAGTAGGACTGATTTTTATCCACCTTCAGAGCACCAAGGAAATCATAATTCTTACTATGTGGTATTATCATCATCCCGCTCCCCCACAACGTTACAGATCAATAAACTGACGCATGCTGGAGGATAAGTGATTTATATTAGGCAAAACTATTCCCCTAAGTAGGTGGTGAAGCACTGGGATGGGTTCTCTAGGGAGGGGGTGGAATCTCCAGAGGTTTTTAAGTCCTGGCTTGACACGTCCTGGCTGGGATGACTGCGTTGGGGTTGGTCCTGCTGTGGGCAGGGGGCTGGACTCAGTGACTTCTGAGGTCTCTGCCCACCCTAGGATCCTATGATTCTAACAGGGCAGATGTGTCTGACTGGGGAAGAAACAAAAACCCAACAGTGCGTCTTGCTTCTCTCTGAATGCAACTGGAAGCAGTCAGCAGCCCCAAAAGGGGCAAGTTTGTTCTTCCAGGATGTAAATGGTAGCACCTAGGCTGGAAATGCAAATCTAAAAATGCATACAGTCCTGTTAGAGGTGCAACATCTGCATTTGCACATCTGCTTCTTTGCGTGTCTAGTGTGTGCACCTCAGTTTGCCTCTGCTCTTTGGGGTTTGGAAGGGAGATGGACGGGAACATAGTTTCCCATCCTGTCAGGGGTGGAAATAGAGAATTTGAAATGTTTTGTCCTGTCCTGAGTGGAGTTGGAAAGACAAAATCTCAGCCTTTCACAAACTGACAACCTCTGGGGGAGAAGGGATGGTTTGAATCAATCAAAACATTCAATTTCAATCTTTTTTAATGATGATATTATAATTAGCTTAAACTGCTAAACAAAGTCATTCAAACCAGAAAAAAACAGAATGAAATTGGACATTCTGACAAATGTGAAAATATAACAGTGAGCCCTGTGGCACCTTAAAGGCTAAATGTGAATTCTGACAAATGCGAACGTCTTTCCCAAATCTTTTTTTCAAAAGAAGAAACTTGTCAAATCCGACGCTTTCCCCCTAACTGTTTCTCTTTTGACAAGTCAGCATTTTCCAACAGAAACCCATTTAGTTGTAAATTCCCAGCCAGCCCTGGTTTTGAGCTTGTATTTTTGTGAACTCAGCTTCAGAGCCAGCATCGGACAATCATGTCCTGGCACAACAGACGCTTTTAACGCTGGCTGAGACCTAACGAGGTTTTGCGACTGGCGTGGAGAGTTTTGGAGCTGTCAGTTATTTCTCCAGCCCAGAGGTGATGCAGCAGGCAAGACGTATCTCTTCGGCGCTCCTCTGTACCACTTGCTCGGGCACAGCTAACGAGAGAGGACGTGCTAGCAAACTCGTATAGAAGGGGGAAAGGTATCGGCGGTGAAGTAATAACCTGTGCATAAGGGGCTACCCTGGGCCTTGGGAATGCTTCATTCGAATCCTTTTTTCGCCCCAGAGACCTTGTGAGAGACCAGCCTCTGTAGCCCAGTTCTCAGCTATCAAATGCCATACTGACCCGACCGGCCTACCTCTCAGCGGCGTCATGAGGATAGATGTGTGGACGAGGGCGAGCTGTACCAATGCGAGACGGATGGGGACTGTTGGGAGGTAGAGCGTAAGGGCAGGTTACTGTGGAGGGAGAACCCTGCCTGGCGGGAGCTTTGTGAACCATATGACCTGCACGTGGTTTGCAAGTCTTGTATTTATTTCACTTACATGCAGCTGTGCATGTGATTTGGCTAAGATTGGTGGGACTGACGCAGGTTTGCATTAGGAGGAGCATTGCCAGTAGATCTAGAGAAGTGATTATTCCCCTTTATTTGGCTCTGGTGAGGCCACATATGGAACATTGTGTCCAGTTCTGCCCCCCCCTCCCGCCAACTACAGAAAGGATGTGGACGCATTGGAGAGGGTCCAGCGGAGGGTAACCAAAATGATTCGGGGGCTGGAGCACATGACCTATGAGAAGAGGTTGGGGGATTTGGGTTTGTTTAGTCTGCGGAAGAGAAGAGTGAGGGGGGATTTGAGAGCAGCCTGCAACTTCCTGAAGGGAGGTTCCAAAGAGGCTGGAGAGAGGCTGTTCTCAGTGGGGGCAGATGGCAGAACAAGGAGCAATGGTCTCAAGTTGCAGTGGGGGAGGTCTAGGTTGGAGATTAGGAAGAACTATTTCCCTAGGCGGGTGGGGAAGCGCTGGGATGGGTTCCCTAGGGAGGGGAATGGAATCTCCATCCCTGGAGGTGTCTAAGTCTCTGCTTCACCAAGCCTTGGTTGGGATCATTGAGTCGGGGCGGGTCCTGCTTTGGGCAGGGGGTTGGATTCGGTGTCTCCTGAGATCTCTGCCCGCCCTGGGGTTCCATGGTTCTATTTGTCTCAGGCTGGTGTGTGAGTTACTTATGGTTCTGGGGGGATTGGGGGGGGTAGATGCCTTATGTGGGGCTTGTTGTGTGTGCGAGGATCACATGTGATTTGTCTGCACTCACCTGTGCTTGGCATCTCTGCCTCCCCGGGCTTTGGCAGTGAGGGGCAGGGGTGCCGAATGCAGCAAGGCAAGACCTGCTCTAGATGTGTCAGTGCGGGGGTCTCGCTGCTGCCGCGGGGACCTCTGAAAGCAGCCTCGGTGAACAGACTGGCCCTCGCTCAGCTGCACCATCCACGCCGCGCTGCAATCGCTTCTCCCACCGGCAGTGGCAATGCCCCCGGGAGCCCCCGCTGCTTTCTCTGTGCACAGGAGACCGCTCCTCTACTGCTCAGCCCTTCTCTTGAAAGGCTAATGCTTAGCTCCATCCCCCGGGGTGGCAGGGCGTGTGGTTAGCATAGCGCTCCACTGGGTCACCTCTTCATCGTATTCGGAGCAGGCCGAGCACCCAGCTGGGGCTATTGCTTGCCCAGCCTGGGGGCCCTGCCCTCAAGCCACCGACGTACCCCTCCTGCCTATCCCTGTGCTGTCTGAGCGCTCGTCAGAACGTGCTAGCAGGTCTCTCTGCAGGGTGCTGCTCCTGCAGCTTCCGGCAGTAGCAACGTCCCAGCCACGATGCTCTACTAGGCTGGCAAACTACCCACCGCCCCAACCCAGCGATCGACGCGGTGCGTCAAGAGGGCCAATGGCCGGGACTCCTGGGTTCTCTTCCCAGATCTGGACGGGAGTGTGGTGGTCTTGTGGGAGGGGGGAGGACAGATGGGCGTGGTGCTTTAGGCACCTCCCAGGGATTCAGGTGCTCCAGGCTCAATTCTGTTCCCTGTCCATAGAACTGGCATAAAACTGCCTTGACGCTCAGGGCTGGCACTGTGGGCTTCATTGCTCGCTCTCCCTCTGGACTGGCGCGAGTCTCTGGCAAGTCATTTCGCTTCCCTCTGCAATTGGGGACTGCTGCGCTTAGCTAGAGCTCCCAGCAGCGCTGTGACATTCCGCTCGGCGCTGGTCGGGTGGCATCGCAGGGCCCTGGGGTAAGAGGTGCAGGGTGTTGGGGTTTATTACCCCCTTCTATCGGGCCCGTCCATTGCCAGTGGGGGCGAGACGCACGGCCTGCAGCTTCTGGGTCTCCTGGGATCTAGTCTTGGGGCAACACGGCTCCCTCACGTCCTCAGACAGCGCGACTGCCATTCTTCCTCCTCGAGCAGCCACTAAAATGATTTTGGTTTCCCAACACAGAACCATTTCAGCTCGGAAATACCCGCCCGCCTGCTAGATCCTGGGCATCGTGTGAAGGCAGGTTGGCGGGGGAGGAGGAATCAGAATCCGAGGGGAATGAGGCATTTCAGAAAGCCACCGCCATGGTTGTGGGGCCAACCTCCCCGGCTGGCGTTCAGTGCCTGCTAGACAAAGACGGGTATTGCATTAGCAAGGGACACGGGGCTGCTGGCTGAGTCTCCTTCCCCAGCTCTAATTGCAGCCATGGTGCTATGGGAACTGGAGCAAGGGGGTTGGGAAGATGGAGCATCAGGGACGGGCTGCGTGTCTCTAAGCAACCAGGCCTGCCAGGGAAGGGTGGAGCTGGGCATGTCTGGGAGCCAGCAGGCGCTGTTCTTGGCCAGGAGTGGCTAGGAGTCAACCCAGGCTGTGCTTTCTCGGCAGTGGTCAGGCGGGACAGGCCGGGATCCAGTTCAGTGTAGTGTTGCGGGGTGTTTTCCAGGCTCGGCGGTGTCCTGAGATGTAGGCATTGGAGTGCATGAATAGGGGGGAGGGGTCGACTTTTGGGTTGAGGCCTCGGGCCATGCAGCAGTGAGGAGCCTGGTTCCACCTCAGCTCTCCTCTCCTGCTCGGGATGAGAACACTGTGCAGACGGACCTAACGCCACAGCAGAGGGGCTGAGGGGGGACTTTGGCAGTGTCTAGAGGCTGGGCACAGGGGTGAATTCCCTCCTCTTGACTCTCACCGGAGATCCACCCGCCACCGCGCCTACGGGTCCAGGTGTTCTTCCCTGCAGCGTGACCCCCTTATGGCCCCAGACGATGTCTTTTAAACAGGCACGGTTAGCTGGCTCTGCGTCTTCCTGGCCAGGGAACCGAAAAAGCCAGACAGAGCTGAGCGCAACATCTGTCCTACTTTCCAGGCCCATGTTTCCCTGCGAGAGGGCAGGAACTGTATGTGTCAGCCAGCCATGCGGAGCTGGGACGACTTCCATTGCATAAGGGCAGCGCGCTCAGTGTAAATCAGAGTAGCTCCATGCAAGCTGGTAGAGGTTACATCAGCTGAGCACCCATCCCTACATGTATGGCTTGCTCCCCCAGATGTGCCAGCTTAGATCTGTTCTCTCCCTCCCATCCCCCCAATTACACTCTCTTTTGCTCATTCCTCCTTTTAAGTCTCTCCCCATCTGTCTGGCTGTCTCCCCTTCTGTTCAGCTCCCTGTGTCCTCTATCCATCTTTTTTTTTTCTTGGCAAAAAATTAAGGAGAAAAAACAACTCAATAGACTTTTTTTCCCAATAACCTTCGTCAAAGTCTCACCAGGTTACATTATGCTTTAATAGCATTTAAGCCAATCTGCCTGATGCCACTGGAAAGGTCAATTAAATTCACCCTAAAATTTTTGCTCCTGGCTCATTATACATTTGGAAAATGAATTAGAAGCACAAGGTGCCCCGGAGGTTTCTGATATTTTGCTAATGAATATGTGTGAGATTGCGCACACACACACAAAATGCTTCTCTGGCCAGCCCAGGGTAGCTGGGTCAGAGAAATGGCCCCAGATTGTGTCCTGATGGGAGTGGAAGGAGGGGAGAGGTAAAAGAGTGGTGTGGTGTCTCACCCCGAGGAAACCGATGCTCTGGGTCGTGCAGTGAGGACTTGGGGAGGGGAGCGCAACAGAGAGGGCGTCAGAATGGACAGTGTCACGTGGTCCATGCAGCCAGATCCCTTCTCTGCACACAATTTGTGATCTGCCCATCGTTCAGTGGCGCGGTCGCAAGGGACAGCAACATGTTCAGAGGTGGCCTGTCCCAGACAATTGGGAGTGCCGCTTGGGGTGCCCCCCCCATTCCTATTTTCTCTGGATCTTTAATGAGTTTGTCTTCACAATGTACCTGTGTGGGGGGGCACAGCTCTTATCCCCATTTCACAGCCGGAGGACTGAGGCCCAGAGAGTGTGATGTGGCCCACAGCACCCAAGAGGTGAGCAGGAATTGAGCCCGGCTCTCCCCAATTGGAGGCTACCATCCTAACTCCTGGGTCCTCTCCTCCCTCCCACGCCACATGCATTGTTGTGTACAGTTTGCTCAACAGTGCACTCCAAATGCCCCAGCTCTTTGGGGAGAGATTTAAAGCATCCACTTCCCCATGTCTTGGCCCCCTTTGCCATTGCAACGTCAACTTCTGCCAGTGAAAACGTTCACCAGGCTGCATGCCCCACGCCTGCAGCTGCTAAATGTTGAATCCACCCTTGTAAATGCACCCCCCAGAAGTGCTCATGCCTGCATCTGTCGGCATCTGTGTTGCTCAGCCATCAGGAGTCTTCCCTGGCCCATCACAGCTAAGATATGCAGATCGGTAACCAGTCCATTCAGGAGAGACATCAGAATAGCAATTACGCCATAGGGAACACCAGAAGCAGAAACTCATTAACCAAGCGAACGACCAATTGCAAATTGTGAGCGAGATATTCACGAGATGCTCTTCATTGTGGGCACCTTGGTTTTAAGATGCTCAAAATGAGACCTCTGACGATGCATCTGACAAGGTGGGTCTTTGCCCACGAAAGCTCATGCGCCAACACTTCGGTTAGTCTCTAAGGTGCCACAGGACTCCTCGCCAGAAGGAGACCTCTGATTTTCAGAAAACGCTGAGCGCCCACCCTCTGAAATTCAAATCCCAAATCACTAGACGTTTTTTAAAAACGTTGGCCTCGCCCCTTGGGGTTTCCTCGTACAAGGTGCTGTGCAGCTCTGCTCAAAACCCAGAATTTCTGTCCCAGGGGAAATTCTGACCTCTCCACATTTGCTTTCATCTCAAATTGGAACAAAAACTTACAGGGAAAAAAATCCCCTCAAATAAAACGTTCAAAAAAGTGCTATGAGTTTATGGAAGCATTTGGTTTGATAAAATCCCGCTGTTTCATTCTGATGTCAGCGTTTTTATATTTTATGGTACCTCACAATTCATAATGGCATATAAAATTAAGCACATATCAAAACCAGTTGCTTTGAGCCCTCTCCCCCCATCAAAACGTTTTGCTCTGATAATAAAGAAACAAGGTTTTGTCGGAATGGTCTGTTCCATTGGCGAGTGTCTGTCTGCTTTCACGAAATGGCCTTTTTGGATGCTCCGATATTTCCCCCTGGAATATTTTCCCATCTCTAGAGCTTCTTAAACGGTGGCTTCTTAAACATGTGCTTGTCTTTGGGCATGGGGCCAACTCTGTTGACTTGGAGCTACGGGCTCAGGTTTTGAAAGTAATCTAGGTGCTACGGTGCCCAGCGTTGTAAACCCTAATTGATTTAGGAGCCTAAATGTCAATTTCAGCAGGGATTTAGGCACTTACGAGCCAAAACGCCATCAACTGTCCATGGTATTTTGGCTTCTACATCCCTAAATAGCTCTTGAAAACAGGGCTGCCAGCAGCGGGTAGTAGCCCCAGGGCATGACAGTTTAAAAGGGCCCAGGGCTCCAGGCCACCAGTGTTACAACCGTGGCAGCAGTGGCTATTGCAATCCCAGGCCTTTTAAATCCCCTCCCGAGCCCCACGTGGTGCAGTCTTGGTGGTGCTAAAGACAGGCTGCCCGTAGCCCCGCCCCTTCCGTGAGTAGTCCCCACCCCTTCCAGGTCCCAGAGCGGACCCCCTGCATTGCCCAGGGCATAGCAATCTGTTGCCTGTTCTGGTTGAAAATGACATTGAGGCTCCTAATGTTAGGTATTGGCCTGGAGAACCCACCAGTGCCTAAATACCTTTAAAATCTGAGCCTCCATATGTTGCTGTCGCGAGGCTAGAGCACTCGGTATCTCACGGGAGTACGACCTTAGCCCCACTACCAGGTCATTGCCGCCACTACGAACGCGCCTGGGGCATCAAGCCGGAAGAGTCTGCAACGCACCATGCCGGCCGGGGGCGTGGCAGTCCCGGATGGGGCGAAAGGTCCACGGGAACGATCTCGCTGTCAGTTTCTCGGCAAATCTCCCCACTAGACGTGAACCCTCGCTGCCCAGAACCCGAGCCATAACCTCTGCACGAGCAGCCAGCGGCGGTGCCACGTGACATGGCAATTAACCTCCCCGCCACCAGCTTTGTCTCCACGAGGTGCCTGGGAGGTCCCTTCTAGGCCCTTTTGCAAGCAAGGGACAGAGACTGAGATGCAAAATAACCAAAAGAAGGGGGAAAACACAGAAATGCAGAGGGGAAGGGAGAGGAAGGGAGGGGAGGGGGTGAACAGAGCATTGTGCTGCTCTGCAAAATGTGTGCTAAGAAGACATGTGGCTGCTGCTGGTATCCGTTTGGACTGAGTGAAGGATGGCTGCTTTGGAGCCCAGGTGGTAGGCTCAGAAGATTTTAAAGAGAGCAGGAAGGGGAACGGTTGTTCTCTTCCCCCTCCCCAGGATATTAGGACTGCACCGGGGAGATTGGCATGGTTCTGCGATATCAATTAATTGTGCATTAGTCAATCAAATAGCTAATTAGCTATTAACATTTCCAACATGTGTCGCCTCTCAGACTCTAACCCCGCAGCTGCTTGTTTCGGCTCTAGCAGCGGGGTTGGGAAGACGGATCTGTGCTGGCGAAGGTTCGGGACCCCTGGGGAGATGCGCTAGGTGGTCATGACCATGGGACTTGGAGTGAGGGAGGTGCTAGCCCGTGTAAGCGGGGGAATGGTCCCGCTCTTGTGGGGAACTTTCCTGGCTTCTATACACCCCGGTGAAATGAACCAGCGAAAGGATCTGAGTCCCCGCTCCCACTTCCTTTACCCCACGGCTCCCTGATCCTGAGGGCTCCCCCTCCACTCTCCTGAGTAGCAGAGCCCTTGAAACCCCAACAAGGCTGGGCCCAGGTTTCCTGGGGCTTAATCCCTGACCTTGTAATCACTAGGGGCAGGAGTTAGGGTGTCCCCACTCCGAGGTGCTCTCTTTACACTGCAGGCCTTCTTGGCCCAGTGATCGCTTCATAAGGTTCAAAGCAAATACAATTTATTAAACATCAACTGATTAAAGAGAATAGAATAAGAAACAATGAGAAAGGTTAAATGAGAACACACAGCCCTGCTTTGTAGCACAGGGACATCAACACAGCAGTCTGCAGAGTGTAAGGACAGTTCACAGTCTCTTCCTTAGAAGCCCTGGAAGTGCTGCAAGGGGCTGCAGGCTGGACACACTTGCACTGGCAGTGACCACACAGCCTCAGTCTCTAAGTGGCCAGACCCTCTCCCAGTCCAGAGCCTTTCCCCACACTTTGCAGGTCCCAGTAGCTCACCACATCCGGCTGCAGGCTGTGCTGCTTGGCCAGTTCCAGCTCCTTGTGTTGTTTCTCTGTTCCTTTTGGCTTTCTGAGCACTGCCAGTCTGCTGCTCAACACAGGGTCTGCACTGCTTGGCCAGTCTGTGTCTGGTTCTTTCGCTGCAGGACTTCTTCTTGTACTCCTCTTTCAGCTCTCTGTCTTTGCAGGACCTCTTCTGCACACAGCTTGTTTGTTCAGAGACAGAGCCAGAACAATCCCCACTTACAACCTGTCAGTCAGGCTGAGCTGGAGTGTTGACTGCTTTCCATTGTCTCTGGGGTCTGTCAGTCTCATGAACCCTTCCCCTTCTGAAGCTGGTAAACCAAAAAACTCCCACAGAGTTTTAGTAAGGGGTAACAGTCCCCTTACACCCGTAAGACACGGACTCCAAGTTTCATCATCGTTTAAAAGTGTGGTGGAAAAGAGGTGTGTGGGGGGGGGTGGTACAGCGTGATCCCTTGCAGTGTGCGCCTCTGTGTGTCTGACACCGCGTGCAATCACCCCCTTCCGCATACGTGTGTATGAGGGTACAGGGTTCCCAGTGTGTGCCCTTCCGGGTTGTGGTGTGTGCATGTGTTGTCGCCTTGCAGGTCCATCCGTTGTGCTTGGGACGGCTGGATTCCTTGTGGCTGTGAGTTTTTCTCAGTGAGTTCTGTTCTGCTGCCATGGTATAGAACAGTGATTCCCAGCCGGGAGTCCAGGGTCCCCATGAGAGCCCTGAGCAGGATTCAGGGGTCTGCCAAGCAGGACCAGCATTAGCCTGGCTGGGAGCCAGGGCAGAAAACCAAAGCAGGACCACATGGCCGGAAGCCTGCGACCCCACACCCTGCCACCAAGGGCTGAGACCAAAGCCTGAACACCTTAGCTTCATATGGTCCCAAGTTGCCTGAGGCCCACGGCAATTGTCCTGCTTGTTACCCCCTAGCACGGGCCCTTGCTTTTATATGCAGAAGACCACTTATTGTGGAAAGAGCAGGCCCTGGCCAGAGAGAGAGCCCAAGAATCCCTGGTAGGGAAAATGACAGAGCTCAGTCTTGTTTGCTCTCATCATGAGAGCACTGCAGGGTTTTCTGGTGACACTGAAAAACAACCTGTGTAAAACTGGCAAAAGCAAATCCTACTTTGCCTATCACCATTAACCTCTGGAACTCACTGCCACAAGATACAGAGGTCAGGCGCTCCCTCGGGGCTACTTTCCTTGGTTCCCTGATGAATGCTTTCCCCGTTGCCCAATATGCAATGCAAGGCTCTGGCTGAATGCGATGTGGTGTCTGGACATCTGTGTGGCATACAGAAAATCAGGTACAATGGAAGGTGACCCATGAGGAGGAAAGTGCTTTGGAGGTGCCTGTGGACCTGCTATGGTCACAACACTCCCCTCTTAAATCCTGCGGTGGGCACGCCAGTTCAGAGAGGGAAGCCTGTCCTTCTGTCTGTCTTGTCCGTAGGGAGCTCCCAGGCCTGTCCTTTCAGAGCTAAACTCACAGCCAAATGGCCCCTAACGTTGGGTGTTTCGATCTCAGGCTGATCCCTGGTGTGCTTTGCAGTCCTCTCCCTAAACCTGAGTCAGGGGCTGGTTTTGCAAGTTGGGCCCTGACCAAGCATCATCACCCAAATCCTTCTCCTCAAACGCCTCTCTGGGTGCTCCGTGCACAGAGTCTTGGGGTGAACCAGTGACACCCCCCCCCCCCCCCGGTGAATGCCTCATCTAGATCCCCCATTTGAGCCTCATCTCCAGAGGAGACAGGTGTGTGATGGTCCGAGTGAGGGCTCTCTAGCCCAGGCTGGAACCGGGCATGCGTTCAGCACAGGAGGTCCCTGCAGCGTCAGCCAAGACTGGCTGCTGTTCTGCCCCGCAGCCGGGCAGCCGAAAGGCTTCTCTCCTGGAAGGAGCCATGAGTGCTCCACAGGCTGGACCTGCTTCTGGTTGGGACCACAGGCTTCCCGGCACGTCTCTGGCCAGAGTCACTCTGACTGTGAGACTGGGACATTTCTCTCCGAGTAGGGCAGTTGAAGCTGGCTTCCCTGGGGGCTTGAACTTAGATCCTTCTCCCTTTCCTGCCGGGAGTGCGGCCTCTCTCCCCTCCCCCTGGCTAGCTGGGACCATGTGTGCCCAGTTCCAAACCCCAGGGCATGCTTTTAGCCCCTTGATCCCCAGAACAATAACCCCAGCCCTTCCCTGCTGGTGGTCTCCGACCCCTTTGCCTCTCTGCCCCATGTGAACCACACACAAGTGGTGTGAAGCACAAGAGGGATGGAGGCCGAGCAAACATTTCACAGGGAAAGGTTTACTAAAGGGGTGGAAGTTTGGTGCTGAGGCTTCCAGCTAGGTACCCTGGAGCAAGACACTAATTCTCCCGCAAGGAGACTGACCCTTTCCGGGGCCACAGGATCTTTCGGGCTGACTCTGGAAGAGCACAGAGCATCCGTACACGGCAGTCACACGGCTGGCTGCTGCTCTCTCTTCTCCTGCCTTAGCCGTTACGGCTACATTAGCCTGGCCCTTCTTTGCTTCCCGGGGACAGCACTCAACCTCCATGCCGGCAGTTAAACATTGCAAACTTCTGTGCATCCCATTGCACCGAGGACCTGCTGCCCGTCCCTCTCTTGGCTGCCCCTGCTGTACCCATACGCTATCCTGCTCTCCCCTCCCCATGTTTTCCAGAGGGCCGGTTGTCAAACTCATGGCAGCCTGGCTCCTGCCAGCTGCCTCGGCCTCTCCCCAAACCTAGCCCTGCTTCATTTCTGCTTTCATTCTGCTGCAGTTTAGCATCACCCACCGCTAGGTCAGAAGTTCCAGCGATGGATATCGACATCCTTAGCACAGCCCTGACCTCATCAATTTTGTCATGTCCGTCCTTCCTGCCACTTGTCCTAGCTCCTCAGCAGGGCCAGCCTTCCACCTATTGGCCTTTTTGAATGCACGGAGCTTGGCTCAACAGCTTTTCCTTTCCAGGCAGCTAAAAGAACTCCCCACAAAACCAGGTCTGTTAGAAAATGCTGGGGGTGGTGATTCTGAACATAAGTAATTGTGGTCCCACCCTGCCATGCTTGAGGGATATGAACTGATACCCAGGAATAGAACATGTCTAGGAAGGAGTACTGCAGGAAGGCATCTAGGGGTTATAGTGAACAATGCGCTAAATATGAGTCGACAATGTTGCAAAAAAAAAACCAAACCACACATCAGTCTGGGCTGCATTAACAGGCGTGTTGTGAGCAAGACCCGAGAAGTCATTCTACTGCTCTGCTCTGCGCTGATTAGGTCTTGACTAGAGTGTTGTGTCAAGTTCTGGGTGCCGTGTTTCAAGAAAGATGTGAAGAAACTGGAGAAGGTCCAGAGAAGAGCAACAGAAATGATGAAAGGTCTAGAAAACATGAGTTACGAGGGAAGGCTTAAAGAACTGGGCTTGTGTAGTTTAGAAAAGAGAAGACTGAGAGGGGACATGATAGCAACTTTCAAGTACAGGCAGTCCCTGGGTTACGTACAAGATAGGGACTATAGGTTTGTTCTTAAGTTGAATCTGTATGTAAGTCGGAACTGGCGTCCAGATTCAGCCGCTGCTGAAACTGATCAGTTTCAACAGCGGCTGAATCTGGACGCCAGTTCTGACTTACATACAGATTCAACTTAAGAACCCCAGGCATCCCCAAGTCAGCTGCTGCTGAAACTGATCAGCGGCTGATTCCAGGAAGCCCGGGGCAGGGGCTTCCTGTAGTCAGCCACTGGTCAGTTTCAGCAGCGGCTGACTTGGGGACGCCTGGGGCAGAGCAGCTGGGGTGCTGCTGGGTTGGTCCAGTAGCGCCGCCGCTCCTTGGCGCTACTGGACCAACCCAGCAGCACCCCAGCTGCTCTGCCCCAGGTGTCCTGATTCAGCCGCTGCTGAAACTGACCAGCAGTGGCTGAATCAGGACGCCTGGGGCAGAGCAGCTGGGGTGCTGCCCGGTTGGTCCAGTAGCGTCCAGTAGCGCCCAGAGCGGCGCTACGGGACCAACTGGCAGCGCCCCAGCTGCTGTACCACAGGCGTCCGGAGCAAAGCCGCGGAGCACGGGGGCAGCGGGACAGCCCAGATGTGCCGTGGCTGTCCTGCTGCCCTCGGGCTCCGTGGCTTTGCTCTGCTTTGCCCCCCGTCCCCCTGGTCTGCTGGAGACCAGGGAGAGGAAGGGTCCCGTTCATAACTGCGGATCCGACATAAGTCGGATCCGCGTAACTCGGGGACTGCCTGTACCTAAAAGGGTGTTACAAGGAGGAGGAAGAAAAATTAGTCTCCTTAACCTCTGATGAGCAATGGGCTTAAATTGCAGCAAGGGAGGTTTAGGTTGGACATTAGGAAAAACTTCCTGTCAGGGTGGTGAAACATTGGAATAAATTGCCTAGGGAGGTTGTGGAATCTCCATCTTGAGAGATATTTAAGAGCAGGTTGGACAGACATCTGTCAGGGATGGTCTAGATGGTGCTTGGACCTGCCGTGAAGGCAGGGGACTGGACTCGATGACCTCTCGAGGTCCCTTCTAGTCCTAGTTTCTATGATGCTTTGATTCCATGGTTCTTTGTTAGTTGCTGACTCAAATTTTCATCCAGCAGCTCTGATGATGTTACATTTCCCATCATTCCTGCCATATATCCCATAACCCCGCCAATTACCCCCCCACCCCGAATTTTAGCACCAGCTCCGCCCACGCGGCCCCCTCAGTCCTCGCCTGCATCATCTTTTATTGCTTCAGTCCTGCCCCTGCTCCTCTGTCCTGATCCGCAGCAGCCCCCTCCCAGGTGTTGTATTGGAACAGGTGGCAATCGGTGCACAGGGATGCAGTGGAAACGAGATCCGTGTCCCAACGGGGATGAGTCCAGGTGGGAGCGCCCTGAGCTAGTGTCTCTCTTGAGACCTGAGCCACGTTTCACGTCTGGCGTTGTGGATCCTTTCGGCCAGAGCCCCTCCCTAGGACACATTACCCCCTGCAGACAGCCTGCCCCTCTCAGCCAGCTGCCAGTGCAAGCAGTGCTTCAAACCAAAGCCTGTTTCGCTCAGCAGCAGCTTTGCTTTGCCCGTGTGGAATGAGTTAAGGGGCGTTTCTGCCTAGTTCCTGGTCATGAAAAAGTCATTACGGTGGGTGCTAATCAACTCCCTTCCTGGCAATATCAGCCCAGGTCCTCGAGGGAGAAGCCCCCCTGCCTTGCAAACAGGGGATTCCCTCCCAGGTAGAATCAGAAGCTCTTGGTGCGGTGAAAGGCGCGACGATGCTACAGTACAACCGATAACAATCTCTGTAATGCAGAGGAAGCTGTGGGATTCCATTTCCTGCTCTGTGGCTACACAGAGGAGGCCGGTTTCCAGGCTACCCAGACTGGCATTAAATTGAATTGGAAGGAAACACGTTTTCATGGGTTATTGGGAAGCAGGGTGATGCTAATTTTAGGTGCAGCCTAGCTACCCACGGAGAGGCTTCTGAGGCTCAGTAGCTCGTCCCCTTGCATCCTGTTTGCAGCTTGCCTGCCTCGCGTCTGTTTGCCCGGGTGCTCCCATCCTCTTGACGCTCCGATAAGCGGGCGGGACGTTTCCAGCTGCTTGGGCAGTAAAATGTGCGGCACACGGACTTTTGTTTGTTTGTTTTTACTACTGAGTTCATAAAACTGGCTGGGAAACTGCTGAAGCAGGGAGCCTGTTGGTTTTAGAGGCAGCTGCAAGCGAGGCCCATTCTCTGGCATGGATCCAGGAGGCTTTTGCGTGCCCGGTGGCCTGCCTTTCCCCAGGCTGGCTGACGGATTTAACTGCGGGATAAAAGTGGATCAGTGACGGTGGATGTTGGCATTTGCACCTAAACTGGAAGGGACCTCACAAGGTCATCAAGTCCAGCCCTCTGCTCTACAGCAAGACCAAGCACTGTCTAGAGCAGTGTTTCTTAAACTTTTTAAGACCAAGAAACACCAAATAGGGGTTTTTTTATGAGGAACACCAAGGATTTTTGTTGAGCCCCCAAAAAAAGACTGGGGGGAAGTTATTGAGGGGGAAAAAAAGTCTCCTGCTCATTTAAGGGCAGCCATTTTGAACTCTGTTGTTCTCCGCGGCACACCTCCGACTGCCTAGTGGTGCACTGGTGTGCCGTGGAACACAGTTTAAGAAACACTGATCTAGATCATCCCTGACAGGTGTCTGTCTAACCTGCTCTTAAATATCCCCAGTGATGGAGATTCCACAACCTCCCTAGGCAACACATTCCAGTGTTTAACCACCCTGACAGGCAGGAAGTTTTTCCTAATGTCCAACCTAAACCTCTTTTGCTGCAATTTAAGCCTATTTAGTTGCTAGCTTTGCCCATCTGACTCTCTCCCTGAAATTTGTCACCCACCTACCTCTGACCCCATGGGCTGTGGAGTAGGCATAGTCCTAGGCAACTGGCACCTGCCAGGAGGGGTGCAGGGAGGGACAGAGAGCACCCCGTTAGCAACTGAAATTGTGGTGGGGGCATAGGGAGGCGGTGCACCCCCAGAGCGCTACCACGAACCACCACTGGGCAAAGGGGTTCTCACCCTTCATTACAGCCCTCCCCCCTTCCGACAACAAAGTACTACAGGTCAGACAGGCAGAACCTCTCTAGTCCAGCACTCTCTGACCCGGCAACTTCCGTGGTCCGGCGTGATTTCAGGTAGCCGAATGTCCACTTAGCATGGGTGTGGCCAAGTATCCTGCAGACCCATACGTTTGTTTACAGCCACCAGCCCTGGCTTTGTGTTCTGGGCTGTTCTTTAGCTCTAACTGAACTCTTAGGGTGCGTCTAGACTGGCAAGATTTTGCGCAAAAGCGGGGGCTTTTGCACAAAATCTTGCCGCCTGTCTACACTGGCTGCGAGAATTTGCGCAAGAACACTGACGTTCTAATGTTTGAAATCAGTGGTTCTTGCGCAAATTCTCTGATGCTCCTGCTCAGGGATAAGCCCTTTTGTACAAGTATTCTTGCGCAAGAGGCCAGTGTAGACAGGCAAGTTAATTTCTTGCACAAGAAAGCCTGATGGCTAAAATGGCCATCGGAGCTTTCTTGCGCAAGATTGCGTCTAGACTGGCACGGGTGCTTTTGTGCAAAAGAAGTCTGCTGTGCAAAAGCATCCGTGCCAGTGTAGACGCTCTTTTGCACAAATACTTTTAGCGGAAAAAGTATTTGCGCAAAATCATGCCAGTCTAGATGCAGCCTTAACGTCTTCTAAGAGCCCAGTGAGCAGTGCAAATGTTGGCCATGCTGCTAGACAATATTGACCTCCTGTGGTCCGGCAAATTCTCTGGTTCAGCACTTGTCAGATCCCGAGGGTGCTGGACTAGAGAGGGTCAACCTGCGCAACCCCAGGGGAGGGGGGTTGTGACGGCGCGTTGGGGGTCCCCCGTCTCCTGCACCCCGAAATGGCACAAACAGACTGCACCAGCCGGTGGAATAGAGGAAGTTTATTGCCTCTCCAGGATACAGCACAGCACAGATGTAGTCTGGTCACAGAGCTGGGCTAGGATGCCTCAGGCCCCCTTGAGATGGGGGAGACTGGGCCCCTAAACTCCAGCCCCTTCCCCTAGGCTGTCTCCTCCATGCTCTCGGACAGAACTAACTAAATTCCCTTCCAGCCCTGCCCCCCAGTCAGGGCAGCATTCCACCTTCCTTTGTTCCTCTCCATGGGGGGTGTCTGGCCACTGGTTCAACAAGTTTGGCATTACCTTGGCCTAGTGAGGTTTTCCCTGCTGGGTCTTGCTCCAGACAGCAGGGGTCACCACAGCCCAGCAAGTACCCCCACTACGTCACAGGGGTAGAGAACAAGTCCCACTGCCCCCATGGAGAGTAAAGGGGGCTACAACCCAAGCCCTGCTACCTAGGCTTCAACCTCTCCTCCGGGTCCCAGCATGTGTAGTGCTGGCCTTGGCAACCAGTAAGGTGGGGTCCTGATGCACTTTGGGGCCTTGGGCCACAGTCTGCGGAGCCCCGGCTAGGAGCCATTGGGTGCTCGCAGCAGGGGCTTGGGACTGTCTGGCCCATGTGGATTCGATATGAAGGCGGGTCAGGGAGGGAGAGCACAGGGTGTGCGGAATAATGTTACATGCACCAAGGTCTGTGCACCACCAGCACACACACAAGCCCTATCTGTGGGCAGCCATTGATTCTCCCCTGAGTGGATGCACAAGCACCCAGCTTACAGGGCACACTGATCCAGAGTGCTTGGGGCTGCCTGAGACTGCTGCATAGCCCCAGGAACGGAGAGGGGAGGCCTTCGGAGGGCTCCTCGCCGGCATGATGCATGTTTCTGGTTGCTGCAGCAGCTTGCAGGGGTGTGGCTGAGCACGAGTCCCCGAATTGCTCAGGGAACTTCCACTGGGCTTCCCCATCTCTGCTCCCCTCCCTCTGGCCTAGCACCCCCCCAAGGGAATGCAGCCCACAGTGTCACTCTGCGGGTCCAAGCCACTCCTCCCCCATCTCCTCACACCAGCAGTTGCTCTCTACCACGCCACCGGAGTTAGGAGAAGTCCCATGCTGCCCAGGTTGGCACCTTTCCCCCTCCACTGGCTGCTGCCGGGAAGAGCGGCTTTGTGGGCCCCCCAGTATGAACAAGACCTTAACACCAGCCGAGATGCAGCAGCCCAGGCTGACCTCCCCCGGCCTCCGGCTGCTCAGAGGCCAGACAAGACACAAGCTGCCGGTGGCGGGAGGCGGCCATTTTGACTTGGAAGAGGATCCTGTTGGCTCTACGAGCCCCGGAGGTCTAACGACTGGGGATGTTGGAGTTTAACTGACTGACTTTCACCGCCAAGCCAACGCTCGTCAGTGAATGGAGCAGGTTACGCTCAGCCGGTTCTCTGGGAGGCGGCTGAATTTCACTGACTCCACTAAACACCAGCTTGTTGGTTAAACGGTTAGTCGGTTAAACTTTGACCTCCCGGGTCATTTTTAAGGGCCACGTGGTTACCGTACTAAATGCTTTTTAACATCCCTCGCCATGACCGTGGAGTCCCATTGGGCCGTGGTGGGTGTGGCAGAGGTGTGATTGCAGCCCGGGTGAACGTACCCCAGCTAGCTTCGGTCACGTTAGCTTGGACACAGGAGCGGTGACGCTGCGGTAGCGTGGGCTGGCTGCCAGGGACCTAGGCAGGGTGAGTGCTGTTCATGGCCAGTGGCGCTCCCATCACGTAGATCAGGTGTGCATACGCATCCCCACTGCAGTGTAGACAGACCCTTAGACGGAGCTGGGTCTCTGAGCCTACTGCAAGCCCAGGGCTAGGGGTCAGGAGCGGGACAGCCCCTTGGTACAGCTCTTCCTCGCCCTCCTGGAGACGGGGTCCAAATCCAGCCTCCACGCAAGGAAGAACAATCCCCCTGACACCAAGGCGGAGTCTGACCTGGGTTTTTTTTTACATTCTGGCAAGGGGAAACCCTGCTGGAAAATGTGCCTTGCCCACACCTAATATACAGCCCTGCTGAGAACCCACTAAATTATTCTTTCTGGGCTCTAGCGCAGGCAGTTAATAACCTGCGCTTTGCTCACGTTGTCACCAGGAGCATGGCAGATAGCTGTAAATAATGCACGTTGTATGGTGCATTCCCCATGAAGGCTCCGCAAGCTGTTGACAAACCAGTGGCTATGCAGTCTTGGCCCAGCACTGCAATGCAGCCACTTCTGGGGTGGGAGGAGGCCGCTGGTGAAGAGCGCAGAGCAAAGCTGCACAGCAGATCCGGACAGGCCGCAAAGGAAGCCCATTCCAGGGATATTAGGTGGGCAGAATGTAACTACACCCATTGGACTTTGGGCATCAAATCTCCAACACTTTGAGTTCTGTGCCAAAGTCTGGTGCATTCAGTAGTGATCACAAGTTGTCGGGTACCTGGCAATCCCTGCTTAATGCAGCTGCTGCTAGCCATTGCGATGGGGAAGGCTGTGGGGAGATTTTTTTCCTGCTAGTAAATTTAAAAGTGCTGTTTATTCTGAATTTTCTCGTGGAGCTAAGAAATACAGCACAGTCCCTCCCTCGTCTGGCAGAGTCAGGGGAAGAGAAGGACCTGAGGGGAAAATAGCAGCTAATAGGCAGACTACAAGATAAGAGTTACCATCCTGCTGGGAGGTAGGGAGGGCTGGGAAGTGACACTTGACAATTTGTTTGAACTCTTGAGTTATTTCCAGGAAAGCAATTTCTTTGACATTTTCTCTTGGCATTTGAAGGGGAAGAAAAGTAGCTTCCCCCCTCCCATCATTTTCATTCCTCCCTTCCCTGAAGTGACTGAACTCCTTGTTCTGTAAAAGTCAGCCGCTGTTTGCAAGCAGTGAGCAATACGTGCGAGTGTTGGTGTGCAAGAGAGCACATGCACGTGTGTCTGAAAGGGAGCGTGTATGGGTTTGATGGTGAACAGACGAGTGTGTGTGAATAGTAATGTCAGAGAGTACGGGGAGTATGCATTGAGTGTGAATAGATAAGTGGTGGGGGAGTGTGAGCGCACGAGGATGAACACAAAAGGAGACCATGTTTGAGAGTGAGCTCGTGGGCACATTGTGATGGCACGTTGGGGTTTTCCCATCTCCTGCACCCCGAAATGGCACGAACAGATTCCACCAGCCAGTAGAACAGAGGGAGTTTATTGCTTCTCCAGGATACAGCACAGCACAGATGGAATCTGGTTCCAGGGCAGGCCTAGGATGCCTCAGCCCCCCCTTGAGATGGGGGAGACTGGGCCCCTAAATCCCAGCCCCTTTCCCTAGGCTGTCTCCTCCATGCTCCCAGACAGAAACTAACTCCCTCACTTCCAGCCCTGTCCCCAACCCCTCCCTGGGAGGCTGAGCCTGGGTGTCTGGGTTAATCCACATTTGGGAGAGTCAGTGAGAATCTCCCATCCCAGCGCAGGGGTCCCGGGTCACAGAGCAGACAGGTTCAGAAGCCCCCTTTGCATAATGACTCATCCCCTGCCCTGCTGGGCCCTGCTGCAGCCAGCAGCCAGTGGAGGTCACTCCCAACCCACTGCCCAGCATAGCCACTAGCAAGGTACCTCCACTACGTCACACACACATAGGAGAGCAGGTGAATGTCTATAATCAAGAGCCCATGGGGCTCTGAGTGTTAAAGTGAACAACTCTTAGAGCATGCGAGTGAGTGTGTGTGCTTGTGAACAGATGAGCATGCACCCGTGTGGTCACCAGCCATAGGAGCTTGCACGATGGCTTGCACATGTGCTGCATCTGTGTTTGCACTTGGACGCCTCCAATCCGTGTGGTCTCTGAGCTGTGCCCCTCTGGGGGCTCCCCTGGCCAGGACATTGGAGCGACCGTTTCGCTCCCAGGACGTGACACCCACAAAGCAACAGTAAAATCTTTACTGGGCTTAAGACTTTACTGAGCCTCCGTTTTTCTTCCTTTAAACACTTACAGAAATAAATGGAATTTATCATCCGCCACCGTAAAAGCTCTGATTTATAGCTCGCCTTGATGACAGTATTTAATAACTCGCATATATTTTATTGCATCTCTTTAATGCCCTGTTGTGGAGTTGTATGTAGCCTTTCACCCTCTGTATCACGCTGCCGCAGCACAGATGGGCTGGTTTTCAACTCTGGGCTGAGCACTGAGCCAGCCAGTACTTGGGAGCCGTTCCAGGTGAGCTACCTAACCCAGGCAGGGCTGCATTCTGCATCACTTCCAGGTAGAACTGGGAAGCCAGCCTGGACTGATGTAGTCTGAATCCAGCCCAAGAGCTGCACCCAAAATCCAGTCCAACTCCATCAAGCTGTGCAGCCAGTTTTTCCTGCAGGCGGGCCTAGCAATCAAATTGGGGTTTCTCTGTGCCGGGAGCCCTTCCCACATAGGAACCCAGGTCCCTTTTGGGTTCTTCCCCTGAATCCAAGGGCATGCCAGACCTTGGGGAGCATCCGTTCCCTGCCTATGCTGAGCGTGCCGCATTAACGAGTCCAGGCAAGCAAAGGCCCACTGCTTTATCAAGATACCGATGTCATTCTCTTCTGTTTCCCAGGGTGGTAAAGTTCTGGGAGCAGATTAGACAGGCTCCAGTATCAGAAATCTGTCTTCCCATCCAGCAGGTTTCTGTGTTACTGCCACCATAACCTGCAGGGGAGAGGAGAGGAGGGAGGGTGGGTGGCAGGGCCTGGCGGTGGAGCTGGAAGAGGAAGAGGGACTAAGAGGGCACAGAGGGTGGTGGGGGATGGACAGAGAGGCTTGTGTGCATCCCTGGTGTGAGCGTTTGTGGCTGCCCAAATGGATTCTGGGCCAAGATGAGCAGATGGCGATACGGGCAGCGCATGGGGTAGAAGTAGTGGAGGTGGCCTTAGCTTGCTCTGCCACGGGACTTGGGTACTGGAAGTGGGCGCCACACGCGTACAGAGGAAACGCAAGAGGGTGGGAGGGAGCTGGAAAATCCCCGCCCCAACAGAGCCGAGAGGTGTGCGGGCTTGTTTGCCTGAATCTCTGCCTGCCACCGCCCTCTCTTCTGCAATCAGCCTCCTCTGGCATCAGAGTAAACGGTGCTGCCGTGGGTTGTTACCCCTGTTGTATAGCAGAGCAGGGTGGGGCCCGCAGCGTGCAAGTCCCATGCGTTTTGTGCCTGCATCCCACGGGGGTGAGTGCTTACAGGTCCCCTTCTGGGCCTGAGCTGCAGATGAGTCTGTTGTGGCACCAGCTAAAAAGCCCCTCCGCTCTTTCTCTCCAGTGTCAGTGGCTCATGCCTTGAGCTCAGGGAGTCCCCAGCCCAGCCCCTGGTGTGATGGCCAAGATGACAGCTGTCAAGCGCCCGCCGCGTGTGCCGGGTGCATGTTACACCCCATTAGCGCTTCCTCCTCCCTCCTGCTGCTGCTGAACATGACTCAGGGTGGATTTTTCTCTCCTTGAAACTAAACTGCTGGCAAAAGTCCCCTTGGCCCCGACACATGGCACATCCTGCCCTGAGTGTCTGAGTGCAGCACCGATGCCTGGTGACCTCCCCGAAGAGTGGCGCCACGCGCAGACCCGGCTGTTGCGTGTGGGTCCCCGGGCTGTGTCGGCCATCTGTGCCGTGCGGGAGCCTCGGGGGAGGCAGGGTCTGCCATCAGGGGGAAGCGCCCGAGCTAGGTGAGTGCTGGCGTGAGGAGGAGAGTGCGTTGGGTGGACGGGAGGGGACTGGGGAGAGCTGGCGGGCCACGTGCAGAGCTGGTGAGCAGCTCCAGGAGATTGTTCCAAGCGTCTGTGTGGCATTCGCTTTGTTGACAGGTGCAGCCCATCCATCCCCCCCCTTCCCTTCTCTGCACTTGGCAGGCACCAGGCGAGCGAAGCAGCCAGGTGGAGAGGAGTGAACAGGCCGGGAGCCCGCTGGCGCTCAGGTCAAGAAAAACGACCTGGCGGCTGAGCTCTGGGCAGGCCGGAGAAGCCCCTGGCTGCAAGGGGGAGTGATCTACAGGAGGATGCTGGTCGTGGGTGCTTTGCCTGGCTGGGCTATCCTGGTGGGGGGGGAGAGCCCGTAACTGGGGGTGGGTCTGAAATTCAACCACACAGTGAGAGGCAAGAAGATTTCCTAGCACGTTGGGCCTGACTCAACACCAGGTCCCTCCCGCTTTCCACTGACACCCCCAGGCAGTGGAGTTGTACCCCGTAACTGCAGTGACGTGGCAGGGACTCATGCTCTGGATGCTGGGGCCGGCGGTAGCGAGCCAGGGCGATTCCTGCAGCGTTCCTCACCCGCTTGTAGAAGCCAGTGGCCAGGGGCGCTGCAGGAGCTTGCAGCAGGCCCCTGCGACAAAGCGTGGGCCTCTCGGTGCAAGCTCCGGCTGAAGGGCTGGTGAAGACGGCGGCTGTCGCGCCCCAAAGGGGAAGCCAGGTGGGGGTTTTGAGCAAACCCGGGCACGACTGTTGGCTTTCCATGGAGCCGATGGCTGGTGGACAGACCTGACTAGTGGCACCTTGCTCAGGTTTCGCACCACGGCTTTCTCTCCTGCCGTGTCCTCACGAGAAGCTCCCGAGTGCTGCTGCTGGCCCGGAGGGCGCCCTGGGCGCGCTCGTCTCCGTTGGATACCACAGCCCTCCCCGGGAGAGGTCCCTGCTCTGCAAACAGGCGGCCGGTGCCATCGCTCAGGGAGACGCAGTGCACAGGCCCTTCTGCACCAATGACGTGGTGATGACGTGCGCCAGGCCCGCTGTGAGTGGCTTGCGCCCCAGGAAGGTACCAGCAAAGAGCACAGGGCTGCTTTGGGTGCCTGGCCTTTGCACGGCGTGCCCCCCAGCAGCGAAGGCTTCTTGCTGCCTTTCCCGCTCTCTGACCCTGGTGCCACCTCTGCAGGGCCAGTTGCCGTTCGGCGGGGGGCATTTCTGGGGCCTTCATGGGATGCGCCAGGGGCCATCGGGAAATGCCTGCGTAAAGCTGTGGGCAGGGAAGTTTTGTATAACTCATTCCATGGGCAAATCTCAAATCGTTCAGTTCAGAGGAGCATCCCCAGAGATCGAGGGCTTGGTTCTCAGCTGTGTAAATCAACGGGGTTCCCTGGACTTGCGTGGAGTTAGACTGGTTTATAACAACTGAAAATCTGGCCCTGACGTGGGTTTATTTTCCAAACAGCCAAACTCTCCACACAGGTCCCTTGGGGAAAACTTGTTGGGCGTTCGGTGTATGGTTTTCCATGAAACTATTCATCTCTGTCAGGTCAGGTTGGTTTCACATCCCTTTGAACATAACATAAGAACGGCCATTCTGAGTCAGACCAAAGGTCCATGTAGCCTAGGATCCTGTCTGCCCACAGTGGCCAATGCCAGATACCACTGTAGGAATGAACAGAACAGAGAATCATCAAGTGATGCCTCCCCTGTCACCCAATTCAAGCCTCTGACAAACAGAGACTAGAGACACCATTCCTACCCATTCTGACTAACAGGCATTAATGGACCTAACCTTCATGAATTTATCTAGTTCTTTTCTGAGCCCTCTTAAAGTCTGGGTCTTCACAACATCCTCTGGCAAGGAGTTCCACAGGTTGATTATGCGCCAAGTGAAGAAAAACTTCCTTTTGTTTGTTTTCAACCTGCTGCCTATTAATTTAATTTGGTGACCCCTAGTTCTTATGTTATGGAAACAGGTAAATAACTTCCTTATTCCCTTTGTCCACATCAGCCATGATTTTATGGGCGTCTGCCATATTCCCCGTCGTGTCCTCTTTTCTAAGCTGAAAAGTCCCAGTCTTTTAAATCTCTCTTCATATGGGACACATGCCAAACCCCTCATCATTTTTGTTGTCCTTTTCTGAACTTTTTCCAATGCAGGCGATCACATCTTTACGCAGTAGCTAAGATGGGGGCGTACCGTGGTTTTATGCAGAGGCAATACGATGTTCTCTGTCTTATTCTCTATTCCTTTTTTAATGATTCCTAACATTGTTTGCTTTTTTGACTGCCGCTGCCCACTGAGCGGATAGTTCAGAGAACTATCTGCAGTGATTCCAGGATTTCTCCCTTGAGTGGAAATCCCTTGAGTTTCATCTTTGAAAGGCACAGGTCTATCTGAACTCCTTCCAGGAAGGGTTAAACGCCAAACTGACTTTTGTTAAGTTTCACAGACCCTTTCTGTGTTTGTGTGACCCCGGTGGTCCTGCCCTATTATCAGATGTCCCCTTCTCTTTCGAAACCTGTAGAAAACTCTCGCCTTATCAGAAATGTTTTGACAAATGTGCCTTAGGGCCCAGAATGTTTTGTGCAGAACTTCTCTCGTTTTCTTTAAATGTGTTTGGAAAATGGACCACATTTCACATGGACTCACATTCCCTTGGGAAAGATCTTTTGGGTCTGCTAATATGAGACAGGAAATCGCTTTCGCCTAGATAACCTAGCATTTCTGCTTCCAGCCCTAGCAGAGCTATTTCTTTTGACAGAAATAAAATTAACGTCAGTAGAAATGCCCCCCAATCCAACTGGACTTTTGAGCAAAGGATCCAGTTGATTCTTGTCCAGACAGGTTCCTCATTTCTAAATCAGAGCATGCCCTTTAGTAATGGCATAGCAGAGGTCCTGAATGTAAAATGTTTGCTGCAGTTTGTTTTCAGTCTGTAGCTGAACAAAATTTGCTCCCAGCTTTCCCTTGTGTGGGAGAGATGGATGTGAATGTCTTTAATCTCCCTTTGCCTTGGTGGGGATCTCAACTCCCTGGTTGCCTTTTGGGGGGTGAACGATTCTGAACAGAACACGTTGAAACAGACGTTGCCAGGTTGGACTAATTCCTGATAGCTCTGAAATCAGCTACTGTAGAATTCATGGGCATGTTCTTTGTGAGGCAGTACTGTCTGGGTCGAATGTTAAATTATAGTCTACAGTCTTCTGAGACTGGGCTGGGGGAAGAGGGGAGAATGATCACAGCCTAGAAATACCTCCAAGGCAACAGTATAAATGAAGGAAGGGAATTAGTCACGGTCTCAAAAGGTGGTAGGACAAGAAGCAAAGGCCTGGAGCGCAGAAGAGAAAAGTTTCTGGCCAACTGCTAGCAAAAAGTTCTCAGCGGTACAAGCAAGCAAGCAGCGGAATAGATTCCCGGAGCGGGATCAGCAGCAGAGATTCTGGAATGAGTGAGACGATAAATATGGGGAAAGATGATGGGAGAAATCTTTGCAAAATGCAAGAGGGCAGCCTGCTGGCCCAAAGCATCTCTTGTCTGGCCTTGTGGCCTGTCGATTCCACGTTAAACGCCACTGATGCTGTTTTACTACATGGTGCTCTAAGATCTGATTACACTGCATTCATTGTCTGTGGGCCCATGCTTTTAGAGGTGTTTTCAAGCCCATGCTTGAATATTCCCACGGCATTTCAAGATGACAAGTGCTGGACTCTGGTCTCGCAGCCATGATAATGCATCCATAGGGTAGGGCACAGCCTGAACTCCGGGCTGTGGTTTGAGCTGCATGCACACTGCAAAATAACAACAGAACTGGGCTGAGACATGGGTTCTACCCCCGGCCGGTTTTAGGCCTCAGGCCTGGAAGTTCTTCCTGACCTAAGTTAAAAAGATTTGTGTGTGGATCATAGGAGCAGTCAGGCTCAAACCTAAAGGCAGCGTATACAAATCTCATTGTTCGGCCACCCCGCCTCACCTACAGTACGGTCCTACCAGTGTCTCAGAGGCAGAGCTCCCTTTTCAGTATGCTTTCTGTCCACATTAGGACTCCTGGGTTCTTTTCTTACCTCTGCCACCGATTTGCTTTGTGGCCTTGGTCCAGTCATCGAGGCCCAGTTTTGCAAAAGCTGCAGTTTAATATTTGGTGCTTGGTTTTCAGGGTGCTCTACTTGAGGCACATTGGGGCGGATTTGCAGAGGCGCTGCGCACGCGTGCACACCCCCATTGTAGCTGCAATCAGTAAGAACTCGAGGTGCTGAACTCTTCTGAAAATCAGGCTCCTTCAGTGTCTCATGCTGGGCACCCGAAATTAGTGGCTGCTTTTGGCCTCCATTTCCTCCTCATGCACATAATGAGATTTACCTACCCAAGCAGAGTGTCTTCAGCCTTGAGTCATTACTGTCCTTGAGATCCCAGTGTTGCCCACGCCCATGATTTCATTGCGCACCTCCTAGTCTGTGTTGCTTGTCTTAAAGTCCCAGTTCCTGGAATCACGTGATTATGTGAGAATCTCAGCTTTCGGAAAAAACCCCACGAAATTCCTAGCCTTCATGATTAAAACTTTGCAAGCCCAATCCATGTGTGACCTGGAGGCAAATAAAGCAAAAGGAAGCTAAAAAGAACCTAAACTTTTTTTTTATTTTCATGGTTGGGGGGGTTAGCTTAGATTTTTTTGAATGCTTGGTGTTGCAGAGGCTGCTGTTGCAATGGTGCAGAAGGCAGGCAGGCACTCAGTAGAATACAGACAGTCCCAGGGTTACGTACAAGATAGGGACTGTAGGTTTGTTCTTAAGTTGAATTTGTATGTAAGTCGGAACTGGTACATATTGTAGGGGAAACTCTAGCCAAACATTTCTCCTGAGCTCAGTTTTATTCTCCCACACCTCACTTCCCTCAGTCCTTTATTCTCAAGCTGAGGTGTCTGCTGAGAAAAGCCGCTCCACGTCTCCCTGGTCTGCTGGGGGGAAGCAGCTAGTGCGGGGTTGCCTCACTCCGTTTGTAAGTAGGGATCCGATGTAAGTCGGATCCATGTAACCCGGGGACTGCCTGTAAGAGCGTTCTGTCCCCGCGTGTGGGGGCAACAGATCTGCAAAAGGAGCTGCATCTGGGGGGGATGATCTCTGACTTTTTCCATCATGTATTCAGTGTGGCCATTGGGGAGAGAGCCACACTTTGAAGAAACGTGGGGTCTGGCCAACCTTTTAGCCACTGATCGTGGAGTGTCCTGTTCTGCCTCCAGCACTTTGGTTGGACACGCACCTCAGTTACTGTGAAGCCCGCCAAGGTCTGATATGACCCTAGGATGGACCAACTCTCTGGAGAAGAGCCTTGGGAACTCCTTCCTTCCTGACTGCAGGCTAGTGGAGGCTAAGCCCGCAGCATCGTCATTGCGGAGACAAGAGTGTGTGCGGCCTTCATTGCACATGGTGGGAGAGGAGGGGCCGTGAGGCCTGTTTGGTGCAGGCAGCACAGAAGATGTGCTTGGTGGGGTCTGCCTCCTAGAATCTCCAAAAGGTCCCTTGAGCGTGAGAACGAGCCTCCTCTTGAGTATTAACCCACACGTGACTCAGGCAGGGCCCAATAGTTCAGTTAAAAAAACCGGGGGAGGGGGACAGAAAAATATATTTGAAGATGCAGTTGTGTCCCACCTGGATTGAATATTAAATGGTGTATCCCTGGCATCTGCTGGTGATGGCAAATAGTGCCTCTGTCATTAACTGAGAGCAGCACGGCGGAAGGCGTGTGTGTGTGTGGGGGGGGGACAAGTGCCCCCTTCCTGAGCAGCTTTTTCTGGTGACCCCTGAGTGAAACTTCCTCAAGAACATCCATATTCCGTTAGAGCGAGCAGTATATAAATGCCTAGGGACTCCGTGGCACTTTCCAGAGGCTGTTGCCGTAAAGTGCTAGCAGATAACCATGCAGCAATGGCTCTGTCTGGATCAGCCACCTTTGGATAATCTCATGTGACGGGTCCCCTTGTGAATGCATCTGGGGGAGCCTCTCTCGTCTCCTCAAAATGCAAAGTGCTCCATGAAAACTCCTCATTCTTTGCTTCAGAGGGGGAGCCGAGTTAGTCTGTAACAGGAAAAACTTCAACAACAACAAATAGTCTGGTAGCACCGTAAAGACTAACAAAACATGTAGATTGTGTCATGGGCTTTCGTGGGCATAGCCCAGATGACTGGAGTGTTGGAAGCCCAGATCCAAGAATAAACAAGGGGGTGGTGAGGAAAAAGAGACAGTGAGTAGACAAGCTTCAGAGGGACAGCCCAATGAGTCTGTGTAACAGGAAAGACTTAAAAAACAACAAATAGTCTAGTAGCGTTGTGACGTAGTGGGGGTACCTGGCTGGTTTCTATGCTGCTGGCTCTGGGGTAACCCCCACTGGCTGCCGTGGGTACCACGACCCAGCAAAACAGGATGAGTCACTCACTATGCAAAGGGATCTCTCAACCCATATGGCCAGACACCCCCCATGGAGAGGAACAAAGGAAGGTGGAATGCTGCCCTGGCTGGGGGGGGGCAGGGCTGGAAGAGTGTTGGTTAGTTGCTGGCTGGGAGCGTGGAGGAGACAGCCTAGGGAAAGGGGCTGGAGTTTAGGGGCCCAGTCTCCCCCCATCTCAAGGGGGCCTGAGGCATCCTAGCCCAGCTCTGTGACCAGATTCCATCTGTGCTGTGCTGTATCCTGGAGAGGCAATAAACTTCCTCTATTCCACTGGCTGGTAGAGTCTGTTTGTGCCATTTCGGGGTGCAGGAGACGGGGGACCCCAACGCGCCATCACAAGCGCCTTAAAGATTTAGTTACAAGGGGCTAATAAGAACCATTAGTTTGCACTTGGAAAGGAAGATGACCAATACCAGGTTCTACACAGACACCATTAGCACCTTCATTGTTTGGTTGGTTGATAATGTGCCAGCCATCCGATATCACATTCATACCATTTGCATGAGAATTAAACTTGTGAATGAAGTTAAAACAAAATGCAGGATTATGTAGCACTTTAAAGACTAACAAGATGGTTTATTAGGTGATGAGCTTTCGTGGGCCAGACCCACTTCCTCAGATCAAATAGTGGAAGAAAATAGTCACAGCCATATACACCAAAGGATACAATTTAAAAAAATGAACACATATGAAAAGGAATGAAGTTAAGTTCCAACCCTTCTGTGTGTATTTGGCTTGTGGAATTGGTCTGAAACAAAACAGGGACTTGGAGATCCATTAATGAGTGTCCAGGAAGATTAAAGATGAAGCATTTTCCCTTCGATTAATTTTCTTTTTTTTGCCAAATTGACATTTTCCACAGGAAAATTATGGCATTCCCAAACATTTTAACTTGGGGGAAAAATAAAAAAGATGGGCCCCAAGCGGGTGCTTGGATGGTGGTTGTCAATTTCACTTTGCCCTCGCAGGCAGAACAGGTTTCTGTGGGTTGCCTTTTCGGATATCTGATTTGTGTCCGTTAATTCTTTCCCATAGAGACTGTCCAGTTTGGCCAATATACATTGCAGTGGGGCATTGCTGGCATTGCTCAATGGTGGCATGCTAGAGAGAGCAGCCTGTGTGATCCTCCCCTCCTTCAGGGGGAACAGAGTGCCCTCTCCTTCCCACCCACCACTGTCCAGTGAATTCATTTCCTTCCCATGTGCTCACTGGAGTCAGGAGAAGGGCTCCTTAATGAGTCAGGGCTGCAGTATCCTGTCTTAGGAGTGTCAGAAGAGGCTCGGAAAGACAGAATCATAGCCCTGCAGGGAGAGATGGAGAAAGATGAAGCATTTTCCCTTGGATTAATTTTCTTTTTTTTGCCAAATTGACATTTTCCACGGGAAAATTATGGCATCCCCAAACATTTTAACTTGGGGAAAAATAAAAAAGATGGGCCCCAAGCGGGCGGTTGGATGGTGGTTGTCAATTTCACTTTGCCCTTGCAGGCAGAAAAGGAAATTGACAGGAACCTTCCAGGCAGACCACCAGCTAAAAAATTCCATTTCAGTTCTCCCCAGTGGAATCTTTCAGCAGATACTTTCCCACAAAGAATAAATGAAAATAAAGAAAAAAAGCCCAAACCCTTTAATTTTTCATCCTAATTCTGCATGGAAACACTTGGAAAAAAATGATTTTTCCCCCCACTGGAAGTTATAGTGTTTTCCAGCCAGCTCTACCCATTAGGTTCCATCTAGGTCAGCCAGGGGCATAAATGTTCACCCTTTGGTATATTCTCCAGTATGCAGTCTAACTCTTTTGGCTGATGAAGCATCTGCCTAAACCCTTTGGGAATCTATTGCGCGGTTTCTGTTAGGAAGTGTTTTCTGAGAGTTGAGAGAGACTTTTTTTATTTGTTTAGAATGTTATCCAGTCACTCCTAATGAAGGGATATAAACTGTCATGCTTCAGGGCATAAACTAACCTCTAACCAATACAGGTCAGGAGGTAATTTTCCCTGGGAGTAAATTATCTCATAACTTCTACTGCAGGTTTTCTTGCAGCTTCCTTTGAAGTATCTGATACTGGACAGAGTTAGTGGTAGAATAGACTAGGCAGACCTCATGTTTGATCCATGCTGGTACTTCCTGTGTTGCTCATTATAGCCAGATTAGTCTAAACAGTTCCTCTCCGTTTGGGTATGTTTGCTTAAGCAGAGGTCCATGGGTAACAGAACTCCAGGTCCACACTGCTCACGGGTCAATCCCACTGTTTCCAAGGTCGTGGGGAGGGGGGAGGAATTTGTTTGCAGAATTGGCAGCATGGATCTAGAGATGACCTGAAAGAGAAACGTGGGCAGTACAGCAGCAGACTGCGTAACACATTCCCCTCTAGCAGCTGGCCCATGCAATGGAATAAGGATCTGTATCCCCAGAATTATTGCCTCAGCTTGGACCATGGGTTCCCAAAGTGGGGGGCATGCAGAAATTCCAGGGGGTGTGCGAGGCGACCCAGGGGACCCAAAACTCCCAAGTTTTGCTGCTATTTTTGTTTTTGTGGCCCGGGTCAGTTCCTTTTTTTTTGCTCACCAAGTTTTGCTGCTGTTTGCGGGGGGCGGAGCGGGGGGAGGGCTTCTTAACAATCAACAGTGATGCTGAAAAGTTTGGGAACCACTGGCTTAGACGGTAGCATAGCACAGTAGTCCATGCTATGAGAGGGCTGTTCCTGTGTTCAACACCCTCCTCCCCTCTGCCCCTTGTGGCCATGTCGGGGGAGGGGAGTCATTACACAGACACCCTCAAACTTGGGGAAAGTTTCCATGAGATTCCTGCTTGGAACGTCCCGGTTCAGGGACGTTTGTATGTGAGGCAAGAGTCGGGGGCAGGACGTGGCTGGTGTGACTGGCCATTTACATGACGGCTGCTGTTGTATCTGGATTGAAAAAGCCTCCGATGCGGAGAAACTGGATGTATGTGGCTGCTGCTACAGCTGGCTGACTGGTGAAGGGGCAGCAAAGGGAGGCGAGACAAACCCCTTGGACTTAAGAAATCTCCTTCAGACACGGTGGTTAGAAAGCTAACGGGCCGCCAGGTGCCTAGAAGGGGCAGGGCTAGTGGTGGCCAGTATTTCTGTGAAGGTCAGTGTGGGGCTGCATAGGAGCACAGGCCGAGTAAGGCTACAGGGACAGAGCCATAGGTCTTACAATGATGTTTTTGTTTGGGTCAGACAAAGGGGATGAGGCTACGTCTACACTGCAGGCTTCTTGCGCGAGAAACCCCTGTTGCCTGTCCATGCTGCCTTCTTGCGCAAGAGCTCTTGCACAAGAGGGCTTATTCCTCGTGGGGAGAGGAATAACTCTTGCACAAGAAGCCCTCTGCTCCGATGCCTCACTATAAATTTACTTGCACAAGAACGTGCGTGCAGTGTAGACACTCCGCAAGTTTTTGCGCAAGAATGGCTGTGTGAGTGTCCGCACTGCCATGGACACTGTTGCGCAAAAGCACGTGGCAGTGTGGACGGGCTCTTGTGCAAGACCTTTTGTTCTTGTGCGAGAAGCCTGCAGTGTAGACGTAGCCGTAGCCTAACTACGCTGTTCTGTAGGGTCAGGCCTGCCAACAGGAGGAGAGGGGGAAGGGAGCAAGTGCCCTGGGGCCCGGCAATTCAAAAGGTCCTCCTGGCCACTCCTACTGTGGCAGCAGCAGGCCACTTCGATTGGCTCCAGCGTGCCACATGTCAGGTGCACCGTGGTCTGGGTGGCACTGAGGGCTAGACGTTCCCCAGCCCCGCCCCTTCTGCCTGAGGCCCCGCCCCTTCTGGGAGCATGGAGCCAGCCTCTCCACCTTTCCCAGCAGCCCAGACCTTGGAGTCACTCTGCAGTTAGCTGGCCGGGAGGAGGCAGATCAGGACGGGCTGTAAATACCCTGCAAACACAGCCTCAGGGTGAGGCTTTTGAACAACTCAGCACCCCGTCACCACGTGTCTGGGTGTGGCTCTCTGTCACAGAACTAAGGTGACCCACAGGACGGCAATGCCCCTTTGCTCACCTCACGTCCGTGGGTGTTTTTAGAATTCAAGGGCATCACTGACATCGTCGTTAATCACGGAGGCAAGGATTTAAGGCCCAGAGGGACCACCGGATGGTCTAATCGACTATCGGTATCTCAACGCCACCGGCATACCCAGCACCTGAACACTAAACCCAGCCACCACCCTTGGGTAAAACCTCACAGCCTAGAGGAGACTAGACTGATTTGCCAAACGGGGAGGGGAACAGGCAGTTGCCCTGGGCCTCGCAATTCAAAGAGGCCCAGGACTCCTGGTCACTGCCGCTATTCAGCCCCAGCGGAGTGCCTCTCCGCGCGGCTCTGAGGGCACGGAGCCGGGCCCAACCCACAACTTGCCTTGGGGTCCGTGGTGGCTGCCGGCCACAGGCAGAGGCTAGGCAGGGCCAAGGAGCGCCAGTGCCTGAGGGGAATCGATGAAACGAGCCGTATGCAGATAAGCCTGGCATGGGATTCCCAGTCCACCCTACCCTGCAGAGGCAAGTGAAAAACTCCAGTGAACTCTACCCATCGGGGGGGGGGGGGGGCGAGTCTTTCCCTGGCCTTCTGTGAGCAGACGCTATAAAAACGGACACAAGGAAAAATGTGTCAGCTCCCAGTCAGTTTACCACAGAACCGGCTACCGGCACGGTCTTCGGCGTGAGAGCTGGGTGGCAAATCAACCTCCCTGAGGGGCTGGACTCCTGGAACGGGGCATCGGGGGAATCTTGGGTGACTGTTGGTGGATGCGACCATCTCTCGCGTCGCCCATCGTGCGTGGGTGGCAAGACAGACGGGAGTCTGCGAGAGGACTGCAGCTCTGTTACGCGACTATTGTAGTGCTCTGGGGTTCACGCTGGCTACCGGGCTGGTGAAATCTACTTGCAGAAGATGCTGCCAGTTTGGGGTGTCTGCCCTGCTTTTACCAGCCTGCACTGAGGCTGGCCCCCATGGTCATGAGCCACTGCAGATAGCGAGACAGTCGGTTCCCTTAACATTCTTGCCTGGACATTATCTGGACCCCCTTGATTTGGCTCCATGAAGCTGTTTGAGTTTGGCATCAGCCTCTGGTGTGTGAGTTTCTCCAGCCATATCCTTGCTCCTGCTAGGCACCTGGCAACTGCCCCCAAGCCTCCTCCTTACCCGTATTAAAAACTGAACCCTCCTCGTTAACCATATTTGTGTGGGTGTTGGGCCACACTGAGATCATCTTTACTCTCTGCCCCTTCCTCAGTGCTTAGTGGTCCCCTATGTATCTTGTTTTCCTTTTCTTTATCTAGCTAATTAACCTTTTCCTATCGGTTTTAATTCCCTTTGCCTGCTCTCTGGCCGTGCTCCCTCTAGCTCTACAGTTTCTGACCTGCAGGAAGTAGCTTTCCTTGCTGATCCATCCGATTTTCCATTCCTTGGAGACTTCCTGCGTTCCCCAGATAACCTGTTGGAGATGCTTGCTCATCCTGTTTGCTCTGCAGCCTCCCCCCTCCCCCTCCCCCATTTCCTTTGTTCTGAGAGCATCTGCAACTTGGACTTAAAACAATTCCAAGCCTCCTCCACGTTCAGATCCTTTATTCCTCCTGTCCAGGCCTCTTTCCTGACTAATTCCTTTAATTTGGGTTTTTAAGTTGGCCTTTCGAGGACTCTAACCTCAACCCTACTTTTGTTGCTCCTGCCATTTGGTTTAAACTGAATTAACTCATTACACCTTCACATTTCTGTCTGAATTCTGTCATTGTCTCCAGCTGCATTTCTAATCCTTGGATCGTTTCTGCCATGAGCTCTATCAGGCAATATTTCATGCATAAGTAGCTTCCATCAGATACTCACTCAAGGATGAAATATATCCCGCAGCTTCTCCTTACAACTATTTTCTTTGTCTGCTCTCCTCCTGGGGCTACATCTCATGTTGCCTCGGTACTCACTGCTGTTTTCTCTTCCTGGCCTCTACTCTTGGGCTGTGTCCAGACTCAGGGGTTTTTTCGGGAAAAGTAGCCTTTTCCCGAAAAAACTTCCCCTGCATCCAGACTCAAGCCACGTTCTTTCGAAATAATTTCGAAAGAACGCGGCTTTTCTTTCGATGGTGGTAAACCTCGTTTCACGAGGAAGAACGCCTTCTTTCGAAAGTTCCTCTTTCGAAAGAAGGCGTTCTTCAATGTAAATAGGGCTTCCTCAAAAGAGAGCATCCAGACTCGCTGGGTGCTCTCTTTCGAAAAAGCGGATTGCTCTTTCGAAAGATCCGCCTGCAGTCTAGACGCGATCTTTCGAAAGAGGCTCTTTCGAAAGATGCTTTCGAAAGAGCCTCTTTCGAAAGAAGCCTGCAGTCTAGACATAGCCTTGAAGAAAAAGAGGACATAAGTCCCCCTCATGTCTTACCTACAAACTCCCACTGAAATGCTCCCTGTTGGCTGTCCACTGCTCCAATGTTTGCTAATAACTTGCTTTTAAAACTGTCCAGCCTGGGCCAGGACCACCCCTTCGCCACAGGGATGGTGTTAACCTTCCAGGAATGTGAATGCCGTAGAAATGGCAGGTCTCACAATCACAACGGGCATGCAGTCACGCTGTAACTGCTGTGAACTGCAGTTGTTGTATTGTAACCTGTATCCCAATGAAGGCTGGCTGGCTGAAAACCTTGCTTGGAACAATGAGAAAAGATGGAGCCGGGGAACAGATCCTCCGGTATCATCAGGTCTCTCAAACTCCTTTAGTGCTTCATCTGTTTTTCTCTCAGCTGAGGTCTGGCCTGTGACTTGGTCAAGGCAGGAGCCTTTCCTCCATGCCCCTTTGTGGGCCTACTGCTGAACTTCGTCCCCCCTCCCCCCCAGGGGTTCTTTCAATCAATTCAATTAGCAGAATTAAATGGACCCACCCCATGCCATCTCCCCCTCCTTTTTGCAGGGTTTGGTTTAGTCCCTCATTTTGCAGAGATCCACTTGCTTGTTTAGTGGCTCATGTTCACCCCCACTCTGGGTGCGTGGAAGAGTCCCGGTCAGGTTTTTCCCCCATTGCCCAGCCCTTCTCCGGGAGCTCGGATGCACTTTGGACAACTTTCCCTTGGCTGTCCTCCTGGGGATGGAGCCTTAGCCAATGGCAGAGCTGCAAAGAGCTTCTCCCCCCGACCTGTTCCACGCTCAGTCCGTCCATGCACCGGCTGGGAGGGGTGGGCGCCGGGCCTCTCCCGACTCGCTCAGGGCCCTGCAGGCGCCTTCTCCCTCCCCGCAGCATTGCAGACATCTGTCCCACTTTGAGAGGAAGCAGCATTTCTGCTGGTCCTTTCCTCCTTGCTCGTCCCCAGTTGGTTGGGTGGGGAGACCCCACCCTGGCCCCACTTCTGCAAAACTCCTGACCCCGGGCTTTTCAAGATCCAGCGCTATGGCTTTCTCCCATGCCCCATTTGTTGCTGCGATCTCTTCCGCTCTCTCTGCCCCCCGCCCCGTGTTCCTTACATTGGCCCTTTCAGAGCCCTAAAGGCAAGCCGACCACTAGGCACTACTGCATGGAGTTATTGCAGCTGGGAACCTAGCCCCTTGATTTCAAGTGTCTTCACCCAGTTATGCCAGCTGAAGACCCGGCCTACTGAGTTCCATGGATCTAATGTGAAAGTACTTGGGAGCGGTGAACAGGGCCGCAGCCCAGGTCATGTTGCCATGGAGATAGGAAAGGCAAGGTCCTTGAGTCCCTGAATAGGCAGGTGCGGCGGCAGCATCTGGCCTGGAACTTGGGCTTAGGCGATGGCGCTGCGGGAGGGGGCGTTACTATTTCACGTGCCAATGGAAGGAAGTTCCCCCCCGGGAGCTGGGAATGGAGAAGCCCGGAGAGGCCACCGAGGGCGGGATGACCCCATGGAATTGAGTCGGAGTGCATCCCGCTGTTGGGGAGTGTCCGTCACAGGTCTCCCCCGCTTGTCCCCAATCCACAGCCGCCGTCGGGGAAGGTCGGCTCTTGAGCTCAAGCTGTAGCCACCCCTGCTTTCAGCCTGGGAGCTCCCCAGAGGGTCGCCCACGACACCAGATGCCACAGAAGCGGGGCAGCCAGCCAGGCTCCGAGTCACTGTGGGCTTCACACCCTTCCTCCATGTACAAGTGTAATTCTTATGCAAATGGCATGAACAGGGGACTCCACCGACTTGCACACGACCTTCCACATCCTAAGACTTAACCAACCAACCAGTGGAGGTGCAAATTGTTCTTATCAGCCTCTTGTAACCACATGAACCATCCGCTCGCTGTTTCTCTCTCTTCTCTTTCCCCCTCCTTTTTTCTCTCTTTTTCGTCCTCCTTCCTCCTCCCCCCTGCCCTTATTTATTCTTGGATCTGGACTTCTAACACTCCAGTCATCGGAGGAAGTGGGCTGTGCCCATGAAAGCTCATGGTCACATCTCCATGCTTTGTTAGTCTTTGCGTTGCTACTAGACTATTGGTTGTTTTTTAAGTTTTAGGTAGATAGATGGACCCGGACGGAGAGGGGCTCTCAAACATCGCAGGAAGTATGAAAATGGGAGCATGGATTCAGCGGAGAATGGTTCGTAAATGCCTGTCGCTGGGGGATCAAATCAAAGACAGATAGGTGGGACCGCACTGACTGGAATCTCCCCTTGCTTCTCCCCCACGCTCTCCAGAGACCCGGAGCCACCGTTTGACAAGGCTCACGGCAGCTCAGGCTGAGGCGGAAAGCAGAACCCTGGGGCTCTGTCTACACTGGCGGCTTCTTGTGCCAGAAATATGCAAATGAGGCTAAGCATAGAATATCGCTGAGCCTCGTTTGCATACCTAATGAGCCGCCATTTTTGCAAAAGAGGTTCTTGCACCAGTAGGAGCATCTACACGGCCCCTTCTTGCGCAAGAAAATCCCTCTTGCGCAATGCCGCTACGCTGATTATTTTCAGGAATAACGGCATTACGCAAGAGGGGTTTTCTTGCGCAAGAAGGGGCAGTGGAGATGCTCCTTCTGGCACAAGAACCTCTTCTGCAAAAATGGTGGCTCATTAGGTATGCAAATGAGGCCCAGCGATATTCTACGCTTAGCCTCATTTGCAAATTTCTGGCGCAAGAAGCCGCCCGTGTAGACATAGCCTGGGTGTGACTGAAACCACTGGGCATGCCAACCACTCTGGAGGGCGGACACCCAGACTGATGCTCAGTCTCTTTAGAAATCTGTCTTCCGACCTGCGTCGTTTCCTTGGGCTCCCCCTCTCTGTTTGTGTCAGGGTCTGCCCCCACCCCTTCTCTGACTTCCACTGGGGAAGGACCAGGAAACTCCAGCCTGGCTGGGGCAGAAAGGCCCCTCCCGGCTCCTTCCTCTGAGGCTGGCTTTCCTCTCCCTGTGTGAACAGACGCCCTCTTATAGCAAGGGCTGCCCTTCCTTGCCATCTGATTGGCTGACGGGGCTGCGTGCCAGGCCCTTGTGAGGGGCTGCTGGGAGTAGGTGGCGTTTGAAGTGCAAGAGCCAGGGAGCCCTGGCCACTAGGTGCTACCGTAATACAACTAATAAACAGCCCTGATAATGGTGACCACGGGGAGTCCACATCCTCTGTTTCCAGTCGCATCCCAAAGAATTGCCTGGAGGCAGCAGCTTCTGGAGGAGATAATCCTGCCGCCACATTGAAAGCGGAGTAAAAAATGTCTGTGCTGGCAGATCTGAGGCAGAATTTAACAGCCTCATTTTTCCCCCCGCTCCCTCTGAAGTGAGACACATCCGAGACGGCTGCCTTTGCTTTTATCCCCGAACCGCAGGCGTTTACGGCCCATTCTCCACTAAATCCTTGCTCCTGTTTTCATATTTCCTGGGGTGTTTGAAAACCCGTCTCACAATCGCTCCCTCGGAGGCATGTTTTATCTCTATATCTATATAATTAAGTTTCAATGCCACAAAGTTCAGTCTGCCCTCCCCCTTTCCTCAGTCTGCTGAGAAGGGGGCCACGTGAGGAATTAAAGCAGGAAGTGGCTGGTGCAGGTAAAGAGGAATGTGTCACCAGCTCAGAGGCATGGGGGTTTCAGTCTCTTCTCTCCTCCTCCCCAGGCTCCAAAATGTCACCTCCCGGTCTCCTCCTCCGCAGACTCCAGAATGTCACCTCCCGGTCTCTCTCACCCAACATCGGGTTTCTTGCTGCAATAGGGACATTAAGCACAATCGGTTTTCCAAAGACCGCTGGCACGGGAACGGTCTACTACTCTGTACGGTGACCAGCACACCAACGGGCAACCTAGGCTAGTGAGTGGGCTGCATGAGTGGGCCTCCTTCCTCTCAGGGGGCCCCAAGATTGTCGGAACTAATCCCGGGTTAGGTTAGATTTGCTAGCAGCACATGCATCCCTAGAACTTGCAGGGTGTGCCGAATGACCCCTCTCCGTGCTTGGGAGTCTGCGGGAGTGGCCAGCTCTTCCCACCCATGTTGTGTGCAACCAGCATGCACCTCGCTCCGCGGGCCCTGGCTTTCTGTGCATGTCACTTTACTAACACGGGTAGGAAAAAACCTACCGCGATGGAAACCAGCGGAATCTGACATTGCCCGCCACTGGCCTAGCATAACAGGGCCCTGGTCCTGAGATTGGTCCCCTCTGTCACCCACATAAATGGGAATGTCGAAGAACCACACAGCCCCATCAAGACCAAGTTCATGCCCCATTTTGTGGGGTTACATTTCTTTGTGTGTGGGGGGGTGGGTGTGTGTTCTCACTCACACACAATGTACAGGTATACACACGTTTGCCCACACTGTGTGCTCATCGACATGTGCTTATATATGCTCATTCTCTCTCTCCTGCACCTGTGCGGCATATATCTATGGAGAAAAAACAAAATTTTCCAGCCAGCATGCGTATGCACCTGTTACCAGCTGCACCGGTCTTACAGACACTAAAGGTGTGAAGCAAGTGTGCATGGCCCCTCTTCCAGAAGGCAGACAAATCCAGTAAAGGCTAAATCAAACTTCTCTGAGGTTTAGTGCGTTGCCAGGTTGAAAATGAGAATCCAGAATTTTGGTCCATTTCCTTTGACTCAACCTTTTCCGTTCTGTGGATCCCTGTGACAACAGAGGGGAGAAACAAAGCGTGGTCGCTTTCCACGGGTAATTTTCAAGTCCCCCGCTACTCTCTCCAGCCATCGTAAAAGGCACAGTGGCTCTGACCTCATAAAAACAAACAGCAATTAGGGCTGATCAGGACTTTTTTTGTTTGTTTCTTTAAAAAAAAAAAAAAGTTGATGCAACCTCATTAACATTTTCTTCACACGTTGTTATCATTTCGTCAAAAACACCGAACCCCACAACAGTTTTTGACCCAAAATCCAATGGCGTTCTGAGCTGCTATAGGTAGATAGTGGTACACACATAGGGAGAGAGGTCGGGGGTGGGCATTGGGAAAGAAGCCCTCTCTGTGAGATTTGAGCATCCACAGCAAAAGGTGACCCCAGGCAGTTCTCTGTTTACCTCTTCCCCCACCCTGGATACTCGCTACATCCGCTTGTCTCTGCATCTGCTGCCTCGTCCCTTGTTCCAAAATAGGCATTGTTCTCCAGGGGGTGATCCCATGCCTGTTTGCTTCAGGGTCAGGGCTCTCAAAATCTCTCATGAGGCTCTTGAAATGTCAGTAGAGCTCCTTGGATTTTTTCCTACAGTGCAGTTTCCCTTTGGAAAATGAACTTTCATTGTTATCTGAAGGGTGCAATGATACTTTCACTGCAAAAAAATGACAAAATACTTGATGCTTCCTTGGGGATTTTTTCTGTCTAAATATTTGGATACATTAAAAACATTTTGACTTTCCTGTTTTAATTCACTGCCTAGAGATTTTTCTATTGTACATTTAATACTATTGGGCTATGTCTAGACTGGCATGATTTTCAGCAAATGCTTTTAACGGAAAAGTTTTCCGTTAAAAGCATTTGCGGAAAAGAGCGTCTAGATTGGCACGAATGCTTTTCCACAAAAGCACTTTTTGCAGAAAAGCATCCGTGTCAATCTAGACGCGCTTTTGCACAAAAAAGCCCCGATCGCCATTTTCGCAATCGGGGCTTTTTTGCGCAAAACAAATCTGAGCTGTCTACACTGGCCCTTTTGTGCAAAAGCTTTTCGGAAAAAGACTTTTGCCCGAACGGGAGCAGCATAGTATTTCTGGAAAAGCACTGACAATCTTACATGAGATCGTCAGTGCATTTCTGGAAATTCAAGCAGCCAGTGTAGACAGCTGGCAAGTTTTTCCAGAAAAGCGGCTGATTTTCCGGAAAAACTTGCCAGTCCAGACACAGCCTAAGTGGGCCCCCCATGGAAATTATTGCCCACCCCTCTTCTAGACCAGTCCTTGTGAGTTTCATCTCATTCTGCATGGCTGTGATGCACCTGTGTGTGGTCCGTGAATGTACCCCACAGACGTGGCGGGGAGGCGTGGCTGGACGCATGTTGCCCCACCGAGCTGGACGTCCGAGTCCCAGCCTCCGAGTGACTTTCCCCCTCAGGCAGCTGTGATGAAACTCAGCCTCCTGAAATGTCACTCCTGACCCAGGAAACAGCTGGGCCTGACGCGCTGCCGACAGCTTACAAACAAGCGAATGCAGCGTGATCTAGGAGGACGGCTGAGCAGGAGGCACAGCATGCAAACTAAAAGGGAGGTAAAGGGAGGGAGGAGAAAGTTGTAGCATGTCTCTGAAGCCATTTGTGATTCTCTCTGCACTCGGTCTCACACACACACCCCCTCTCCCAGCCTCGCATGCACATGCTTGGTCCCACACACCATCACTCGATCACACTTAGCCCTCCCTAGACCATGGTGGCGGGGATGCGCGAAATGGGGAGCGGCTCTGGCGTCCCCTACGCAGGCTGGCCCGCTGCATGGAGAAATGTAGCAGCAGGTGCACGGCCGCCCCTGCAATCACGGGTGCCCCCCCCACTGGGAAATGGCAGCTCTGCTCTGTCCCTCGATGGCTCAACTGACTTTACTCCCTCCTGTGCAGCATGAGCCGATTGGCTGAGAGCCCTGGGTTTCCACAGTGGATGTGCTGTGTACGTTCCCATTGGGGCTGGGCTCTCATTCCCACCGGAAAGCAAATCAATCCGAGGCTAATCAAAGGGAATTGGCAATTGATCACATTTGCACGGCCTCTCCTTAAGAACATCAGAATGGCCACATGGGTCAGACCAAAGCTCCACCCAGCCCAGTGTCCGGTCTGCCAGTGGTCAATGCCAGGTACCCCAGAGGAAGGGAACAGAACAGAGAACCATCAAGTGATCCCTCCCAGCGTCCATTACCGGCTTCTAGCAGACACCGGGGACACCATCCTGCCCATCCTATCTCATAGCCATTGATGGACCTAACCCCCATGAATCTATCTAGCTCTTTTTTGTTAAAAGTCCTAGTCTTCACAGCATCCTCCGGCAAGGAGTTCCACAGGTTGACTGTGCACTGAGTAAAGAAAAATTTCCTTTTATTTGTTTTAAACCTACTGCCTATTAATTTCATTTGGTAACCCCTAGTTCTTATATTGTGGAAATAAATATATAACTTTCCGTATTCGCTTTTTCCATATCAGTCATGAATCTATAGACCTCTGTCCTATCCCCGTTATAGACCTCTGTCCTATCCCCCCTCTTCTTTTCTAAGCTGAAAAGTCTAAGTCTTTTTAATCTCTCTTCATGTGGGACCCGTTCCAAACCCTAATAATTTTGTTGCCCTTTTCTGAACCTTTTAGGAAGCCCACTTCAGTACAGACTTTCTCGGGTCAGGGATTGCAAATACCTCTTAGTCCTCATGGGAGCTGCAAGCTCTAACCACCTTCCCTTGGCTTCAGCCTTATTGCTCACATGTGAGGGAGAGAACGGTGACTAAAATCTACAAAAGCGGCGAGGAGTCCTGTGGCACCTTATAGATTAACTGCAGTGTAGGAGCATAAACTTTCGTGGGCAAAGACCCACTTCGTCAGATGCATGTAGTGGAAATTTCCAAAGGCAGGTACAAATATGCAGGCCAGAATCAGGCTGGAGATGAGGAGGTGGATCCAATCAGGGAGGATGAGGCCCACTTCTAGGAGCTGATCTGGAGGTGTGAATTCCAAGAGAGCAGAAGCTGCTTTTGTAGTTAGCAAGCCATTCACAGTCTTTGTTTAATCCAGAGTTGATTGTGTCAAACTGGAAGATGAACTGTAGCTCAGCAATTTCTCTTTGAAGTCTAGTCCTGAAGGTTTTTTGCTACTCCTCTGATACTTGACTAATATCTAGATCCTCTTAGTTCTAGTCTAGCACTTGATCCACTAGAGCAGGGCTTTTCAAATGAGTGTCTCGCCCCAGTGCTGGGTACTGGAATGTCGGACGCTGGGTCTCGGTGCTGCAGGGGGGGTCAGGTGAGCAATGGGGGGGCTAAAGCAGCTCCCTGCCTGTCCTGCTCCACAGACTGCGCTAGGCCCCAGAAGCAGCCGGGCCCCAGAAGCAGCCAGCAACAGGCCTGGCTCCTAGGTGTGTGGGGGGGGGAAGAGCACACAGGCCCCCTGCCCCAAACACTCGCTCCACACTCCCACTGGCTGGGAACCTGCTGCCGGCTGCGTCTGGGGCGCAGCCCCGTCGGCAGTGCACCCCCGCTTCATCGCTGACTGGGAGCCGCTCAAGGTGAGCCCCTCCTGCCCCAGCGTGGACACCCCCAAAGCCGGAGCCCCAAAAAGCTCCCCTCTCAGCTCCAGCCCACGCTCTAATCAAATCATGTTGAACCGCAGCATCAACAATGTTCAACTGGGTTAAGAGAAAACAAGTGGGAAAAGCGCTCCTCTACCAACGCACTGGGCGCCTTGCCAATCGTAGGGCCGCGTCTCGACGCGCTTTCTTGAGGACTCCTTGGCTCCAAGGCCTTAGTGTGGTTCTCAGGGTGTGCCTCGTAGAAATCAGAGGTGCCAAAGATCTATTGGATCGCTTAGTCTTTCCCGCCCTGCCACGGCAGGGCATTGACTAGGGCTTTATCCAGTCTGGTTTCACCTTTTTGGAGCCATGGCACAGCTTTGGTTGTGCACACAAGGATGAAGTGTCTGACCGCCTGGAGCAAACAACTGACAAACGAAGACGTATCTCTGCAGGGCCGGTTGCTTTGTGCGAGTCCCATTTCTGCGGCAGTTTGTGTTTGCATGGCAGCCTGTCTTGCCCGGCGTCACACACCTCTGTCTCCTGCTTTGGCTGGGAAGTCCCGCTCCTGCCTCGCTGGCATTGCCCACCAGTTCAGCCACCTTGCTTGGCTTCTTTGCAAGAGCCTTCAGGCCACCGGCAGTGGCCTCGCACGTAGCATTGCGTGTGTCCTGCCCTCTGGCAGCCGCCAGCGTGCGCAGACACGACTGCAGAAAGGAACGTTAATGGAGGGGAAAAGTTAACCACTTTTATTGAACTGCAAAAAGGTTGTTTTTATATTGCTTTATTGGAATATAAAGACAGCTTTTATAACCCTTTAAAGAGGCATAAAAGCAGCTTGGAGATTAGAACGCTCTCTCCATTTTAAGACCAAGGAAGAGAGCCAGCGTTTGCCGCGCACTGAGGTCAGAACTAACTAGGTTCCGTGCAGGGAAGTTCCTGGAAGAAGTTTCTCAGCGTTTGTACCAGCAATGGACCTGAGTCTAAAGCAACCACTAGGCTTGTGGCCCAGGCAAATGCCCTTTCCTCTAAGCCCAGCGTTTCCATGGAACCCCGGGGTTCCGCAAAGTGAAACTAAGAGTCCCGTGAGAAAATTCCGTTACAATAACATTTTGTGATTTAAAAAATAATAATGATGAATATGGGGTGATTTTTGTTTTTAAATAGGTGCAATTAAACTAAATGTTTAGCATTTGTTTATTATTATCCTTACTTATTTGTGGTCTACTTTTTCCGCTCCATATATTAGACTGCTAGGAGGGGTTCCGTAAAATTATTTCAAGTGTAAAAGGGTTTTGTGGCCAAATAAAATTGGGAAACTCTGCTCTAAGCCACTCCAGAACATGCCCCATCCCCGTACCTTCAGAGGCTGATGCCCTACCTGGAGATCTCACTTCAGTGGGTCCCTTATCCTGTGTTGGCTGTCTGGTCATTCCCGGGGGAGGGCAGGTAGGACTCAGACCCGCCACCCTGCGTTCCCCAGGCAGATGGTAGGTGTGGGGGATGAGTTAGATCTGTTTCTTGGTCGCAGAGGGGACCCTTCTTTAGGTGTCAATACGTTTCCTTTCTGATCAAGGAAGGAAACGTATCGACGTTTTGCTGATCAAGTTGCTGTGTCCGTGGCTGGTCAGGGTAAGCGTGGTGGGTAATGAGCTGACCTGTTGTCTTTCGTTCTCTCTCTTTGCCCTCGTTGACTAAATGCCCCTTTGGCATTGCCCCTGCGGGAGCAAGGGTCTGTGTGCCCGAGTGTGATTCCCAGACCACCTAGCCCAGCGGTTCCCAACCTTTTCCAGATGGGGACTTGGTGACCCAGGGCAATTCAAAAAATGTGTGAATGGCTCCTTAAGATCCACCTGGGGAGACACCTGGTGACCCTTTTGAAATGTAAGGGTCCTGTAGGTTGGGAAACCCTGACCTAGGCATACCAGAGCACTAAACATAGCAGTGGAGCTGCAGCTGCAAATGGAGCCCAGACGAGCCACTTGATTACATACCCATGGAGCCCAGGCAGGTTTGTGATCGGAGCATGGGTATGGCATGTCTAGCCCATGCCACCGCTCCCTTCTGCTCGCGCTACCACGACCACACTGCTATTTTTAGCAGGCTACGGCTGGGTGAGCGTGTCTGTGCTAGCTGGAGTCACACCTGTAGCTCCCAGTGTAGACGGAAGCGCAGTTTGAGTCAAGGGTGAAAGGCTGAGTTAATTCTTATCCAGCTTGAACTGTTCGTGCGCAGTGCAGTCACTCTCACAATGACACTAAGGCCAGGCCTACACTAAAGGGGAAGGTTAAATCAAGATACACAACTCCAGCTACATTAATTACGTAGCTGGAGTCAACATGCCTTGATTCAAGTTTCCCCACCGCCCCCACAGTGGGAGGCTGATGGGAGCGAATGCACCCATCTGCTTTCCTTACGCCTCACGGGAGCAGGAGTACCGGCTGCCAGTGTGTGTGAGTGTGTGTGTGGGGGGGTGCCCTCGGAGTTCAATTGAGCAGGTCTTCACTAGACCTGCTAAATCGATCTCCAAAAGATTGATCGTGGCAGTGTCGATCTTCCCTGGAGTGAAGACGTGGCTTACGGCCATCATGCATAGGTTAGGAGCATCATCTTTTGCTTCTGATCCCACACGTGCTTATTCTTCTCGCCATACTTGTATTTTGGTTGTACAGAGGCACTCGTGCTAGGCACTGTGTTTTACAAATGGTAAGTCACCACCCCTGTGCTGAAGAGTGAACAGGCTACAGTGGTTCTCAGATTTCATTGCACTATGACCCTCCTTCTGGCAACAAACATTACTACACGTCTCCAGGAGGAGGGGTTGAAGCCTGAGTCTGCTGCCTTGGGAAGGGGGCCAAAGTCCCAGTCCCACTGCTCTAGGTTTGGGGAGGAAAAAGACAAAGCTCAAAGGTTTCCACCATGGGGGTCCTCTAACCTTATCCCCATCACCCAGCACTGAAGCCTGAGTCTCATGATACAAGACTTTGGCCCTAGGCCATGGGGCCCTGGCTTTGGGCTTGGCCCAGGGAGATGTGACTCTTGGCTTCCACCCCAGGCCCCAGCAAGTCGAATGCCAGCCCTGGTGACCCTATTGAAATGGGTTGTGACCCCCTTTAGGGTCCCAATCCCCATACTGGAAACCGCTGGTCTCAGTGGACAAGACTGGTAAAGAACGGGAGAAAGGAAGTATTGCAAGTCCTAGAGGAAATGGAGGCACCGAGAGATGAAATGACTCTCCCAAGGTCACACGGGGAGCCTGTGGCAGAGCTAGGGATTGAATCCAGATCTTCTCACTCTCAGTCCAGTGTCTCAATCACAAGACTGCTCTGCCTCATCCGGGGGCTAGCCCAGGAGTCAAGCAGAATGTGTGTGTAAGTGTCTGCCGGCTGGGGGTCATCTCTGCAACCATCTGAGCTGCTCAGCAAAATTCTCAGGACACACTTTTTTGGGGATGTGCCCAAATTTGAAAGGTTTTGTGGCGACGGTCAGAGCCAGTCTTAGGGGCGGGCGAGCCGGGCGGTCTCCCGGGGCTGCCATTCTCAAGGGGCCGCCGACAGAGCCGGTCTTAGGGGCGGGCGAGCCGGGCGGTCTCCTGGGGCTGCCATTCTCAAGGGGCCGCCGACAGAGCCGGTCTTAGGGGCGGGCGAGCCGGGCGGTCTCCTGGGGCTGCCATTCTCAAGGGGCCGCCGACAGAGCCGGTCTTAGGGGCGGGCGAGCCGGGCGGTCTCCCGGAGCTGCCATTCTCAAGGGGCCGCTGACAGAGCCGGTCTTAGGGGCGGGCGAGCCGGGCGGTCTCCCGGAGCTGCCATTCTCAAGGGGCCGCCGACAGAGCCGGTCTTAGGGGCGGGCGAGCCGGGCGGTCTCCTGGGGCTGCCATTCTCAAGGGGCCGCCGACAGAGCCGGTCTTAGGGGCGGGCGAGCCGGGCGGTCTCCTGGGGCTGCCATTCTCAAGGGGCCGCCGACAGAGCCGGTCTTAGGGGTGAGCCGCGACTGCCTTTCGGCCCGACCTCCTGAATCCTCCCCCCAGGTTTCCTTGGTTACTCCCCATCCCTTTTTTGTTTGTTTTTTGTTTTGCTTGACATGTCCGGTATTTTTTTAAACCATTTGGCAACCCTACGGGCAAGCTGGGCAGTCGCCCGGGGCAGCCCATTGGTTAGGACCGGCTCTGGCGATGGTTCAGTTACAGCAGCATCCTGAACAACTGGTTTCCTGCCCGTTTGCCTGCCCAGTTTCTCAGCAGGGCTCCTGCCTCAGAGTCGGGGTCCAGAGTGGAGAGCTCGGGGGTAGCCCCCCTGCAAGACTGCTTGGAATTGGGGAGTACTTGCTTTCCAAGGTCGGCCCCCTTCCCTTTCAAGACAGACTGAAATCGGATTCCCAAATATCGAACTCCTCCAGGAAACAGAATTCCTTGTGCCCACCCTGTTCTCCTGTGGGCGCATTTACATTGTGATCACCGGGGCGGGGGGGGGGGGCGGGGGTGTTGGTGCTCCAGCAGACATGGCTGAGCTACCTTTGGTTTGGCTGGCTTGGGTGCTGGGCCAGTGAAACTGGAAGAGTGTCGTTAGACTGGGAGCCGTTGGCCGCCGTTCCAGGCAGGCCGGAACAGCCCACCCTGAACTGCGTGTGGCTGCGTCTTCGCGGCTCCAGGGCCCATGATGGCTCCTGAAGCTGCAGCCAGGCCCCAGGATGTCCTCTGTGGCATTTCCCTATTGCGCCCGGCTTACCCGTGCCCATTCTGACATGTGAGTCAGTCAGCGGCAAAGCTCAGGCAGATCATTCCGGTGGTGTTCTCAAAGTCAGCGAGAGCTGTTGCGTTCAGCAGCCAGCTGCAGCCAGTTCTCTCTTGGCAGGGCCTGTCTGGGCAATGAAATGCCAGTCAGAGCCCATGTTGCTGGAGCAAGGTGGAGCTGTGGTTTCTCCATGCCCGTCTGAATGGGGCTGTTGGTGGGTTTCCCATGGATCTGGGTGTATAAGGCAAGGGTGTCATTTAAAGAAGTGGAGTCACGCAAACCAACCCTCATAATGCTCCCCAAGGGGAGCAAGAACGGCGTCTTGCAACCTTTTGAGATTTAGCATGTGACTCCAGCAATGCTCCCCACTATCCCCCCATCTTCCTTGGATTCTGGCTAATGGCCCAACCTTGTATCGAGAGGGGTTGCGCTATTGCTGGAATCGGGGAAATCTGCATAAGTTCCTAGTGGAGGTGCATTTGGGAAAGTACCACAAAGTCTGGATGTGTCTCTGCACTTGGGGGTCAAACGGGGCCTCTCTCTGTGTCCCCCATCTACACGCATGGAGCTGTGGCTGTATAACTGCTAAGAGAAATAAAGGAAGCTCGGGGTGTTTGAGCAGCGAGCTTGCTTCAACCTGGTGTAGAAACAGAACTAAGACATCAAGGCCCCCATCGTACAAGCTTCTGTACATGGGCATCGTCCTACTGAAACCATCCGGGTCTACATGTGGGCACAAGGATCTGCCCTCATCTGGCAGCCGGCACGCTCCAGGCTCTGAGCATGGCTCCCAATCTGCATGGCATGAATATTCAGACCTAGGCTCCTGCTGAGAGCCAGTCTCAAATCACAAAGTTTGTAGAGCTATTCTACACAGGGCTCCAGTTTCCATCACCCCTCAGCTTCCTTTTATTTGCTTTTCCCACTAAATATTCATCAGTAACATTTAAGACAAAGGAAAGAGATAATTACAAGGGGAGAGTTTTTTCGAGATATTAAAGGTTAACAGAATTCTTGGCATTTGTGCCTTGTCAATTTCCATGTAATTATGCTCAATTCCCAGAATTCAGAGGCGACTGGGCCTTTTAACTCAAAGATGGTACCCCGGGAATTTAATTTATGAGATCATTTCTCAAAAATTTCAGCTTCAAATCAAGCATCTTGCTTAATAGCATGGATATTATTAATATTATTCTTGGATGGGGAATGCTGTGAGGGTCAAGTAGGCTGGCAAGCAAAGTGAAATTGACTCTCTGCAACTGTGGTAAGCCTGGCTTTTGTTACTCAGAGTGAATGATTTGTCTGCCCTGGTGCCTTGTGGAATGAAGCACTGTTACTTTATGAGCAGCCAACCGTGAACCTCATAAAGAGCCACAGGTTTGGTATGGAGGGAGCCCCCAGGAGCAGAGCTGGCTGAATACTGGAGATTTGGGGTTGCTGGCAATTCCAAGGGGGAAAAAGCAACTTCTTTTCTCCAACATATTGGAGTGAATGAAAAAGTCAATACAATTTCAAGTCAGTACTGTGGTAAGACTGAAACACAATGTTGTGTCTGGACCATAAACAAATTCCTTTCCATTTCCAGGCCTTTTGACAAAATCAAAGACCCCAAACCACAGCTGCAGGAGGCGGTCTGGCCTACGTTGTGACCTTTAGCCCAACAGTTTGGGGACGCCCCTGGATTGGGCAGGGAGCGTGGTTTGATTCTCCCTTCTAGCTGCTGTGCAAGAAGGGATCGAACTTGGTTCCTCTCATTGTGCGTGAGTGCGCCAAGCGCTGGGCGATGCTGGGGTGGAGTTCGCTCAGTCTCGCTTGTTAAAGCCCTTCTACAGGTTGTAAATACTTAGTGCCATTGGGGGCCCCGAGTTTGCCATATCTCAGCTCTGCCCCCTACCTACCGAGCTGTAGCATCAGTCTGGCCCAGGGACAACAGTATTCCTTGTCATCATGAATGATAATGAAGTGCCTGTGCGTTTGGCCAGGGGGAGCTGGCGGGGCAAGGAGCACTGGTAGGAATAACTATATAACCTGGTGGGTAGGGCAGGGAGGGAGGCAGGGAGAGAAAGGAGTTTAGGTCCCCGTTTTAACCATGCTTTAGCGATTTATAGAAAGTGGGAACAGTTTCTACGGGAGAGGTTCCCACCCACTTACCCTCTAGCTTTCCAGATCACGCTCTCAGCTGCAGTGGGGGATGGCCAACGCCAATTTCTTTCTCCACTGCGGGCAAACAATGGAACTTGGGTCTCCCGTCTTTCATGCGAGTGCCTCAGCCCCGCTCTGTATCTTCTAAGGGGCCAGCCTCTGCACCGTCTCCCCTGACCATTTCTTTTTAATCCAATCTTCTGCTTTTGTCAGAATGCCTGAAAGTCTAAACCAAGTTGGGGCTTATCTCAGTCTTTACAGGAGTCCTGGGCGGAGCCTCTCCTTTGGCGAGGTGAAGCCTTAATCTAGATGTCACATGATTGCATCCCGTGACTAAGGATATAGGGGTACCATGATCGCAGGCAGGGGGAGGGATGTGAAAGGGCAGGAGGACTGGGTAAGTTGCATGGTATAGATTGACTTGTTTTCATTCCCAGGCGGTGGTCTTGAGAAACTGACCCTGCAGGAGCTGGCTAGAGATTTGTACTCTTCTGAAGTTTACATTAATAGCCCACATTCCATGAAGGAGGAGACTTAGTGATAAAACCTTCCCTGTGTAAAGTTTGATTTGCTGGAGAAAAACGTCAGCACCTGCAGCCAGATCTGGGAAGCCTCTGTTAGTGGGCTCCATTGTGCCAGGTTCTTCATGCCTTCGTAATGAAAAACACACTCGTTACTCATAATCTGTGATTCTACCGCCAGAGAATTTACAGGTTAAACAGGGAGCAAAAGAATAATAAAACCATCCAACTAGAAATGATTTGTTTGCGGGTTTTAACCCGACGACTCCAGCGCTCATGAACGTCACAGGTGAAGATTTGGGCCTAGAATCATAAAAATTCAGCCTGGAGTGAATTGTAGAGCCCTGGGATAATTCAATATGCCTATAAGATACTGATGGCTTTCGTCGGACACCAATCGATGTCTCTGGCACTTGGTTTAGCCCTGCTCAGACGAAGGCGAGAAGCAATGTGTGACCATGCATAAGAATGTGAGAATGGCCATACTGGGTCAGACCAAAGGTCCATCCATCCCAGTATCCTGTCTGCCAACAGTGGCCAATGCCAGGTGTCCCAGAGAGAGTGAATCGAACAGATAATGATCAAGCGATCTCTCTCCTGCCATCCATCTCCACCCTCTGACAAACAGAGGCAAGGGACACCATTCCTTACCCATCCTGGCTAATTGCCATTGATGGACTTAACCTCCATGAATTTATGTAGTTCTCTTTTAAATCCTGTTATAGTCCTAGCCTTCACAACCTCCTCAGGCAAGGAGTTCCACAGATTGACTATGCGCTGTGTGAAGAAGAACTTCCTTTTATTTGTTTTAAACCTGCTGCCCATTAGTTTCATTTGGTGGCCCCCAGTTCTTATATTATGGGAACAAGTAAATAACTTTTTCTTATTCACTTTCTCCACACCACTCATGATTTTATAGACCTCTGTCATATCCCCCCTTAGTCTTCTCTTTTCCAAGCTGAAAAGTCCCAGTCTCTTTAATCTCTCCTCATATGGGACCCGTTCCAAACCTCTAATCGTTTTAGTTGCCTTTCTCGGAACCTTTTCTAATGCCAGTATATCTTTTTTGAGATGAGGAGACCACATCTGTATGCAGTATTCAAGATGTGGGCATACCATGAATTTATATAAGGGCAATAAGATATTCTCCATCTTATTCTCGGTCCATTTTTAAATGATTCCTAACATCCTGTTTGCTTTTTTGACTGCCGCTGCACATTGCGTTGACATCTTCAGAGAACTATCCACGATGACTCCAAGATCTCTTTCCTGATTACTTGTAGCTAAATTAGCCCCTGTAATATTATATGTATAGTTGGGATTATTTTTCCCATTGTGCATTAATTTACATTTATCCACATTAAATTTCATTTGCTATTTTGTTGCCCAGTCACTTAGTTTGGTGAGATCATGCAATGACAACTTACATGTTACTGGAAGCAACTAAGTTCCCAACAATGCCATGAGACTCAGATTGATATGAAAACAACATTGATTTGTACCAAGGAGAGCGAAGATCAATCCCGTTTAATAACCTCCACTGTGCCAGTACTGCTCTGGATTTCCAGGATATTTTCTTTGGGCTCCGGAGATAAATCTGAAAGGGACACGTACAGCTGTGGCGCCACATAAATAAAATAATTAGTTTGTGTTTGCTGGGTAAACGCAGGCAAGTGGAGCAGCGAATTGGGCTCTGATTTTTCCGTGTGGCTGAGGAATGCATGGACTCACGCTCCAAGCAATGTGCAGAGAGCATCTTTAAGACAATAGGGCACCCCATCTCCCTCTGAGCCCATATGCTAGGGCCAGCCCATAATACATCAGAGCAGCCTAAAGGTTGCTCTAATTTGCCCAAGAGCACCATTTCGGGAGAGTGGGGGGCGGGGCTTCAGCCGAGAATAGCAGGAGGCAGCTTGCTTTTCTTCTGTTCCCCTGACTGCTAGGGAGCGAGGGGAAAGTGCTTTCGTTCTGTGAATTACTCCTCTGCTCCTTCATAAGCACATAAGAACGGCCGTACTGGGTCAGACCAAAGGTCCATCTAGCCCAGTATCCTGTCTACCGACAGTGGCCAGCACCAGGTGCCCCAGAGAGGGTGGACCGAAGACAATGATCAAGCGATTTGTCTCCTGCCATCCCTCTCCAGCCTCTGACAAACAGAGGCCAAGGACACCATTTTATCCCCTGGCTAATAGCCTTTTATGGACCTAACCTCCATGAAATTATCTAGCTTCTCTTTAAACTCTGTTATAGTCCTAGCCTTCACAGCCTCCTCTGGCAAGGAGTTCCACAGGTTGACTACACGCTGTGTGAAGAAGAACTTTCTTTTATTAGTTTTAAACCTGCTCCCCATTAACCTGCTGCCTTCCTTTTACCAGCCAGGAGTGAGAGGCATGCGCAGAACTTGTGTACTTTCCCCTCGCTCCCTGACAGTCAGGGGGCCGGGAAGAAAATCAAGCCACGACCTGCTATGACTGGCTGCTTCCCCCTGCTTTTCCAAAATGGAGCCCGTGAATTTGCCCCAGCAAAATGGAGCCGTTCTAGCATCCACTGGCCACCAGCCAACAGAAGCTTACTCCTAGCAACGGTACGGCCACGCTGGGGCTGAGGGAAGATAGTTGAGGATGACTTTCAACCGCCTGAGGATTCTCACAGGAAAGGGGACTCCTCCATTGGCCACCTAAGCCGGTTGGGCACTGCATGGTAGGACCTAACCATTGCAGCCAAACATGCAACTTTTAAGCATGTGGCTGTTCCCCACACACCCAAGCAGCCCCCGTGGCGCTCAAGTGAGCCGACAAAACGCTGCAAAATCCAGCTCGTTGCTCAGCCTCCAAAGTAGCTTGTCACGGGGCTGCAAAGAGTGAAGTTCCTTTTTAAAATGAGACCCAGGCAGCGGAGACGGGAGAGACTCACTCGCTTGTCAAAGGGCAAAGGAGATGTTCTCTTTGGGTGCTCCGCGTACAATGAGGGTTACAGGAGTCAGAGTAAGAAGTCCTCCAGCATGCCAGTGTTTGGACACGAGTTCGAAATAACTGCCTGCTGTGTAGACGGGAACTAAGTTATTTCAGAATAATGTTGCTGTGCAGACGTATCCTTTCTGCCAAGCACCTGGTGTAAAGTGCAGGGAGGAGGATTGGTGTGCTGGCATCCTAGCCAAGCTTCAGGGGAAGGCTCCCAAATGCACCGTTAATTTAAATTTAATAGGACAGTTACTGTAAGTTTAAATAAATGCCAGTTAAATATTAACGGCATCTTTATTGGGGGATTAACGGTGCCTCTTGTATTATGTTTTTTAAACTCAATAAATATGTTGCTAATAATCATCACTCCTCTTCAAATGTGACAGCAGCTGCTTCTGTTACTGCTGAGACTAAATCAAACAATTATTTGGGGCAGCTCCCGGAAAGCATTAGCCAGACCAGAACTGGAGCAGTATTGGGGTTTGGGGAGCCTGGGAATTGAGAGACATGAAGGGGGAGGAGCAAGCACAAGACGCATTATCCCATTCGCCTGCACGCTACCAGGCCGTGATAGGAAATTACTGGCAGGGGATTGAAAAAAAAGGGACGGGGAGAGGGCAAATGAGTCCCTTCTCAGATGGAGACAGAGGGTAGGGGAATTAACTGTTGTTTGGGAGCCTTTGAGATCTGATGCAGTGGATCATGTGTAAGCATCATCTCTGTTCCTGGGAGGAATTCTCTGGGGAGTTCTGAAAAGTCCCCATTCATATAACACATGCTGCCGCTGGTTCCTAATTAGGGCCACTATTAGCAGTGGAACATAATTAGTCACCATGTCCTGTGTCAGTGTGAAGGGGCGTGAATCCTTTGCATCTTCAATGACTCTTGATTTTTTTTTAAAGACTTTTAAAGAGCAGTGGACTTTAATGAGAGGGTCGCTTCTGTAGTGAGCGTGAGGTTTTGCAGAGCACATTTGGAACCGCAAGGTTGCTTAAGGATAGTGTTCGGCATGATAGCGTGAAAGAGGTTGATGTAATAATTGTGTGTCTACACTGAGGGTGTTTCGTGCACAGGTGTTACTGTGGCTATTAGTGATGAATTTTGTATCAATTAAGTTTCAGAGGAGATGTGGCAATTTCCAAATTGTCTCTGTCGATCCATCGTCAGGCTTTTTATGCTGTAGTGTCTGAATTCTTTCCACATGAGTCTGTAAACTAAAGCAAAATGTTCATCGTCTGGTTCTATAAATTGAATATACCAAGAATTTCTGCAGGTGAAATTTTATCTGAAATGAAATTCTTCCATGTTGGTAGCTATATATTTTCTGAGTAGTGTAATACTTTGATTATGTGTGTACCTATACATCAACTGCCTCCTACGCACACCCACATGTAGGCTCAACATGAAAACTGAGCCAGACGTTTGCAGCAAAACTGAACGTGAAATTGACCTGGCTTCAGTGAACACTCAACCTTTGACTAGACATTGACAGAGAAACCTTGGCTGCAGATTTTTGCATCTTCAAGCCAATCCAAAATGCCTCCGATTTGGAGATGTTGCTCACACTTATTTCTAGTTTTACTAACCCCCCTGGAAAGTCAGCCTGTGTACTCTGGAAGGCTTCAAAACCCTCTCCAAAACCCAGGGGCCATTTCTTTGCATCAGAGCCACGTGGGGAGGTTTGCATGAAAAAGCGTTTCCTCGAAGCTGAAGGTTATAGCTGAACAGTGAAGGGACCGTGAGGGTCAAGGGTAGAAAGATGTTTACGTGGGTCCTTACGAATTGCTAAATTTTGCATTGTCTGCCTCTCCGATCTCACCTGCTCTCATTTTTGCACTCGCTGTCCAATTGCTCTCTAAAACAACGAGTAAACTTCAGCTCAGAATATTGATAGAACCATAGAGCTGGAAGAGACCTCAGAAGGTCATCAAGTCCAGCCCCCTGCTCTAGGCAGGACCAATTCCAACTAAATCAACCTGGCCAGGGCTTTGTCAAGCCGAGACTTAAACACCTCTAGGGATGGAGACTCCACTACTTCCCTAGGGAACCCATTCCACTGCTTCACCACCCTCCTAGTGAAATAGTTTTTCCTAATATCCAACCTGGACCTCTCCCACTGCAACTTGAGCCCATTGCTCCTTGTTCTGCCATCTGTCACCACTGAGAACAGCCTCTCTCCAGCCTCTTTGGAACCTCCCTTCAGGAAGTTGCAGGCTGCTCTCAAATCCCCCCTCGCTCTTCTCTTCTGCAGACTAAACAGACCCAACTCCCTCAGCCTCTCCTCATAAGTCATATGCTCCAGCCCCCTAATCATTTTGGTTACCTGGCAAGCATTACCCTTACCAGCATACTTACCCAGTAACCAGGCTGGGCCTCAGAAGCAGCAGGTCCGGCCAGAGCAGCCCCTTGCCTCCGGCGGCCCAGCTGGAGCAACCCTCCACCCGCGGTAGCCAGGCCTGGGCAGCCCTGAAGCCTGGTTTGAGCATCTCCCAGGCTGCTGCAGAGCAGCTCCCCTCCCGCCAGCAGTGGGCCGGCGTGGAACAGCCCCACCCATGGAGAGCCAGGCTGGCAGAGCCGCCTGCCCACAGCGGGTTGACCGGCAGGATCTCGGCCATGGCAGCGGCTCTGCACCAGCCCTCCAATGGTTAACCAGTTAAACGATATCATTTCAGTCACTTGACCGGCTAACTGGTTTAATGGGTATTTCCATCCCTAGCTCAAAAGCATTCTGCATCACTGACACAGCCAGGAGTTCACCCGGCTTCTCCGCGCCAGACCCATCACACTCCCAGCCACCGCGCCTAGGAGACTGCGAGATTCTAGGGCTCTTTGCTCTCGTTCAGGTGCCTTCTACCTCCTTCAGAAGGCCCCTGGAGATTTCTCTGTAGACTAGACCCATGGATTATTGCCCCTTTGCCTTTCCTAGCCTCATCAGGGGACACAGCCCCCTTCCCTCCACTTTTTGAGAACCCGGGGGAAATATTATCCCAGCTTAGGCCATCTTTAAACCCATCGAATTTCTTCCCTTTACCTCCCACTGTCCTCTTCGCCAGCCCTCTCCTTGCCAGATTGTGCCTTGCTTAGTAGGGCTTCCTGTGCCTGTGTTTATGGAGGGAGACATTTAGCCTTGTTAGAAAGAAGGAGCAGTTTGGGAATATTTTTCTTGCTGTGTTTGCTCTGGGCAGGCAACTGGCATAAGGAAAACTGGTCTTTGTAGGAGTGTGAAGAAAGATCAGAAAAGATGCCACGTTGCCTGTTGAGTTGTATGCCAGTCTGTAAGTGCCCCCCTTCTGCCCCCCCCCATGTGTGTCAGACCCCAGCCTTCTGTCTTGGTCCTAATCCAGCAATGGAAAATGATTGCCGGTGTCCCCAGAGGAAGCTACAAAGCTCTCTCTCTTCTGCTGCTGCACACTCGCAGCTGGACTCGGCGGCTGGCTCCCCGGCTCCTGGAGTCACACAATTATTCAAAGGAATGTGCCTGTCTTTATCTCTTCTCTGGTTGCGTGCATGTGTTTTCTGTCTCTGGATATTTTATAAATCTGAACCAATTACGGCGAATGGCGAAGGGATGAGCTGCGACAGGCGGATTTGTTTGTACATTGTGTATGTGCAAGAGGGGGAGCCAGGAAATGAAGTGGGGAGTCGGTAGGACTTGGTATGTGCAGGCAGGGTTTGTGAGGGGACAGGACTGAAAATCATCAGAGCATTGACAAGTTCCTGCTGCTGCCACATCTCATTCTATTCTATTCTATTCTATTCTATTCTATTCTATTCTATTCTATTCTATTCTAACTGCCCCCGTTGCCATACAGTCTAAGCCCTTCATAATTACTACATTTACCCTCACAGACCCCATCTGAGATAGAGCTGTGCTGTTATCCCCATTGTACAGAAGGGGAACTGAGGCACAGAGCGACTAAGTGACTTGCCCAAGGTCAAAAGGGGAGGTCAGTAGCAAAGTCAGAAATCTGTCCCACCTTGCATGCTGCTTCATGCTTCACTCAATCACAACATCATGGATCAGCCAATGAAATCATGCCCTGCTGACCTAGCGCTTGTTTCTTTTATTTCATTGGTTGAAACATTTGCCACTTGGTAGGTATCCTGCTTTGGGAGGAGAGCTCTGCATGGTCCAAATTAGTTTAGGGGATGCTTCAGCTCTCCTGATTGTGTAGCTGCTCAAATCTTTCTCATATCCCCCCATATCCAGATTCCTCAAGTACCTTCCACCCTCTGCACCCCAAACATTTCCATCCCCAGTGCCACTCTCTTGTATTAATCAGGGAGGGGAATGTATTCAGAGGCTGGAAGTCTAGACTGTGGAAAGTTCACCCCGGGGAGCACGGGGTGGTGTAGTCAGTTGATTCCATGAAAGGCCGCCTGGCTTTTGACAAGGGACAAACACACTCACTGTTTCCTATCCCTGCCCTTTTCATGCGAGAGTCCTTCTGTGCTGTGTCTAAATCCACTGGAAAAAGTGAGTGGAGGCCGCATAGGCATGAAGGGTGCGATGGCATTGCCGAGGGATTGTGCAGGGCCCATGGATGAAGGCTAGAGTCCCTCTGCGGACCATCCTTTAGATGAGGGAGGTGTGAGAGATGGGAGGAAGCGCTCCCCACCCGATGCCCCCCCAGGCTTTGAAAGGAACCAAAGAGGGTTCATCCGATGATTGACAGCCCAGCGCATGAGGTGGGAGGATCTGGAGTCTCAGTGAGTGTTGTCCAACTTTCCAGGGATCAAGCCATCTCATGGGTTTTATGTACAATGGAATAACACTGTCTGGATGGCAGGCGTCTGCCTGAATGCCCCCTCCACCGGACAAGCCTTGAGAGCCTTTGATTTAAGGAGTGCTCACCGAGTGGAGAGGAGGTTGGCCGAAGGGATATTAGAGTTCCCTTTATTAATGCAATTGTCTTTTGAGGACTGCTGAAGGAGAAGGGTCTCTTACCAACAGCCAGCTTGGAGAATTGGACAGAGCCCTGTGAAATAAGCCCAGTTCTCAGGTTCCTATGGAACAACTCTCCACACTGCTCCTAGGTATCTTCCCCTCTGGTTGGTAGGCTGGGGTGGAATAGGGTCCTGATCCTTTCTGGAGCTTTGAGGCATCACAGCAACAGAGGGAACAATACACTAAGCCAGTTTAACCCTTTGTCAGCTGCAGAGACTGAACAGCCTCCTCTCCTCATGCCAGAGCATATCGCACGATGGTGCTTTCAAACCATCAAGTTTTCACTTGAACTCTTAAGGGTTTTTTCCTGATCCTGCTTGCAGGCTGGAGGCCTCTGTAGGGAAGCGTGCGCCTGGAAGGCTCAACCATCAGTCTGCAGGGAGATAGAAAAGCGGTGGTAGTTGGTGGTGTGGCTCTGGCTTGGGAAGCAGCCTGCTCTTTGTATGGGGGGCTAGGGATCTTGTGTGTGACAGTGCAGAACTCTAAAGCTGTGTCTAGACTGGCAAGTTTTTCCGCAAAAGCAGCTGCTTTTGAGGAAAAACTTGCCAGCTGTCTACACTGGCCGCTTGAATTTCCACAAGAACACTGACGATCTCATGTAAGATTGTCAGTGTTCTTGCGGAAATACTGTGCTGCTCTTGTTCAGGCAAAAGTCCTTTTGCACAAAAGCTTTTGCGCAAAAGGGCCAGTGTAGACAGCTCAGATTTGTTTTGCGCAAAAAAGCCCCGATCACGAAAATGGCGATCGGGACTTTTTTGCACAAAGCACGTCTAGATTGGCACGGACGCTTTTCTGCAAAAAGTGCTTTTGCGGAAAAGCGTCCGTGCCAATCTAGACGCTCTTTTCCACACATGCTTTTAACGGAAAACTTTTCCATTAAAAGCATTTGTGGAAAATTATGCCAGTCTAGATGAGGCTTGAGACAAACTAGTTTTCCATTCCACCTGGCACCCTGAATATTGTGCTTTCAGCTAACTTTGCTGTGTTGTATGCCCTCAGCAAAACTTTAGGGATTGCCTGGGCCATGCCCGCCCCTTCCTTGCTGCCACTGGCAACCCTGTTTTGCTCCTTCTTAAATGTAGTTGGATTGATTGTCTCACTCCTTCTAGGAGGACGCTGATGATAAATATGACTTCTGCCTCCGGGGTTGTCAGTCCAGCACCTGCTACCAGTGCTGCATTCAAAGCAATCACTCTTTAAAAAAGAAATGGCACCGGAAGGTGCAAAGAGATCAAAACAGGAAAAATCCCCTTCTCATACACCACAATGCTTAATAATACTAACAAAGCTTGATTTGAGAGCGTCCTCGCTGCCTGACACATCTCATAATGTCTGAGAAATTAAATAGCACAGTTAGTGAATTAAATAGTAGTTTACAGGGGATTGGAAGACTCGGGGGATTAGTAGCAGGTTATGGATCTTTTCACATCTAGGTCACGGGTTTGAAACCGGCTCTGGGTGGCAGCAATCACATAAGCAGCCAGCGGTGCTGGGCCAGAGCGGGCGGGAGTCCTGGGCGAGTCTCCCTCGGTTCCCGGGTGGGTTTATCTTTCAAGCAAGAGGCGCTGCACGGGCTGGGGGGGGGCTGCAGCTCCCATATTTCACTAGGAATTCCGTGCCCTGGCAGGCAGACCCAGCGAGGCCCAAGGAGCCACTACAGGGCCTGGCCCCTGGTTTGACACTACGGGCTTGTGCCTCAGCTGTCTGCGTTGCCCCTGTCCCTCTAAGGACCGGCCTGAGTTTTTCCGGGCTGGCGGGTGCTTTTCCCGGTGGGAAATGGTCCCTAGAAACGGGAACACGTCGGGCAGCTGCGGAGGGAGGGGGCCAGGCGCTCGGAGGCGTAAGTAACGGCGCTGTTTCCGCGGGGTGATTGAAAAATAAAGAAATAAAAAAGCGTCTCGGGCCCCGGCGGGCTGCGGGTTAAAAGTTGTCCCCGCAGCCGCGGAGGAGCGAGGCTGGCCGGCGCGGAGTTACGGCTCGCCCCAGGACTGGGAGGCGGGCTGGGGTAGGTGGGTCGCGTTTCCTCCCCTGACGCGCGGGTGCCGCTCCGTGCCTCAGTTTCCCCAGCTGTAAAGCGGGCGCGTAACACGCCGGGGCCTGCGAGTCGGAGGGAGGGGCGGCTCGCTCGGCGAGGGAGGGAGCCCAACCGGCCCGGCGCGGGCAGGGTTAAGGCGGGCGCGCCCCGCAGCCGCTGGGGGCCGGTGCCGCGCCGCGCAGCGGGGCTGGGCCGGGCCCCGGCGCCGGGCAGGGATGCTGCAGCTGCCATGACAACCCCGGGCAGGGCGCGCTCCGAGGCGCTGCTCCCGGCCGGCCGGCAGAGCGCAGCCGGGCTGCGGAGAGTGGGGGCAGCCGCCGGCTCCTGCGCGCCTCCCCTGCGCGCCGCTCGCCTCGCCCCGGCCGCCGCCGCGTCCTGCCCGCGCTGAGCCGCGCCGCGCTGCTGCCCTGCGCCCGGCCGGGGCTCCTGCCGCCCGCCCGCTGCGCCCCGGCCCCAGCGCAGGAGCCCCGGTTTGCACCGGCTCCCTCCGCCGCCCGGAGATGGGAGCTTAGATCGCGCGGGGCTGCGCCTGGGCAAAGCGAGCGGAGGAGCCAGCGCGTCGCACCTTCCCTCCTCTCCCCCGCCTCGCCCCAGGACCAGCGGGGACTCCCTCCGGATGCTCCGCAGGAGGCTGGATTTCCAGGGGCGCTGCTGATCTCCGAGGAGCTCCGGGGCTGCCCTGCGCCCCCACCCTGCTTGCTCCCCACCCCCCCGGCTCCCGGGGGCCTGGGCGGGTGTGGTTTTGGCCTGTTGGAAAGTCCCGGCTGCCCAGGATGGGGGTCGGTGGGTGCTTAGTCCTGCCCTGGAGATGCCTGGTCGTCCTGGGTCTCAGGCTGCTCTTCCTTGTGCCCGCAGGAGTGCCCGTGCGCAGCGGAGATGCCACCTTCCCCAAAGCCATGGACAACGTGACCGTCAGGCAAGGGGAGAGCGCCACCCTCAGGTAGGAGCAGATGTTTTTCTCTGGGTATCTGGGGGGGGGGGGTTCTGTGGGCACTCCGGCCCCTGGGGCATGCCAGGGGGCAACCAGCCGGCTGCCCGGGGAGGCTGCTGCTTAACTAGACACTGACTGGGTTTGTCCTGAGCGGGGTGGGCTTAGACCCCTGAGCAGGGGAAGAAAGGGTCATGCTGAGTTCCTGCGTGCGGGGCCAGTGGACAAGGCGGGGGCAGAAGGGCTGCTGACGTAGGGAATAGACTGTCCGCAGAGAGCACCCTGGTGTCTGCAGAGGAATGAAGAGGGCAAACTCTGTTACCCCCGTCACAGGAATGCAGGTGCCACGCAGAGAAATATAGAGGCTAGACAGCAAAGCTGGCAGTGAGATCTGGATGCCAGGCAGGGAGTTACCATTCACTGACTCCCCAGGTCCCTCGCTTAAACAGAACTGAACAGGGGAAGGGGAGTGTGACTAGGTCTTTGCCTGTGATCTTGGTGTCAGCTCTGGCCTGGTCATTTTGGAGACGACATAGACGTGTATGTGGCTGGATGAGGGGATCACCAGAGTGCTGGTCCTCTGAGGCTGATGTTGCTGTTAAAGATGCCTCCATGCATGCCCAATACGCATGAGCTGGGATTGTGTGTTCACAAAGTAGACGTTGTCCCTGAAGTTTCTGAATCCTCTGGTTCATGGGCATCCGCAGGCATGTGGTGAGAGCCAGAAGCAGGCTCTCCGTGTTGAGCGGGGAGCAGTCAGTGATGGGAGAGGTGGCAGTTTGATGCCATGCAGACAGCAGTGTGCCTTGCCTGCAGACCTGCTCGTTAAAATCCCATTGCGTGTACGCTCCAGCCTGGGAGTCCCATGCCTCGCAGGGAGCGGTCAGAGATGCGCACAGTGCTGGTAGGGGCCTGGCCCTCCTCCTCTGCTAGCAACGCTGGGGGCTGTTCAAAGGGAAGAGATGAGTTGTATTCAAGGGATGCAGAAGCCGAGGATGCTGCCAAAAACATAATGTCTCTGATCACAGTCAGTGTGTTGTCTGGGATGACCTTTCCCCGGACCCCCATTCCTCCACTGGCATTTGGGTCATCTAATAGGTCTCTCCTCTCTCTGATGACATGGATCTTTCTTCTTTTTTTCTTTCAATGATTGGGTTTAATTACGGGTTTCACAACGAGCGATTGAAACTCTCTCGTGCTCAGGAGCGACTTTTCAGTGGCTGTATGTTGCAGTTGCTACATTGATGTCTGCGGGGTGTGTCGGGCAAAATCTAAGCTCTCTTGCTCTGCGTCAGTGAGGGGAACGGTGCTAAGGGTGGACGCAAGGTGGGGCCGGCTCCTGTGGGGAGACTAGGAGATGCTGGTTGAGTCTCTCTTTTGAAGTGGTGCAGGGAAAAATAATTAAATTCGGGCTTGGTTCTGCCCTTGGAAACATAAGCAATGATGCCTGTGTAGGGACTAGTGTTCCCTGTCAGCTGTGCACTTGGGCAGCCACTTAGGAGAGATTCAAATGCCACCCAGCTGCTTAGCCGAGTGCTCACAGCTAGGATTTTTGTTTCTATTGGTGGTGCACATTCACGTGTGCTTTGGTGCACATAACACATTTATTCCGCACTCAGAGGGAACATTGGACTACACCTCACTGGTCTCACTGCCTTGTCCCCTCCAGCTGTGATGTTGTCAATTTTCTCTTACCATGCCCTTGCTCGCTTACTGCAGAACTGCCAGGTTTCGGGGCTCCCGGGAGCAGAAGAGAAGGGCGGTTGTCTCTCAGCTGTGATCCTCATTAGCCCGGCGGTGTGTAAGGGTAATGGAAAGCCAGGAGGTGGCCTGGGCAGACAGCGCTTCTCACACCTGGGACTTATCCCCCATCGCTGTCCCGGGACTTATCCCCCATCGCTAGGAGCCCTGCGTCATGTTGAGAGGCCATTCCTTCATCCGTGACCAGAAGGCTTTCAGCAGGCGCTGGAGTGCGGTGCCCGCAGGCAGGCACCAGGCAGCAAAGGTGACAGTGGGGTACGGATGCAGGGAGCTGGCACTGCCTGCCCCCCAGTTCCATCCCACCCCCAAAGGGAAGGAGAGTGTGAATTGGTCTTTATGCCTCTGTGTCTGGTCCCACTAGAGTGGCAGCAGGGGGTGTAGCTGGGTCACGTGCCTCTCTGTGCACAGACATGGGCAGGTAGAGACGTACTCCACCGCGAGTGATCCTGTGGCGTCAGCCTAGAACAAAGGGATGGGGGGGGGGGAGGGTTGATTCAGCAGCTGGGCCATTTTCCTTTTTATGAATGAGGCTGGTAGGAAAGAGTGAAAAGTCCTACACGTACAGGGGCTGCATCCCTAGCGGACGTGGGCTCAGCTCTGATTGAATGCATCCAGCTAGCGCTCCGGCGTGGCCATGTGCTTGGCTTGTTTGACACTTGGCCCGTCCACTACAGGAGTTTAACAAGAGACTTTGTTTGGCGATAGGTGTCCAGAGACACAAACACTTGTGCACCAATGTCTGTGAAGAGATGCACCTTTGCACCTTGCATGCTCTCCCAAGGACATGCAAACCATGGGGCATAATACACTTCTGGTAGCCATTGCCAATCAAAGATAACAACCTACTGTTGTATGCTCTCTTGGAGTCAGTCCTTCAGCTCAAGTGACAGAGGACTGTGTTTTGGCTGGAGTTCTAACCATGCTGATGATCCACCGTGAAAATAAATTGCTATTCAAACCTTCCTACTCCGGGTTGAATAGACCATGCGGATGCTGAGAGATGTCCATGCGCACACGTGTGCTTATAGACATGCATGAGTGTGTGTACCGTGCTCGCCTGTGCGTTCCCACGTGTGCTCGCTTGGACTCGTGGTTTTTGAGCTGTACGGTGGTTGCAGAGCGGTGGGAAAGAGTGTAGGTGGATGACGATTTCCAAGAGAGGAAAGCAAAGACGCACGGGTGTCTCCTGCAGTCTCTTCCCACCCTCTTTGTCCAATGCCCGATGACAGAGGCTGGCTCTGTGGCTCCAGGTTAACTCGTTTGGCATAGCAATGCTGCTCAGAGGAGCTTGTGCCGATCTGAGTGAGGCACTGTCTGCTGCAGATGGGTTTCTCCTCTGGCCCTGGAGGTGGGCAGCACCCCCTCAGTTCCTGGCAGCATGGGAGTCGCTCCGAGAAAAGGAAAGCTGCAAGCTGCAGAGGTGTCCAAAGGAAACGGGAAGCTCCAGAGTTTTGTTCTCGTCCTTTCACAGCCTGCAAAGGGAATGCAAGTTTAAGAACTTAGCAGCCAAAGAAGCAGATTCCTTGGAGCACTAGGAAAATCCTGGCTCCCCTCCTCCCCCCAGGCTGGAAGCAGCCCCCAAAGGTTTTTTTGTCTCCGGTCCGGATAGCTGGCACGTTGCCAGGGTCCCAGAATTGCCTTCAGGCAGCAGCGCTGGGAGCTCCCGCTTCTGCTGCGTTGGCCAGAGAGGCTGTTTTAAACTCGGTGCACGTGGTCCCATGGGATGGACTGAATCCAGCACTTGCGAAAGGCGCCGGATTGACAGCCCTGGGCGGGGCAAAGGCCTCTCTTTAGCCACAGCGCTCTTACAGACGGGCCAGTGATCGGGAAGACGCCTCCCTCTGCCCTTTGCCCATGGGCCTCAGTTCCGGCACAGAACGATCTCTGGCACGGAGTTAAAGGGGGGTTGCTCCCCATGGCCCCGTCAGTCCTCGAGGTCTCTGCTCAGGCACCGAGCTCATATCCGGAACAGGGTGGCTTTAGGATGTGGACACTGGTCCAGAGGCCACCAGCCTGAATATCCCCCAAATCGTCATACCACTGGCAAAGATCCGGATCCTTGTTCATGGAGGTTGGGTCCATCTGTGGCCATTAGCCACGATGGGTAGACACGGTGTCCCTAGCCCCTGTCTCCCTGGAGGTGGGTGAAGGGAGGGATCACGTGTTGTGTCCCCTCCCTCTCGGGCACCTGGTACTGGCTCCGATGGGCAGACAGGACACCGGGCAGGATGTACCTTTGGTCTGACCCCGTGTGGCCATTCTGATGTTCTTGGCTTGGTTGTCATGACCCTAACCCGGGGGGGGGGGGACCTTTCTTAGGTCGGGGCCCGCTGATCCCCAGAAAAGTCAGGTGGGGGCGCACACAAATGTGAAGAAAAACCCTTCACAGATGTGGCCTCCAACCGAGGAGAAAGTCACTTCTCGCATTCCCCTCGCACACTAGAGCCTGGGGGTGGGGGGCCAGGCTAGTAGATTTGGTGTGCTCCAACCCCAGGGAGAAGGTGGCTGGGGGGAGTCCCAAGCTTCGGGGGCCAGATCCAGGCAAGGCAGGGGCTGCATCTGGCCCCCACACATTAGGTTCCCCACCCCTGAAAAATGGTCACAACCACCCTTCCTGTCCTTCCTGTAATGCTAAATAGGAAAGACTCTTAGCTAGACAGAAGGACCTGCCAGCATGGGGTCCCCGATGGAAGGGGCTGAAGACCACTGCATTCGCTGGTTCTCAATTATGAGCATTACCTCAAAGGGCCTAGAGATGAGCTGTACAATTGCCTGAGTCCCCAGTGCCACCCGGCCTCAGCACCAGTTATGGGGAGCAGAGACTGTGTCCATGCTATAAACCGATTCCCTGGTCCAGTTTCAGCCGAGCCTGGAATTATAATCTCCTGTGTGGTGCTCTTAACGACATGCAGTATTAATGACAGGCAAGGAGGTTCACCTCCCAGAAAAACTCACCTGAAACTTGAACCAAGCCCAGTCTTCTGGGGGAATTTTGATAAAAAGTTTGCCTAATGCCACGACAGCCACAAAAGCTTTGATCTAATCTCTCTTAGTAGCTTTGTTGGAGTCCAGGGAGCTCCCCAGCTATACAGCTCATCTGAGATTTGTTTAGATTTCCAAAAATAAAGAACTCCAGTCCAGGAGTGCTGACACGTTCTTAATACATGAGCATCCCCGCAGGATTAGAACACACTTCCTTAAGAACTCAGCCAGGCAGCCACCTATGGACACACCTTGTCGCATTTTGTATTGTTACAGGAAGATTTAGGCCAGTCGTCTTCCTTTCCACTGTCCCCTAGCACTGAGGGCGAGTCACACTAGGAAATTACTTCGAAAGAAGCGATTTTGAAATAATAACTCCCGCAATAACGATTTCGAACTAGCGTGTCCACACTATTGGGAAGCCTTGGAATTAGTCCGAGGCCGGCTCTGTTATTGTGGACGCACTACCTTGACTGAGAGCCCCAGGAAGCATGGGGGAGTATTTCCTTTGCATGACTCTGGGGATTCGTTATTTCGAGAAAGCAGCACTGGCGCGCCCACACGGCCGTTATTCGAAATGGCTATTTCAGTAGAAGTGTTATTCCTCATGGAAGGCCAGCATACAGATTTCGCAATAACCAGCCCCTCATTTTGAAATGACGGGCTTGTCGTGTGGAGCGAAGCTTGTTATTTCGAAAGAAGTCCCTAGTGTAGATCGGGGCTGATAGACCAGGAATGACGCTGCTTTTACCGTGCTTCCAGCCGGACTGGAGTCCGGCAGTGTCAGATGCTGTGGTAGGGCACATCTGCTCTGCAGCCCGGAGAACGCCTGATCCCTCAGATACATTCTTGGCCAGTGAGCCCAAGCCACCATCTGTTCTAGCCCCAGCTATGCTGCTGTGTGTGTGCGCTCGCTCCAGTAGCGCTAAGGCATGTCTACCTGAGCTGGGCCGCATGCTCCCAGCTGCTGTGTAGACGTACCTGTGGAGTATTGATCCACTTCACTCCACGCTGTGATCCTGCAATTGCTTCAACCTGTGATGACATTTGCATCCATACAGAGTCCCACTGAAGTAAGTGGTGACCCAAGCAGACCATGAGCCCACGGGGGTCTGATTTCAAGGTTGGGGTATATTTTTTGCAGGAGCTTTGTACATTGTTTTGGCCTGATATGGAATTGTACCCTGAACATTTCTGCTTTTGAACTGAATAACCTCAGAGCTGGATTCAACTGACGGTTGTCTGGGTTTGGCTCATAGCAGAGGTAAAAGCCAGCAGGTACGCAGTGGTGTGCAGCTCCAGCAAGAGCTGGCCACGCTGCGGCAAACGCCATCAGGGAGCTAGTTAAAGAGCTGGTAAGGGACTGGATTGCAACAGGACAGCACCTGTAAGAAAAAGTAAGTTACTTTTACTGCTGGGTCATAGCCTGAGAGTCTCAGTTAAGGCTCGGCAAAACTGCAGCATGTTTGTCCATGGACCCTTTTGCAGCATTTTGCTGGGCTCTGTTTTGTACATTCATTTCACTCCATACTGGACGCATGGAGACTCTTCGGGAACTTGCTCCTAAGTGAAAAATGAACCTGGCTCAGAAATAGGCCCATGATCTCTGAAAATGGTCCCAGTTTAATATATTCCCCAAGCGGGGGCTGATTTCCGGTTCCCAACCAACTGGGGCAGTGCTCAGATTTTGAGTTTTCACCTAGATCTGAAAAGAGTCTGAAATTCCCTCAGGGCAACTGCTTGTCCTCTGCACCTGTTGCAAATCTTCTGCCTCAAGTGTCTGGATTTATTCCGAGCATTTCCTCTGGCCTACAGCTGCAAATGTAGCTTGTGGGATTTCCCCCCTGCTCCCACTGGTAGAAACACAAAGCAAAAATCAGCCCAAGCAGCATGCGCCTTTGGTTCACACTGGAGAAGTTTCATCCACTTACACTAGGGGCTCTGCTGGTCCACTGGTCCTTGTCTCTTTTGGCTGTTTGATCCCTTCACTGAATCCTGGAACCGGATCCTCTTCTGTGCCAAGCTCAGCCCCTGGTGCTGGCCCCGTCTCAGGCTGCCAGAGTTGAGTGACGGGAAACCTCTGCTGAGGTTTTTGGTCTGCTGCCAGGGATTAGTAATCGATCAGCTGAGAGAGTCTCTGTCAGGGTGCAGGGGATAGAAAATCTCCCCCACCCCCAGTGCTACTCTGAAGGAGCATGGGCAGGGAGCTCTTAGGACAGTCTGAGTGCTGGGCCTCGTGTCCAGTGTACCCTGCACGCTGGGCATTTGGGCAGCTGTTCGGGAGAGATTTGGGTGCTGCCCAGCTGAGTAGCAGAATGCCCACAACTGGTAGCCTGCGTTTCTGCTGGTGGTGCACATCTGCACATGCCTTGGTGCACAGAACAAAATGTATTCTGTGCATGGATGGAAAAAAGAGAGAGGGCACCTTGCTTATGTCCCCCAGCAGGCTGTCCACAGCTGGCAGGGGCAGTGCTCTTTTCAAAAGAAGATGGAGCACAGCTGAGGGCAGTGGCAGGTGGCAGTACCCGGCATGCTATCGATGGGGAGTGGAGCTTCGGGAGTGGAGTGGGGAGCAGGCAGGGCTAGGCTGCCGAAGGGGGAGAGGAGCAGCCCCCATCCCGGTGCAGGCGAAGGGCAGTGTGGGGCAGTTTGAAGCGGGGCCGCAAGGAGGAACGACACAGCAGCGGCCAGGCTGCACAGCGCTGCATATAACACTCAGGCTACGTCTACACTGGCATGATTTTCCGAAAAGTTTTCCGTTAAAAGCATTTTCGGAAAAAGCGCGTCTAGATTGGCAGGATGCTTTTCTGCAAAAGCACTTTTTGCAGAAAAGCATCCGTGGCCAATCTAGACGCGGTTTTCTGCAAAAAAGCCCCGATCTTCATTTTCACGATCAGGGCTTTTTTGTGGAAAACAGCGCTATGCTGTCTACATTGCCCCTTTTGCGCAAAAGTCTTTCGGAAAAAGACTTTTGCCCGAACGGGAGCAGCATCGTATTTCCGGAAAAGCACTGATGATTTTACAGGAGATCGTCAGTGCTCTTCCGGAAATTCAAGCGGCCAGTGTAGACAGCTGGCAAGTTATTCTACAAAATCAGATGATTTTGCGGAAAAACTTGCCAGTCTAGACACAGCCTCAGTGTGGTCCTTGACCTGAGTCCCTCTCTGATCCAGTGCTGTGGCACCCACACGAACCAATACGGGGACCTTCCTGCATCCTTCACTGCAGCCAGAATCAGCCTGGGGCTCTCCCCATTCACCCCAGGCCTCCTTCCCAGCGTGCTTGGACAGCCACCAAAGTCCCTGCTCGTGGACCAGGGCTCATCTTCCTTTCCCAGGCTCAGGCCTACCCGTCCTATCGGGAGATCCCTCACGTTCACTCCCAGGGGCATTTTACATTCTGCAGTTCGTTTCAGAGCTTCACCCAGTAAAGAACAAACCTCCCACCACGGTTCCCTCCCGGCTGGCCCAGGAATTAGTTCGGGGGGTGGCTCTGGGCTCTCTGCTGACCACACCCAAAGCAGAGGGACAGACATCCTGCTTCAGCTCCTCCCTGAGCCGCGAGAGAGCCCACGGTGGCAGGGGCCGCCTGGATGGAGCGAAGCCACTGACTCGTTTGTCGCCATTGTGAGCCTCGTCTTCTGTCCCCGTCAGTGCTCCTCAGCTGGTCCAGAGACCCCAGTCTCTTGCCTTCCTCCCTAGCTTTGTGCCTCGATGCACACCACACATGGAACACCCTCCCCTTCTCTGTGTCTTCCCCTGCCAGTCAGTCTTCAGCTGTTCTTCCCTCTTCTCTCCCCTCCAACAAGCAGCAGCCATAGAGGAAAGGAGTTTATGTGTGCAAAGAGGCAGATGAGCAGATTTCAGGATCCAGGTGTCAAGTTAACTTTGCAGCTGATGGAAAAAAAATATTGGTGGTGTGATGGAGACAAGGTGCTGAAGAGTTGAGATGCACCTGAAAGTGGTGACTAGTGTGTGTGGGTAAAAAGAAAAGCCACAGATTGTCGAATTAGGGAGAAGGGAGTTCAGCTCTGCATAGCAAAGAGAACAGAGTAAATCAAGAATAAAACTACATTCCAACACAAGCAGCTGGTGAAATATCACAGGTTTTTTTTCTCCCGGAGATGGGAGATTGTGACCGACTCTGAGCCTGTAACCATAAATGGCTCTGACACCTGCGTCTGCTTTATCAGACACACGCAGGGCCCCGGAGAGGATCCAAACATTCATTAGTTTGGGTTTTAGAGCCTGTGTTTTTGTGGTGGGTTCATTATTTCTCAGCTTCGCTCTTCCCATTCAGCAGCAGCAGCAGAGTTTTTCCGGTTTATGTTTTCTGGCCACCTCTAATGAGAAGCATAGCAGGGAGCAGGCAGGAAAGCCTAATTCTCAGAGGTGAGGGGAAGATAGAAAATTGTATAAATAACAGATGCAGGGCAGAGACATAGAACTCAGATCCAGGTTTTCATTCACCCCCAAAATCAAGGTTGTTTGGACCCACCATTGAGAGAGGGGCTTGTCATGAAATTTTTATGCAGATCTAGACTCTGATCCTGAGCCATTCACAATGTGGGGAATTGGATCTGGGGTTTGATTCAAGCCAATCTCTAAAAATTTGCATTTGTACAGTCCTTATGAAACCCCCATTGAGCTCAAAGGGAGAGCAGCCTGAGTAAAACAACAGCTGGGATTTTCAGATGAGCCTATGGGAGTTAGGCACTCCACTTGCAATCAAATGTAACGGGACTTATGCACCTGCTTCCCATAGGCGCAAAATCACAGGGTTTGGCCGTTATTTGCCATATGGTATGTGCTATGCTCCCAAATTTGTAATTCCTTCTCTCTGAAGACTGAACTTGTTCTGAAAAATCAGCTGTTTTTTTCCCCCTAGAGCCCATTAATAAAAAATTATCAGAATTACAGCTGGTCTGAGAAATTCCAATGAAACATTTTTTTCATCAGAATTCACTAATTTCTCAAAATGGAAATATTCCAAAGCGATGGCTTGAATTGGCCAAAGTTCCAATGTAACCTTAACTTCCAGCAGATTTGCACTGGAAACCTGTCTAGCTTCATGCCAGTCTGCGGCTTCCTCCGCAGCAAGGGGGGTGGGTTGATGGGGGCCGGAGACCTTAGACCCGTGAGCTCTAGCTTTTAGGTCATGTCTCCTCCACATCCTAGATTTCTGCGTCCTTGGCTCTATCCCTTTGTGTGGAGAGTTTTAAAGGTGTCACCCACCTTCTGTCACCCACCTCTAGGGTGTTTGGCCATTCTCCAACAAGAAGCTAGGAAGCATTTTTGGAAACTGTGAAGAACAAAAGTCTTAGCACCAGGCCACACTGAGGAAAGGGAAAAGAAGAGATTGGATGCGTGAAAACATTCAGCGTTGGAACGGGTTGTAAATATTTATGTTTTCACTCCGAAAATACTGGTTTGTTGAGAAGGAAACATTAAGTGGTAGCAGGATGATTTTGACAAGTTCAATTAGGAAGAAAAATGGGGAAAATATTCTGATCTTTTCAGACTGGAATGTGTCTGTTTTTTTTCATCAGAAAATTGCTTTTGATTTCAATTTTTGAAAAAAGGGTATATTATATAAAAGAAGCTGAAATCCAAACAAATTGTTTTGACTTTATCAAAATGTTTTGACTCCAAACAATACTTTTTTCTGGAATGTCATTTTGCAGGCAATGTTGAAATGTTTTCTTTTCATTCTGTTTAAGAGCAAAAGGAATTTAGAAATCTTAGAATTCCCCATGAGACACAAATATCACTTCCCTCCCAGCTCTAGTGTGCAATACATCTGATATGGGAATTGTTTGGGGCAAGTTCTTTGATATGTGTTATGCAGGAAGGCAGGGGAATGGAATACGATGGTTCCTTCTGGTCCTGGAAACTCCTTTCATTCATAGGACAAATGTCTTTGCTTTGAACCGAGCAAAATTCATGCTAAATGTCAATTTCTGCAAATTCTAGGCTGGCTAGGACTCATTGCTTAAGCAAAGTGGCAGGGGGCGGAATTCAGTGTTCTGTTTAGGAAGGAACATACGGCGTGTGTGGGGTATATATGTGAGAGAGATGAGACCAGGTCTCTCAGGAGCAACATGCCAGCATCAAAGGGCATCATCTGCCTGTGACTCATTTATGCTTCTTATGAGGTCCGAGAGATAGAATCTCTCAGTTTCTGTCTCCAGATGCTCAGATTCCGTGACCCCAAGTGCAGAGTTTAACCCTGGATAGATGGCTCTTATTTGGGGTTCCCTATAGCTGTGCTGTATACAGGCAGTCCCCGACTTACGCGGATCCGACTTACGTCGGATCCGCACTTACGAACGGAGCTTTCTCGCCCCGGAAGTCGGGGCGAGAAAGCCCCGTTCGTAAGCTGCTCCGGTGCCCCTGGTCTGCTGGAGACCGTCTCCAGCAGACCAGGGGCACCGGGCGGGTTCCCGCGCTTCTGAGGCTTTGCCAGAGCAAAGCCTCAGAAGCGCGGGAACCGCTGCTGCTGCCCCTTGAGACCCGGTGCCTGTGGTCTGCTGGGGACCGTCCCCAGCAGACCACAGGCACCCGGACTGAAGCCGCAGCCGCGGGGGGGTCCCGCGCCTCTGAGGCTTTGCCAGAGCAAAGCCTCAGAGGCGCGGGACCCCCCCCCGCGGCTGCAGCTTCAGTCCGGGTGCCTGTGGTCTGCTGGGGACGGTCCCCAGCAGACCACAGGCACCCAGACTGAAGCCGCAGCCGCGGCGGGGTCCCTCGCCTCTGAGGCTTTGCCAGAGCAAAGCCTCAGAGGCGCGGCACCCCGCTGCCGCTGCGGCTCTGCTCCCCGTGTCCCTGGTCTGCTGGGGGGGGGGCGCAGCTAGTGTGCTCCCCCCCCCAGCAGACCAGGCTTTTGTTTTGGACTCTGGGGCAGAGCAGCTGGGGCGCTGCCGATTGGTCCTGCAGCGCCCGCTCTGGGCACTACTGGACCAACCCGGCAGCACCCCAGCTGCTCTGCCCCAGGTCCTGATTCAGCCGCTGCTGGTCAATTTCAGCAGCGGCTGAATCAGGACGCCTGGGGCAGAGCAGATGGGGTGCTGCTGGGTTGGTCCAGTAGCACCCCAGCTGCTCTGCCCCAGGCGTCCCCAAGTCAGCTTCTGCTGAAACTGACCAGCGCTGACTACAGGAAGCCCCAGGCAGAGTTGCTCTGCCCCGGGCTTCCTGGAATCAGCTGCTGATCAGTTTCAGCAGCAGCTGACTTGGGGACGCCTGGGGTTCTTAAGTTGATTCTGTATGTAAGTCAGAACTGGCTGATCAGTTTCAGCAGTGTCTGAATCTGGACGCCAGTTCCGACTTACATACAGATTCAACTTAAGAACAAACCTACAGTCCCTATCTTGTACGTAACCCGGGGACTGCCTGTATTGAGAAGGGCCTGTCTTGCCCCAGTTCGGGAAGGACTGTTTCCCCTGAGACAGAGCTGTGGGAATCCTCTCTTCTTGTTCATTCAGTCCTGGGTTCCTGAAGGACTTTGGTCCAATTTTCCCACTTGCACATCTCGCTCCTGACTGCTGACATTTTCTGCTTTTCCTTGCCTCGTTGAGAACGCACTTTCCTAAGGGGCTTAAGCTCTGAGTTTTACAACCTTACACACCTGCTTCTAGTCTGCCACTGGTAATGCGCCACTCTTCTGTGGCCTACTTGGTGACCTCACCCTGTTTTCCACACAAGTGGCATGGTCCCAGCCTGTGGACAAGGCCTGAATGGACCACCCAGAGGGGAAATATCCTATCACTCCTAAAAGTGTTCCTCCCAGTAAAGGCTTAAGGCATGACAGCCGGCTTTAGTGCAGGAGAATCTTACCCCGTGTTACTCCTTCCCTTTGGATTCAGGCCTCCTGTTGCAAATGATGAGCCAAGTCCATCCCCCTGTCACGGACTTTCCGGAGCACTTGTGAAGTCCAAGTCGCTTGAGCAGTGCTGGCAGGTTTGGGTGGACAGAGAGAGGCACGATGCCGCGCTTGAGCGGCAGGCAGCTTGTCGCGATCACGGCCGTTAATCCTAGCGTGCCCCCCCCCCCGTGAAGGAGCAGCAGAGCTCGCTGCACGCAGGAGACGAAAGTTGGTGGAAAGAGGGAACGCGGCGGTCTGATCTTCGAAGAGGAGCTGGCGCTGCGGAGTTAGCAAGACGGGGAGATGTCAGCTCTTCTTCTCAGCTTTCCCTTTGCCGCGCCAACTGTCAGTAATTTAACTAACGTTTTGTAAATAAACGTGGCATTCGGACAGCTGTCTCCGCGCCTGTTACCAACACTCCTTTTGTCACTAGGCGCTCCCCCTGCAAATGCAGCCAGCGCTGCCAGTTGGCTCTCCTGGATCCAGGACTGTCAAGGAAACACACGCAGCCCAGTGGCTGCGGGACCTGGATCTCACACGGGGAGCAGACTCATTTAAACACCAGCAGATCCGCTGGGGTGTGAATGTGGCACTGGCGACCAGAGCCCCACTGCCTGGAGACCAGAGCCCCACTGCCTGGAGACCAGAGCCCCACTGCCTTCAGGGGAGGCAGGTTTTCTGCAGTCCCACCATGTCACTGAGTCCCGGCCTGGAGGAGGGAGGAGATGGAGACTTCCGTCAGCCATTGGCTTCTGCTGATCCTTGCAACAATGGGGCCGTTAGGTTGACCTGTGCGGGAAGCTCATCCTCTGGCAAGTGGACTCTCTTCTCCTTGTGTAGCCATCAAGTGGCACCATCGGTTGTGTTGTGATAGACCCAAGGGCTATTCTGACTGCTCCCGAAATTGCACCTCCCTTCTGTGAGCTTTGAGCTCAGCATGCTTCCCAGAGACAAATACATCCCCCTTCCTGCCATTGGCAGCTCGGTGCTGAGGAAGGCCTTGCCAAACGAGGCCAGCAGACAGGCCAAGAAACCCTTCAAAACACTGATAATCAAAGCTAAGCACTGTCATGCTCTTGCTCCCCTCCGGACGCTGCTCTGCCGCATTGTGGAAATAGCACGATCGTTATGGGGAAAGAGACGTTTTTATTCTCAGCCCGGGTTCCTGGAGGGGTTAGAACTAGCGTTGCAGATGGCTCGGCGTGTGTGTGTGTGTGTGTGTGTGTGTGTGTGTGTGTGTGTGTGTGTGTGTATTTCATGTTGTACATAAGCTTATCCTTTAGTACAGGCCTGCACAACTCGGAAAGCGGCGAGGGCCATAGTACTCCAAAGAAAACAGCTGCGGGATGTTCAAGTAGGGATGCTCTCCCAAATAATACCGATCACGCGAGCTAAAAATTTTTGTTGAGCAAAAAAACCCATGCATGTCTCCACTTGGTCTCCTGGCTCTTGTCTCTCCTGCACCTTGCCCCATGGTGCCTTCCCCTTTCTCCTGACCTGTCCCCCTCAGCACAAGCCCCTTCCCCTCCCCTACCTGGCTTCTGCCTTCCAGGTTGTGGGGCTGCCGGAGCCTTTTTGAATCTGGCGGTTGTCGGTCGTGACGTCACGACGCTACGTCACGCCAGCGTCCTGGCGTCTGCCGGCATCCCGCCCCCTGGCTCGCGCCCCGCCTCCTCGCGCCGGAGCTGCATGCAGGCAGCCCAGCAGTGAGAATCGCTGCACTTTCCCCTCCCCGGCGGTCCTCTGCGCCTCCGCCCGGCCGGTGGATCGGATGGGGCCGTATGTTCTGCCAACTCACCCAGGTCCACTCAGAAATTAACTCCGTCTCAACTATGCTCCACAGTTTAAGGTGGCGTGCTGTCAAGACTCTCAGCCTTTCACCAGATTTGGTGTTTTAGGCCCAGCTTTTGCATCTCTGGTGTGTCTCTAGTTAGCGGGACCATCAGAGAACATCTCAAGCTCACGCCGTGCTAGATTCACCTTCCTTTGCTCAGTCCGTAGATTTGTGCCCATTAGAAAACTTTCTGCGTTAACTGGGTCAAGGGCTGGATCTACAGGACCCCACAAGTCAGACTACGGGGAGTGGGAACCGCAGCACATACTGTGCAGTAGCTAACCCGTGTGGCACCTTAGGCATGAACTAAAAGGTACTTAGTTTGTGTTAACTTAGTCCTGTTTGAAAGAAGGCTCCGCTAACCGGGTCTAGTTCACCCCAGCAGCGTTTGTATGGGGGAGTTATAGAACCGCACACCAATCTATCCCGCAGTTTAGAACCTGTCGTCTCTACTGCAGGTCTGGGTAGACCAGCCCATGTTAGCATGAGACGATATTTAAAATGTTTTTATGGTACAGGTTGAACCTCCCTGGTCCAGCACCTCAGGACCATGTAGCCCAAGGCTCCACTTTTCCCTGGTCTGCTGTGGGGCTCCCCTTTTCCCCCACTGCTCCATTGCCATCAGGGGCTCCACTTTCCCCCAGCCATCAGGATCTCTGCTTTCACCTGGCATCTAGGGGAACTGCTCCCTCCTAGCTCCCTTCTCCAGCCACGCCAGAGACTGTTGACAAAGCTTTTGTCAACAAAGAGCGTCTAGACTGCATCCAGTTCTGTCGACAAAGCAAGCCACTTTGTCGACATGAGAGTGTAGACGCAAAGGACAGTGTCGATGCAATAACGCCTTCTGGCAACAGAACTCTGGCGACAAAAGACGTTGTTCCTTGTAGAATGAGGTTTGCAGCCGTCGACAAAACTCCTGAGTTCAGTGAGGACGCAGGTATAGTTTTGTCGACAAAAGCCTGTAGTCTAGACACACCCTAAGTGCCCCCACAGAGCCACTGATGATGCTGGACCCGGGGTGTTGTCCAGCGAAGGAAGTCCGGGTCTCGGAGGGTCAGCCTGTGTAGCTATACCAATAACATGCTCCTAGCACAGGCTGCATCTGATGACAGGGTATGAGTGATTTTGTCAGGATAGCTTGCCGCAATCTGGCAAATAGAATAAGCTATATTAACAAAAGCTCTCTTACGACAATATAACCGCACCTATACTAGGGCTTTTGCTGGCATAGCAGGGTTTCAAAACATCACTGCCCCCATAGGATGAAACCAGCAGAAGTTTTTAGTGGCCTAATCCAGACTAAGTTCTTGGGCTTTTGATCTTCCTGATGCCAGTTTGGCACACATCTAGTTTATTTCAGAGTGTGGCAGGTGCTGGAGAGACTGGCCCTGTTCATTCATTGTCCGTTCCAAGGTGACGCCATTTGATTCTGACCTTGCGCATTGAAATACGCTCTCACTTCACCTGCTTTGTTTCATTTCTTCATCCCTCTCTCTCCCATCCTCTTGACCTCCCACGGCAGACGGCAGGTGCAGCTGCAGTTTGGTCCACGGGGACCCAAGAAAGGCCATTGTTAAAATGAGCAGGTTCAGGCTGGGGGGTTGTTCTTTGCAACCAGCTGCCTCTAAGTGCAGAATCCTGCTTGCATTCCATGCACGCCAAGAATCGGAGCACCCGGAGATTGACTGACTCTATCTACCTGGTGTCTGACTAATGAACTAGGCTAGAGAGAGCAGGGAGGGAGAGTAAGTTACGCAGACACCTGCCGCGATGCAGGGCTTCTAGATAAAGGCGGATGGAGATGGCAGATTGCGCAAACAGCCACAGAGAATGGAGAGTCGCATCCCTGGGGCGTGGGGAGGCGGATCCGTTTGCAAACGTTCGATTCCCTTCTCGGGGCGATGCTGACTGGGGTGTGCTCGCGGCTGCCCTGACTCTGGGATGAACTCCAGACCACAGAGTAACCTCGAGAGCAATTAGGGGACTGCCGCCGGAGAAGGAGGCTTGTTTAGCTCATGTCATTTCGACAGGCTCAGGGGAGAAGGAATTAAAGAAAGAGGAGTCGCCAATGGGATCGTTGTTCTACTGCAGGCCAAAACTGACTGCCCCCTTCTTCTCCATAAATAATCCCTCTCATTTGGATGCTGCATTGCTTCCCAATCGGAGAATAGAGCCCATTATTTTTCACAGCAGATAAAGGGCTCCTTTGCCCTCCTGCCCTTCTTGCTGGCAAATCTGCGAGGTGTTTAGTCCAAAAGCTCTGGAATCTAACAGCTGTGCCCTATGGAAATGCAGTTTCTGTTCTACTGGTTTCCCGGTGCCTCCGGGCTGGTGCATGGTGCTGCTGTGATTGCTGGTAATTCTTTCTGCTCACGAACAGCAGTAGCTCTCTCGCACACCATTCACACAACGGCACGTACACACTCTTCCATCTGGTGCTGGCACTTGGTGTCATTCTCCAAACTCCCTAGCAAAGAGGGCTCCCTTCGTGGCTTGCAGGTCAGGCTGATGCTGGGGGGTTTGGGTTCCTCTCAAATGCTGGCCCCAGCAGAAGTGCCGTCCTTCAGATGCGATGGGATCTTGATTGCTGTGTCTCTCGTAAGCCTGTTTCTTGTGGGTGCACCACAGACAAGTTTTGCCCCAGTGTTCTGCCCCACATTTCCCCCCACTAAAACCGGGTTCTCGTGGCCGGGACAGTCTGCATGAGCGAACTGTTTCTGGAGGCCGGGTGACACGTTGCTTGCGAAGTGCTTCCTGATGGCGGGAGTGCAAAAGGTGCTAGATTACATCTCGTGGGTAGGCCAGCCTAGCTTTGGACAACAAGAGATTTTTAGTGCCCACTGGAACCTCCTATTCCAATGGCCTCCATCAGATGTTGGATTCATCTCCCTGTGATCTCATTTCCCTGGAAGGCAGCCACAGCCCTTTCTGAGCAGAGAAGAGCCATAGAATCATAGGACTGGAAGGGACCTCGAGAGGTCATCGAGTCCAGCCCCCCGCCCTCAAGGCAGGACCAAGCTCCGTCTACACCATCCCTGACAGATGTCTATCTAACCTGTTCTTAAATATCTCCAGAAAGGGAGATTCCACCACCTCCCTTGGCAATTTATTCCAATATTTGACCACCCTGACAGTTAGGAATTTTTTCCTAATGTCCAATCTAAACCTCCCTTGCTGCACTTTAAGCCCATTACTCCTTGTCCTGTCCTCAGAAACCAAGAGGAACAAATTTTCTCCTTCCTCCTTGTGACACCCTTTTAGATATTTGAAAACGGCTATCATGTCCCCCCTTAATCTTCTTTTTTCCAAACTAAACAAGCCCAGTTCATGAAGCCTGGCTTCATAGGTCATGTTCTCTAGACCTTTAATCATTCTTGTCGCTCTTCTCTGTACCCTTTCCAATTTCTTCACATCTTTCTTGAAATGTGGCGCCCAGAACTGGACACAGTACTCCAGCTGAGGCCTCACTAGTGCAGAGTAGAGCGGCAGACAGGCAAGTTGATGATGAGACAGGCAAGTTGGCTTTTAGCTCAAAGTCTCCTGTGTTAAGGTAGACATGCAGCAGCCAATCAGAGCCCTCTCCAGTCGTCTCTTTGCAGCTCCACTTGTCTTCCCCCTCGGCTCAGTCTCTTCGTTTTTCTCCCCTCGACTTCTCCCTTTGTAGTCTGGCTCTCCCTCTAGGATTGCCCCTATTCTCTCTGCTTCATTGGCTCCGATCCATGGGTCTCGCACAGACTGTACCTGGGGAGAGCAACAGAGGTTGCCACCGGCGATTCATCCCCTCGCGTCCACAGAGACGCCTTATCTCAGAAAGGTCCTAACCTTGAATGGGGCCGACATCAAGTGGGAGCCGGCGAGGCTGAGCACTTTCCAGGACTGGGCCCGTCGATGGCAACCGCTGACGTCTGTGGCACTGCTGAGGTAGCCTAGCTTGTCCTCCTAGTCTATGAAAAACTTGCTTTCCAGACGTTCTTACCAGTGGAGCAGGCGGAGCCGTGGCGCTGAAAAGAACTAAAAAGCCCGGGAGGGGGAGTGCAGAGCAGTTATGATGCTCTCAGACTAACAGCATGCTCCTCTCATATTATTTTTCCTCAGTCTTTGAAACAGAACAATGGCCCGCAGCCTTCACAGCAGATGGACAATGTGTGCGCCTTAACCACTTAACAGCCATTAGCCTAATTTCACGTACTGGAGCCAAATTAAATAATAAGTAAGAGGCTATGAAAGGCTGGTTTGGAGACTCTGTTACTGCCTCTCACTTGATAACCTTCTCGTAAACAGATGCTCCCTCTCTATCCTATTAACCTTGCCTAAGAGTGAGGAGACCCTTTTTCAGAGAAACAGGCAGTCCTGCCCTAGCTGTGGGAGGGAAGAGGGGGAACGCCACCCTGGCCAGGTGAGACAGGTTCTCAAGTCAGGAGGCATGGATGGTGGCTCTTCCCTGTGCCCCCCAAACCTAGAGAGGCAATCCAGTGCCAGAGCCCAATCGGCAGGCACATCCAGGTCTTTTTAATGTGCCAAATTACTCATGTTGGACTGCAAGGCCCATCTGCACCTGCTGGGAGCTGCTGAATCATTTCCAGATCTGGGGTGCATGCAGAGGAAGAGGGAGTAGCCACAACTGACATGAAGTAGCGCACAGTTCTTCCCAGATGCTGCGGCGCCGTTTGCCATGGGCAATATGCCAAGCTCCTCCCCCTGCTCGATCTAAGCCCCTCCCCCTTTCTAATTGGACCAAAGCAGGGTGTGGAAAAGGGCTAATAGGATGGCCAGGGGAAGGAAGGCCTGTTTTATGAGGCGAGACTGGCAGAGCTTGGTTTGTTTTGTCTAGCAGAAAGAACACCGAAAGGGGGATATGACCCTTCTTGACAAATATGTCGGGGGCTGAATACCAGGGATGGGGAGGAGCGTGTCTAAGATCAAGACAAGAAGAAATGGGTTTAAACTGCCCATGAACAAATTCAGGGTGGAAATCAGAAGAAAAATTTTAGCGTGGGGTCACATGACAGTATTATCGGTGTGTGTCTCTCTCGTTTTCCTGTCCATGGACGCTGGTACGCCTCAGCCCCTCCCAGCCTCTGCGGTGGCATGAGACAGGGTTGTCTCCTGCGGGCTGTTATGCTCCGACTATTGGGTTCAGTGCGCGGGTGCGGGGTGGTGTTGCAGGCCTGTGATACGAAGGAGGTTGGGCTGGGCAGTCTGGCGATCCACTCCAGCCTTAAACACGGAGTCAGGGCCTGTGTTAAGCCAGTGCCCCATTGGCCCCACTGTGTGGAGGGGGCACATCTCCCCCCAAAACCTGCTCAGAGGCCAGGTTGCTCCACACCAGCCACACTCGCCCGCCCCGTCGGCAGAGACTCGCGTAGGAACGGCCGCTTCTGGAATGAAATGCTCGAATGAAATTGGGATACATTTTAAAAGGGTTAAAAATCTTTAAAAACTAAAAATATGAACAGAACCTTTAATGTATTCTATTTACAGCATCCTTATTCACCCCCTGAATTGGACCTGACCCACATCCCTCCCTAGACCGGGGTGCTGGTGAATGGGGGAATGGTTAGGGGAACTGGGACTCCCCCAGAGATGCCGGGGTGGGGAACGGCACAGAGGCAACTGGGGCTGCCCCAGGGCTGCTGCTGGGGAGGGGGGGACAGGGAGAACTAGGTCTCCAGTTGCTCCATGGGGCCCAAGCTTAGGGGGCTCACGTGGAGTAGGGGGCACTCATGGGTCAGGGTCTGTCCTTCTGGCCAGCCTGGTCCAGGATCTCTTCCCCCCACCCTCCCTCCCATACTCCCTGGCTTCTGCAGTGGAACAGTGGTGGGGGCATGAGGCAGCACCCTCCCTCCTACAGTCTTTGGGGGACACGTGGCTCCTTGCCCCCCCCTTCCCCTACACGCACACATCGTCAGTGCAGGAGAAGAAATTTCTAACCCTGATCAGGCCATGACACATTGCAGGGACTTGTCTCAACCTTTTTCCTTCTGGAGCCTCCACCTCCCCGCCGGCGTATTAACTCCGCAGCCCGGCTGTGCTGCAGCAATGGGTGTTCTGCGATCAAAGCCAGGTTTGGTGGCAAGGGGTGGTCACCAAGGCAACCGCCGTGGGCACTGCAAAGCTCCATTGCTCAGGCTTCGGCCATAGGGGAGGCTCAGGGCCCCGGGTTGCAGGTCTGCACCGCAGGGTTGTGACTTTCTGCCTTGGGCCTCAGTGAGCCTAGTGGTGGCCATGCTTGGCGGGCCCCGTGAAACCTGCGTGTGGCCTCCAGGGGGCTCCGGGCCTCTGGTTGAAACCCGCTGCCGGAGAGGACAGCCAATTACGGGAAGAGGGGATGGAACCTCATTAAGTACCAGAGGCAAATCGTGATCCTGTCGTGTTGAGGGCAGCTCCAGCAAGTGCTGCTGGATTTGGTAGCTGACAGAAGAACTAGGGAAAATGGCCGTGAGGCGCCCCGTGTGGCCCAGCTCTACAGCAGAACCTGCGTCAAACAGCCAGGCCTCGGAACTGAATCCGCCCTCCCAAGAGCGGGTGGGAAAACCAGACTCAGCTGTTTGTTCTGAAGCTCGGGCCTGGCTGGAAATGGAAGGAGTGGGGGAGCAGGGTTGCTTTGCCGCGTAAGGCCGAGAATGCCAAGGGGCAGAAGGGAAAGTCAGCATCTTGGGGATGTCTCCATACTCCGGCTGTCTGAGAGCCTCGCATTGATTTTCCTCCCGTTGGAAATGGCGCAGACATACATTAGCCAGCTTCATGGCCTCTCCTGAGCCATTAATGGAGGCAGCGAGGGCTTTGTTGCTCATTTGGCCTCATCTGCTTGTGCGTTTTTTCCCCTTGTTCCTCCCCGGCTTGGCCCTCTCGACAAGGATGCAATTTGCCGGGGTCGAATGAGACTGGGAGAGGGGAGAAGAAATATGAGGTGGGAGTCAAGTTTCTATAACCAGCCTGCATCGTCTCACTATATTTGAGATCTGGGTGGCTCCCTATTTATTTAAACTGCTTAGTAAGGGCACTTAGAGAAGATATTTGAAAGAGACAAAGCTTTCTCCGGCTGTCCCTGCCTGGGTAGGAGGCAATTCCACAGTGATGACAGAACATGCAGACTGCAACGAGGGGAGATGGGTTTATCCCCAAGATTTTTTTAGCACCAGGCTTCTCAACACCCATTTGTAGGTGGCTCCATTTGACCGCTCACGCCTGACCTCGCTCTCTCTCTAATATGGTGGTAGAATTAGGGCTACTCTGTAATGGTTCAGGACTGGGGCATGGGGACCTGGTTACTGGCATGTTTTCTGTATGGCTATGCTGGGCTGTTTGCAGTAAGACTGATTGTGCTGAACCCCCGGAGTTGTTGGGAAACAAGCAGAGAGGAGAAGCAATGACTGAGATGCGGCCCCTCAGCCAACACTGGATGTTGTTCTGGGGAAATAGCAGAGCCGTTGGGTCTAGGGAAGCTGGTTCAATGTGCTGCTAAGGCCAAAAATCTGGTGTTGGACTGAAAGCCTCGGGGAGTACAAAATCAAAGGAATTCTGACTGGATAAAACATGACTTGCTTGAGAGGGCCGGAGGCAGCGTCCACGGGATGGTGTGGGGGACCAGGCTAATATACTAACACCAGTGAGGGTGTCTGAAGTAGGTAGGTTTGCACGGATGAAGATGAAATAGCCCTGCCTGTCGATTGTTTGCGGCCATAAAATCCTTCTCTCTCTCTCGGGCCTGCCGTGAGGGCGGAGGACTGGACTTGATGGCCTCTCGAGGTCCCTTCCCGTTCTGGTGTTCTAGGATTCCATGAAAAGTGTTGTCCCTATTGTTAGGATAACTAGTTTGGGTGTCTATGCGGTGTCTGGGTGTTACGTTGTCTGGGAAGTATCCCATGGAAAATTTCATCCCACCGCACGGTTCCCGCCATGCCTCTCGCTTTTGAGCACACCGCCTTTTCCAGCAGAAAACTCTTCTGTCAAAAGCGTTCTGCCCGGCTCTAATCCTGACCCACGTTACCATCCTTTCCTTGTCCAGGTCTGAGCCCTCATGCGGCTTTGTGACTGCTACTCAGGTTGTGGCTCTCTCTGACAGGCCAGATGCTCCTCAGATGCCTGTTAACAACCTGCAAAACTGCCCTCATTATCTGCTATATACTATGTAGGCCTCCAGCTTCCTCTAGCAGTAGCAGAACAGGAAATCTAGCAAAATCCCCTGGTTCTGGCTGGCAAGGCAGCCCTTGATCTGGGAGTCCATTAAAATGAGGGGGAATTTATCACCAACATGCTCCTCACCAGCTGGGAATGTCCTGATCTGGGATAGTTTTAGAAGCTGGAAATGGAAGCAAAGGGCGCTTGGGCTTCATGCTTCATGGCTTTCCTGATTGGTACTATAAAAAAATGCATTAGAGAGCGAATGTTTGATTTAAAGAGTGCCTGGATGTCGACACCATCTCTGTTTGTTTTCCTTCCTTTAGCAGAAACCTTGTAAAATTTTTATGAAGCATTAATGGATCGGAGATTTTTTTTTTCCTCCGGCAAATTTTATGAGGTGAGTGTAACCCCTCCACATCTGACCCAGTTTAGCGCTCTAAAGAGGCTGAGGACATAAAAAGCGCTAAGAAGGCCTCTTGAATTATTCCCCACTGCAAGGACACGCCAAGTGGGGAGGGTGGAGAAGTTTGATTCCCATCCACGGTATCCGTCGGTAAATTAGACTAAACCCAGCTGGCGTGAGATGGGGAGGACCCGCTCCGGCAAGGAGACACAAGATTTAGGAGATGCCGTAGAAAGGGAGGCGAACAGGTGTGGACATTAAAACTGCATTTCATAAATTAGCCTTGACCCTGAGAACTCCCTCAGCTCTTCTCTGCTCCCGCTGAAAAACCAATCAGAGGGCAGCAAATGACAGAGAGGCTTAGCCCTACACTCATGGCATTCCCCAGCAGTAAACGTGCCATATGCTCGTAAGCAGAAAATTAATCACTGCATTATGCCACGTCTGCTGCGCTTGTCGTAGGTGGGAGGTAGAATGGTGTGGTGGTTAAAGCTCTGGCTTGACATTTAATAGGTTCTGGTTTCTATTCCCATGTTGTTCGTTGGTTCCCTCTTTGACCTTGGGCAAGTTAACTTTGTCCATTTGGTGCTCCAGAAAGGTTAATTAGCTTGCATGCCTCGTAAGGGTGTGTTATGAGGCAAGGGTCAGTCTTAGAGAGAGAGGCAGGAGGGAAAAGCAACTGGGGGTGGTTAGCAGACAACAGCGGTGAAGACAAGCATGGCCACCGGAGTACAAGTGAAGGAGGAGAATCATAGAACACTAGAACTGGAAGGGATCCCAAGAGGTCATCGAGTCCAGTCCCCTACCCTCATGGCAGGACCAAGCACTGTCTAGATCATCCCTGACAGGTGTCTGTCCAACCTGCTCTTAAATATCTCCAGTGACAGAGATTCCACAACCTCCCTAGGGTGACTTATTCTGGTGTTTAACCACCGTGATGTCCAACCTAAACCTCCCTTGCTGCAATTTAAGCCCACTGCTTTCTGTCCTATCCTCAGAGGCTAAGGAGAACAATTTTTCTCCCTCCTCCTTGTGACATCCTTTTAGATATTTGAAAACCGCTTTCATGTCCCCTCTCAGTCTTCTCCTTTCTAAACTAAACAAGCCCAATTCCTTCAGCCTTCCCTCATCGCTCATGTTCTCTAGACCTTTCATCATTTTGTTGCACCATGGATGGGTGAAGAAGGCTAGAAGGATCATGAGCGGGAGAAGAGAATTCTAGCGCTTTCCCTCAGGGTGGGATGTGTGAGAACAGAAGCGGTGCCAATGAAAGCGCACAGCTCTGAGGAGCAGGCAGGAGAAGGCTGCGGTTGGTGGGTAGCAGCAAGCTTACCCTTTGGTGTAGATACATACCACACCCCTTGTGCATCTAGGGGATGCAGCCAGCCATCACCGCGATCCCAAACAAATCAGGAATAGCATCAGGCTCCAGGGTGCTTAATGAGATGTGATTAGCCTGTATATTTCCCCTTTATTGCCGGGGCCCGGCTGCCAGGCAGCCTGACTGCTCTGAATAATTGATCGTCCTCCTGAGAGAAGCCGGGTTTAGGTTTTGTGACTCAGCAGGATCCTTTCCTCTCGCCGACCTTGCCCCTCCGAGGTGCGTGGGCATTGCAGCGAGATGGAGAACGGCTCCTGTGGTTAGCGTGTGAGGAGATGTGCCTGAGAGAGGGGCAAGGGAGGAAGAAAATGGAAAGCAAGGAAGGGAGGCGGGTGCGAAAGGCAGTGACCGGGGGGAAGACAAATGCCACCTATGGGTCTGTCTACTGCATGAGGTGAGGGGGTCCAGCCACAAAGACCAATCCAGAGCCAAACTTCTCCAAAATATAGGCACGTTCAGATCCCGCATTTTATTCTGGCCCCTCCTTTAGATCCAACCTAGCATCTCTGTGGCATAAGCCGAAATGAAAGGACCCACTTTAATTTGTGCGTGTTTCTTGGACCCGGGTGCATGCAGTCTGTTTGGCATTAATTCCTGGAACTGGCAAAGGCTGGGTGGGTAGTATAACTACTCCTGAAATTATTTTAATAACAGTGACAAGGAGGGGGAGGGAATATCTTTTATTCTGTGTAGCTCCAAAGCTTGTCTCTTTCACAGTGGAAGGTAGTGCAATAAAATATATTACCTTTTCTCCCTCTAATATTCTGGGACCAACATAGTTACAACAACATTTAATAAGATTTTGCTACAGTAATATTGTTACCGTACTGGGATTATCTTGTTATTAATTAGAATGATGCTAGCAATCCCAACCCCAGCAGTGTTTTAGGCCTGGCTACAGAAGACTTGAGCTTGTTAAATTCTTATTAGTGTTTAAGATTTATTTTAGCATCCCGCGTATGCTTGTCACTTGCCGAAGGAGTACGAAATGCCACCTCTGCCTGAGAACTACCCTGCGATCCGAGGTGTGATTGCAGGTTAGGTAGGTGCACCCACGAGGGGGTTCGGACAGCGTAGGTTGTCCAAGCGTGCCCAGGACTTTAGGGACGCATCTGCATTGCTAGCCTGTGCTGCCACCCGCTCCACCAGGTCTGTGTTGCTTTTTATAGGACGTCACGCTCATGTGGGTTTGTCTAGTTGGGCTGTTGCACCATGCACAGGAGTGAGCACTACCTAGCAGCCTAGATGCCACGGACGTCAACTCCGTGGGGTGCTTGAGGGCTGGCGCGCCCAGAGACCCTGCCAATCAACTCCTCGCAGCACCTCCCACACCCCGGGACCAGCTCTTCCGTGGCAAGCAGGAGGTGGAGTGGAGGAGGGAGGAGGCAGGGCCAAGTGGGGCCTTGGGGGGAGAGATGGAATGGGGGCAGGACTGGAGTGGAGCGGAGCTCGAACAAGTGACAGAGTCGGCCCCTGTGCTTTCGGCTACGTCTTCCCTGCATTTTTACACTGAGGTTGCTAAGGTGTTCATTATCTCTGTGTAAAATCCGCAAGGAGACAACTTATGGGGAGTTTTGACCTCGACTACCTAGGCCAGGTCTTTTTTTTTTTTTTTTTGCAGTGAAAATGTAGCTGAGAGAGAAAAAAAAGGTCAGAATGAAAGGAAGGGTACAAGCTCCAGCAAGGAGACACGAGCCTCATCCTTGCTCAATTCATTAAACTTCCTGACCCATAAGAGCGGCCATTCTGAGTCAAGTCAAAGGTTCTTCTAGCCCAGAATCCGGACTCTTGACAGTGGCCAATGCCAGGTGCTCCAGAGGGAATGACGGAACAGGTGACCCATTCCCTGTCGCCCATTCCCAGCTTTTGACAGAGACTAGGGACACCATCCCGGCCCATCCTGGCTAATAGCCATTGGTGGACCTGTCCTCCAGGATCAAATCATGACTGGTGTGGAAAAAATGAACAAGGAAAAGTTATGTACTTGTTCCCACAATATAAGAACAAGGGGTCACCAAATGAGATTAATAGGCAGCAGGTTTAAAACAAACAAAAGGAAGTTTTCCTTCATTCAGTACACAGTCAACCTGTGGAACTCCTTGCCAGAGGATGTGGTAAAGGCTAGGAATTTAACAGGGTTCAAAAAAGAGCTAGATAGATTCATGGAGGTAGGTCCATCAATGGCTATTAGCCAGGATGGGTAGGAATGGTGTCCCCAGCCTCTGTTTGTCTGGAAATGGATGACAGGAAAGGGATCACATGAGGATTACCAGTTGTGTTCCCTCCCTCTGGGGCATCTGGTATTGGCCACTGTTGACAGATGGGATACTGGGCTGGATGGACCTTTGGTCTGACCCTGTATGGCTGTTCTTCCGTTCTAATGTTAACGTATGCAGTTCTTTTCGAACCCTGTTATAGTCTTGGCCTTCACAACATCCTTTGGCAAATGAAACCCACAGAACTCATTGCCCCGAGAGGCCACGGGTGTAGTGGGCTTAGAAGTTGATCTGGAGAACAAGAATTCTGCAACTGTAATCAGAAAAAAAATCGTAAGGGCTCCCTGCTTTAGCACACAAGCTAGTCACTAACTATATAGGGTTAGGACAAAAGTTTCTTGGGAGACAGATTGCCTGTAATTGTCTCTGATGAAGAGCTGGGCTAGAGAAGGTCTGATCGGATCCAGGTATTCCCATAGTCCTACATTTCTGGCTGTGTTTTAAGATCCAAAGCCCAGCTATCCCATCTGTCTGCAGCTCTGTCAGGCTCCTTCTGGAAGTTCAATGTTAACTCTTTCACTGGTGGTCGTCCTGTGCTGCTTCTGCATTCTACTGACATGCTCGTCTGGTGTATCTAGGCGCAAAGCAGAACAGGTGCACTCTTTCTCGAGCATACCAGAAATATGCAGCAGCAATCAAAGTAATTAACTATAATTGCAGAATAACTACCATCCAGTGGCAGGACACAGAAATAGGCAGGTAATTACAAAGGATTATAGATGTGTGGTTATTTCCGTCATGCAGGATACTCAGGGATTTATTATTTGGCAATGAGGACTAGTGGTTAAAGCATGAGATTAGGAGATGGGAACGGGGATTTTTAGTCTTGGTTCCACCTTGAGTTGAGGTGCATGTTTGGACAAATCCGGTTCACCTTCCTGTTGCTCAGCATCTGTCTGTCTGTCTGAGCAAACTTCATTGCACCGCGATCCCCCTCTGATAACAAAAGTTATTACATGGCCCCAGGAAGGGGGACTGAATCCTGAGCCCCTCTGCCACAGGGGGGCCACAGCCAAACCCCAAGGATTTTGGTCCTGGGGAGGGGGCATATAACCTGAGCCCTACTCCCCAAGACTGAAGCCAAAGACCGTGTCCCATGACTCCAGGCTGTGGGACTCGGGCATCAGCATTGGGCCCTGGTGGATGGGATGCTGGATAAGACCCTGGGCCATCCCTGGAGGTTTTTAAGTCTTGACTTGACAAAGCCCTGGCTGGGATGGTTTATTTGGGTTGGTCCTGCTTTGGGCAGGGGCTGGACTTGATGACTCCTGAGGTCTCCGCCAGCCCTAGTGGTCCCATTAACAGTCCACTTTGGGGTCCCAACCCACAGCTTGAGAACCGCTGGTTACTTGGTTGATTTACCTCCCTATCTCCCAGGAGTGTAGTGGAGCTTCGCAGGTTGTAAAGTGCTTCGAGATCTTCCAAGTGCGCCACCTGAGCTCAAGGTGTTAGTTAGCCACCCGAGCGCCTGAAGGAACATGCAGCTTTAGGGCTAAAACCCACAGCTGTGGTATGGCAGCTTCCTCCCCTTGCCAGAACGATGAGGAAAACTAACCAGTGAATTGAGTGGCTAATCAAAGTCTGCTGGGGCAACCAGAATTCCATAGGGCGATCCGAGATGCTGCCTCTCACCTGTCACACCTCCCCCTGCTTTATGAGAACTGGCTTGCGAATATGAATATGCATAACTCCAAGATGCTTTAGACAAAATTCCTGATGTCACCTCATGTCATTTTAATGTTACAGTCTGATGAACGTGTATCTCCTGTTTTGGTGCATGTATCGTTCCTGTATGTGACGTTAGAAATATGAAGTGTGGATCTGTTCATAGTTCCCAACATGTTAATGAGGGCCATTCCTGGTGCCCCAAAGGAAACCTAATGGCTTGGTGATCAGCTCAATGACCTGTGAATAGCCTTGTCTGTCCTGCATGTCCAAGCTGTGGTTGTGTATCAAAAGGCATGACCATGCCACCCTGGTATGGAAATCCATCTTGGTAATTTTCCATGGAGATTGTCGATGAAGAATGAAGGATTCCCACCCTGGGGGAAAGTCTATTCAAGCAAGGAGAGGCAGTCAGTTCTTTGTCCTGAGCTGGCCTTTGAAACTGCCTGGCCCACGCTAAAAGAAGACAGAGAACTTCAAAGAAGTTAAAAAACAACAAATAGTCTAGCAACATCTTAAAGATTAACAACACATGTAGATGTTCTCATGAGCTTTCATAGATACAACGTACCCACGAAAGCTCATGATGCCATCTACGTGTTTTGTTAGAATTTAAGGTGCTGCTAGACTAATCACTGGTTTTTAAGTTTTTCCAGTTACAGACTAACTCGATTACCCCTCTGAAGCTTTCAAAGAAGTTGTAGACTATGTAAGAGTAAAAACTACTCTGATCTGAAGTTCTTTCACCTGAGATCAGAACAGTTGTTTAGCATACGAATTTGCACGTACGTTTCTTAGTGGATTAGAATCAGCTATGTGGTTTTTATTCATTTTAATTTAGTAACTTACTTGGGTCTGACTGTTTTCGCTTGCGACCACTAAAAACTACTTTTTCTATACTTAATACATTATTGTTTACTCTCAGGCCCAGTGTAAATAATTGTTGCCCAGAGGAGGGAGCAACCACTGGGCATATCTCTCTTTCACTGTTAAAGTGGGCAGACCTTGTATGCATTCTCAGTGTACAACGTTCACACAGGGTAAGATGGGTTCATTTGGGGTTTTAGTCCCGTTTGAGGTTGCTTTCCTGGGAACTGAGCCCTTAGCACGGAGTCCCTCCCAGAGCTGAGCTGGTTCGGCATCTGCATTCCTCAGCAAGAGGATGGTAACCCCAAATCGGTGCCTTAGCTGGGGGATATCAGAGGATCTGGCCCAGCAGGACAGGGTTGTGGGGAGCCCCAGAGAGCAGGAACGTGGTTGTCAGTGGCATGATCTGCGCACCAAGTGAATCCTTCAGAGGACTTCTGTGATTTCAATCCATTGCACCCCCTTCACAAAAGAGCAGCCAGCATACCTGGCTAGTGCATTATCTAGATTGCAACGCCTTGGCTAACGTGTGAGGGATTTAACTGGGGACTTCCAGTTGTAAAAAGCACAATCTTGCTACAGCTTGAGTGAACTCACCAAAACTCCTGGGGTGCATCTAGACTGGCAAGATTTTGCACAAAAGCAGCTGCTTTTGTGCAAAAACTTGCCAGCTGTTTACACTGGCCGCTTGAATTTGCGCAAGAGCGCCGACTTTGTAATGTACAAAATCAGTGCTTCTTGCGCAAATACTTTCACGCTCCCACTCGGGAAAAAGCCCTCTTGAGCAAGAATACTTGCTCAAGAGGACCAGTGTACACAGGGAAGAATTGTTTTGTGCAAAAAAGCCCTGATGGCTAAAATGGCGATCGGGGCTTTCTTGCGCAAAATCGCGTCTAGACTGGCCACGGATGCTTTTGCGCAAAAGCATCCTTGCTAATCTAGACACTCTTTTTGCGGAAATACTTTTAACGGAAAAACTTTTCCGTTGAAAGTATTTCCGCAAAATCATTCCAGTCTAGACGCAGCCCTGTAGTGAGAGGCTGTAACAACTCATCTTCCTTGTGTATTGCTGCCTTAACACGCTCGCCATGCACACAAATCGGCTTAGTTAGGAATATGGCCACATGCCTATTGGTGTTCTGTGCTTTCCAAAGATCATTAATAAATGACCTTTGTTTATCCGTTATGGGGATAAACATTGGAAGGTAATTTGCAGAGTTGTTCTAAAAACATTGCTAGGAACAGGGGAGAAAGCCTTTCGGAAACAAACGCCAAACTTCCAGAGACAGGAGCCACGAAGAAGGGCAAGATTAAGAGGCGGTGATGAGGCTAGGCTCCATACTGGAGACAAGATATTATGGTGGCGGGACATGTTGTGAGTTATGTAGGTTTCCTGACCCTGCCCTTAACTCTCCAGAGAGGTTTAACAGCATTAATGCCCTCTTGTTTGGCAGTATTTGCCATCTACTTAGCAGCAAAGAGGTTTCAATTATTTAAAGATACAGAAGGACATCAAAGCCATTAGGAATGGATGTAATTCCCTCCCCCCCCCTCCACTTGAGCTATCTCGGTCTTCTGCATGGTGCCCCCTTCTTGTACTGCTGGTGACAAATGACCAAAATGAGGGACTATGCGCAGCATGAACTGGAAGGGGTAGAATTGCGTAAGCATGAAGTGGGAGCTGAATTTCATGTGGAGTAACTCTGTCAGGATCCACCAAGGGGAGGCGCTAGGAACCATCTCCGACTGCAAGGGGCAGGACTCTGGATCCGCAGAGGCTTGTGAAAGAAACAATGATCCCAGAACAGGAGAGCAAGGTCCCAGGAAATGGAGGAGGGGCGGAAGGAAAGGGAACCTTTGGAAGGCCCAGAGCTCGGGTTTGGAGCTGGTAAACATTCCAGATGATGCCTGAGCTGGAGAAACACGCTCGCCTGTAGGATCGCCTGCCCAGTCACGCTGGGAGTACGAGGAGATGGGACTTTCTCTTGAGGTCTTGGCTCTTCAGCTCCTGCTGTCTGGGGCAGCCTGATGTTCGGGAGACTGAAACGGCAGAGGAAACCCAAACCCATTTTCAAGCCTTTAGAAGTGCTTTGCACTGCATTGTGGGTGAAGGGTTGTGACGGCGCGTTGGGGGTCCCTCGCCTCCTGCACCCCCGAAATGGCACGGACAGACTCCACCAGCCAGTAGAATAGAGATGGTGGAATCTCCCTCTCTGGAGATATTTAAGAACAGGTTAGATAGACATCTGTCAGGGATGGTGTAGCTGGAGCTTGGTCCTGCCTTGAGGGCGGGGGGCTGGACTTGATGACCTCTCGAGGTCTCTTCCGGTCCTATTATTCTATGATTGCTTCGCCAGCATACAGCACAGCACAGATGTCATCAGGTTACAGGGCAGGCCTAGGATGCCTCAGCCCCCCTTGATATGGTTGGGGGGGTCTCGGCTTCTAAACCCCCCAGCCTGTTGCTGAGGCTGCTTCCTCCATCCTCCCAGACAGAAACTAAACTAACTCTCCTCCAGCCCTGCCCCCCAGCCAGGGCAGCATCCCACCTTCCTTTGTTCCTCTCCATGGGGGGTAGCTGGTCAGAAAGGTTGAGAGGGCCTCTTTGCATAATGACTCATCGCCTGTCTTGCTCGGTGGTGCTACAGACAGTGGCCACTGAGTTAGCAAGTTACCCCCCACTACGTCACAAGGGGCGAGTGATGGGAGCTGGCACAGCCCCTTTGTTACCTGCTCTTTTGGGGATATAAAGGACTTGAGTCCTCTGGGTTGTCAGGTCAGTGCCATTCGTGAGTCTCAGAGGAGTAGCTGTGTTAGTCTGTAACTTCAAAACAACGTGTAGTCCTGTGGCACCTATAGGCTCATGAGCTTTTGTGGGTAAAACCCACTTGGTGTACTAGATATTTTGGGTAGTCTCTAAGGTACCACAGGACTATTTGTTGCTTTTATCATTTATGAGCACTAACTTGAAGAGTTGTTTTCAGCATAGCTTGGAAGGAGAGCTGACCCTGCCTCATATAGGCATGGGCACCAGGAGGCAAGACTCCAACGTTCTTTCTTTTCAGCTCCAGATGCTACAAGGTGGGCGCATAACTGGCTGGCTATCCCTTCTCAGAGTGGTTATTAAGGGTTCACAATCCTGCTGGAAGGGCAGAACAAGTGGGGTTTCGCAGGGGTCTGTTTTGGGACCGGTTCTATTCAATATCTTCATCAACGATTTAGACGATGGCATAGAAAGGACGCTAATTAAGTTTGCAGATGATACCAAGCTGGGAGGGATTGCAAGTGCTTTGAAGGATAGGGTCATAATTCAAAATGATCTGGACAAACTGGAGAAATGCTCTGAGGTAATAGGATGAATTTTAAGGACAAATTGAAAGTTCTCCACTTAGGAAGGAACAATCAGTTTCCCACATACAGAATAGGAAGCGACTGTTTAGGAGGGAGCTCTGAAGAAAGGGATCTAGGGTTCATAGTGGACCACAAGCTAAACATGACTCAATGTGACACTGTTGCAAAAAAAGCAAACATGATTCTGGGAGGCATTAACGGGAGTGTTGTGAGCAAGACACAAGAAGTCATTCTTCTGCTCTATTCTGCCCTGATTAGACCTCAGTTAGTGTATTGTGTTCAGTTCTGGGCACCACATTTAAAGAAAGATGTGGAGAAATAGAAGAAGGTCCAGAGAAGAGCATAAAAAATGTTTAAAGGTCTAGAGAATCTGAGCTACGAGGGAAGACTGAAAGAACTGGGCTTGTTGAGTTTGGAAGAGAGAAGACTGAGAGGGGACATTATATCAGTTTTCAGGTATCTAAAAGGGTGTCACAGAGAGGAGGAGGGAAAATGTTTCTCCTTGGCTTCTGAGGATAGGACAAGAAGCAATGGGCTTAAATTGCAGCAAGCAAAGGTTAGTCTGAACAGTAGGAAAAACTTCCTGATTGTCAGGGCGGATAAACACTGGAATAAGTTGCCTAAGGAGGCTGTAGAATCTCCATCGCTGGAGATATTTAAGAGCAGGTTAGACAGACACCTGTCAGGGATGATCTAGACAGTGCTTGGACCTGCCGTGAGGGCAGGGGACTGGACTCAAAGACCTCTCAAGGTCCCTTCCAGTTCTCATGTTCTATGATCCTTGTTGTTTCATTGATTCCATCACCCTGGTGAGAGTTTGATTTTAGTGATGACTGTTTCTCTGCAAGGAAATCTCAAACTACTCTATGAGGCACAGCCGTGGATACTGGAAGTGCAAGGTTGGTGTCAACAAATCCTGCAGCCATGATGTGCTCTGTGACATTGAGCATGCAGCCTTGGAAGCGAGGTGGTACAAGTTGAATCTCTCTAGTCCGGCAACATTCGTGGTCCGGCATGATTTCAGTGAGCTGGATGTCCACTTACCATGGGTGTGGCCAAGTTTCCCACAGTCCCATAAAGTTTGTTTACAGCCACCAGTCCTGGCTCTCAGGGTTCTGTGCTGTTATTTAGCTCTAACTAGCTGGATGTACCTGGCGTTGCCCGGGAAACTGGAGGAACAAAACTTAGAAAAACAGAAGCTGGTCCTGACAGCCTCCAGCCACACCACAGCTGCCAGGGCCTGACATCTGGCCATTATGGCAGACCCCCATGCTTTTCTACTGCTGCACAAAGCAAAATCTCTGACTCAGAAAAGAGGCATCGCAGTGTTGAGAATCAGAGCTATTTGACTTGGCAAACTTAGATACAAAAGTGACAATAGAAAGTATGTCTCTGTTTTCTTCCCATTGTCTGGGCCAGGGGTTGGCCACATGTGACATCATGCCATAAGTGGCATGCAAGGTGACTTTTTGTGGCACACGCAGCATGGTGTAGGGGCCAGGCAGCCCAGCGAGTGGAGTGGGTGGCATGAACCTGTGCTGGACTCCACCTGCCTGGGGTGTGCAGCTCCCAGGGGCTAAGGGGTTAACACCGGAAGAGGGCAGGACTGCGGCTGCCCCACAGATCGGGGTGGCGCGGCTGGTCACATGCTGCTGCCGCTTCTGTGGGGTGCCAGGGCCCAGGCTAAGCTGCAGCTGCTCCCCATGGGCAGGGTGACCATTCTCCAGAGCCCCACTTCACCCAGCCAGGGACTAGGGGCAGCCCTGGGCTCTGCCTGTTCCAGCCCCGGAGCCGCAGCCTGCAGGTGAGGGGCAAGCCCCCGGGCAAAGGGCGGAGCCAGGCGGGGAAGTGACTATGCCCCCCTGACCCTTCCTCACCCCAGCGCTGCTCCCGGGGGCTGAGAGTCCCAGCATTGCTGCCCTGCCGGTGTGTGTGCTGGGGTCCCAGGGATGTGGGGGCGGGGGCATGAAGGAGGATGCGGGGGCAGGATGGGAAGGGGCAGGGCTTGCACTGAGGGGGATGAGGAAAGTTCAATCTTGGCACGGCACTTCTGAAAGGTAGCCGAGCCCTGGTCTAGGCAGACCCTGTACTGGTTTCAGCTTCCGTCTGAATAGCCACAAGCGATGCTCAGAAGGGACGGTGGCTTTGCGTCTCACCTGAAGTACATCAGGCCTCTCCCCTCTCTTCCTGCACGGCGGCGTAGCCTTGGCCGTGAGCCCGCGTCCTAGGGCAGGAACACACTGAAATGGCTGCCTTGGCACAGCTGCAGAGCTTCAGGGAAGACGCTCTCCTAAGGGCATAGTTCACCCACCTCCCTGCGAGGCAGCAGCATTGTGGGAGGGAGATGCTCCGTCTACAGGTCTACACAGGATTAGCTCCAGGGGTGGTCACACTTATTCTGCAGAAAGTGAGCCTGGTTCCTGCCTCGCTTAACCTGGGAATAACTCCTCATGCAGACAAGCCCTTAACAAGGAGATCTCCTGTCCCTGAGTCTTGTCTGGAGCAGGATGTAAAGGTGTGATGTTGGCACTAGCATGTGCTGACTAGCATGCTTTGTAAGGCTACTGTAGTTTGCCTTTACTATGTGCAGAACTGGCCAAGCGAAAGCGAGTGGGGAGTCTGGGTTTTAACTCTGCCAGCGTAGCACAAACGTGGCCTTGTGCTGGTTGGCCGTGTAAATCCAGTTACTAAAGTAACCTTGGAACTGCTGAAAATCTTAATGGTTATGTACTGGGGGCTACCTGGAAGTGGGGCCAGGAGCAGGTGTACACTGGAAGCTGGTTTATGCCAGCCCCGCTCCCTGGGACCCGGCTGCTGCCCCGTGCTGCGGACTATGATACAGAGCCGCCGCATGGGGCAGCAGCTGGTTCCCCCGGGAGCGGGGACAGTAGCTGGGAGCTGATGTGCATAAGCTGGCTCCCAGTGCACACTGGCTCCCAGCTGCCAGCCCCAGTCCCGTGGAGCTGGCTGCTGCCCTGCACTATGGGCTCCGATCCAGAGCCAGCAGTGTGGGCTGACAACCTCCTCCCCAGGAGCAGGCCCAGCGCCTGTGTGCACCAGGATCTGGCTTCCACACACCAGCTCCCAGCTGCTGGCCTTGATCCCGGGGAGCCTGCTGCTGCCCCGCACCTTTGGCTCCAGTACAGAGCTAGCAGTGTGGGGCGGCAGCCACCTCCCCGGGAGCGGAGCCAAGAGCCGGCGTGTGACTGGGGTGGAAATGGATAAGCTCATGCTCGTCGGTTAACGATTTGAACGGCAACACTCTGACATCCCTAGTGCCGACTAGAATTTTGGAAAGTGTTCACTGGATCATCTAGCAAGGCACCTTTAAGCCCTAGTCACCAGGCAGCCTGAGTTGGTGGCGGTCTAGTGCCCCCCAGTGGCTGTAGGGCGCACTGCGGCAGGAGGCACTGCCATTCACATGTGCTGCCGGCTTGTGTTCCTGTCCACTTGTGATAGTAAAGAGCAGAGACACTTCTCATAAACATGGAAATGTTAGCGCTGGTATCCTGGCCAGCCTCCAGCCTCTCGCTTTTCTAGCTTCCTCCTCCACTTTCTCCGTCCCCTCCCCCACCAGACAGGACACTGGGCTAGATGGACCTTTGTTCGGGCTGCTCTTACATTCACCCCAGCTGCCGTATGACAACAAGCTGTTAAACTTGTTTCCCCCCAAGGTGGTTATGTAGCACTGTCTGATAAAATCATTCATTGTATATTAGTGTGCGGTGTGCCTTGGATCCGTCATGATGCAAGGTGATGTGTAAGTGGAAGATCATTTCAATGATCAGGAATGAAAACGTCCTTTGTCATAATAATGAACCGAAGGAAATATCCCTGCATTTCCCCGGGACAGAAGAAAGAAGTAAGGTAACCAAAAGGGTCTTTGCTATGGCTGTGATTCTACTCCCTGTTCTTTGGGTTACATGGGATTGCTTACAGCTGTGCCCAAAAGGAGTGTGAGAACTCTGGGCGGGTGAAAGCATGCATGGCGTGTGTATGGTACACAACTAATCTAGCCTGACGTTTGCCGTCCATCAAAGGAAGCAGGAAGATAATAAGCAGTGCCTTTTGTGCACTCCGGCCTTCTCTCTTCAGTCATGAAGATAAATGTCAGGCATCAGGTGTCATTTATGTACAGCCTTCCACTGGCAAAGGAAAGAACTACAGCCGAGCACCATGCTCAAAGGGACATTTGCCCATCTAATGTCCCCAAACCAATATGATTCTCCACCAAAAAGTGACTGCCCCAGATTCTCTCCTGCACTGAAGTCTGCTTGGTGGTGGGTGATGAAGGGCAATTCAAGGGGCTGGTTACAATTCCCTAATTCTCCACTTAGCTGAGCTCTTGCCCCTGCTATATGTTAGAGGAGCTCTGTGACTGATCTAGGTCCCAGCAGGTGACTGTGGTCTGCAAGGACCATGCAGTAGCTGTAGTGGTCTGGCATGGTGTCTCTGTTCTCCCTGTACCATTATAACAAAGGGCCGAATGGTGTGTGTGTGTGTGTGTGTGTGTGTGTGTGTGTGTGTTTCTCTCTGTAGAATGGACAGTATCACCCTCTGACATAAGTGTTTTGGGACTCTGTTTCCCAAGCATTCTCAGATCCGTAGCTGGAAGGATAAGTGACAGTTATTACTAATCGTATTTACTCATAAGCCGAATTTTGTGGTTTAAAAAATGCCGCAATAAAGAGCAGGGGTTGGCTTATGAATGGGTCATTGCATTTTACCAATTTTTTTTACCTTTGGGGGGGTCAGCAAACTTCAGTTCCCAGCCCAGCAGGGCAAACCACTGGTGTGTCCATAGGCACAGAGCCCCGTGGCTCCCAGTGGCTGCTGTTCGTTGCTCCGGGTCAATGGGAGTGATGGAAAGTGGCAGCCAGAACATCCCTTGGTCCACGCTGCTTCCTGCAGCTCCTATTGGCTGGAAACAGAGAACAACAGGCAATGGGAGCTGAGAGGCTCCGTGCCTATAGACATTCCAGGTAAGCAAAAGGTGCCAATGTGCCTACAGCTTGCGCTGACGAACGGGACGGTAAGTTTGCAAACTGCCAATATAGAGTCAGCTTATGAACGGTCATTGCAATTTTTACATTTTTTTTTAACTTTGGGGAAGGTCAGTTTATGAATGAACAGGTTTATGATCGAGTATAATTTGGGTGCAGCTATACTCCCCGACACACCACAAAATACTTTTCGGAGGGACGGCAGATCTTAAGCACGTGAAGGACAGGTGGGGACAAGGGGAGATTCAAACAGAGTGAGAAGTGAGAAGGAATTTTATTTGCCAATCAAGCATCTGCCCCACGTCCACTGCACCACGACAGGCAGTCTCCTTCCCTCGGCAGGATAAAGTCAGGCAGAACTTGGGTAAGAAAAGGACATTGGAGTGGTTTTGTCGTACAAAACTCTCTCAGGGAGGCAGACAGGAGGGTGGGCTTCCTGTCAGTGTAGGGAGTTCTGCCAATGAAGCTGTTAGCTGGCATGCCATCAGATAGCCATTGGATATCGATAATTCTTTATCAGGTAATGGATGATTGTTTGAAGATGAGCAAGAGGGATTTCCCTTGAAATCAACTCTCAGCTCCCTAAGCCGTGACTGTCCTGTCAGCAATTTCATTTTAATACCCCAAGAAATGCCCATGCTGAAACGCTAAGCCCAGCGAAGTCAATGGAAAACTTCCAACAGGGCCCTGATTTCACCCAAGCCTACAACTATCTTTTGTGTCTTAATTATTCACATCAGGGCTAAGATTTTCACAGCTTCCTGGTGATGTTTGCTTGGATGCCTGATTCCCCCTAGTCAAGATTGAAAGGAAGTCGTAGAATCATGGAATCATAGAGCTGGAAGAGACCTCAGGAGTCATCAAGTCCGGCCCCCTGCCCAAGGCAGGACCAATCCCAACTCCATCATCCCAGCCAGGGCTTTGTCAAGCTAGGACTTAAACACCTCTAGGGATGGAGATTCCACCCCCTCCTTAGGGAACCCATCCCAGTGCTTCACCACCCTCCTAGCGAAATATTTTTTCCCAATATCCAAGCTAGACCTCCCCCACTGCAACTTGAGACTATTGCTCTTAGTTCTGCCATCCGTCAATACTGTGAACAGCCTCTCTCCATCCTCTTTGGAACCTCCCTTCAGGAAGTTGAAGGCTGCTCTCAAATCCCCCCTCACTCTTCTCTTCTGCAGACTAAATAAAACCAAATCCCTCAGCCTCTCCTCGTAGGTCATGCGCTCCAGCCCCCTAATCATATTGGTCGCCCTCCACTGGACCCTCTCCAATGCGTCCACATCCTTTCTATAGTGGGGGGCCCAGAACAGGATGCAGATCTGGCCTCACCAGAGCCGAATAAAGGGGAATAATCACTTCTCTAGGTCAGACACAAATCTGGTCCAACTCCCTCAGTACCCTCAGCTGCATTAAATCAGGCTCCATAGATTTGTGTATGTTTAGCTTTTCTAAATAGTTCTAACTTGTTCTTTCCTGGGAAGGAGGTGGACACCCCTTGGATATGGGAAAGTCAGTGGATGTGATATACCTTGACTTTAGCAAGGCTTTTGATACGGTCTCCCACAATATTCTTGCCAGCAAGTTAAGGGAGAATGGATTGGATAAATGGACTGTAAGATGGATAGAAAACTGGCTAGACCGTCGGGCCCAACGGGCAGAGATCAACGGTTTGATGTCAGGTTGGCTGTTGGTTTCTAGCAGAGTGCCCCAGGGATCAGTTCTTAGACCAGTTTTGTTCAACATCTTTACTAATGACCCGGATAAAGGGATGGGTTGCACCCTCAGCAAGTTTGCAGATGACACTAAGCTAGGAGGAGAGGTAGATACACTGGAGGGCAGGGATAGGGTCCAGAGTGACCCAGACAAATTGGAGAATTGTACCAAAAGAAATCTGATGAGGTTCAACAAGAACAAGTGCAGAGTCCTTCACTTAGAAGAATCCCAAGCACAGTTACAGGCTGGGGACTGAATGGCTAAGTAGCAGTTCAGCAGAAAAGGACCTGGGGATTCCAGTGGATGAGAAGCTGGATATGAGTCAACAGGGCTCCCTTGTAGCCAAGAAGGCAAATGGCATATTAGGTGCATTAGGAGGAGCATTGTCAGCAGATCCAGAGAAGTGATTATTCCCCTTTATTTGGCACTGGCGAGGCCAGATCTGGAGTATTGCATTCATTTCTGGTCCCCCCAATTATAGAAGGAATGTGGATGCATTGGAGAGGGTCCAGCGGAGAGCAACCAAAATCATTAGGGGGCTAGGGCACATGACCTACGAGGAGAGGCTGAGGGATTTGGGCTTATTTAGTCTGCAGAAGAGAAGAGTGAGGGGGGATTGAGAGCAGCCTTCAACTTCCTGAAGGGGGTTCCAAAGAGGAAAGAAGAGAGAGGCTGTTTTCAGTGGTGATGGATGGCAGAACAAGGAGCAATGGGCTCAAGGTTGCATTGGGGGAGGTCTAGGTTGGAGATTAGCAAAAACTGTTTCCCTGGGATGATGGTGAAGCACTGGGCTGGGTTCCCTGGGGAGGTGGGGGTATCTCTATGCCTAGACGTTTTTAAGTCCCAGCTTGACAAAGCCCTGGCTGGGTTGATCGAGTTGGGATCGGTCCTGCCTTGGGCAGGGGGCTTGGCTCAGTGACTCCTGAGGTCTCTTCCAGCCTTAGGATTTCATGAAAAAGAATTATTACTCACTGTTTCTCAGTTGATTTGCTTTTGTTGTGTGGATGCTAAAACATGCCCCAAGGGAAAAGTCTTAAAATACTTTATCGAAAGGGTTTCATTCCCCTTCTCTGACTGGTGACACCTCCCACTTATTAAGACGTAAGTGGTGAATCAGCCTTCAGCTGGCACCTTGCATGTAGTTAATGTTCACCCTACTGGCCGTACAGGGCTTTGACGACCTTTGAAGAAAGGTGCAGTGTCGGAAGTATTACTGTTATCCACGGCAATTCCAGGTTTTGTTCAGTTAGACGTGTCTGTGCATGAGCTGCAATCAGATTTCAGCTGCCTTCTTGGAACTTTGCAAACTGATGGTTTCACTCGTCAAGGAAGGGAAATAAATCTTTAGGTGCTATTCTTTCAGTGCCCACGTTGGGAACTTAAATGATACGTAGGCCTCATGATAGCCCCTCTGCGTGGGGGGGAATTTTACCCAATAGCTATATCACCAACTCAAATCATTCAAAAATCATAAGTCAAGGCCCCTAAAACCATGATTTTTTTAAATACACATTGGGTCCTTTTTATTTGCCTTCTGGTGTTTGAGCCTCTTGGGGATACATTTTCAAGTCTTTCTCTCCAGCAATGAGGACTTAGAATTATTTATTTTTCTTTAGAGGAAATGGACATTATTCTGTGATCACGTGACTCCAGATGCTGGGGCCTGGCGACAAACACGAAATATTGCAAGAGTTGGCAACATGGTGATAGTGAATTGGGCTTCCTGGAAAATCTGTGAACTGAAGAATTGATTCCTAATGCTGTTGTACACATGGCTAACAGGGAAAGGGCCCGATCCTGCAGTCCTTACTCACGGGTACTCACAAGAAGGCCAAAAGAAGTCGAGGGAGGGGATGGAAAGGAAGAAAGATGGAGTGAAGGTGTGAACAGCTGGAAAAAGGACAGAAAGAGAAAGCCGAGCCTTTGTGTTGGTTCACTGGCTGACTGGGAAGAGGCTTTGGGATTGATTTAGTGAGACCGGTTCCTGTACCTGCTATTCTACTGGGTCAGGGAAGAGGGAAGCCAGCCAGCTATGGCAGTAATATGGGTACAGCTGCCTCTTCAGATTGTGCCACTTTGGCTAAAGCAGCATTAAAGCAACATAAAATGAAAGCATGTGTGTGAGAGAGAAGTAAAATGACTTTAATTCGAAGATAGAGGACATAAAAAAAAGCACCGATTTGGGTTCTTTTATTCATTACTCACCATAAAAGGCCCAGACTGCGTTGCCAATGGCTTTAAAATCCAAGACCCTATTAAAGCCTTTTCTTGCTAGTAACTCAGCACTTGGAAACTCACTTAGCGCAAAAGAAGGGGGGTTAGGGAAAAAAAAGCCAATTTAATCAAGGGGAGACTTAGAGCAAAGAGCAGTGCTGATCTTGCCTTTCTGCAGGGAAAGCTTTTAGGATCAAACAGCTTAGACTGCCTCTTTGCCTAAAGAAACGCCTGCGGAATCGGCAGCGCCACACCGCCTCCTGCCAGGGAACTGCTCCGTTTCCAGCTCCTCCGGAAAGGGCACCGTCCCCCATTCCCAGGCATTAAACTAGGATTTATTCCTGCTGCTTGCAGAAGCCCGCGGCTTGGGACGGTGTCTTGAATGAAAGATGAGATCGGAGAGGGAGAGAGATGCCGATAAATGGAATGGATAAAGCCTGCAGAGAGAGAGAGAGAAAGGTGCTTAGGATAAGTCCCCTTATGATAAATAGCAGCCTTATTTCTTGCCATTTGAAGTTCATGCTGGGGTGTAAGGAAAGAAGTGGCTGTGATCAAGCCAGACTAGATCTGGCCCGGTTAGTGCATAGTCCGGACTCCAAGGGCAAACCCTGCAGGTGTCTGTAAGTCCAATAGGTGTCACTTTTTTCCTCTGAGTCCATCCTAATGGCTCACTCCCTAGGCCAGCCCGCTCTGTGTACTGCTGCAGATGTCTCCCGTTTCCAGCCCTGCAGGCACTGCCCACTGTCCGGCTCAGATGAGAGTTGTAATTAAAAGAGCTTTTCCCCGAGACCCGATGACTTATTGATTTGTGTGTGCGTGTGTCTGTTTCTCACTCCCCAGGGAAATAGAAGAAACCATTCATTTTAAACGTGAGACCTGGGCAAGAGGCAGCGACTTGCTCCCGGTTCCATCCCTCGCTCTCTTGTTCTCCCGTGGCAGGCTGTGCTCTGGGAGGAGCAAGGAGCTCACTGAGAAATCTTTGCCGTGACATCTTGGGGAATCTCATGCACCTGCACATTTGCCGCCTCCACTCTTCCACTTGCCCTTCAACACACGGTTAACACGCGGCGGCCGGGATCTGTCTCACAACATTCTGAACAAGGGCACTGGGGCAGCCATGTTTGGATGGCAGGATGAAAGTGTATTTTGGACATTGCCGAGGGAGAAAAACGTTTCCTGCCGGTGTGACTGGGCCCTTCCTTCTTGTCTAAGGGCATGTCCAGACTACATGCCTCTGCCAACAGAGGCATGTAAATTAGACATACCGACATAGTCAATGAAGCGGGAATTTAAATATCCCCCGCTTCATTAAAATAAAAATGGCTGCCGCCTTGTGCCAGATTGTCGGCACTACGCAGCAAAGACACAGATTGGTCTACAGGGAAGGCCATTGTCAACCAATCCTGTAAACCTTGTTTCACGAGGCATAAGGGATTGGTCGATAACGGCTTTCCCTGTCAACCGATCTGCGTCTTCACTGCCAACAATCAGCTGAGTTGGCACAAGGCGGCGGCCATTTTAATTTTAATGACGCGGGGCATATTTAAATCCCCGCTTCATTGACTATGTCAGTATGTCTAATTTACGTGCCTCTGTCGGCAGAGGCATGTAGTCTAGACATACCCTAAATGTCCTTCTCAAAGTTGCTCCGTGGATGCCTTTGCTCAAGCTTACAAAGGTTGTGATCAGCTCATTTTTAAAGAGTCTAAGTAGGACTCAGGCCTTGTGTTAGAAAATAAAAACATAAGTAGGGCCATACTGGGTCAGACTAAAGGTCCATCTAACCCAGTATCCTGTCGACCAATGCCAGAAACCCCAGAGGGCATGAACAAAACAGGGAATTGTCAAGCGATCTATCTCCTGTCACCCATGCTCTGACAAACATTCCTACCCATCCTAGCTAATAGCCATTGGCAGACCTATCCTCCAAAGAGTATCTAGCTCTTTTTGTGAAACCTGGTATAGTCCTGGCCTTCACAACATTCTCTGGCAAGGAGTTCCACAGGTTGACTGTGCGCTGTGTGAAGAAATACTTTCTTTTGTTTGTTTTAAATGTGCTCCCTGTTAATTTCATTTGGAGACCCCAAGTGCATTGAACTTCTGCATAATTGTGACCTTCTCCCTGCCCCAACTATTCCAGGAGCAAGAGAAATAGATAGATGCCAACAGGCCATGAATAAATTCAAGCTGGACATTAGAAGAAGGTTTCTAGCCATCAGAGAGTTGAGGTTCTGGAAAGGATTCCCCACAGGAGTTGTGAGGGTAAACTTAAAAGCATCACTGGGTTCAAAAAAGAATTCGATCAGTTTGTGGAGAACCCGAGGCTGGCTAGACGAACCACTGATCTGAGCCAGGGTGGCCATTCTTAAGTTCTTCTTGTGAATTAGTTTCAAGAAACAGCTGAACAGTGTTATGAGGGAGGGGCTGGTTGTGATGGTCAGGGGCGGGACTCAACAGCCCCGTGGCTTCACGTTTACGTATATTCCTGACAGCACGTGCACTTCATGGTTACCGTTAGTCAGTGGCGGGAGTTCGATGCTGGGAGGCGTTGGCTTGGTTTGGTTTTTTTAATCTTCTTCCTCTGCAGCATCAGGGATGGTGGCCACTGGAGAATAGGACATGGGCGGAGAGGGGCCCGTGCTCCTAAATAACACTGAGTGATATCTGGTACAGGGGCATGGTTAGCTGGTTCTGGCTAATCGACATACGAAGAGTTGGAAAGGAATTCCCCCCCCCCCCAGTCAGATTGTCAGTGTCAGGGGTTTTCTGCCTTCTTCTGCATCTTGTGGTGTGGGTCCCACACTGGGATTATCAGGGTAGAGCTCACTTAACCCTTTCCCTGCTGCAGGGGCTTGCCCACTGAGCACTTTGCTTTCTCTTGCTCTCCCTGTGGCATATAATCGTCCGGTCCCTTGTGGGCCTCATTCACTTGAGTCTAATTACAGTTGTTGGATTTAGTGTGAAGGTGCTGGCTGGCGTTGGTGCTCGGTGATATATAGGAGAGCGGATTAGATGATGTAGTGGTTCCTTCTGGCCTTATATTGTATGACTCTCTTGTCTAGCTGGAGGGGAGCTAGCTATTAGTAATCAATCTCATACCTCCCTGAGGCTGGCAGTCATGGGCAGATACAAGAATTCATTCCGGGCCGATATAGGAAGCAAAAAATTTCCTTTATGTTCTAAGATTCCTAAAGCAACAGAAGCTACTGCCCAAAACACAGGCCACCATATTCAAGGCTGGACAGACACTGAGCTATGTGGCCAGAGGGTTTTGCTGAGGGCTGACTGCAGGCACCGGGGACTGCATTTCTGGAAGCCAAAAAGGAAGGAAAGAGTCTGGAGAAAACTAGAGAGAATTTAGTAATAGGTACCTGAGAGAAAGCCGACAGAATTTTAGGAGCAGAGTGCTGGCTGGAAAGAGGCTTGGAATTGAAACTTTCCTCCTATTGTTTGATTCCCACTGTGTTCAGGGAATCAGAAATGTGTGTACATTTTTTGTAGAGCAACTAGGATTGCTTCGAATATCTGACACTACCATCAACTTCTCTTCCTAATGGAAACAGCCTTTAAGGCCCTAAATATTGTCTAACGCGGTGAAATAACTGTCTGGGGTGTTTATGCCCTACTCATCACCATGGTATGTCTATAAGACAACAGACAGCTTCACAGTTCAATCCTAACATTAATAAAAGGAATGCCCACATCTTTGCCATTTTCCCAATAAACAGGAGGGTACAATGTTGACAATGGAGTTTTGGCAGCTTTGGCCATGGAGGGAGGAGTGATTCATGCTGTAAAATCAATAAAATCACAAAAGTTAAAAATAAATGTCTAAACTTTCCTGCTTGTAATAATATGGAAGGCAATGTCTAGACTGCAGGTTTCTTTTGGAAGAAGCTTTTCCGGAAGAGATCTTCCGAAAGAGATCGTCTACACAGAAAAAGCGCATCGAAAAAGTGATGTGATGTATTCAAGCTGTGATTGCTATGAATGGAATGTGCTTTTTCCTCTTTCCTCTTCTTTAGAAAGAACTCCCTCATGCCCGTCCACGCATGCCTTTTTCTGAAAGTGCTCTTTTGGAAAAAAGCTTCTTCATTGTAGAAAGAGGATTACCGTGGTCATAAAAAAAATCCCTTTGTTCTTTTGTTTTTTTTTTTCAAAAGAACGTGATTGCAGTGTGGAAGTAAGTGAAGTTTTTTTGGAAAATTGGCTGTTTTTCCAAAAAAACTCTGCAGTGAAACTTTGCGGTTCTGCTGAACTCTGCAGTTCTGCTGAAAATTCAAAAGCTCCAAAAATGGTCCTCAGAATCTCAGTACTAAGATAAATATTCCCCAAGAAATACAAAGGAGGAGAAGGATAACTCTTAGCATCTACTTGAGCGCTGGTTTTTTGTTGAGCAATCTAGAGAATCTGTTCTGTGATGGAGACGGCTCATAGAAAGGAAGTGTGGTGGCAGATGTCTTCGTGTGAAGCCTAACCGCCTTGTGGAAGATCTTGGACAAGTTATTTGGGGATTTACCCTGTTACAGTTGGGCAAGCCATGAAATCCAGATATTGTTGTACTTGGCTTAGGGTCGCATTATTTCCGCTTAACAACGCTTTGTCCTTAACTAAAGCCTGAACAAGCGTTCCTAAAGAATTAACTTTAACCAGCTGTATTTTGACAGTTCTTTCTTGAGCTCTCTGATGGTTTCTGCTGAGGGCTCTGCTTTGCTCCGAGATCTCTGCAGAGCACCCATTTCCCTAGAAAGACTTGCTTCCATGTTATGTAGCTCAGCAGTAAGGAAATCCCTGCTTTGGCAGACAGGACTCAGAAACTGCCCCTAATATCATCCCTAGATAAAAGTCTGCTGCTCAGCTTCCAGTTGACTCAAGCGATAGCTGGACGAGGGATTTCAGGTCATGCAGAATTCAGAAATGGGTCACTTCTGCTGAAGAAGGGGCGGTGGTAGAGGTTATAACAGCTAGTGAAACTGCTTCGCAAATTGGAGTGAAAACCAATTTTGAGAAGTCGGAACTCCCCACAGAGTAGCAATTCTGAATATCGATGGCACTCATTTTGAACTCTCTGCAGCAGAGACTTTTGTGTTTGCATAGTGCTTAGGAGAATGAGCCTCTAATCCCTGTTTGGGATGTTTTATGGCAGCTAAAATAAAATTGCTCATAAATAATAGTTATTAATAGCTTATGTTCTTTTGCTTTTTTTGCATTTGACTCCATTTCAGCAATTAAAATAGACACTAGTGAGATACAGAGGTACATTTGTCAGTTTCCCTTCTTGTTGCTGATCAATTTCTGGCTGCCTAGTACTAGCATTGTAGTGTCTTCTTTAACATCATCCACTACCACCACCAAAAAAGTTTGTAATGGGATTAACAAATCATAGAAAAATATATATTTCCAAACCTAAATTTTGCACGGAAGCCAACCTTATAATGGTCTTTTAATTGTCCCATTCTTGCTATCCTTTTATCTGATAACTGAAGAAAGAGGCACACCCTTTAGCACACATGTACCAGGACAAAGTGGGTGAAAATCATGCCTTCAAATCATACGCTCTGTGTTAAGCTCTTAAATCCTCCAAATTAGGGTTATAAAATCCCATTTAAAATGTTAACCTGTTAAACTGTTTTGATAGGATAACCGTCTTGTGAATAAGGAAGAAGTGGTAGACATGATATACCTAGACTTTAGTAAGGCATTTGATATGGTCTTGCATGATATTCTTATCAATAAAATAGGCAAATACAACTTAGAAGCGGCTACTATAAGGTGGGTGCATAACTGGCTGGATAACTGTTCTCAGAGAGTAGTTACAGTAAAACTCCAATAGTCTGGCACCCAATTGTCCCGCACTCCGAATAGTCCAGCATCAAAATGGCAAGCGCTCCTGACAGAACCGGGACAGAACCCCGAACCGCTCAGGTCAGCCTCTCTCATGTGGATTACAGCAGGGAGGGGAGGCTCTGGGAAAGGGGAGAGGGATTGGGTTACGCACAGCATCCCAGCCAGCTCATTGAAAAGCCGGCTGCTCAGCGCATGTGCCCCAGTGCCTGGAGGAAGATGCGCGTCTGTACCGGTGGCTCCAGGACCTGAGCATAAGGTTGGGGGGCGCGGGAGGGAGATTGGGTTGGGAGTATGCAGTACCTCCTGATACTCCGGTATATCCGATAAGCCGGCACCATATAGGTCCCAAAGGTGCCGGATTATTGGAATTCTACTATATTAACGGTTCACAATCCTGCTGGAAGGGCATAACAAAGGGGTTCCACAGGGGTCTGTTTTGGGACCGGTTCTGTTCAATATCTTCATCAATTATTTAGCTATTGGCATAGATTATATGAAGCTGGGAGGGGTTGCAAGTATTTTGGAGGACAGGGTCATAATTCAAACTGGTCTGGAGAAATGGACTGAGGTAAATAGGATGAAGTTTAATAAGGACAAATGCAAAGTGCTCCACTTAGGAAGGAACAATCCAACTCACACATACAGAATGGGAAGCGACTGTCTAGGAAGGAGTCCTGCAGAAAGGGATCTAGGGGTCAGAGTGGACCACAAGGTAAATATGAGTCAACAATGTGATGCTGTTGCAAAACAAGCAAACATGATTCTGGGTGGCATTAACAGGAGTACTGTGAGCAAGACACGAGAAGTCATTCTTCTGCTCTACTCTGCACTTATTAGGTCTCAATTGGAGTATTGTGTCCAGTTCTGGGCAGTGATTTTCAGGTATCTAAAAGGGTGTCACAAGGAGGATGGAGAAAAGTGTTCTCTTTGGTCTCTGAGGACAGGACAAGAAGCAATGGGCTTAAACTGCAGCAAGGGAGGTTTAGGTTGGACATTAGGAAAAACTTCCTAACTGTCAGGATGGTGAATCACTGGAATAAGTTGCCTAGGAAGGTTGTGGAATCTCCATCACTGAAGTTATTTTGGAGCAGGTGAGATAGATGACTATGAGGGATGGTCTAGACGGTGCTTGGTCGCGCTGTGAGGGCAGGGGACTGGGCTCGATGGCCTCTCAAGGTCCCTTTCAGTTCTAGTGTGCTATGATTCTATGATCTGACTGGTTAATCAGCCTCCCGCAGCTTGATGCAGTGGGCCTGGCCAGGCTGGACCAGCCCCCTGCTTGCGATGTGGTTGTGACAGCGCGTCGGGGTTTTCCCGTCTCCTGCACCCCCATAATGGTACGGACAGACTCCCCCAGCCAGTAGAACAGAGGGAGTTTATTGCTTCTCCAGGATACAGCACAGCACAGATGGAATCTGGTTCCAGGATGCCTCAGCCCCCCTTGAGATGGGGGAGCCTGGGCCCCTAAATCCCAGCCTGTTGCCTAGGCTGCTTCCTCCATGATACCAGCCAGAAACTAACTAACTCACTTCCAGCCCTGCACCCAGCCACGGGCGGCATTCCACCTTCCTTTGTTTCTCTCCCTGGGGGGTAACTGGTCGGACAGGTTGGGAGACCCTTGCCTAGTGACTCATCCCCTGTCCTGCTGGGCCGTGCTACAGACAGCAGCCAGTGGGGGTCACCCACAGCCCCAGCATAGCAACCAGCAAGGTACCCCCACTACATCACAGTGGTGCAGCATGAGCTGGAGCTGTTCTGGCTGGGCCAGGCAGGGCCTATCAAATTGTGGTGTGGGTGGTGCTGGGGGACTGCTCCGGCTTGGCCAGGCACCCATTAACCCGTTACTGGTGAGTATCAGCCAGCAAGGATGATGCTTACCAGTTACTCGGTTACCCATTTACATTCCTACTCCAAATAGCTTTAAGTGGTACTTAAATCACACCCAAGTCTTGTTCTAGCCCCTATCCCCAGGGGTGTATTTGCCCAGTCAGGTCCGGCCAGCCCACTTCATCCTGCTGGTGCCTTGACAGACTTGACTTTCTTGCTCCAGTAAAACTGCTGAGCTCAGAACTGAGAATTGATTCCAAGTATGCATGCATGAAAAGCTGAAGGGAGAGAGAGAGAGAGAGTGTGTGTGTGTGTGAGTGTGTGTGTGGGTGTGTGTGTGTGTCTGTGTGTGGAGGATGACAAAAGCAGAGCAAAACAAAAGCCAAACACAAAACCCCTGCCCCTGTGTTATTAAGATTTTAGATATACAGTTTTGATAAAAGCTTGCAAGTGGTGAATTTGCTATCAAGCCTAATGCAGCATGGCAGATTTTGTCTGAGTTGCAAAGGATCACATTTTCAGCTCCTGTGAGGCGGGGAAGTGGACTCAATAAGCTATTTTCCACATCCATGATCTGTTCCCAAAAAAAGAAAAGGAAGAAAAAGACAACCTTTTTTTTCTTTCTTTTTTAAATCTCACTCTGATGTTGAATGCATCTGCTGTGAACTTTATTGCCTGATAAGTTGTGTGTTAAGCACAAGTGATACCATAGAATCTATTGGGGCTGGGTGCATGGAGATATAGTGTTGAAGACTTCTGATTTTTATATTAATGATCTATCAATATTTGTTGGTAGAATTAATATCACTGCTGGATTTTAGCACTGTGCTAAATCTGCAAGACTTTCCTGCTAAAATGAATGGTTGCCGGGGTAAGACATATGATATTTGTCTGAATTTGCAATGAACGTTTAATGTCTTTTTTCTGGTATCTTTGGAGTTCCCATTACTGATATTAAGCAAAAATTGATTTCTTCCTTCTCAGTTTCAAGATTTATTGATACAAAGGAAATTATTGACAGGGGTGAAGTTATGGTCAGCATAGGGTTGATTTTTTACAAATGCTGATTGAAACAAGTCAATACCTGTTTAATTAAAGCCCAGTAAAATGCATGTTATTTTACCAAATTTCACTTTCGTTACTGTCTGAGAGTTGACAATAAAGAGCTCAGAGTTTTCTCAAATGTATTCAATGTTTTAAATGATGTGACCAACCGTTTTAGTGAATAATGCTCATCCTTGAAAAATTCCTTGAATTTTTGAAACATGAGCAGTTTCCAGTGAATGGCTGAGTCCAATGGTGTGTTTTTCTTCCCTAACAGAATGAGCATACATAGGATCCTACCAAATTCACGGCAGTGAACAATGTGTCATGGACTGTGACATCAGGTCTTCCCCCATAAAACGTGGTTTGGTGTGCTTTTACCCAGTACTATACAATTTCAGGGGGGAGACCAGTGTTTTTCAACTTGGGGGTCTTGGCCCAATAGGGGGTTGTGGGGGAGGGGTTGTAAGGTCATTCTGAAAGTCTCAGAGTGGTAGATGCATCAGTCTGTAACTTTAAAAACACCTTAAAGACTAACACACAGACACAAATATATAGATGTATAGTATCATGAGCACTCCTGGACAAAACCTTCTTCCTCAGCTGAGCTTGAGTGGAGAAAAAAATGGGGACCTTCAGAGTATATAACAGAAAAAGAAGGGAGACTCGAAAGGAAAAAAAACCAAACCTGTCAATTGTCGTGCCAGTGCTAATGAGGCTAATTGAGTGCGCTGGAAATGTCCCATACTTAGCTTTTGATGCCAAAGGGGTGTTGAATGTAAGGAAAGCTGGTTTTATAATGGGCCATTCAGTTCAAGTCTTTGTAGGGGAACATTTTAGCCTGCCTAGGGAACATTGTAACCTGCCCGAGCACTTATTAATGGATTTAAAAGTAGCCCTTCTTCTACAAAGGAATTTTGCAAACTAACTACAGAGAGAGAGAGAGAGAGAGAGAGTACAGAATTGAGCTTCATATGCAAATTTGCTACCTTCTCCCTTGGTCTGAACTGGAGGGTATCTGAATCCTCTCCCTGACACCCCCACAATAAACTGGTGATCCCCCACACAACTCCTTGTTGGGTCAGGACCCCTACAGTCACAGCACTATGAAACTGCAGATTTAAATAGCTGAAATCATTAAATGTGTTATTTTTAAAATCGTATGATCATGTGTGGGAGGCAGCTGTCTCAGCCAGGCAAGAGCAGGGCTAAGGGCAGCGTTGGAGAGGCTGCATAATGCTCTGGCCCATTAGGAAAGAGCTTCTTGAAAGCCAATCAAGAGAAGGCTTGCTGAAGCAAACCACACACAAAGGGCTGCTTAGCAGAGCAGTGAGTCTGTCTCTCTAAAGAGGACTGGCTGCCAAATTTAGAAAAGGAGACTGAGGGGGGATATGATAGAGGTCTATAAAATCATGAGTGGTGTGGAGAGGGCCGATAAAGAAAAGTTATTTATTAGTTCCCTAAATAGAAGAACTAGAGGACACCAAATGAAATTAATGGGGAGCAGGTTTAAAACTAATAAAAGACAGTTCTTCTTCACACAGCGTGTAGTCAACCTGTGGAACTCCTTGCCAGAGGAGGCTGTGAAGGCTAGGACTATAATAGAGTTTAAAGAGAAGCTAGATAATTTCATGGAGGTTAGGTCTATAAAAGGCTATTAGCCAGGGGATAAAATGGTGTCCTTGGCCTCTGTTTGTCAGAGGCTGGAGAGGGATGGCAGGAGACAAATCGCTTGATCATTGTCTTCGGTCCACCCTCTCTGGGGCACCTGGTGCTGGCCACTGTGGGCAGACAGGATTCTGGGCTAGAAGGACCTTTGGTCTGACCCAGTACGGCCGTTCTTATGTTCAAATTGGATGCCACAGTCTAGAAGCAACAGGGCTCTGGATGGTGGAGGCACTGCTAGTAGAAGGCCCCCTGGTGGGACTGGAGAGCTAATTCCCAACAAGACCAGCAGGGGGCTCCATGGTGATAGGTCGCGCCCCCCGTTATATCATGAAATTGACCAAAATGGACCATGAATTTGGTAGAGGCCTCGGTATAACCGTAGGTTGAGTTACCAAAGCAAACACTCACAAGACACGTACTCGAGTACATGTGCCCACCAGATGATAGTGCCTCGGGCCTATCTGTTACTTTGTCACTTTCCGGCTGTTAGGACCCAGGATTTTTCTCATTCATGGAACCATTTGAATTTGGGCTACAGTGGACTCAGTATTCTCAACGAACCACTCACTGCTGATGTGGGTTCATGCTTCACCTTCTGTAATTCCAGCCCGAGAACTTGAGAGACTTGAACCCCGACGCGTCCACCTCCCTGTGCCACGCAAATGCTGCCAGGGCATCCCACGCCGGCTGTCCCCCATTAATCCCACCTCCAGCACCCTCGAGTGGCTCTCTCTCTGTTTCTCCTACAGCCTTGCTAGTGCATTCCCACCATTGCCGCTAGGGATGTGAATGGTTAACGGGTCAAGCTGACGGGTTAAGATGAACTGATGGGGGCTGGAGCAGCTCCCTGCCTGCCACGGTCCTGGGAGCCCTGCACGTAGGGGCTGCTCCCATGTCCCAGTCGGTGCAGCCTGTGTCCACGGCAGACCCAGGTGCGCCACTGGCAGGGTTTGTTCTATCCCAGCCAGTGCAGGGGAGGGGTGTGCCAGCAGGTGGGACCCCACCCTGCCTTTTAAGCAGTTAACCAATTAAACGGGAGTTTACATCCCTGTGGCCACCCCCCGTAGCTCTCCGGTGACTTCAGTGCTGCCCTGCGACTCCTCAGGCCTCATAGTGCCGGCCCAGCTGGAGGAGAGGCTGGTGACCGTGCTGGGGAATGAAAGACGGATACCACCAAACTCTCTGCATTTGGGAATTGCACTGAGCGCCGAGGCCCTCTCAGTTCTCGGGTGCCCCTGTAGAACTAATACTCAGGATCCATCTTGTTTGGTGCCTTGTTCCTGCCCTACGTGCCATTCCCCTGCGCTGTGCTGCTCTCTGCGGCGTCTCAGCGTAGGGCGACCCTACGTTCCATTTGGGCCAAGACAAGCCCTGTCTTGGCTTTTTCGGCAGAAATGAGCAAGTGTCCCATTCGCTGTTCATGGCTCGCACCCAGGACAAATTGCCACTTTTGTAACATGTGCCGGGGTGGGGTGGAGAGAGAGTGGATGAGCAGCGATGCCAGTTTCCCCTGGCGGGAAAGGGGCAGGCAGGGCTCAGGAGAGCGGTGACCCCAGCCCGGCATGCAGGGGACAGGCCTGGGCCAGCCCTGCACATGTCCTGTTTTCCCTTTGGTGAATATGGTCACCCTATGTCTGTGCTGGAAAGTCCCATACGTTTTCCTTTGCTGAGTTCTCTTGAATAGAGTGCTATGCTGCCACTGTGGGACTCTGGCCAAGGTGTGTCTGTGTTTAGAAACTATAAAGTTTATCCAGGTGGGACATTCCTAGCGGAATTTGACCCACTAACAGGACCTTTTAAGAGACGGGCACTTCTCTGCTTATTCCAGGCCAGTAAGACATTTTTTTCGTATTTTCTAGCTCCGTACGTTTGTCTCGTCCTCCCAGATGCAGAAGGCTCTTGCCAACTCTTATCTCACAAGGGCAAGGAGCTGTAAAGCATCCAGTCGGTGATCGCTTTGGTTTTATTTAGTATATTATAAAAGGATTTATGTCTAGCTATTTCCCTCCACTCTAAAGGGCACCTACCTGGCTTTAACTTTGCATTTTGGAACATTCCTGTGTCCCGGGCACCGTCGCCCATAAATGTGGCCCTGACTGGGCTTGGAGAGTGAACCTCCCTGAATTTCCCCCCTCCCTTCCCAAACTAAGCGTGGCAGAGTCGGAGCACATAGCAGTCCCTCCGGGGTGCCCCGCATTGTTCCAACAGGCCTTGTAAATGTACAAGACCATTTAGGCTTTTAAGATGACTGAAGCCACTTTTCATTGCAGGCTAGGCTGCAGCACAGTTTTACAGGGTCATAAAAGCCCTGACAGGAGTCATAAAAGCCTCCAATTGCACTGCACAAACCCCGTGGAGTATATTTTAAGGGCCCCTGAGTTTTCATTTTGCTGCTTTTATGGGGACTCATAAAAGCCACGATGAGCGAAGCCCCTGATTGGCTGCTCAGCACGAAGGTAGTTAAAATTACGGCCATAGACAAATTGTTCCAGTCTGGATAAATCAGGGGTTTGCATGTGATGGGAAGGAGGAGCCAGGTTCATTCCTGCACCTAACATGGTCCAGCACATATGCACACACATACGCAGCTCTGTGCATCCCAACCCCCCCCCCCCCACCGGGAAATAACCCTGCTGTGTTCTCATGCCATGGGAAGGAGGAATTCTGCATCCTGTATGTATGCTCGCTGGCACTTTCTCTCTCTCTCTCTCTCTCATACATACACACACACACACATACACACACACCCCTTCTTTAGCTTTCCACTAGCCCTTGTCGGTGTGCTCCAATACACACACACAAACACACACACCCTCTGTACCTTTCCACCAGCTCTTGGTGGTATGCTCCAATACACACACAAACACACATACACACACACACACACACACCCTCTACCTTTCCACCCGCCCTCAGTGGTGTGCTCCAATACACGCGCGCGCGCACACACATACATATTTACACCCCTTCTCTCCCTTTCCACCAGCTCTTGGCGGGGTGCTCCAATACACACATAAGCTGACGGGAGTTCCATGCTATCAAGATGCTTGTTCCACACACTCTCCAAAAGGCCAGCATCCATTCCTGAAAAAGTGGGAGGTGCTTCCTACGTGAGACGCTAGCCAGGAGCGGGTTGGTGGGACCCAGCAAGTCTAGCAGGGATAGGAAATTGGTATTCCAGTGCAGAGTGTACGTGTGAGAAAAAAAAATGCTTCACGCATAGAATCTCTCCTTAATAATTCTAGGCTGAGATGGTCCATCAGAGCAAAGCAGGGGCAGGAGAGTGGTGGAGACATCTGGCTCTGATGTCCCGAGTCTCGGTAACAGCCGAGGCAATGAACTATGGGCTTGTTCAACCTTTGCACTGGTTCCCAAGCTTTGAAACAGCTTGTCATGACTCGGGAAAGAGAGAGAGAGAAAAGGAACGTGATCATAAAGGTTCTCTTTGCCGCGCAAAGATAAATGTATCTTATTTCTGTCTTGCTGTAGCTTTATATAGTAATTATATCAACCACAGCTGATCAAAGCATTTGTTAAAGAGAAAACTATCTCTCCTTTGCTTTTGTTACTGTTTGCAGCCAATTTGACAGGCTTTATATCTCTGACTACATTTTCTTTTATTTTCCACGCTTGATTTCTCTTTTTTCTTGCTTCTCGCTTGTTGGCACCTGGCACGTAGCAGCCTCTCTCCTTCCCCTTTCTCCATCTGGCTTAATAAAAATGTTTTTTAAGCCATTCAGGGGACTGCGAGCTGTGAGTTATCAATCCACCTGTGTCTCTTGCACTCTGTAGTCACAGCAGGTGGGAAGCTGGGTAGCTCTAACCAATGCACGGGGGTGTCTAGTGAAGTGGAAAAGTGAATAGAATAGTTCTTTGCAATGTTCCACATGGAAGCTTTTGACTCTGTCCCCCCCACACTTTTATTTTGTATTTTCCACTCTAGTTAGTTCCTTCAAATAATTATAACCTCTCCCTTCAGGCTCTTTTCCTGAGGCCTTGTCTACATGACCAGGGGCCCATCAAGCTAAGTTATGCAACTTCAGCTACACGAATAATGTAGCTGAAGTCAACATACTTAGGTCCGCTTACCGCAGTATCTTCATTGTGGTAAATCGACCGCTATGCTCTCCCATCGACTCTACTTACTCTTCTTGTTTTGGTGTAGTACTGGTGTCGATGATAAATCGACTGCTGAGCATTCGCCCATGTCTATCCTAGACATGATAAATTGATCCCTGCTGGATTGATCATTGCCCATGGATCCTGCCTGTAGTGAAGACATGCCCTGAGACAGTCACATATCTGCTCTCCTTATGTGTTTGAGTTTTATCTGTGGATCCTAATGAACATCCTTGCTTTATTTTCCAGGGTTCCCTTTCTACTGTTTTTGTATATCAGTACGATCTCATTTTAAAACCTCTCTTTGCTCCTTTGCCTATGTATCTCTCTCTGTGTTTTCAGCTTCATGGCCAAAGGCTTTAATTTATTTACCGTACAATGTGCCCTTCACTACTGCTTTGGGGCTACAAATTGATTAGAAGATGCTACAATCACATAAATGCTTTACCCATCAGTTTGAGAGTACATAATATTCTTGTACAACAGTTTAGGATAGGCTGGAAAACAGGTTTCTCTGTCCATTTGAAACCACATGGGAGGATGTTAAAAGTTAGAACGTAATTTCCTGAACTGGAAGTTCACTAAGACCCAGTGATACCACTTGACTTTCACAAAATGTGTCATGCAATCTGTAGTGCCCATACATGGCACCTAAAAGAAATTAGGAGTTTTTGGACAAATCACCCTTTCTTGAAAAATGCTGATTCGTCTACCCTAAAACTATTTCTAGACTTGATAAATTGTTGAGAAAAATGTTTGCAAATTGGCAAAGCAAAACATTTCCACATTTTTGGAATGCAAAATTCTCTTTTTTTGTGGTTGCAAATGATTTTTTGTTTTGTAACTTAGGCTAATTAGACTGAAAAAAATGGAAAATAGGAAAAGTCTAAATCAACAACAATTCGGAATGATTGAAACAGATGTTTCAGTTGTCCTAAAATAGAGAGTGGGGTGGGAAGAAATGGCTTTTAGGTTCTCAGATATTTTTGAGAGTTAGACTTTACATCTTGATTGGAGACACAAAACATTTTGAACTCTCAAAAATAAACATGGGATAGGAAAATTGTTCCCTTCACCCCCAGCCCTAGTTAGCACTGTGGTTTTAAATCTCAGGCCGAGTCTACATTGGCACTTCATAGCGCTGTAGCTTTCTGCCTCATGAGTATGAAAAAATGCTCGCCCCTCCTGAGTACTGCATGTTACAGCACTATAAAGTGAATGAACCAGGCTATGCTGCTGGAAGCCGTGCTCTCAGCATTGTTAGCTTCTCCCGTCATAGAGATGGTTTACATAGGGTACGTCTAAACTACATGGCTCTGTTGATGGAGCCATGTAGATTAGTGTACTCGAAAAAGGGAAATGAAGCAGCGATTTAAATAATAATAATGCCGCTTCATTTGCATCAAAATGGCTGCTGCGCTGTTGACAAGGGAAGCTCTTGTTGACTGCTCCAGTAAACCTCATTCCACAAGGCATAATAGGGCAGTCGACAAGGGGTACGTCTAGACTACAGGCAGTCCCCGGGTTACGTACAAGATAGGGACTGTAGGTTTGTTCTTAAGTTGAATTTGTATGTAAGTCGGAACTGGTACATATTATAGGGGAAACTCTAGCCAAACATTTCTCCAGAGCTCAGTTTTATTCTCCCACACCTCACTTCCCTCAGTCCTTTATTCTCAAGCTGAGGTGTCTGCTGAGAAAAGCCGCTCCGTGTCTCCCTGGTCTGCTGGGGGGGCGTTAGCTTCGTGTCTCCCTGGTCTGCTGGGGGGGGGGGGCGCTAGCTTCGCATCTCCCTGGTCTGCTGGGGGGAAGCAGCTAGTGCGGGGTTGCCTCACCCCGTTTGTAAGTAGGGATCCGATGTAAGTTGGATCCATGTAACCCGGGAACTGCCTGTATAGGCTTTTGTCGACAGAGGCTTTGTCGACAGATGCTGTCAACAAAGCTTCTGTCGGCAAAGAGCGTCTAGACTGCATCCAGTTCTGTCGACAAAGCAAGCCGCTTTGTCAACACGAGAGCGTAGATGCAAAGGACAGCGTAGATGCAATAACGCCTTCTGGCGACAGAACTCTGTCAACAAAAGGCGTTATTCCTTGTAGAATGAGGTTTACCACCATCGACAAAATTGCCAAGTCCTGTCGCTGTTATGTCGACAGAACTCGGCGGTAGTGTAGACACAGGTATAGTTTTGTCAACAAAAGTCCACTTTTGTAGACAAACCCCGTAGTCTAGACACACCCCAATAGACAATAAGATACAATTGTGGCTGGCGTTTGGCATTTTTCCTAACTTGAAATGCAGCTACAATTATCAATGGAACACACGCTGTTGGGGGCTCAGGGCAGCTGTATCAACCTAATTCTTACCGAGGCAATGTCACTAGAAACTGGCTATAGCAGGAAACAAGAAACACATAAGCGAGCTCCCAATGAACCTGGTTACAGCAGAGAGCCACCGTGCACAGAGCAAGTGATAGAGGCTGTGAAGGTGGCTTTTTCAAATTCCTGGTCACATCTCTCCTCTGTAATGAACGCTGGTTTTATTTGTGGTCATGTTTTTCTTCTTTCCCCTCTCACTCATGGTTTCAGCTTTCCTTTCTCCCAGAGCATCAACCTCTTTGGATAATGGGCCCTGACAGCTCCTGTAACCAGAGCTTTCACTGTCAATGTGCAAGCTTGGGTGGAAGCAGATGAAAATCTAACATGCAATCCCTTTCACGGGCTGAAAGCCAAGCACACCGTGTAGGCAGGCCTAGCACCTGCATCGCTCAGTGCCCCCACCAGTGCAAAGCTTCACGAGGCAGAAAGCATCCACCGAAATTAATGTGAGATGGCTTGGCTGGCTCTTGAGCTTTGGAAAAAAGTCAGACGGGGGAGGCATGGGTAGGATAGTTTGCAGAGATGCATTTGGGCAACCTTGCAGGGCGATGGAGAGAATTAAGCATTACGTTAGCACCGTCTTTCTCCCATTTTTCCTCTTGTTATCCAAGGCAGCACAGACCTGGGTGGGTAAAGCAGTTGGGTTATTTTGCAACCACCGGCATTTATATCTGTGCATGTAAAAATCACAGGTAATCAGCTCTCATTCTTTGCTTTGGGGCATCAGCTGAGACAGCAGGTGGCAGGGAGGAATTTTTTCCCAGGCTGTACTAAATTAGGGGCCAGGTGCAGGCTCCCTCTTTCTGTGTCTCTAGAAATTGGTTGCTGCTCGACTCCAGGATGGAGCGACCCGGTGTGGGCATGCATCTAAAATTTCCAGAGGAGGTTGTTCCAAGACAGATTTGATGTAAACCACGGGGTAGTTGGGCAGTTGCTCAAGCGCAAAAGGACAGGGATCAAAGAATACTTCCCGCTCAGGCTGAGCTACCTGTCTTCTCAGTCATGTCATTTGTATGATTCATCTGCAGCCTGGCTGGCTGCCCCTCTCCACATGCAGCCCAAGGCCACTGGCAAAACTCACTGCAACATCTCCAGGAGCAGAGTTTGGCCCTGAAAGCTGCATTCCTTCCCTGTGGGTACACAGAGCCTCCGGGGAAGGGGAGGGAAGGTTAGGGATGCACTGAAGGTGGAATTTACCCCTCCCTCACAGGCACTGGTTTTCTACTTTGCTGAATTCGCATCGTTTCTGGCCAGATTAAAGTTACATTTTAAATGTCCCTCTTGTTGTTGTTGCTTTTCTCTTCCCGCTGCCTCCCCACCTCCTCTTCATCTCCTGGTGCGGCAATCATGCCTGGCTTTTCATCAGCCTCTTTGCTCTCAGCACAGAGAGGCTTTCTTTGTGTTGTCAAAGCCCCTGGAGCTTCTTCCGATTTTAATTAAGAGTGAATGAAAGTAACAATGTGTTTTATAACGAGAGAGAATCCACCAGCAGGGTGCCAGGGCAGGACTACAGGAGCCTGACGGGAGCTTGCGTTGGCCCCAAATCACCCGTGTGGGGAAGATGTCCTGCAGCCCCTCTCTCCTGCTGTGTTACTGCCCATTCCCTTACCCCGCAGCCAGCCGGCAATTCAGAACGGCGCGGTTCCTGCTACATTCTCCCATTCTGCAAGGGATTTTGTCCTTGAGGGTGTGCGTTAGGTATGTGCATGGGCCAGCCTCGCTCCTGGGGCATAGCAGAGCTTTGTAGAAATCTTGGGATGCCTCCTCGGAAGAACTTTTATCTGTGTCCCAGGTCTAAACCCCATCCTGGACTCTCGCACCCTATGGCACCAGCTGAAAACCCAGCCTGACCCCCTTCTATCACAGCACTGGTGCAACACTTCCAGCTGGGGCGTGGCACAAGTGGGTGCCCGGTGTTCATTAACTGGAGGGCTAGGGTCGATCCTGTGATGCATGGTTTCTTGGAGGTCTCAGCCTGTGCTGTACTCCTCTCTTTGTCAGACGTGTGTTCTTATCAGCAGGGACAAACACCCATTTTTCATTTCTTTGTATGCTTTATAATTTCATTTGGTGCTTTAGGAGACAGTAAGATGGTTTGTTGTTAATGCGTTAAACACACACGCGACCATCTGTAATGCACCGCGGTCCCTGACATCAATTGCATTGCACTGCGTATTAAAAACGCTCTTCATCATCCTGAACCGTTGTAGCATGTTTTTCCGCGGCGCTTCCCCCTGAACCTGCTGCGCTACTCCCGTTTATACCAAGGTCTGTAGGCCCGTGAGCCCTTTGGGACAGAAACTGTCTGTTTTGGTCGGTGCTGGTGCAGCGCCTAGCACAGCAGGGTCCTGGCTCATGACAGGGCAGGCACGACGGCAGTACAACTCATCAACAGTAACAATCAAAGAGCTGCTCAAGAGCAGCAGTAACACCTTGCTTTTCTGTGACACTGTTCACCAGTAGATCTCAAAGCACTTTGCAAAGCAGGGCCATGTCATTTCCCCCCGTTTTACGGATGTGGAAACTGAGGCACAAAGGCCACCGGCAGAGCCAGGAAAAGAACCCATTGCTGAGGAGCCTAGGATTGTATAAAGAGACAGCACTTCATTCCCATTGAAAAGCCTGGGAAGTCAGGCCAGGGGTGCCGGTCAGGCCCGTGTTGTGATTGGGGTGTTACTGGTGCGTGCATATTGTCTATCATAGAATCATAGAGCTAGAAGAGCCCTCGGGAGGTCATCAAGTCCAGCCCCCTGCCCAAGGCAGGACCAATCCCAACTAAATCAACCCAGCCAGGGCTTTGTCAAGCCAGGACTTAAACACCTCTAGGGTTAGAGATTCCACCCCCTCCCTAGGGAACCCATCCCAGCGCTTCCCCACCCTCCTAGGGAAATAGTTTTTCCTAATATCCAACCTAGACCTCCCCCACTGTAACTTGAGACCATTGCTCCTTGTTCTGCCATCTGCCACTACTGAGAACAGCCTCTCTCCATCCTCTTTGGAACCTCCCTTCAGGGAGTTGAAGGCTGCTCTCAAATCCCCCCTCACTCTTCTCTTCTGCAGACTAAACAAACCCAAATCCCTCAGTCACTCCTCATAGGCCATGTGCTCCAGCCCCCGAATCATTTTGGTCGCCCTCCGCTGGTCCCTCTCCAATGTGTCTACATCCTTTCTGGAGTGGGGGGCCCTGAACTGGACCAGTACTCCAGATGTGGCCTCACCAGAGCTGAATAAAGGGGAATAATCTCTTCTCTAGATCTGCTGGCAATGCTCCTCCTAAGGCATCTAATATGCCATTAGCCTTCTTGGCTACAAGGGTGCCATGCTGAAATGCTTCAGAGGGTAGGAACCGGCAGTTTCCTAGGGGGCCGGAGGGTGCAAGAACTCAGCATGCATCCCCCCTCCATTATGTGTTTAACTCCATACATCTGGGTGGTCCTACTTGGGGCTATTTGTGCTGTGCTCTCTGTGGCCTGCCACGCTCAGCACCCCGCACGGCCGAGAGACCCGCACCAATGCCGCTGAAGCCAAGTGCATAGGAGCTGAATGTGGATGGCTAATTTCCTACCCTCCGTGCCTTACTCCAGGGGTCACGCTACCCTGCCTCTTGCCATGTGCACCAGTGCAAAATGGGTGCAACGTGCTTCCAGGCTGCTTGGGTAGCTCGTGATTGTCTTGACGATGGGGCAAGATTTTCAAAGGCACAAACAGCAGTGAGGTGCCTAACTCCCATTGGCTTTCAGCAGTGCCCAAGGGCTGTGTGTACCTGTGAAATTCTCTCCTACATGTTGTGCAAAGCAGTGCCCATATGACTCAGTTGCTGATCAGAGACGATACAGAGCAGTGTTTCTCAACCTTTTTTATAAAGTACCCCTTTAAAAAATATTAGAAGTACCCCAGGACCTACAGTTTTCAGATACGCCATTTTTTTTCTACCATTGCGACACAGTTGTGTAAGACAACTTACCATCATTGTAGCCGGGCGGGTGATGAAATTTCTGGGTGTAAAAAGAAAAAATAATAAAACACTGTAAAACTTAAAACAAAATTTCCAAATTTCAGTCATGCTGATGTACCGCCCAGACTACTCTCGAGTACCCCAAAGGGGACTCGTACCACTGGTTGAGAAACACTGCTAAAGTATCAACGTCTTTTCAAATCGTGACTGTGGATTACTATTTCTATGGATTTGGGGGTTTTTTTGGATGGTGCTAAAATATCCTAAAACCACCAACCTATGATATGGCTGGATCTGCTCTATCATGCCTTTTATCTGGGCATCCAGAAGTGCTTTGAGTAAATGAGCTACTTAACCTCATCCACCACCGCTTTGCCCTCCTGAGAACAGGCATGATCCTGGGGAAACTGAGGCACGGAGCAATTAAGCAGCTTGCTAAGGCTACTCAGTACAACATTGCATCCCTGTCTCTCATCATTAGAACCACTCCCTGGACATGGAAAGCCTTCCATGCCTTTGTGGTCATCCCTTGTTTTCCTTCCTTTTCATCTCCCGGCTCACAGCCTCCTTGTCTTAGTCTCTTGCAGCAGCCTGTTATGCTCAGCTCCCTTCTGAGCAAAACACTTCACCTGCATTTCCCATCTGCCCATCCCCCTGCCCTCCGGGGCTCTGGCCTCCTTGCTCTAATGCCCCCCGCTCGGAGCTGGCCCCGAGACCACCCTGGCAGACGCTGTTGTGGCGTTTGCGGTCCACCTCTGAGTGCAAAGTTGCAGCACTGACAAGGGGGCGAAGACCCGTCCCGCACACACACGGAGACACACACACAGACACACACCCACATCCCGCCATAGGTGATACCGCAGGCTCCGGGCAAGTGGATCTTTTCCAGCTTACCGAAGCCGCTCTTTGAGGGCCGTTAAGAACTTGGGCCGGGGATAATTGGATTTGTAAGACAGAGCGACGTGTGATAAAGGGCTCCTGTTGGACGGGATCCCGGATTTCTTCTATCATTCCTATTAATGTGATAAATGTGGCTGTCGCCTCTGATAGGCCCATGTTGGGTAATGAGATTGGAATCAGCTTTGATTTCCACAGCTCTGTTCTATCTCACGGCCCAGCAGGGCCCGCTGGGCATCGTCCTGGGGAGGGTGGGTGCTTGAGCGGGCGTGGGCTGTGCACCGCCACGAGACACCGCTTTGCCATCTTTCCCCGGTCATCAGTGCCCTCTACTGGCGCCCGGAGCCCTGCTGAGGACACTGATGCCCAGAAGAAGGCGACAGAGGAGGGGCGGGCCATTGCTGACTGTGGTGCTGGCTGGGAGGGGGACGCCAGCCGGTGAGAAAGTGGGAGCAGGGGCTTCGGCGTGGCTGATGACGAAGCCCCTCTTAATTCAAGCTGAGAGCAAACACATACCAGCGAGTCCAAGTGCAGCTGGCCAGCACAAGTCCAATTTGAAATTGAGGAGCTGTGAAATTGGGCCCGTCAAGCCACAGCTGGGGCTGGAGGAGGAGACCGGAGGGCTGGGTGGAAGGGAGCAGAGAAGACGCGTTGGTGGGGTGTTATTGATGGTTAGTATTAGGGTGGGGTGTGGGACCTGGCCCATAGACTAGGACCCCGTTTGGCAAGGTACTGTACAGACACAGAACAAAACGACGGCCCCAGGATGCGTCCGTCTCCCTCCCTCTCTGGTTCCGTTGCTCCTGGAATTTGCCGCTCATCCTCTCAGAGAGCACCATCTCGGGGCTTTCCTCTCACCACCCACCCCTTGGGCGATCCCTGGGTGCCACATCCAGAGAGCACGTGCGAGGACTCGCCCGCTGCACGATGCCCTTGGGGTGTTGGCAACGGAGCCCCGCGGGGTCCCTGACCCTTTGTTCGCTACATAAGCACCTCTGATTGGTGTTCACTGCGTCCCCCTGCCTGGCCCTCACTGTTGTGCTGGCTTCTAGGATGGGGGTGCAGCTGTTCATTGACGGAGAAGGACACAGCCCACGCCCCAGCCTAAAAACCACTCACCCCATGTCTGTCGAACAGCGCACAGTGGGTCCTAGCTCTGTGCCCTGAAAATCCTGATCAGTCAAACTGGATGGAAATACAACAAGAGGCCACTTTCCAAACCCCTTATTTGCTCGAGGCTCCTGCCTTCGTCTGGGAAAGGCACAAAATCCTTCTCATCTGGGAATAAGGTCCTTACCTTTTATTTTTTAAGGACTGTACTCAGTAGCCCCTCAGTCGCCGTCCAATCTGCATTCTGCTGCAGCACTATTTCGGGAGGAGAGCAACAGAGCCCGGTGCTACTGGCTCTCGCTGGTGATTGCACCCTCCTCTCTAAATTACTATGGAGCCAATCTGCCCTGTTCCTTTTTGGGTGGCCTCGCTGCTGGAGGGGCGCTTTGGAGATCATTACAGATCCCAGGCGGTTCTCAGCAAGACTTGGGGTGTCCTGGTGTAATGCATTATTAGGAGGCTCTGTCCTGGTGAAACACAACTTAGGAGGCTCTGTCCTAGAGCTTTGTTATTCCCCTTACACTTGCACTGGCTTCATGCCCAGCCTTGGATGGACGTGATAGCCACTGGCGGGGGGTTTCAGATGTTGTCTGGTGTCACTGCGGAGTTGGCTGCTCCTTGGGGACTGTGGTGAATCACTCCTCTTCCGCACAAGGAAGCTAGAAAGGTTTGTGAGCTGTGTGAATGAAAGGCACTGTATCCATGGGGGGAGCTTATTGCTATTATCATCAGCAGCATTAGCATCATTTGGCACCTTTCATTACCGTGCAGCGCTTGGCTTCACCGGAGGGCAGAGAATCGCACGCACTGCTCGGAAAGCCAGGCCCTGCGCCCCGTCCCGCTGAGTCCCAGGTTTGTAAACGTTATTTCTATTTTTCATTGACTTCCTGGTGTGTCCTTTCCAATAGCTCTGATTGCTTGCCTGTTTCCTTTTGGGAAGCGGGGCGTTTCGTGCTCTTCGCTGATTGCTGTGATGGACATTAAAGAGGGGAACCCTGTGGACACCAACCCAGCATATTTAAAGAAAAAGACCCCACACTCGCTGTGCAGTCCTCAGCTTGAAAGTTGCAGGCTCACACGCTTTAACTGGTGATAAAGGAGTTATCAAGGAATGAGCCAGAGATCTCAGATTGCACTTGGATGATGTTTGCTCTTCTCTGACAGTCTCTGAGGGAGAGGTGGACCCAGGTGCCAAAGGAAGGCACCTTCCTTCTTGAACCTCCATCTGACTGTGCTCTAAAAAAAGGCCCAGCTCAGCTCCCAAAGGCCATAATGAAGATATATTAGTGAGAACTTGTCATCCACCAAAATTAATGGTGGTGGCAGCATTGCCAGCTCAGCAAATCCTCACATTGCACCGTAACACAACACTTGGAAGAGGGGCTTTGCTTCTTAGTGTTTGTCTAGACGGCGGCACTATTTTGGAATACTTCCAGTATCCGGAAATAGCGTTTTCTCCCCTCTTGACAGCACTCCCGTTATTTTGAAATCACTTCCGAAATAACGGGTGTGCTCTTTGGATGTCCCTGCAAACCTCGTTCCACGCGGATTGAGGGACATTTTGGAATAGTGCTTTATTTCAAAATTAACTGGAAATAAGCTCAAATTGCATAGCTTCTTCCGAGCTAAGGGTGCAGTGTGGACGCACCCTTCTTGTCCCTGATTAGGTCTACGGAAGCAACCTCTGTCCCTCTCTGCCAATGCTCACACACCACCTTCAGTCTTCCAGGGATGGATGTTCTGTGCTAAGGAGACTCATTTAAGCTCAGAGCATCATTTTAGGGCCAAATTCTGCTCTAGCATCTCCTCTTTTGGACCCGGACCTAGACCCTTGTGAAGAGCTTTAAGCACATGAGTGGTGCAATTGCTGTCAACTTCCAGCACTGGACTTCCAGTTCTGGAATTCTTGAACACCCTTGGATCACCATGCCAAGTGCTGGCAGGGGGTCCTGATATCTTCAGGTCTAGGTAGCCTGTGTATGATCTGGGCTCATTCCGCATGCCATCCCTTCAGATGCACACTGCAAGGACATGCAATTCCAGGGCAGAACCACTGGCCTAAAAGCTATCTCCTCGCCATGTCCCCTGGCTTCGCAACCAATGAGTCTGTCCCCGCGGCCAGACGTTGCCATGGCTTGACACATGTCTAATGGAAAGAATTCTGCCGAGTCCAGTGTCAGACAAGCAGAGTTCTGCCACTCCACTTGCCCAGGCGATAACATCAACAGACAGTCGGACACTATCACAGGGTAATGATTTCTAGCTGCTCGATAAATGCCACGCAGAGACAAGACCTTTCTTTTCCAAGCAGGCAGCATTGATCCTGAGACAAGTTTCCTCAGACCCAACGACTTTGATTCTCTTCACACCTGGGACCAGCAGAGAGAGAATTGCTCCTTCCCCATTGGTGTCGAGTTGTGGCTTCCTGATTGGTGTAGAAAACTGCATCCTTCTGATCTTAGATGAACGAGGAGCCCCTTTTGTTGCCAACAAGGAAGTTTTGTAGTTGAAGTTTAATGTTCATCACCAAACAAGGTTCTGAAATGGATCCTTCCCTCTGGAAATTCCCTTCAGTCTCGTTGGGAGATTTCTATTAAGTGTAAGTAGCATGGAAGTCCCTTTCCTAAGATGGATGTCATCTTGTGGGATTGGAGGTAACCTCTCTAGAGGGAGACTTGGCCAGTGTAGAACCTGGGACGTGTTATAAAAGACTCTTTTAAGCAATTTGCCGGACAAGAAGGAGCTCTGACTGTCTGCCTGTTCCCAGGGACCCAGGATCAAAGGCCCAAAGAGTATAAAAGAGTGATTTGTGGCTCCATGATTGCTCTTGTTCTAAGCAGAAAGTTTCTCTTCTCCCCCTCCCTTTGCTGCCTCTATCTGATAGAGGCAGCAAGGGGAGGGGATCGACTAGTCAATTGACTATCCAATAAACATTTGCTTCTTGGATAGTCGACTAGTCCTTACCATCCTTAGTACAAGTACGCTGTGGATAGCCTCTGAGAAGGAAGCAAGTCAGGTCTGCTTATGCAATATGATTCCCGTGGGGAGCTCACCATGCGAGGCAGCCTGGAAAACTCATGGTCAGGAGGAAGCAGGCCTGCCAGTGGAGGGGTGGGAGGAAGAAGGTAGATATCTCGGAACCAAAACTACTGCAATAGCAGAGCCAGGACCCAAGGGCCCCTTTAAATAATTGCTGCAGAACTGTGCCGCATGCTCCCTACGTCACACTCTGTGCAATTCTGTGGGCTGGGGGGTGCAACACTCCGGGGGGCGTTGTGGTCTGCCTGGTGGCTGACATAGTGCTCTCTGGGTAATGCTAAGGGCTGGCTGCTCCTGGCCACGCCCCTTCCACCTGAGGCCACGCCCCTTCCACATGAGGTCACGCCCCTTCCAGGAGCATGGAGCCAAGCCACCCCCCCTCACCTTTCCCAGGAGCCTGCATCCTAGGAGGAAGAGAGACGTGTCTCTGCCCAAAGGAGACCATGGCCGGGGTGCCTAAAGTGGGTGCTTTTGCTGGCTCATGGAGGGGGAAAGATGCCTATAATTGCGCTGAATTGTGATGCTGATCACCAATGAGAGAGACCGACCAATACGTTACTCATCCATTGCCCCTCCCAACAAAAGACATTTGCCCAGCTCGGGAGCTGCACACCAGCCCTGGTCTGCCAAAGCCAGAGCTTGCTGATTTCAGGGCACATTGCAGAGCCTGGCTGATGGTTCCCAGGCGTCAGTTCAGGGAGTGGACGGTGGTGATTTCATCGAAGGCTTGTGTCTGGTCTTGGAGTTGCGGAGGACACTAATGTGGCCATTGGGCCAGCTGGCTTTTTATTTTGAATGGCTTGTGCCCCTGAGGCACTCCGCTCCAGATTTCCCACCCTCAGCCTCAGGGGAGACCTGAACCATCCTCCTCCTTGGTAACACACCATTGTGTGTTGGGAGTTGTGGCAAGAAGGGCTGGGTCACCTTTCTCCCTGACACTCAGTCTGGCTGAGGAAGCCTGGTCCAGCAGTGACAGCACTTAGCCTAGGACTTGGGAGGTGTGGGTGTAAGTCCCTGTTTCCTCACAGACTTCATCTTATGACCTTGGTCCAATCACTTAGTTTTGGTGCCTCAGTTTCCCAACTGAGATAGTAGCACCGCCCTACCTCACAGGGGCACTGTGGGAGGAAATCCGTTAAAGGTCTCGACAGGCAGATAAATACCTTGGCTGGAAAGACGTAAGTACGATTGACTAACAAGCAGACCGTAATTGCCGTGTAACTGCCATGTGAAGCAAGGCGACACTTAATATGGCAGTGAAACACAGCCACTAAGCATTTGTGCCCTGTGATGTTACGTGTTCCCAAGCAGTCTCCCACTGGCAAATTTTCTAAATTAAATCTAGATGAAAACCATCAGGGTCGTGCTGAATGACCCTTAGGAGTTGGCAGATAATAACCCTATTATGCCGCACTTTCCTTTGCCAAGGCGAAGCTTCTGTTCCTCTAATAACCATCAAGAGCTTGGTGGTGGGGGGGGGCTCCCTTTGTCTCTGCTTTTTGCTTTTCCGGGAGCTGGGGTTCTTTAGTAAAATGCCCCTTTTTATCACCTAAGGGATAGTGCCGGATTGCGTCCTCTTTTCAGTGGCTGCACGCTTGGAGCCTTCGATCCCGACTTTTGTAGTGTCTGCGGCTGATTGCTGCAATTCACCTGTGTCCCGGCCCCACTGCTAAGACCCTCCATGGGTTGCAGAACATTCACAAGGCCTGCAGGCAGATTACTCACGCACACCGCCACTCTGGCACTTAAGTCATTACTTGCATTGGCTTCTTCTTGCCCGGCACATTGACTTGACCATTGTGCTTTACAAGGCTTTAAAGGCCTCGTTCCTGTTCATAATGCCTTGATCATTTGGAGCATGTGTGCCACCTTCTCCGTGGTGCATTCATGAAACACAAGCCCTTTGACTGTTCCATGGCTTGGGTCTTCTCTGGTTTAGTGCTATTTTAATTTTGCCCCCAGGCATAAGAGCAGCCCTGCAAATAGCTCTTTGCATTCCACACTGAAGTTTATTGTGATTATTAAATGCAGAATTTTCAATCTGCAGAGAAGGGATACTCAAGGTTCCCTGCAGCTGCTTAATCAGCCCCGCCCAGTCGGTCTCAGGGCGCAGTGCACTGAGCTCCCAGACTGGGTGGGGCTGATTAAGCAGCTGCGGGACTGTGCTGCCACGCTGCTTAGAGGAAACCTTGGTGATAGAGCGCTGATTAGGCATCAGTTGGAGTATTGTGTCCAGTTGTGGGCACCACATTTCAAGAAAGATGTGCAGAAATTGGAGAAGGTCCAAGGAAGAGCAACAAGAATGATTAAAGATCTAAAAAACATGAGCTGTGAGGGAAGGCTGAAAGAACTGGGCTTGTTTAATTTGAAGACTGAAAGGGGACATGAGAGCGGTTTTCAAGTATCTAAAGTGATGTTACAAGGAGAAGGGAGGAAAATTGTTCTCCTTGGCCTCTGAGGACAGGACAAGAAGCAATGGGCTTAAATTGCAGCAAGGAAGGTTGGACATTAGAAAAAACTTCCTAACTGTCATTAAGCACTGGAATAAATTGCCTAGGGCGGTTGTGGAATTGATGACCTTCTGAGAGCTCTTCCATCGCTATGATTCTGTGATCCTATGAATCTCCATCACTGGAGATATTTAAGAGCCTGTTAGATAGACATTTATCAGGGTCGATGTAAACGATGCTTGGTCCTGCCATGAGGGCAGGGGACTGGACTCGATGACCTCTCAAGGTCCCTTCCAATTCTAGTGTTCTATGATTCTATGATTTACCCCTTCCCCAAGGCCTGGTAATTGACATTTCTGTAAAGCTTTTGGCAGTGTCTTGGGCATGAAGCGTATTATATAAATAAAGACGAGTCCTGTGGGGAGTAGAAAAGCTTCCTTCGGAATCTGTGAAGTTACTAGATCATTCAAAAGTCCCCTGACATAAGGAATATGGGCTGGAGTGTCTCAGTGGATTGGAAATGGGGACTAGTGCCCACCGCAGCTAGGTCACAGGTTCAAACCTACATGAGGGATTTTAAGACTTTTCAATGCGAAGGTGACTCATTCTTGCATTTGTGGTTGAAGCCCATTCCTAGAAGGCAAGAAAAGATGGCGCGCTCACCCAGGTCTTTGGCTGCCAAGGCTCACCTGGGCAGCTGAGGCTGCAGTATGCTCCAGGCAGTGCTGATAAGCCCTAGAGGCTGTCCAGGGCCCACAGGGAGAACTCCTCACAGAATCCACTGGCAGCTGCTGGAGGCCGTGGAAACTGGCCATGTCAGCTGGGTCCAGGGACCAAGTACTAAAGGTGAACCCCTCACTAGGGATCCTGACTCATCCCGTGGCCATAAGCTTCCCAACCTGGCCAACAAACTCTGGCTGGAGGGGCTGGTGCTCTAAAATAGCCGTGTAGCCAGCCCTTGGGAATTGCTGCTTGGGTGCTGCTGGCCAAGCCGGACCTTCAAAGAGCTGTCCACTCCACTGTTTCTGAAGCCTGGGTCTGAGGCTCCCTGCTGCAAACCGTGATGATGGACTCCGTGGAATTACGGGGTGTCAGGCTGCATACGCGCCACCTCGCCTCTTGCTTCTCAGAGCTCTTGGGATGTCTCCAGAGAAAGGGGAGGTGACAGGATGGGGGTTTTCAGAAGAAGACCATGTGGGGGGTCAAGCCAGCTGGTGGTGTAATGATATCCCTGGTTAAGTCACCTGTAGGCATTGAACCCTGGGAATTCTGCTTCTGCCTTTGAGCTAAAGGATTCCACTGCTGTTAGCTCATGTGGCTCTCTGAGGCTATGTCTAGACTGCAGGCTTCTTTCGAAAGAGGCTCTTTCGAAAGATCGCGTCTAGACTGCAGGCGGATCTTTCGAAAGAGCAATCCGCTTTTTCGAAAGAGAGCACCCAGCGAGTCTGGATGCTCTCTTTCGAGGAAGCCCTATTTACATTGAAGAACGCCTTCTTTCGAAAGAGGAACTTTCGATAGAAGGCGTTCTTCCTCGTGAAACGAGGTTTACCGCCATCGAAAGAAAAGCCGCGTTCTTTCGAAATTATTTTGAAAGAACGCGGCTTGAGTCTGGACGCAGGGGAAGTTTTTTCGGGAAAAGGCTACTTTTCCCGAAAAAACCCCTGAGTCTGGACACAGCCTGAGAGCTTTCCGCTCTTCTCCACATCCAAACCACTGTTGGTAATTTAAAATGGGCATGAGCCATGTCCTGCATCCACACACACAACCTTCGGGGAAGTCAGAATCCAGAACTAAACTCTAGGGATAGGCCATGACTTTTTAATGGACTGAATCTAGCTGAACTCTGGCACTTGCCCACATCTAAGTATGCAGTGATCCTTAGATTCCTAGACTGGAAGGAGCCACTGTGATCATCTGTTCTTCATGCAGACGGACGTCCATGAATGAATTCTCGTTTGAGCTGGAACAGGCCTCGTAGAAAAACCTCCAACCTTCAGCCTGTCGAATCACACAAGGGACATTCTACTTTGTGATCTGATGACTGGAAATCTTTGGGTGAAGAGATTTTTAAAAAAATCCAACAAGCAACATGTTTAAGACAACTTTTAGTATTAGGCCAAGACAGCCAGCAAACTTGGGGTACAGAGCTGGGTAAAATTTTGTATCTAAAAATTTGGGGGGCAAAAAAGTACAGATTTGGTGACAGTGTACCATGTTGCAAATTCACATTGGTTTCACTGAATTATTTGATTTGTTTCTGAAATAAAACATTCTCAAATAATCAGAACTTTTGTTTTGACATTTCCAGAATGAGTTATGTTGATTTGTTGAGCTGAAACCAATTTTTTGATTTTTAATGTTTACAGATGGCTGAAACTGAAACAAAACATTTTGATTTTGTCAAAATGGAATCACAGCAAAAAAAAAAAAAAAAAAAAAAAATCCAAAAAAGCCTATTGAAACAGTACAAAATAATTTTGATTTGCTGAAATTTTCTAACATTTTCATTTTTGTTCTGACCAGAGACCATTTTTATTTTTTATTTCCCAGAACTGCAAATGAACTGAAAAAATCAAATCTTTGCCCATTCTCTCTGAGAACTTATTTCTACATTCAGTGATTCTCCAGAAGCATACATCTGTTGGTTTGGGGAAATCTTCTTATGTATCATCTATCTATTGCCTATTTAAAACATCTTCATACCTTGCTGATCAATTAAAAGATCTTTCTTTCTTTCTTTCTTTCTTTCTTTCTTTCTTTCTTTCTTTCTTTCTTTCTTTCTTTCTTTCTTTCTTCTGCTTTAATTATAATGTAGCTCTTATGTAACTAAAATGTGCAGGTAATATTGTAATTATAGTGAGAGAGCCATATGGCCCTGTGCCGTCACTTTCAATGCTGTTAAATCACCGAAGCGGATAAACTTCATGTCCGTGCACAAAGTAATTGCACAAAACTAATTTGTGTTTGCAAACAGAACTGAAATTAGGTATGTAAATAAGCAAAGCTGCCGACTAAATATTATAGTGGGGAAGAGAGGAGGGGGCACGGGACGTGGAAAGTGGAAACAACTTCATAACTGCAAAGTACAATCAGTGTACGAGAGAGAAATGGTAAGTGTTTATAATGTGCAGATCGCTAATGCTGTGAACAACTGTTAAAATGTTCCAGGCTATAAATCTTGTGTGTGTCTCTCTCCCCCACACTGGTTTGAGCTGGAACACCAGCTCTGGCATTCAAGACGTCTGTCTACTTCTAATGCCATATTTTTGAGGGGACAGAGACAGGGTTCGACCCTGTCATTATTTTTAAGACTCTGTTCCATTTAAAATAAAGAACACTGCAGAACATTTTGTAGCTTGATATGAACCAGTGTGAATAATTAATGCCGAAATATGCTTCTGAATAATGCAGGGGGAATAACTGACCGGTTGGTTGGACGATTTGAAAAACAATAAAAAAAAATCCCAGTTCGGATCAATCCAAACTTGGGGGTTTGGGGTAACATTTTTAGTGAACTGAAAAGTTTTTTAAAGAGTTAATTTTTTTAACCAAAATGAGCCATTCCATTTCATTTGGGGGTTTTCATGTGTGTTTGTTTTTTTTAATGAAATTAAAGCCAATTCCAAACAAAAAGTCTTTTTCAATTGAAACATCAAACCCTCCCATTTTGGAAATGATGAAACAGAACATTTCAATTTTTTTCAGCCTTGTTTGTATTATGGGGGTAGAGGGTTTCGACCAAAACAATTTGCTGAAACTGACACAAATTCCCCAAAAATGTTGGTTGACTCTAATCTGCGTCTTTTGGTTTAAGAATGAAATCCGGGGAAAAAAACTTGCCTTGTGACACCCACCCGAGGTTTTGATTCATTGTTTTTTGACGGGGACAGCAGCTCGTTCTTCATGCCTGATACGGAGAGATTTTTTGAGGCACACTGTTATATCGCTGCACTGTTGCGCACACTGTGGCTAGCTATGCAGAGTGAGAGCACCATTCATGTGGGGAATGGGTGGAGCTGAGACTGTTCATGTGGGGAATGGGTGGAGCTGTTTGCACCACCCCATCATGCTGTCAGAGGTACCATGCATCTGTGATAGGACTGGTATGTTGCTGGCATTAATTATTGATATTGAAAAGCATCCCATTGTGCTAGGTGCTGTACAAACAAAATAAAAAGACAAAGCCTACTCTAAAGAGCTTACCAGAAGCGGAGAAGGAGACAGTCAAAGAGATGCCGAATCTCATGTGTTGTAGTTTGCTCCCTCTCTGCCTTTGGGGCAGTGTAACAGTGGGCTAACGGTAACCTTTATGCAAAGCTCTTGGCCAAGCCACGAGTGAGGGTATGGTTTGTTGGTCTTAGTGTCGCCATGCTAAGGACTGAGCTCAGCAATGCACTTAAGCTCGTGTGCAATTGAAATTGGTTTCAGGGGGCTTCTGGAGGCGTGAGAGTGGCATAGAACAACAGACAATGAGCTGTGTATGTAATCTCTGGGGTGGGAACAAAATCCAGAGGAGCTGATATTCCCAGTCGGCCTCTTAGGTCAGTTGACCTTGTCTCCCATCAAAATTGGGGTGTGGGCTCCCGCATGTGGGATGTACAGTGAATACGTAACTGACAGGCTCTGGTAATTTTATTGCCAAATAAAGTGATAGGCCATTGTAACGAGGCTAGTGCATAATCAGTGAAGGGTGTCAGAATTATAGGAGACTAGGGCGGGCAGAGACCTAAGGAGTCATCGAGTCCAGCCCCCGCCCAAAACAGGACCAACCCCAACTCAATCAACTCAGCCAGGGCTTTAATAGGTCTGGAGATTCCACCACTTCCCTACAGAACCTATTCCAGCGCTTCCCCAACCTCCCAGGGAAATAGTTTTTTCTAATATCCAGTCTAGACCTCCCCCACTGCAATTTGAGCCCATTGCTCCTTGTTCTGCCATCCGTCACCACTGAGAACAGCTTCTCTCCATCCTCTTTGGAACCCTTCTTACCTGCACATTTTAGTTACAGGACAGCTACATTATAATTAGTTGAAGGCTGCTCTCAAATCCCCCCTCACTCTTCTCTTCTGCAGACTAAACAAGCCCAAATCCCTCAGCTTTTCCGTGTAGGTCATGTGATCCAGCCCCTTCATCATTTTCATTGCCCTCCGCTGGACTCTGTCCAATTTGTCCACATCCTTTCTTCCTTTCATTCACCTGGCACTGTGTACACTGGAAGTAAGGTTGGCTTAACTATATCACTCAGAGGGGTGTGGCTTTTTCACATCCCTCAACAATGTAGCTGGATCAGCTAAATTTTTAGTATAGTCCAGACTTCACTTTGTTCTTCTCTGACCTTCTGTGTGGTTTGTCGTCTTGCACTCCTCTGATCTGTCTTCATCCCCCCACCACATGAGTTCACACCTCGGGGCAAGTTCACACCCTCCTTTTGTTTTAGGTTGGAAGTTAGTTAACAGTTGTGTTATTTGAAGGGCAAGTTTACACCTGCCGATCTCAATGGGATTTGAACTCAACCCCTCAGGAGGTTTCACCCTGCTCCTGAGATTATTTTACCCTCTGGGGAAGTTAAACACCAGTAGCCATGCTCGGAGCCGGGTGTGATGCAGGGGTCTCTCCCACAGAGATCTTCTTGCCATACTCAGGCAAGGCCCATGGAGACTGCTGCAGTGAGCAAAAAGGGGGCGTGTCCCTCAGCAACTAGCAGCAGGCGTGGGAGGAGCTCCGGTGGCCACGCCTAGCGCCCACAGTCCCACTCCAGAAAAGCTTTCTGCCTGCATCTCCTCTCTGCAGTGCTCAGGCAGAGCTGTCCCTACGGCTTCCACTGCTGCTGCACCTCCCCATTCCCAGCTGTGAGGAGTCCTAACTCGGCTACCCCTCTGATTCCCAGCTGGAGGGGTTCAAGGCATAGGTCAGCTCTGGCCTCAGTTTCTCCATCTATAGATTGGGAGTATGCCTGACAGAGGTGGGATCAAGATCCCAAAATTGATGCATGTAGAGCACATTGGAGGACACGGCTTTTGATAGTAAAACACAAAGATGCAACTTCCATACAACCAATGCTGACTTGTACTCCCTCATAGAATCAAAGAGCTGGAAGAGACCTCAGAAGGTCATCAAGTCCAGCCCCCTGCTCAAGGCAGGACCAATCCCAACTAAATAGAATCATAAAATCATGCTGTGGCCCTTTTATTCTGTTGTTATCTAAATGTTTCAAAAACTGGGAAGGAAAAAATGGAAGAGGGGAAAATTAATGATAAACACAGACTGAAGCTCTGCTCCAGGCAGAGTTGAGAATCTGAAATCACCTCAAATGCAGCCTGAAATTACCTTGAGTGTCTTTAGACAAACCTGCTCTTTGTCACACGGCACGGATGTACCGATGTGTGGGATTTTTCCGCACAAACGTTTCTGTCCCACGCTGGTAGGGAGGTATAATCAGCATCAGAGCCCCACGGAATGTGAGCCGGGGGAGCAGTGAGCTCGAATGGTTAGAGCCTGGTTGAGTGTCAGGACCGCTGGGTCCTGTGTCTAGCACTGTGTGGCAGCGGGAACAGGGAACAGGAAGGCTACGTCTAGACTGGCATGATTTTCTGGAAATGCTTTTAACGGAAAAGTTTTCCATTAAAAGCATTTTCAGAAAAGAGCATCTAGATTGGCGCGGAGTTCGCGTTATAACGATGCGCTTTTGCGGAAAAGCTTCCGTGCCAATCTAGACGCGCTTTTCCACAAAAAAGCCCTGATCGCCATTTTCGCGATCAGGGCTTTTTTGTGGAAAACAAATCTCAGCTGTCTACACTGGCCCTTTTGCGCAAAAGTTTTGCGCAAAAGGGACTTTTGCCCAAACGGGAGCAGCATAGTTTTTCCGCAAGAAGCACTGATTTCTTACAGTAGGAAGTCAGTGCTTTTGCGGAAATTCAAGCGGCCAGTGTAGACAGCTGGCAAGTTTTTCCAGAAAAGCGACTGATTTTCCGGAAAAACTGGCCAGTCTAGGCACAGCCGAAGTGAAGACTCCCCCGTTCGCGGTGTCATGCTAGAGTACGGCCAATGTTTTAAGTCAAAGCGCAAGAGATTGAGTGTCGGGGTCCATTATGGGCACCTCTACTGTGACAAGGCTCGTGGCTGGCATGGGTCAGCTGGCTCTGGCTGTACAAGTTCGGTGTGCACATTTGGGCTTGGCTGGAGCTCAGGTTGGGAGACCTGGTGGGAGTAGATGGGCCCAGAAACCAAGGCTCAGCCCAAGGACTAGCAGCCAGGGTCCAACCCACGCCTGAATCTCCACATTGTACCTAAGCTCCCGAGTCAACTCCCCTGCACCAGCCACGGACATTTGATTGCAGGACAGATGGGTCATGCCGTGGGTGCAGGGCTCTTATTGCTGCAGGAGGTGAGCACAACCCCTTATTCTGTTTCTCCTCCTGCTTTCGCTGGGAGGCAGGGCAGTGCCGTCATCCCCAGGAGACAAAACTCTCGTGCCCGAGCAAGGCAGGGAGCAGCCTGCCAGAGTCCAGCGGGAGCATCGTGCACCAGTTTGCGTGTGACTTGCCTGCCTCTGTGCCTAACTAAAATGTGACCTAATGATTAATGACTTGTGCAGAGAAATACTGCTGCTGTGGCTAAAACCTCGTGGTGGCAGACAGCCCTCCTCACGCTCTGGCAGAGCTGTGCTCTGCCCTGCCCCAGGGGGTGTCTGTCCTTGGAAGAGGATAAATGTGGAAGTGATCGGTCTCCCACGCCTTGCCCTCAAAGCGGAGGATGTAAAATGCCGTTTAAAATGTTAACTGGTTAAAGGTTACGTATAACCAGTTAACCGGGATCCTGTGGGCAGGGGACCCACTGTGCCACAGGCTGCTCCGGCTCAGCCAGCATGCTGGGCCGGGGGTGGAAGGCTGCTCCAGCTGGGGCCACTGTGCAGCACCACGGGGGGTCCGGCCAGGCTGATTCTGGAGCAGTCCCCCACCTGTGTCGGTCAGGGACTGCTCCAGCCCAGCTGGGCTGCCTGTTAACCACTTACCCAGTAAGCATCACTCCGTAAGGGCAATGCTCACTCGGTACCCAGTGTATTGGTTAACCCTTTACATCCTTATCAAAGGCCGGAAGACCAGCTTGCTTGTAGGGCAAGGTTTGTTCTGCAGAGGAAGGGTGAGATTAACCCCCAAGTTGCTCGTATTAGAGAGGCCCTTTTTATGTCCCCTTTGAGAGCCGGCTAGAGATGTTTCTCCACGCCGATCTGGAAGGAGCCGTCATGACTATTCGCGCACCTGCAGCACCCCACATCGAAGGATCCCAAAGTGCCTTACAAGCATTAATGAATGAAACCACGCAGTGGGGAAGCAATACCGTCTCCAGGAAACCAAGCCACAACCCCGCTGCTTCAGATCCACTTGGAACAGGCCAAACTCAGGATGCAAAGATTCCTACAGACTGTGACGGGGCTGCATAGTCATGAGGAGAGGGAGGATGCGAAGCAGCTGCATTGGGGGAACTCGTCTTCATCTCCCTGTAGTGACTAGCTCATAGAAAGTGATTTTTCAGGGGGACAACAGCTTGTTTAGTCTTGTAGCTCAAGTGGCAAAGGCACCTGCTTTTGGTGCAGGAAGTTCTGCGTTCACGTCTCCTCGTTGGGCCCTGGCAGGCTGGCCATACAGCTGTTGAATGTAGCTGCACAGATGGGGACTTGAGAGTCAATTTTACCCACAGTGCACCAGGCAGGGATTCTGGAGCAGTCGCAGAGCCGTTCTGTGACTCCGGTTGCACTCCGGCACCTCCGGTGACTAAAGGAATTCCGTCATGGGCCCGCAGCCTCACGGAGCTGTCAGAAGGGCCCTTGGCTCGCAGGTGGTTGAATGTTGACATGAGTATTGGGGCATCTTAGTCATAAGAACATAAGACCGAGCCAACGGAAGATCAGCTCAGCACAACCTCTTGCCCTTCTGCTTCCCTGGCTTGTGCCCCGAATGTATTGAGTCCTCATGCGCCCGTTTGGGAGAGGGACACTTTTCAGCTCTGAGCAACTAAATAACTATCTGCCCTCTCCCGTTTTTCTTCTTCATTTGTGGAGGGAAAAGGAGGAGGGCTGGAAAGTGGGAGACAGTTGGAGATTCTTCCCCCCCATTTAAACTTTTTGAAAATTAAAAAGAGAAAAAGTAATATTGGTACTTTGTCAAATCCAGACAAATATTAATTTATTTGAATATGTTCCCCCCCCAAAAAAAAACCATATTTTGGGGGATGAGGAGAAAGATTTCAACTTCCCACATTTCAACCAGCTTTGCTATTCAGCAAGCATTAGCTGCACCACAATCACTCGTTTGTGTCAGTCCACGGAGATTGTCACTCCCTGCGTTTGTACGCAGCTTCGGCGTTCGAATGTACAAACCCTGCAGCCGAACTCAGCTGTAACCATCCGGCTTCCCCTGTTCTCCCCACGTCCCCGCGAATGGGATCATGTCCCTTGCTCTTTGAAAGGGACAGGACTCGGGCAGGAGACAGGGAAAATATCCATTCATGAGGCTGCAGGATAGGGGCAAGCCACACTCGTTAGCAGTCCATCCCTAGAGGTGTTTAAGTCTCGGCTTGACAAGGCCCTGGCCGGGTTGATTTAGTTGGGATTGGTCCTGCCTAGAGCAGGGGGCTGGACTTGATGACCTTCTGAGGTCTCTTCCAGCTCTATGGTTCTATGATTCTATGATAGGGCAAGCTACAGTTTGGGCTGTATTGGGTTATCCCATGGGCTCAGCCTGACTCATGCCCTGGATGAGGCATTATGGAATGGGGCTGCTGGCTACGTTGTAAAGCTAGCTTCTGGTTGTGGGCGTGCTCAGCCAGCTGCCCCAGTGCTTGGACACAGGACACATTCCTGACCTCTTACGGTCTCTCGGGCGACCCAGTGCCATCACCCCACTGCAAGGCTTACCACTGCTGCATGCCCTCTCTGCTCTGCCCATTGAGTGGCAAGGGCTGCATTGCAGAGCAGTGGGAAGGCCGGCTTGGCCGTGGCTGCCGGGGATGGTGTCTGGTTTGGCAGAGGGGACAGTGTCCCTGTACTTTTCCAGCACAGATGGGAAGGGCTTTATGTTTTGTCTCAGAGCTCGGGATCTGCTGGAGCCTGGCTCTTCATCCCCAGGGAGTCTGTTCCCATTCATAGAATCATAGAATCCCAGAGACCTGAGTCCAGCCCCCTGCAAGCAGGACCAACCCAACTCAATCATCCCAGCCAGGGCTTGGTCAATCCAGGACTTCAAAACTTCTAGGGATGGAGATTCCACCCCCTCCCTAGGGAACCCATCCCAGGGCTTCCCCACCCGCCTAGGGAAATAGTTCTTCCTAATATCCAGTCTCTCACTGCAATTTGAGACCATTGCTCCTCGTTCTGCCACCACTGTGACCAGCCTCTCTCCATCCTCTTTGGAACCCCCCTTCAGGAAGTTGAAGGCTGCTCTCAAATCCCCCCTCACTCTTCTCTTCTGCAGACTGAACAAACCCAAATCCCTCAGCCTTTCCTTGTAGGTCATTGCTGCCTGGGGATGGGCACCAGGGTGGCACAGGGAAGAGACACGCAGGAGCATCGGGTGGCAGTGGCAGACAGCTCAGCGTGGATCAGGGGTGCTGAACCTCTGGTTTGGCAGCAGAACGAGGGCTGTAAAGCTTTCCCCCGTGAGAGCCCATCTCCCTGGGCTCTGTCTACACAACGAAACCTACTGTAGCCTGCTAGCAAGGGAACGTCCAAGCAGCCCGGGCCTCGGCGCGGTTACCACCAGCCCGGAGCAGATGCTGGGCATGTACTCAGCTCGCTCGCCCACTCCGACGCCTGCGTGGCAGTGTCCTCGCCACCGCCATTACCGGCAGTCGCTGAATTCAGGCTTGTCCCTGCCCCTGCTGTGCAGAGTCATCCTGAGCTAGGTTCTGCTCCTCCACCACCTCTTCCCCCAGCTGGCAATCGGGGGGTTCACCAATGCCCCATAATCCCCTCTGATCACATGACCCACTCACGCTGACTGAGCCCAGTTAACCTTTCACACTAACACTCAGTGCATGTCCCCAGTCCACCCCCTCAACTCCCCGCTTTCCCTGGGTACGCCTCCCCTGTGCCCAGCTCCCTCGTAGGCGCGTGGCACGGCCCAGGGTGGCTCGTTCGTTGGCCCGCACTTTGGTTTCTCAGCCGTCTCCCAGGCCTCTCCAGTTCTGACCCGGGTCCCACAGCCTCTTCCACTGGAGGATTGCGCAGCAGCCGGCAAGCGCCCCGGGTGGAAGTGGCAGCCCCCGCGGCTGCTGCCGAGTGGTGGATCAACTCAAAATAAAACCAGTTTGTGGCGTCGGCCACGCCCGGGCTCTCAGGGAGGCGTGTGCCCATCGGCCGGTGACCTTGGCAGCGTCCACTTCAGAGCTTTGTTGCTCCCACCACGCGTTCCCGGGAGGATGTTTTGCTTCTGACGGTGGCCTGGCTCGTGGGGGGCACCGCGGCAGCGGGAGACGCTCCAAAGAGCAAGGCTGGCAGGTGAGGGCGGAAGGAGACGTGTCACGGCCCGTGTGTGACCTGACACATCAGAGGGCTGCTGGCTGTCTGCGCCATGGTCCCCCTCTGCGGGTCCCCCTGTGTGGGCGAGCACGTCCGGGGAGCAGAGGACACCAGGAAGGGAAACCAGCAGCAATTTATTTCTGTGCTGTACCCTGGCCTCCCCCCATTTCTCTCCCCTTGCCCATCATTCACCCTCCTCCACCCCAGCCGCATCCCAGCTGGACAGCACCCCAGTTAACTTTGCCCTGGGAGCCGGGAGCCCAGCAGAGTGGCAGCCAGCATGCCAATTGCTAGTAATTACCCGCTCTCGGTACCCAGCGGGAGCCCTCTGACAATGTCACAGCCTTCCCAGCAACAAAGACGGCGGATGCAGGCGCTCAGGCCAGCGCACGTCAGCCAGCAGCGGCCCGGCACTTCACAGCACACAAGGAGAGCTGTCACCGTCCATCATCTCAGCCGGCCACCCGGGAGAGGAAAAGAGCTCTCTCGGTAGCCTAGCACAGCGCGGCCCTGGGAAAGTGCAGGCCCAAAGCAAAGGCCTGCAGGGCCGTGCTGCAGGATGATCCTTGTGAGCCAGATGCCAGGGGGCCCTTGCTCAGTCATTACTCAGGCCAAATCCCAGTCAGGCCCAGCTGGTCAGTGTGATGTAGTGTCAGTACCTTGCTGGTTTCTGCGTTTGGGCTGTGGGTGACTCCTACTGGCCTTTGTCTGTAAGCACGGCCCAGCGGGGGGCATCTTGAGGGGCCCCATGACAGTGACCGAACCGGTTCTGCTGGTTACCGGTGAGTGTTGGGGGAAGGGTCAGTTTCTGGCTGGAATCATGAAGGAAAGAGACTCCAGAGGGGGGCTGGGAGTCTAAGGGCTGATGCACCCCATCTCAAGGGGTCTGAGGCATCCTGGCCCAGACTCCGGTAGCCATATCACGTCTAGGCTGCGCTGTATCCTGGAGAAGCAATCAACCCGCTCTGTTGTACTGGCTGGTGGAGTCTGTTCTTGCTGCTATGGGGCTGCATGATCGGGGGAACCCCCTGATTTGCCGGCACAGTTAGAACCTTGTTGCTGGCATGAAATGGCAGGGAAATAGGCTGTCGTGTTGGCGGTGAAATGTTTCCCAGAGACGAGTCCTTCTTCACTATGGAAAAGACATGAACACATTGGAGAGAGTCCAGCGGAGGGCAAAGAAAATGATTAGGGGGCTGGAACAAGTGATCTACAAGGAGAGACTGAGGGATTTGGGTTTGTTTAGTCTGCAGAAGAGAAGAGAGAGGGGGGATTTGAGAACAGCCTTCAACTCCCTGAAGGGGGGCAGGGAGGGGTTCAAGGAGTACAGAGTGAGGCTGTTCTCAGTGGTGGCCAATGACAAAACAAGGAGCAATGGTCCCAAGTTGCACTGGGGAAGGTCTAGGTTGGAGATTAGGAAAAACAGTTTCGCTAGTGAAACACCAGAAAACAGTTTCACTAGTTAACCCACTGGAGTGGGTTGAGTGTGTGTGTATAATCTCCATCCCTAGAGGTTTTTAAGTATCGGCTTCACAGAGCCCTGGCTGGGATGATTGAGTTGGGGTTGGTCCTGCTTTGGGGAGGGGGTTGGACTCATTGACCTCCTGAGGTCTCTTCCAACCTTAACGTTCTATAATTCTATGATTCATGAAGCTTTTGTGGAATGGGTTTGATGGTGGGGTGAAAGAGTGGGATAGAGCAATTTGATAACTTGCAGGTGAAGGCAACAGATTGGGATATTGGAAAGCCATGGTCACGCTTCTACTTTGCTTTACTTGGAGTGGTGTGACGCAAGAGTCTCCTTGGAACCAGGCAGAGCCGGGATTTGAACTTGGGTCTAGGCTGGGTGCACACTCACTTCCATGCTTGCAAGAACATTCAGGATTTGGGGGGGGGGGGGTTAAACGAAAACCAATGTCAAAACCTCAGAAGCAGCCATGAAATGGAACGCTCGCCCACCAGCCGGCTCTCCATTCAAGGCTTGCTCAACACAGAGCCAAGCAAAAGCTGAGGCCAGGTCTACACTAGACTCGGCATCTTGGCTTAATGTATGCAACTCCAGCTGTATATTACCTTAAGCCAAGCTTGCCAGCATCTCCACAGTGGGAGGCTGATGGGACGGGAGCAAGTGCTCCTTTTGTTTTACTTTACTCATCTTAAGAGCAGGGTATCGGATGCCAGCAGAGTCACTCTCTGAGTTCGATTTAGCAAGTCTTAACAAGACTCGCTAAATCAAATCCAGAAGATTGATCAGCAGTGTTGATCTTCCGTGGTGTGAAAACGTGGCCTAAGTGAAGACATCGAGATTTGGCCTGTTCAGCATAGAAAAGGCAACAGTTTTGTTGAACCCCCGAGCTGTGCTGTGTTGGTTGCATTTCCGAGTAAGGCTCTTTGATTGCATCTCCGGGAATGTGATGGTTCTCAGAGATGCCGAGTGCCCGCCACTTCCGTTTGATGCTACAGCGTATGGGCGCCTCCGATGGAAGGCTGTGCTCATCTCTCAAGCGCTGGAGAAGTTCCAAGCTAGAGGAAAAAGAAGCATTGCGGAGCAGCGTCTAGCATGGTATAATCTATTCATCTGTATTGCTAACGAGCCCCTCACCATGATATCAGGGCCAGATCCCAGTAATTGAAACTTGTTTGGTTTTTCCCTAGTGGATCTGCTCTTCGCCGTTAAGCACTTAGTTCACCCTTCCTGGGTTCGATCTCAGCTGGTGTCAGCCGGCTAAGCGGCACTGAAGTCATTAGGTCTGTGCTGAGATTGTGTCTCTATTCAGCTCTGTGGTGCAGGAAAGGACCCCCTTTTCTCTTGTAGGAACAAGATACTGGTTGTTCCCTCTTGAAGGTAACAGTCGGGCAGCAGTGCCAAGAACACAAAAGGGAAAGTTAAAAAAATCTAACTAACTCCTGGAGGATAACAGCCATCTGGCTGAATGAAAATTCCTTGAAAAATCTCTAAGACATCAGTCCAAGGGGGGGAGGGGAGCGATGCCAAATTCTCCTCTAATCCCCTCAACAACAGAAAAGTAGGCATGGTTGCCAGCTTCCCCAGAGCCCGTTTTGCTTCCCTCCGGAGATTTTGCAAACTCTGGCATGCCGGGAATTTTAATTGGGACCTGTGCTCTTGTTCCTGGGTTTGTTTTTATTTCTGATTGGAGGGGAAGGGCCACATTTTGCCCTTTCAGAACAGAAAGCTCCCGGTTCCCGTTCCCATGCCCATGCTGCTCTCTGTCACGTTGAGCGTGGCAGCTGCCTCGTGAAATGGCACTGCATTCACTGGAAGCGTGATTGCCATCGCCCAGGCCTGGGTCTGTCATGCTTATCAGCTGAGCGAGACAGGGAGATGTACCTGGTCCTGTTAGTGCCAGGAGACTGATAGACAATAACATTTCGTGGGGAGAAGAGGCAGACGAGCTGACGGACAGGAATTAAAGCACCGGGCGGAAGAGTCAATTGTTTATGCACTCTCAGTGTCACAGTCTAGAGCAGCGGTGTTTGGTTTTGAGTTAGTCTGTCTGTCTTCAGTTTCGTTTCTTTTCTGAGTCATCCCAGTAGAATTAATTTTCTTCATCTCTCAGACTCTTGATGGGTATCACTCCTCCTGGGTACTTGTAGTAAGTTCCTGTCCCTTTACATTCATAAGCGTGGCTTTTGAAAGCCTTCAGCAAAAGGGAGATCTCGGTAGTTCTGGTGCGGGGGGGTTGTCCAGTGTGATACACGGGGTGCTGTGTGACGGGCTTTGGCAATAGGAAACGTCCGTTTCCAGCGCCGTGTGGCATGGGTTTACGTAAGTACAGGCAGTCCCCGGGTTACATGGATCCGACTTACATCAGACCCCTACTTACAAACGGGGTGAGGCAACCCTGCACTAGCTGCTTCCCCCCAGCAGACCAGGGAGACGTGAAGCTAGGGCCTCCCCCCCCTCCAGCAGACCAGGGAGATGCGGAGCGGCTTTTCTCAGCAGACACCTCAGCTTGAGAATAAAGGACTGAGGGAAGTGAGGTGTGGGAGAATAAAACCGAGCTCTGGAGAAATGTTTGGCTAGACTTTCCCCTACAATATGTGCCAGTTCCGACTTACATACAAATTCAACTTAAGAACAAACCTACAGTCCCTATCTTGTACGTAACCCGGGGACTGCCTGTACTGCTTTTCGTCATCTCTTGCCTGGAGTGATCTCAAAGCACAGTGGAAACAAAAGTCTATTTTCTCCCCTTCCTGGGTTAAAATCTGAGGGGTGGAGAAGAGAGGTTTTCATTCAGAGGAGGCTAATTCCTGGGAAATTAGCATTGTTCCTTTGGTGGATGGCTATGATCCCTTTGTTAGGGACGCTGATCTTTTATTAGTTCTGTGACGCAGAACTAGCAGCCCCAAGCTAGGTGCCATACACAGACACGTCATGAAGATTAGGGCCCTGCCCCCAAACCACTTGCTACGGAAGAACATGCTGTGAGCTAAGAGGTGGCTGGATCAGATGGACACAAGGTCACAGCAAGACTGTTCTGATCAACGTACCAAGCAGTGGTCAGCAGTTGCTTAGTTACTGTCAGGTGTTTTACAGACATCCCAGCAAAGATGGGTTTCACCTTTGAGGTAGCAGCGGTGAAGATGTCTACAGGGATCTCTCCCATGCGTGAGGGAGGGCAGAAGGGACAGTGAGAAGGCGCTGGTGGGAAAGCTTGACTCTCAGGGCAGCAGAGGCTGGCATCACGAGAGCAGCACAAGCTGATGTGAAGACCGTATTGGTCACTGTCGCGTGAGGAGTGTAACATGAATGCAGACAGAGGGACGCTGAACTGGCTGGGTAGGGACCAGCAGGAGAGTTATTCCTGGGGCGCTCTCAGGAGCCTTCTGGGAACTTTCCTGACCACAAGCAGCCTGGGCCCCAGAGGGACTCGGATCGGTGCTGTTTTCCATAGGGGATGATCTTGAAATCATCCTTTTCCCATGGGGTGGCTGTGGGCAGGAGGGTTCATAGAATCATAGAATCATAGGACTGGAAGGGACCTCAAGAGATCATCGAGTCCAGCCCCCCGCCCTCAAGGCGGGACCAAGCTCCGTCTACACTATCCCTGACAGATGTCTATCTAACCTGTTCTTAAATATCTCCAGAGAGGGAGATTCCACCACCTCCCTTGGCAATTTATTCCAATATTTGACCACCCTGACAGTTAGGAATTTTTTCCTAATGTCCAATCTAAACCTCCCCTGCTGCATATCCCGAGTTAGACTCTTTGCTTGCAGCCTCACTAAAAGCACATGGGCTGAGCTTTCACTTGCGAGCTGGACGGAGCTTCGTCGGGCGATGAATTAGGATGCACAATGGATCAGCTACAGGGGAACATCAAGCCAGTTGCCAAATAAAAACGAATACCGGGCAGTCTACAAATAGGCAGGCATTCTGGGATGTGCCACAAGAGACAGGAAGCAGGAGAGAAAGGACCAGCCAGCTCCTCACAATCCACCCCAAATCCTTACACCGCATGGGGTTTTTTGATGTTGAGGGAAGCCACCCGGCTCTCTCTTTCTGCATGGCTACGCAGCGACAGGAAGGGAGACGTGTCCTGGAATGCATCCTGCAGTGGATATCCATTGTCCCTGGGGAAGGAAAACCATCTGAGCAGTCCTGAGGCACGTGGGTGAATGGAGATAGAGAGTCCAGGGGAGTCTGTTCTCAGCCGCAGTGGGGCCAGCATTTCACCAGGCATGGATTTCAGTGGCTATTAGATCAGGCCCCCCTGGAGGCTAAGCCCATGGGTTTGTGCTCAGTGGGTCCGAGGGCGTGGGATTGCCAACAGAGAGGCAGTGTGGCGCCGAGGCTGGAGGTGACGGCAGGAAGACGAGCATTTGGGGGGTGTATCTTTATGGAATGTTTCAAACAAAACTTCCCGAGCAAAAGGCCGTTGTTCCTGGTCGTTCGTTTTCACGCTCCATCATAACCCAGTGATTGCATCTTTACTCCACAGATTTCTCAGCTTGGCTGTGGACCTTTAGTAAAGGGGGCTGGAGAAACTCAGCCAAAAATATTGCCCATCTCGACTGTCTCATCTCTTGAGATCAGTGCCTAAGGAGGTCCTTCGCCTCCTACCAGGGGTCTATCTCCTGTTCCCATATGGCTGAGGGGGAGCCACACGCACCTCCCGTTTGGGTTGATAGCCATGGCTCCTTGCTGTGTGATCTGACTGCAGCCAGTGCCGCTTCTCTGGGATTTACAGCTGAGGGACAGCTGGTGTAAACTGGCGTGGGCCCACGGAAGTCCATGTTCGGATGCCAGTTGGCACCAGCTAAGCAGCTGGCGCAGAGATCCGCATCTGACCTCGAGTAGGAATGGTCTGCTTGAAGAACACAGCCTGCCCTTTGGTGCAGTGGATAATCCTTCCAGACGGGCTGGAGTGTGTGTGTGTGTGGGGGGGGGGGGTTGTAAGTACTCAGCTTTACCTGAGCCTATGTGGGTGGGAGACAGAGCCCTTTCTCTCAGATGGAGATAAAGACAGAGTTCTCCCTGAGGATAAAACCATTCTCTCTAGCCCTAAGAGAACTTTCCCAGAATTCATCGGGGCCAGGATCTCATCCTTCACATCTGACCAGACATGAAAACACCCGCATGCTGCATACGGTTACTGCATCCTGGGTGGTCCCACAGCTGAGACCCGAAGTGGGATCCAACAACTGAGTCAAAACCAGAACTTCTCCCCCTTGCTTGCGGTGTCTGGTTTGCTCAGGGAGGTCGCTCTTCACTGGCCTGGCGGCTTTCCACCAGACAGCACCCCTGCGCTGAGCCGCGTTCTCCAAAGCAAGCGTGTGCACGGTGGGTTTCCAGGAGAAGAATTAATAGGGTTGTGCAGCTTTTATGGGCCAATCTAGTGCTTTCGAGGAGGGAGTGGAACGGGAATGCTGGCAATTGTAGAAATGAGTTGGAAGAGCTAATTCCCCCGCAAGCTGTGCAAACTCTCTCAGTTGATCAAATAAACAAGAGTGTGTGTGTGTTTTCCCTCTCTCTGCAATGAAGTCCCCTCATAGTACTAGTTGTCTTTTGTTTGTGCTCTGCAGGAGTCCTGGGAAATCACAGCTAGTAGTTTAATGGTGATCTTGTGTTTACACCCCCTAACTGTATTCACACCCCTTGTGGGTGGTGGATTTCCTCCCTATAGAAATCTCGTCTTTCCCAGCTATGTTGCAAAGCAAACACGAAGGTAATGCCATTGACTTGCAGGCAGGCAATGGCAAAACTCCCCTGCACTTCATTCGGAAAGGCCACGATATCGTCCCTCGAGTCAGAACCGTGCTCCTGAGAGTCCTCATCTCCAAAGACGGGCGGCTCCTTGGCGTGTGGTCCCTTGTCTTTCCAGGCGTTTCGAAAAGTTCTGTGTCGACAGATACCACAGGGACAGGGCTTAGCCAGCACTAGCAGCACTCAGCCCACACAAGATGCTGTCTCAGCAGAGGCCAAAGACTTCAATGAGCCCTGGAGCCTGAATTCCTCTACTTAGGGAAAATCCTCCTGCGAAGCGTCTTCCGTTAGATACCTGCCCCTCGGGGCAAATCCTGCTTTGCCCTGCCAGGCCCCTTTTCCTGCAGAAATGTGGCAGCATCCCTTTGTCTCTAGCATGCTTGGTGTCATTTTATAACAGGAACCGGAGCTATTTCTAGGTGATGTGGCACATCTCCTGGGTTTGATGCATCATCTGAGGGGACGGCAAAAGGGGGAGCCCAGTAGGGAGAACACACAAATAGATTTTTCCCCTCTTTTTATTCAATTTTGAATGCAAATTAAAAACTAGTGAATCCCTCCTTTCTGGCACCTGCTCGCCCAATCTCAGCAGGGTGGCAGCTGTGTCAAGGAACGCCAGGCAAGGAGGGAGCAAAGGAGGGAAACTGAGAGGCGGTAAAAAACAAAGCCGTATTCAATGCACAGCAAAGGAGAGCTGGTGGAAAGGAGAAACAAGGCAAGCAGAGAGTGGTCTGTGTCATTTCTAACAGTGATTTAGATTCAGGGTCCATCTTGCTCTGGGAATCCCGTAGCATCCTTTCATGGTGATAAACGTGCGCCGGTAAATCTCCTGGTGGAGTCAGCAGTCAATGCCTTTCCTGAGTTCTGAGTGAACACTGAAGTCCTGATTCTTAGCTGGTATAAACTGGCCTAGCCGCGTTGATGTACAGCCATAGCGCTCATGGCTACAAGCCACCATCGGCTCATCTAGTCTGTCTGCCTGTATATCCCAGCCCACCAACACCCCCTCAGACAAACAACCCGAGGGAGACCCCAGTAGTACAGGCCTTGGGAGAGGCCATCGCAGCCCTCACATCATTGACTGGTGCTATTCCGTGAAGCGACACTGATTCATCATGGTCGTGCCCAGGACCACGGTATCTGAGTGGATTCACCTTAGACTTGACCACCAACGTGAATGGATTTTCCTCACAACGTGCCCCTGGGCTAGGCCAGGGCCTCCCCAACCCCTGTTTTACAGATGGGGGACCAAGGCATGGCCAGGCTTTAAAGGGATTTAGGCTGCTAAGGACGCAGATAAGCACCGTGTGGGATCTTCAGAAACCCCATGTGCCTAACTTCCATGGACATCACAATTCAAACCCAAGCGTTAAATAGAAATCGGCAGGCCTGAGGCATGGAGGTGCTTTGCAAATCCCACTGCATCTTAGGTGCCTAAATACCTTTACAAACCTGGTCTGCCTGAGGTCCATGTGGGGCAGGAAACTGAGCCCAGGGGCCATGAATCCCACACTAGTCTCTGCACGATGAAGCCGCCGTGCCTGTGCCCGCAGGTGTGCCCGAATGCCTCCAGTTCTGCTCTGCCTGCGGAACGCCAAGGACACGGTGAGTCTCGGGGGCTGCTTCGTGGCGTTACCCCCGGCGATAGACCAAGGCGGGATGGGACCCAGAGCCTGGCCTGCGTGGCTCAGGGCGAGCGAGAGACACGCGGGCGTGCACGCATCTGCTTGCTTTGTCCGAGTGCACAGCGTTTAGCCTTGTCCCCCAACAGCCAGCCAAGCATCCCCGTGCAGGCAGGAAGCCTCGTTATGGAGCACGGCGGCCTTGGCTCTCCTTTCATACGTGCCGCATATGGACGGGGCCCCGTGCTGCGTTCCCCCCGCCGGACAGCAAGCTGCCACGGGAAAGGGCAAGCGTCTGCCGCTAACGAGCCGCCCTGCCCCCGTCTTGGGAGCAGCCGACAAGCTCTCGGAGCCAAATCCTTCCTGGTGCGGAGCACCAGGCCTGAAGGGGAGCGAGTGAGTCTGTCTGATGCAGGGTCTTCAACGCTCTCGGGGCTTGGCTCACTGACGCCCGCGGGAATTGCTGTGGCTCAGCTCCGCTCAGGATTTGCCCATCTGCTTTGCCGTTCTTGGAGGGCACAGCTGCCATCCCTGCTGTGCGGCAGACAGCATGGGGCCCCTTTGGCTAGGGCCGCCTGGAGCCGGTGAATTCAGCTGTCGAGAAGCAGGCAGGTCTGTGCTGCTGTGCCCGTGGCCCGTAGTACTAAACGGAGAGACGCGGGATACAGAACGGCATGCGGCCCTTTGCCCCTTCGCTTCCAGGGCGAGGATGCTCTTTGCTGGGCTGAGTAGCTGGCAGCAGCAGGGAGCTGTGTGCTGGCCCGGGGCGGCCGTGCGCTCTGTTTAGCCCAGGAGAGCACGGGCAGAGAGGGCGGTGCAGGCCGAGGCTGTAGGGCTGGAGAGAGGTTAGGAACAAGGCTGGGGCTTTGTTGGCAAATTCCACGGAAGCAGAAGGGGACCAGAGAGAAATCCAATCCGGGTCTCTCTGCTTTTCAGTGCACCTCTGGGCAGTGAGAGATTTCCATGCTCCTTGCCTAAGCAAGGTTCCCGTCAGGAGCACCGATCAGTGTCCTTACCGAGCTGGGGAAGGCACTGGCGGCCGAGCAAGGGACGATGTTGGTAAGGGCCTGACCGAGAGTGGACTGTACAAGGGGACATCAGAGACCAACCAGTTCAGGAAAACATTCAAGCACATGCGTGTGCTCAAGCTCCAAAGGGACTTCCGCATGTGCCAAGTGCTTTCCTGAGCAGAGCTGCTGTTGGGCTCAGTGGCCGAGAGCAGGTTGCAGGCTCCCGGGTCATCTCCCAGGATGAGGGTGGAGCTCCTCTCTGCCATGCTGCTCCCGCGATGCGACCCAGAACACTGAGCTAGACAGCAACGTGGCGCGAGAACAATCTCCCTTCGGGTTGTCTCCCGTAGAGCAGCTGCTCCCATTGTTGGGCAGTCACTTTGGGAGCGAGAATTCGGCTGCGTGTCAGAATGCTGTTAGTTTGGATGTAACAGGTTTTTTTCCAGCTTGATGTGCTGAAGGCTGTGCTGTTTCTATGGTGAGTCAAAACCTGTTTAGCCAAGATTTTCCAAAGAAGCTGGTCGTTTGGGGGGAGGCCCTGACTTTCAACATGTGTTGAGCACCGCTCTCTAAAAATCAGGCCCCTTTACAACGTTGACTCAACTTGGTCACTCCCAAGACCGCTGTGGGGATGAGAGTCCAGACAGTGTTTGTTTCCAGACACGTTGGTGCCAACTTGATTCCTTCTCTGGGGGGGCAGGGAATTACTAGAACCGGTGGGAAATGTTCCAAAAATTTGACATTTCAATTAAAAATTGGAGGAAGATGGAACCCGCCCAGAAAAAAGTTTTGCTTTCTCTCGCCAGCTTTCAAACGTACGCTGCGGTGTGTTTTAAAACAAGTGAATGCAAGCCAGAATGAAGACCGAGTGGGAATCTATAGTTTGTCCTCCAGCAAACACCACGACTGTGTCTACACTGCACCCCTTTTCCGGAAAAGGGATGCAGATGAGACAAGTCAAAATTGCAAATGCAGCGGGGATTTACATTTTCCCCGCTGCATTTGCATGAACATGGCTGCCGCTTTTTTCCAGCTCGGGGCTTTGCTGGAGAAAAGCGCCAGTCTAGACGGGATCTTTTGGAAAATAAAGCCTTTTCTGAAAGGTCCCGTATTCCTGATTTTAAGAGGAATAAGGGATCTTTCGGAAAAGGCTTTATTTTCTGAAAGATCCCGTCTAGACTGGCGCTTTTCTCCGGCAAAGCCCCGAGCCGGAAAAAAGCGGCAGCCATGTTTATACAAATGAAGCGGGGGATATTTAAATCCCCCGCTTCAATTGCAATTCTGACTTGTCTCATCTGCATCCCTTTTCCGGAAAAGGGGTGCAGTGTAGACACAGCCCACTGGTTTTTCCTTGTGAGTGCCACAAAACTCAGTGGATGGCTGGAGCCACACACAATGCTGGCTTCCCCTGTATAGCTCTGTCAATGCGCCGCCATCGTGCTCTGCAGTTCTCTGTTGTTCCAGTCTGGGGGCTTCTCGCTGTCCGCTCAGTCTTTACTTGTAGGACCCCACTGATTTTCCATCCTGAGCCCATGTGGGTTCTGTCTTTGGCTCTCCATCTCCTCCCACGGCTCTCCGCGATCCTGCCACGCTGGGACAATGCACTTGAACTCGACGAGCGAATTTCAGCAGCCCGTGCTACTCCAAAACCTTTGGGCTCAGGGGCATCATTAGGATTTATGGGGCCCTATGCAGCACTATTAAATCGGTGCTCCTGTGCCCGAGGGCAGCCAGGGTGGAGGATGAGTTCTTCGAGATGTTGTTTTATATTCTTCGGCCACACTCTAGTGAAACCTTTTAAAGCAAATTTTGAACTAAGATCCTGTCAACTAGCCCTGTAAATCAGACACTGACAGTATGTTCCTGGAGTTGGCAAATGCCAGTTAATGGCTTCCTCCCCACTGGAATGGCTCGCTCACAGGTTCAGTGTCTGCGTATAGGCCTGGCCCGGTTCTTCACTTCTAAGTTACAGCCGGTCCCCGAGTTACGAATGGTCGATTTACGACCATTTGCATTTACGACCAAACCTCCATTAAGCGACCATAAAGGCAGTTCCCGAGTTACGAACGTGACCCACACTATGAACAGTGCGGTCGCAATGTAACTCGATGGGGTCCGACTTACGAACATTTCGAGTTACGGCCAAGTGTTTGGTCCGTAACCTGTTTGTAACTTGGGGACCAGCTGTAACTAGATTCTCTCCAGAGGGAGCAGCGCCACAGAACGGGACTAGGACCAGGAGAGTAGGTGGGCATTAAGACTCAGCGGCGCTCCACATTTTTGGATGCCCTACACAGCTGTGTGTTCTTCATAGGCGGTCCTGCTCCGGACACGTCCTTGCTCTGCTAATCCATGATCACAAGCATCTGCAAATGATAAAACTAGGACCAGCCTTTAGAGCCAGAACCTCCACTGAAATCTGGAGGATAAGCTCAGGATCTGATCACAGGTGCTGACTTTCATTGGTCCGCAGCAGTGCTCAACCACGGCTCTGCCCCATCCCCCAAAGCCCCGCCCTCTCTCCATCTCTTCCTGCCCCTCCCCTACGGTGCTCACCCTAGCCCCGCCTCTTTTTGCCTAAACTCCACCCCTTCCCCGAGACCCACTCTCATTCTGCCCCTCCCGCCCAGGACCCACAGACGTAGGGAAGTCTCGCAGACAAACGGCCACACACGCGCTCTCAGATATATAATAGATACAAAGAGATGGCTGAGGGGCCACCTAGACAGTATGTGAATATGGATAACCAGAATATAATAGATGTACCCACTTAATTCTTTAGAGGCCTGCTCTGTAGCTATCGGCCGTCCCTGGCTAACACACGCCCGTTCCAACAGACTCCAGAGGATCTCCAGTGTCGCCCAGCTGCTAGCGCAGTAAGATGGTTTATTTGACTAAAAAATGCCATTGATTTGTTTGGGCTGCATTCAGACTGTGTGGTCTTTGGAAGTCAATACAACCCAAGCCCTGTTCTGTATACACAATAATTACCTTGTAATGTATTATGGCTAGAAAATGTAATCGCTCGGTGAGCGCGGGTGAGCAAGGGAGGGGGCCTGGGTGGCGGAGGCGAGGCGCACGAGCGAGGCTTCAAATGAGGGCGGTGAAGGAGGAAGAGAGGAGTGGCCGTGTCCTCGCGTTCAGCAACCCGGAGCACTTTTCATGGGGGAGTCGGTAGCATTATTTCCCTCTCTTTGAAGAGGGGCAAAGTTGAGACCCAGACTTGCTCCGATCGTGATGCTAATTAGCAGAGGAGCCAAGGCAGATCCCGCATCTCGTGGCTTGCTCTAACCACTGGACACATGGTCCAGATCCTTAGCTGATGTCACAGTCACTCCACTGAAGTGTCCATCAACGGGAGATCTGCCCCCCACCCCCGAGCAATGAGAGGGGTGTGTGGGGGAGCAGTAAGAAGCTCACAATTCACATCAGGCCATTGATCGAGGCTACATGGTCCTGAGAGCAAGCGCTTGGCTGGGATTCTGAACCACGCGGGTTCTGTCCTCAGCTTTGCCACTGATCTGCCATAGGACTTTGGGCAAATCCTCTGCTTTCCTTTGACTGGGGCACCTTGGGACAAGGGCTGCAGCCACAGCCCTCCGGGGCCAGTGGGTTGTGGGGGGGAACTAGCATTCATCCAGCACAGTCTCACAAATCTGTGGTGAATCAGGTCCCAAGCGTGAAGCACAAAGGTTCACCGGACGATTGCTCTCCTGTCTGCACAGAGCCTCAATCCCTCTAAATTAGCCCTGTCTTAATTAGCTTTCTGGTGGATGTGGAAACACGTGTGTTGGTTGAGAAAGCAAACCCCGCAGCCCAGAGCATGCTGGGTAATGCTCGGCAAACCTGCTGGGGATCCGGGCTGAGCTAAAGCACACGGAGGGGAATCTTGAAGGCAATCAGGAGGACAGATTACAAGAACTACATAAGGGGAGCTGGCGTAAGCGGGACATGAGGAGTGTCCATAAGTGATATGTTGATTGTAAATTCCATGGGGGGGGAGGGGGGCATGGAAATGCCATCTTCTTGGTTCTGTGTTTACGAGCATCTAACATAATTGGGGTTTGGACCAGGACTGTGGTTCCTGGGTGCGGTACAGGTCCTAAATGCTCTTACAGCTGTAGATGGGACAAGAACAAACTTTGGGCTGGGTAGAGCAGGCTTAGCTGGTTGGGAAATAATTTGGGGAGGGGAATTTGCCAAAAACAAACACTTTGGGGCTTTCACTGAAAAGGTTCTGCGACAAGACTTGGAGTTTCAATCAGAGAACTGGCACCCAGGAGGCCATGGCTGCTTTGCAGCAGGGTCGCAGCGTGGGGCGATTTACGCTAGCTCAGGTGTGGCTCTTCAAGCTGCGGTCACGTGCGGTGAAAGCTGCATGGATGTAGCCAATGGCTAAAGTCCATGGAACTTTGCTGATTTATGCCTTGCGAGGGGCTGACCTCTCAAGAAAAGTTTTAGCACCCGCTTCCTGTTTCCATCTGCCCCCAAACGGCACCCCTGTACTGCACAGAAGAGGGATGGAATCCCTCCCGCCTCCCCCGAAGGATAATCATCTTCCTTCCCACACAATTGCTCAGTGTGTTTGTCAGGGTACTATGCAATGGAGTCCGGGTGCCGATGAAAATGCATTCATTCGGCCATACAAGAGGAGATGAAGAGGGCGTAGATTACAAAGGCTCTTGAAGGCTCTTTGCTTTCACCATATAGCATAGTATAATCAGTATGTAGTTGGAATAATGCCTCTCTGTTTTGCAGGAGGGCTGCGTTCAAGGCTACTGTTCCATGTTCCCATGTGTGTTTGTTTTCTCCTCCTCTGTACCTAGAGAGGCAGGTCATAGAGTGCTCTCTGCTGGATATGTTTGTACACCAGCAGATAATGGCTCCTAGCATACGCCTCCATTAGAGAAATGTCTGAGTCTCACCTTTCCCCAGGAACAGGCATGAGCTTGGCAAGAAAAGAGGGCAGGTGGTTTAGTTAACCCTCCAGATGTATTCCAGCCTCCATGACTAATGCAGCACCCACAGAGAGAGCCACAATGCGATGTTCTCAGATGGGCTGATATCCCACAAAGGAAGCCGCTTTAAAATAAACCAGGCATGCACGCTGATTGTTGAAATGCCATCGCTCATTAGGGGACCCTTCTATGTCATTTTCACACCCGGCATTTCTGAGGAATAGAAGTGAGAAAAAAGAAAAAGTGAATCAGCAACTCCCTGGGACCCAGGGGAAAGCAAAAGCAATCCTTCTGTCTCTCTGCTGGGATGCCATCAGCTGCCTGTCTGATTTGAATACCTCGGCAGCTCCTCTTCCATCTTGGCTAGTGCTGGAGTGCAAATAAAGTAGGTAACAAGACTCTTTCAGGTCCATTAGAAACACACAGGGAAGTAGTCAGTGTTAGCCAAAGAGAGGGGGAAAGATGAAATTGACAGGGATGAAGAAAGGCCATTCTGCGGCTGCTAAGAAGGTGCTAATTGAATAAAGTTTGGAAGATATACTGCTCATTCCTGCCCACATTTACAATCCCTACATGAGGGAAGGGAGTGGAATTTGCTGAGTAAATTATTTGCTACAATTATTCACCAGACTCGTATATATCTGCAACCGGCAAGCCTCTTTAGCGCCAGCTTTCCTTTGATGCTGTTATTGATTTCTATGGGATGCGCAGGACAGACACCTGTGGAAACATGTTGTGATTATTTTTAGCTTTATCGGAGCCAGGGGACTAGGCCAAATAACAGAATTCAGTCTGCATTAACCTCTCGTGCGCCACAGAAAAGGCTGCGTGGGCCTCTCTGCCTCCATTTCTCTCTCTCTGCTGCGTCTCCTCTTGCGGCAGGAGCCTGGCTGTTCGGAAGCCGCTGGAGGTTCTCAGAGCTAGTGACTCTGCAGTGAGTTTTCAATGATCTCTGCCTGCAGCCGGCTCCGCAGACTCGGGGAAGGCTGGCAGATGGAGCAGCGTTAGTTAAGAATCCCTCTAGCTCACGTCCATTCTGCTAAGCATGCAGCTGCGACCACAGAGGGTGCAGTGTAAATATTCCATTGATTCTGCCTTGTGTGCCTGCAGCTGCCCTCCCAGTGGGCACGTCCAAACAGCATTTTGCAGGAGCGGGTGGTTGCAAAGGTACAGGGACCAGGGTCCATGTAGGCAACATGTTCCATAGGGAGACAGAGCCAGTCGGAGCGTATGTCCAGACTACATGCCTCTACTGGCAGAGGCATGTACTTTAGACATACCGACATAGTCAGTGAAGTGGGGATTTAAATATCCCCCGCTTCATTAGAATAAAAATGGCCGCCACGTTGTGCTGGCTCAGCTCTTTGTCGGCACAGAGCGGCAGTCAAGATGGGGATTGGTCGGCAAGGAAAGCCTTTGCTTTCACGAGGCGTAAGGGATCGGTCGGCAGAGGCTTTCCTTGCTGACCAATCCCCATCTTGATTTCCGCTTTGTGCCGACAAACAGTTGAGCCAGCACAACGTGGCGGCCATTTTTATTCTAATGAAGCGGGGGATATTTAAATCCCCACTTCATTGACTATGTCGGTATGTCTAATGTACATGCCTCTGTCAGCAGAGGCATGTATTCTAGACATACCCAGAGTGTGGCTGGACCAGGGTCCATACTCTGGGAAGGAGAGAAGTTAAGGGACGGGACTGAGAGCCAGAAGATTTGGAAAGTCACTTAACATCCTTTTGATCAGGGGGCCTGTTTCTTCATTGCCCTGCAGCTGGAGTTAGCGCCTTAGGGCAGTTCAGAACAGCAGCCTGTTGCACTGGTGTAAATGGCTACACAGGGTGCAGGGCACGTTACTTCCCTATGCCTCAGTTTGTCCACTTCTCCGTTGGAGAAGCTGGGGGGAGGGCGGGGGGAGGGAGAGGTGTGTCGTGCTCGGTGCTGTACAAACTCAAAAGCAAGAACAAGTCCTGTCTACTTCTGTCTCTCTCCCAGTGGAGAACAGGACACGTTTAGGCCCCTGGGAATGCTTGTGGATTCTGCTTTTTTTCCGTGTGTATAAAGTACCCGGTCCCCCCGTCCCAAACTCCTCTCCCTGCACCTGTCAATGCCAGGGCAAAAGGTAATGAAATGCCTCAATATTCTGGGAGCTCCCCCCGCCCATAGCCAGTGGAGTGTGGGGGGCATTTGAAAGCAAAGGTGCCAACTGCTGCCCATTTACAACAGCTGGTGAAGATCCTAAGGCAGGGCTGGGCAAAATGTGGCCCGGGGGCTGGATCCGACCTGCCTAACACTTTGATCTGGCCCACAGGCTACATCTGGCACCTTTCTATTCAGATCCTGCTGCCTATGCCACTGAATTTCCAGATGGCGGCTCAGGCAGCGGGATCCTAGTTAAATGGCTCATGGTTCCCAGTTGCGGCGCTACCCCAGCAAGGGTTGGAGCCGCAAGCCCTTTGAATAGCTGCAGCAACCCCGGGCGGCTGCCAGCCAATCTGGTAACAGTAGGGCCAGGACCTGGGAGCCTTGTACTGTGTTTTTAATTCAAAGCCTCTGGCCCAGACAACTCTGGGGGGAGGCTAGTCCCTAGCCCCGCCCCTTCTGCCCAGGCCCCGCCCCTTCCGGGAATGGAGCCAGCCCATGACCATGTACTAAAATTCATTAAAAAATAATTTCCCATCCCTGTCCTAAGAGATCTGCTTCAAACTATGGCAGAGAATCCTGCTTACCTTCAGCAAGCTCTGCACTGCTTTAAATCATTCCCGTGGCTCTCTGCTCCAAGCAAATTATGCTCCAAATCCAGATGAGGGTGATTCTGTGCCCCCCAGGCAGTGGTGAGCCGGCATTGCCAGCACGTAAGAGTCGCCGTGTCTACCCTAGACGTTACGATTCTGCAGTGATTTTTTTCCCTCTACCCTCTGGATGGATTTGACTTCTTCAAGAGTTGGCCTTTGCCATACAAGGAGTGCTGGGATATGCAATGCAGTGTAAAAGTGTGTGTCCTAATTGGCAGGGAATCCATCCTGAAATGTCACAGGAAGATTAATATCTCAGTGTGACCTCTCTCTCCAGGCACTAATTGAGCTCTAGGCCACTGGGTAACGGCTCATGGAGAAAATAATCCGTGATTCCCAGCGCCCCTTTTCTTTTTTATCCCATGTGTGCTTGGCAGATTACTGAGGCAAAAAAAAAAAAAAGCACAAGGAATAAGATCTAAATGATAGCAGCTTGCCACCAGACAGCATGATGGGGAAAACGTTGTCAATGGGACAGCCTGCTGAAAGTTCCCGTTGCTAGTCAGAGCATAGGACCCTCGGGGTGAAAACCCAGGCCATTAAGACATGCTGAGTGTAACAACATGAGTCACAGAGTGAGGTAGGTGGGACTACTCTTCTGCGAGTCTACAATTCTTTCTGGATGCTAGCTGAGCATGACTTGCCCCTCCACAGCCATGCCAGCCTCATCGTGGGATAGTCTTGGCTACTTGTAAAGAAGGAACTGCACATGTACTGCAATGAGATCTGGCCAAAACTCAGGGAAGCAGTTTGCAAGGAATTTAAGTCTTTTGAACTCGGCTTTCATTCTGGTTTGGAACAAGAGGGAGATTTTACTGAAATTTCCCGTGAACTGAAGATACCCCCAACATTTTACCTTGGAAACATGGTGTCTCAGAAAGAAAACTGACAACTCCGCCTCTCCGGTCAATTTCACAGCTGCTATTGGGTGAAGAGCTTTGGCGAACATGGGAAAAAAAGTGACTTTCACTCATCTTGCTGCCCGTGCTCTGGCTCCAACAGGGTTCTGGGGGTTGCTGCCTGAGAGCAGAGAATCTGGCAGCCCCCTAAGCCTTGGATTTTGCAAGGACTCTACAGGTTGGGGGCTCAGAGCTCCGTAGTGCAGAGCAGATTTCCAGTGGAAACCAGCCTGTGTTTGCCCACAAAAGTGGCATGGAATTTGTAATAGATTAGATGAAATAGATTGAATCCTGCATGCAGCGTGGGCACCGCATCTTGGTGTCTTGGAATTGGAAAGTTCGGAAAAGAACAAAAAAAAAATGGTTGGGGGTATGGAATGGCTACCATCTGAGGAGAGATTAATAAGACTGGGACTTTTCAGCTTGAAAAAAGAAGACTAAGTGGGGATTTGACAGAGATCTATAAGTCATGACTGGTGTGGAGAAATTGAATAAGGAACATTATTACTTTATTCTCATAACACAAGAACTAGGGGTCACCAAATGAAATTAATAGGTAGAAGGTTTCAAACAAACAAAAGGAAATTTTTCTTCACTCAATACACAGTCAACTTGTGGAACTCCTTGCCAGAGGATGTTGTGAAGACCAAGACTTTAACAGGATTCAGAGAAGAGCTAGATAAATTCATGGAGATTAGGTCCATCGATGGCTGTTAGCCAGGATGGGCAGGAATGGTGTCCATAACCTGTTTGTCAGGAGCTGGGAATGGGAAACAGGGGTAGGATCACTTGATGATTCCCTGGCCTGCTCATTGCCTCTGGGGCATCTGGCATTGGCCACTGTCAACAGACTGGACACTGGACTAGATGGACCTTTGGCCTGACCCAATGTGGCCGTTCTTATGAAGCATTTTGCTTCAGCATGTCAATATTTTCTGGTGAGCATAAGTTTCATCCGAAAATTTCTGACCATCCTTAATCACAATAGGTGTATCATTTGGTGGTGCTTGCACCCTTCGTGGTGACAGCAAGGATAGAAAAGCACAAGCCCGTCTTACTTTAACTAAAACAAAAGGTCCAGTAGCATTTTAGAGCAGCAGTGTGTTATCTGAAATCTACCGAATCCCGATAGTTCTGATGTAGCGAGATCTATCCTGGCAGCCCCAATGTAGGTAATCCTTGGGCTAGGTTGCCCTGATGGTGGTTGATGTGTGTAATCAATGATATGTTCTTTGTCAAACAAGAATTTTTTTCCCTCCCCAACTGAACCAACAATATTGATCTTCCTTGTGAGTTACATAAAGACCATCTGCATTAATCTGATTTAATGGGGATTTGGCTGGCACTGGAACAAACCTGTTGCTGTGCTAATCTTGTTTCAGCAGCACACAGCTGGTTTTTAAACACTACTTTGCAACCTCCTCTCCTGGAACCCGTTTGGATCAGATGATTTTCCAGCTAGCTCTTTGCTTTGTCTCGCAGCTTTTCCACGTGTCTCTCATGCTGGTCTTGTCTCCTAGAGACCTTGCTGCTAGAACAGCCCCACATATGCATAGCCCCACGTGTCTGGTTTCAAGTCTCCACATCAAGTTGGGAAACTCACACTTTGCTCACTTATAAAATGCCCATCCATAACTGCAGGGGCATGGGTAAAAATAATAAGTGTGCCATCTCGTGTGTTGATACCTGGAGGAGTAGATTGCAAGAGGTAAACTGTCAGATCACGGCAGAATCTCAGTCCTGAGCAATCAGCCCTTTCTAGCAAAATCCCTACCTCCCCCGACATGCCCAGAAGGGCCGCAAAGTGCAGCTCTGCTGGGTTAGAGGGGACGAGTGTCCTCGCTCACCTTTGGGACGTTAGATGCTTATCTCCAGTGTCTTGTAGCACCTTTCCCATGTCCAGTTCCAGGCCATGTTCAGGAGCAGGTCTTATAGGCCTCACCCAGCACCTAAATCAGAGGCCGAGACCGGAATCTCAGCATTCATGAATGGAAATTGTGTGTGTAATGCCTGACATATGCAAAGGGGGAAATGTGGACCTCACGGTGAGCAGCATTCAATCTGAGCCTGCTGCAGTCTGCAGAAATCCCGAAAGAGCTACAAGCAGGGCCCCGCTCATCTTCTTTCTGCAACGTGAGGCTCTTCCAACAAGGGGTGGATACAGGGCGCAAGGCAGGAGCCATGGCGTCGGGGAGGGGCCACCAGGGACACTGCGTGCAGCGTGCCTAGGGCAGCGGCTTGTCTTCCTATGAACGATGGTCACACAAGGGTTAGAGATGGACAGACAGGCAGGGGCTCAGATTAATTGCAACGGATGCTGAGTCCATCACAGTGTTTGGTGCATGAGTCATTGTCAGAGCTGGTGTTCATTTCATGGACTATGGCATGCTGTACACCAGGGATGAATTGGACTCATGCTGCAGCCTTTAGTCACCCAATCACATACCAGTTCCCCCACCTTGTGCTCCATCGCCCTCAGCATCACCCCTGGGTCAGTATGGAGAAGGTGGAGAAACTGGAGATGAGTCAAGAGGGCGCCCTTCTAGCAAAGAAGGCTAATGACGTATTAGGTTGCATTAGGAGGAGCATTGCTAGCAGATCCAAAGAAGTGATTATTCCCCTTCATTCCACATCTGGAGTATTGTGTCCAGTTCTGGGACCCCCACTACAGGAAGGATGTGGCTGCACTGGAGAGAGTCCAGTGGAGGGCAACAACAATTCAGGGGCTGGAGCTCATGACCTACGAGCAGAGGCTGAGGGAGTTGAGCTTGTTTAGTCTGCAGCAGAGAAGAGTGAAGGGGGATTTGAGAGCAGCCTTCAACTTCCTGAAGGGGGTTCCAAAGAGGCTGGAGAGAGGCTGTTCTCAGTAGTGATGGATGGCAGAACAAGGAACAATGGTCTCAAGTTGCGGTAGGGGAGGTCTAAGTTGAATATTAGAAAAAAAACTATTTCCGTAGGCGGGTGGGGAAGCGCTGGGCTGGGTTCCCTAGGGAGGGGGTGGAATCTCCTTCCCTGGAGGTTTTAAAGTCCCGGCTGGACAAAGCCCTGGCTGGGATGATTGAGTTGGGATTGGTCCTGCTTTGGGCAGGGAGCTGGACTCGGTGACTCCTGAGATCTCTGCCCGCCCTCAGATCCTCTGATCCTACAAAAGAGCAGAAGCCAGCATAGGACACAATTTTTAAAAAAACAACGAATAGTCGTGCAGCACCTCAGAGACTAACAAAAAAGGAAAATGGCATCATCTCATGCCTGTGTTCGGTAAGGATCCCGGTCTGAATTTTGCAAGCAGTGGCCACCAAGTCAAAAACCAGAGCTGGCAGCGGGTGGGGATTCAAAATACTCAGTTTTGATGGGAAAAGAGGAACGTTTTCACCAGAACCGAACGTTAACAGGACTTGGGTCCCATTTCTTACCCAGCTCACAGGCAAACCTCCTGACAGGCGGGCTCACAGTCGCTTTCTGTGCGGCGTTGGCGGGAGCCGGAGGAGACATGTTTCAGGAGAAGGGCTGGTGATAGCCTTTTCAGACTGTTTTCCTCCGGCTGGTATCCAGAGCTGACCAGCTGCCATGGTGCTTTCTTTTATACTCCATGGCCTAGATAGCTGTCCCAGCCCCCCATGCCGGCGTATCTGAGCGCCTCACAGCATCTAGCCCTTCTGACAGATGGGCAAGTGATGCCCAAAGAAGCCAAGCGGCTAGACCCATGTGCCAGGCTACCAAGCAAACCACTGGACCATTCTTTCTTTGTCCTCCCATTGCAGCATCGCAGATCAGCCAATAGCAGTGCGCCCTGATGATGTGACGGTTCGTTCTTTCATTTCATTGGTGGAAACATTTGTTAATGGATGTCTTGCCCTGAGAGGCACGGAGGGAGCTAAAGGGACTTTTTCTCCGAGGTCTGGGGCAGAGCTGAGACTTTAACCCCTGTCTCAGGCCACTGGGACCGCTCGCCGTCACTCGCAGCCGACTCACGTCCCTGGAGCTGGCCGGCCCCATCTGCGGGCCCCTCAGCTAGCAAGTGGGGGGCCGTAGGGCCATGCACCAGCGTGGTGGCAAGAGACAGAAGGCTTCTTGGGGAGACAGAGGGCAGGGAGTGGTTCGGGTTTTTTTGGGGGGGGTCCTTTTGTTTGTGTTAAAGACCTTTATCTTGGTTGCCGTGGAAACAAGGCAAGGGCGAGGGAATAAAAATGCCAGGGAGGTTAGAGCAATGCCCCCCCCCCCCCGGTCAGACGCCAGTGATGACTGTTGCTGCTTGTTTCCCCTCATGCTCCATGCCGCTGGGGCTCAGGAAATTGGGAGGGTTATTTGCAGCATTTGTTACAGGCAGGACCCGAGCAGGAGACACGTCGCAGCTCTGAGCAATTAGGATGGCTGTGCCATGACAGCTCCCGCAGATTCATCCAGGGGCACGGGGGAGACGCAGGGAACCTGGCCCAGGCGAGCGACAGCAAAGGGGAACTCGCTGGGAAGTGACTCTCCCTCCTGGTTCTCAATAGGCCGCCGTTGAGCTGGAGAGCAGTGATGTGTGCTCAGAGCTGGCTGGCTCTTCGCTGCCCCCCGTCTTCTCCTTACCTTGCACGGGACACCAGGAGGTTTAGTTTGGGGCCAATGGGACGTGCCCAGAGGTGGGCTATGGACTTGATGAGCCAATGATCATCCTTAGATTCTCCTGGCTTTCTCCCTTCCCAGGAAGAGGGGAAGATCCACGAGGAGCTCTCTAGGGCCGTGTCTACACTCGGAGTTTATTCTGAATTGACTAAGTTCAACTACTGGGCACCTGATTTAACACATGCGAACGTCTGTGTCCTCCCTGTGGGCAGGCCTGGAAATGAGTCCGAGGCAGGCTCCGTGCACGCGGAGTAACGCTGCTCCCGGAGGCTAATTAGTTGGAATTAGGGGCACTGGAGCATCCACACTGACGTTATTACAGGTTCGGGGATAGCGTTACTCCCCATGAAACGCAGGAGTACAGAGTTCCAATTCCATGGCCCCTTATTCAGATCAACGGGCTTGGCCGTGTGGACGCATCACTTACAAATTCAACCTGGGGGCGGGGGGTTATTTTGGACTAAGAATCTAGTGTAGACCAGGCCTAGGTGAGAACTTGTCCCTACTCCATAGTCACTGTGGTACTGGTGAGTGCTGCATTTGTCGCCCCAGTCCCCATTGTACCACCCTTGATCATGTCCCAGGCTATGTCTACATTAAGGGCCTTTAGCAGAGTGCAATTTGCGTACCTTTTCCCGATAGTTTTTTCAGAAGAGACTTTTCCAAAATTTGGCCCAGGGTAGATGGGCCAAATTTTGGAAAAAAAACCCCTTTTTCGGAAGAGCCCTTCTTCCTCATGGGAGGAGGAAGACAGAGCTTCCGAAATAGCATGTCTGCTCTTCTGTAAAAAAAAAAGCAGACGCGTTCTCTGAATGCACCAGAGTTTTTCCGGGATACCAGGAGTCATGTCTGAGAAGGACTCAACAGAGACCTTCTGCTTCTATCCGATTTTCACACTGGAATTGAAGAGCCCCGATCAAACTCTTAAAGCGCGGTCACACCGCTGGATTGGGCTAGCTGGCTCTTTGTGTCAGCGCTCAGGAAACCTGAGATTAGTCTCCGGAGCTGTGATTTTGATGCTCCGGGACTGACATTGTGATGTGAATGTGAGGGACTAGATCAAAAGCTGAATGGCACCTGGGCATGGCAAGCGAATGCCAGGGCAGGCTGTTCGGGGTGCAGGCTCAGACATGCCGGCAAGAGTGCCATGTCACATATCTGTCCCCCCTGCCTCCCAAGAAAGCTCAGCTCACCCACAGCATCCACGCTCGGGCAGGGTGCCCCCTCCTTTAGCTAACCACTTGGCCAGGTGCGTGGATACAGGCACAAGGAGGTGAAAGGGATTTGACACAAAGTCATTCATTGAATCCTAGAATCCCAGGGCTGGCAGAGACCTCAGGAGTCTCCCAGTCCAGCCTCCTGCCCAAAGCAGGACCAATCCCAACTCAATCATCCCAGCCAGGCTGTGTCTAGCTGGGACTTAAACACCTCTAGGGATGGAGATTCCACCCCCTCCCTAGGGAACCCATCCCAGCGCTTCATCACCTGAGTCACACCCCAGGTTGGAGAATCCTAGCTCCCTAGCCCATTGTCCGCCCTCAACCCTGCTCTGAACATCTGTCCCCTTTCTCCTTCTCTCCTGCCACCTGGCTTTCCTCTGTCTTCCTCCCTTCCTCTCCCCCTCGGTCACTTTCTGCCCAGCACTCCCTCTTTGCCCAGTAACCCCAAGGCCATACCCACATCCCGGCTCGTCCCTCACCCAGCTAGTGTCAGCCACACCAGTCATCTGCAGCAGGGTGCAGCAAACGTCACTTGGAACCAGTAACGGTACCAGCCTGTGATGGTTTTTTTTTATACTTTGAATGGATTTTACTTGTTCTCTGTTTGGCCTTTTCAGTGGAGAGAACAGTTTGGATACACATTACCCGCATAGCAGAGTGTGCTCTAATTGGCTGAAAATTGGTCCTGAAATGTCAAGGAAAGATTTATTTCCCAATGCAGACTCTCCAGGTACTAATTCTTCTATGGGCTGCCGGATAATGGCTCCTCTGCACAATAGCCCAGAGACCCTAGTTGGAATACAGGGCAGTAATTGGGTTGAAAGGATTTAAAATCATTAAAACCACACTCAGAGAAGGGAATGGAAAATGGAGCTCTACCCCTCCCCCCACCCTGAGTGACTTGCTTAGTATTTAATAAGATGCTGCTGGCATATGACTTGTAATATTCTGGCAATTGAGCTAGGAGCAGTGCTCCCCAAGAGGGGGGTTTCTGAATCCATTACTCGGAAAGCCTCTCATCCCACCAATCTGATGGATTTCTAACCCACCACAAGGCCCTACATGGCCAAGGACACAGCGAACGTTTCTTCCGGTCACCTGTCGGTGGCATTTCTAAGGCCTGCGGCGCTGTAGTTAGTATCTGAGCCCCGCACAATCATTAACGTCTTTATTCTCACAACACCCCTGTGAGGTACAGCTGTACTGCGATGGGGAAACTGAGGTACAGAGATTCGCTAGATTCTTTTCAAAAGCACGGCCGTGCTGAGTCAGACCAACGGTCCATCCAGGCCAGTGTCCTGTCTGCCGACAGTGGCCAATTCCAGCTTCCCCAGAGGGAGTGAACAGAACAGGGAACCATCCAGTGATCCCTCCTCTGTCACGCATTTCCAGCCTCTGACACACGCAGGCGAGGGACACCCTCCCTACCCATCCTGGCTAACAACCATTGATGGACCTGTCCTCTGTGAATCTATCTAGCTCTTTTTGGAACCCTGTTTCAGCCCTGGCCCTCACCACATCCACCCGTCTCACTCCCCCTCTCCTTTCACAAGAATTCAGTCCAGGAGACGGGACACTTTCCCAGCACAGCTGGTGCCTCCCGTCCTTCCAATGCCTGTGCTACATAGAGAGCACCCCCAGCAGTGCCAAGAGCTGCTGCAACCCCAAGCTGCTCTGGTCCAGATGGGGTTTTGCACTGTGCTCATCGCTGTCGTTTCGGAGCAACTTCCAGCAGTGCCTCTCGCGCCGGAATGACACCTCCGGCACCTGGCATTTGTTCTTCCATCGTGGCCTCAGAGGAAGCATCATGTGCCAGGGCATCTCATGTAGTGATGTTTCTCCTTATCGGATGTGTACCTGATGACACATGTTTGTCAGAGATGGGCCAAGACATGCACCTTGCACTTCAATGGGAAAGTGGGGCGTGTGGTGCTAGGCCTAGTTCCTGGGGGCATCACTCTGCCATCTAGGACTCCCACCTACGCTCGCGCCGTCTCCATAACAAATGAGCTTGCCTCGCACTGTAGAGTGTCCCATGGTCTGGAGAAGCAGAGTCGTCAACCACTGACTTCGTCCCATGAGCTTTAGCTGAGCCTGTGGCTTCCCGGACCCAGGCCATGGAGTGCTTTGGAGATAAAACAGCCAGATGCACACGTGCAAAATGTGTAGTAGCAGCCTAGAAAGGAGGACAGGTTGAGTCTGTGGTCCAGAACTCTCTGATCTGCCAGACCGTGACTGTTGCTGGACCGGAAACCCTCAGCCACAGAGGTTGCTAGTGGCTGGAAGCGTGGCCAGTCTGGAAGCAGCAAGCCTGAAGGAGCAGTGGCTTGGGGCAGGGAGACCACCAGCCAGCCAGCAGCAGGAACAGAGCCGGGCGGGGAGCCCCGGCAAATAGAGATATCTTATTGCCTCTCTGTAAAACCATGGGACACCCACATCTGGAATACTGCATACAGATGTGGCCATGTCATCTCAGAAAAGATATGCTGGCACTGGAAAACGTTCAGAAAAGGGCAACAAAAATGAGGAGGGCTTTGAAATGGGTCCCGTATAAAGAGAGATTAAAGAGACTGGGACTTTTCAGCTTAGAAAAGACTAAGGGGATCAGATAGAGGTCTATAAAATTATGACTGGTATGGAAAAAGTGAATAAGGAAAAGTTATTTGCTTATTCCCACAATATAAGAATGAGGGGTCACCAAATGAAATTAATAGGCAGCAGGTTTTAAAACAAACAAAAGGAAGGGTTTTTTTTTCACTCAGCACACAGTCAACCTGTGGAACTCCTTGCCAGAGGATGTGGTGAAGGCTAGGACTTTAACAGGGTTCAAAAAAGAGCTAGATAGATTCATGGAGGTTAGGTCCATCAATGGCTATTAGCCAGGATGGGTAGGAATGGTGCCCTTAGACTCTGGTTCTCTGGAGGTGGGTGATGAGGGAGGGATCACATGAGGATTCCCTGTTGTGTTCCCTCCCTCTGGGACATCTAGTATTGGCCACTGTTGGCAGACAGGATACTGGACGACATGGACCTTTGGTCTGACCCAATATGGCCACTCTTATGTTCAATGATGGCGGGGGACAGAGATGGTGCTTGGTCTTGCCGTAAGCTAGGAGCTGAATTTGATGACCTGTCAAGGTCCTTCTAGTTCTCTAAACTCTCCAATGCGATTCTGTTCTGTTCTGTGAGGCCCGAGATCTGAAACTTGGGTTCAAATTCTCTCGGAAGCCCATGTAGAAAGCAAAGGGCAAGTCTGATGTGTGCCACAGCCTTTCCATCTGGGGAGCTGTGCTACAGCAGGCGAAACGAGCTGGAGTTTTTTAACTGCTGAAGGCTTCATGCCCTGTTACACTGCGTTGCCGTAGCCCGGCCGAGAGGTGACGAAGGTGTGAATAACTGGGGCCAGGTTTCTTCCACCATAAGGTGACAGAGTTTCATGGTCCAGCAGGGATGGCAGGAACGTTAGTCACGGAAGCTGCTATGTGAGAGCTTGAGGAATGCAAGAGAACTGGGGGAGGCATTTGGAGCCAACACTTTGATTCAGCCCATTAGGGACATAGGTCACACTTTATAATGAAACCATTGTCATTAGAACAAGAAGCAACGGGCTTTAATTGAAGCCTGCGAGGGTTAGATTGGACAATAGGAAAAACTTCCTAACTGTCAGGTGGTTAAGCGCTGGGCTAAGCTATGTAAGGAGGTTGTGGAATCTCCATCGCTGGAGGTACTGAAGAGCAGGTTAGACACACACCTGTCAAGGATGGTCTAGATGGTGCTTGGCCCTGCTGTGAGGGCAGGGGACTGGACTGGATGAGGGTCCTTCTAGTTCTTGTATTGTATGATTCTATGATTCAATGTAGTTACGGCACATTTACACTTAGGTTGTGCTGGTTGGCACCAATTAAGAGAGAGAGAGAGAGACCTTCCTTTGCAAGTGCTTTGCAATGACAAAGAACACTAGATTAGACTGAGGTATCATTATTAGTTGCCTCTAATCCCGTGGTCACCAACCAGTAGATTGCGATCTACTGGTAGATCTCGGAGGCTCTAAGAGTAGCTCTTGAGCCCTCTCTGAACTGCACACCTGTGCAGTACATTTACTTAGATTTCCTCATTTGAAGAGCAGCTACTCACCGAGCAACAGCACAGGTGAGTAGCTGCGAGAAATGGTGGGAATTTTTTTTTAAAGTAGCAGTATAAGGATTGGGGATAGCAAGTGATGGAGAGGAGGAGAATAGAGAGGGCGGGGCTTCAAGGAAGGGGCGGGGCGGTCGATCTTGGCTTGGTCTGTCATTTAAAAAGTGATCTTGGGTGTAGAAAGGTTGGAGACCACTGCTCTAATCCATATCACCAGAAGTCTCCAAATACGAGTGAAAATGCTCTTATTATGTATTTGTATTGTGGTAGCTCCTCTAAGCCCCAGTCACATGGGTTCTGGAACTAGCATTGCGGCGCGTGGTGCAGATGGCCATTGGCAGAGAGTCATAAACTCAAAGACCGATAGGGACCTCAACGGGGTCACAGTCTGGTCCACATTGGTTTGGTTCTTAGCCTCCCCCCTCTCCTCCTCATTCTATAAAATTGTTCCAGCGCTCTTGCCCAGTCATGGAGCAAGATCACATGGTGCTGTAGCTGGTCCCTGCCCCAGAAAGTTGGCCGTTTAGATCTAGCACAAGAGATGATAGGTGGCACAGACAAGGAAGCAAAAGGAAGCAAGGAGCAATGCTGGTCTGCATGATGGGCCACGGGCCCGGCACACCAGCTACTTAATATCGGAGTTTTTTGTAGGCCTCGTGGCAAAGGAGAGTTACTATGTGGTAAAAAAATGACATCATTAGCACGCCTGGATTCTAATGGTATAAGTACTAAGGAGAATGCTCAGTGGTAATAAAAGGTATTGTTGGGCTAGTAAAAGATATTACCTCACCCACCTTGTCTCTTTGAAAGGGTAATAAGTTATTCAGTCATGTATTTAACTCCCTGGTTACATGAACTAGTGGTAGTACACTGAAAACCCAAAGCATGGGGTTGTCAGGCAGTAGTTGACGTTTAACTACACTGGAATTGTGGTACATTTTAATAAATTGTAACCTGGGTACAAGCGAAAGCTGCAAAGTTTGCATCTGAATACAGATCCCACAGCTTTCAAAATGTGGAACTGTTTGAATCGAGACACTGAATGAAGGAAATGTACTGCCCATTCGAACCATGGGGCAGAGCTTAAGTGCTTAGGTCCACAGGAATGTTGCTGAATTTCCATTTGATTATTCCCAGCATTTGCATTTGACCTGCTATAGAAACAGGACCCTGCTTCTCCACTGAAGTCAATAGCTAAATTCTCATCAACAGCAGTGGAGCAGGATCGGGTGGTGCTGTACGGCTGTTCAGAATGTTATCTTGTGACTCGCAGCTAAGAGGCCAGCACGGATGGTCTTTTGTCTTTCATGCTTGGTATCTGCAGCAATCATGAATTGACACTGTTATCTGGCTTGAGGTGCCAACATTCCAGGTATTAATTTCCCATAAGCTGCACAATTCACCCCAGACACCTTTGAAAGGATGGTGGAGAAAGTGACGTCAGGAAACTCACCGATCGTGGGGAAAATATTATGTCCAGGTTTAATTGGCAATGATTGTTTTGTCTCCTATACAAAAGCAGCAAATCCCCAGAAGCTGGTCAGGAGCACAGCTGTTTACGGCAAACAGAAGCTGTTGCTTATCTCCTTGTAGCAACCTGTCTCCAGGAGATCACGGCTTAATTAACTTGCGTGTTATCGAGAGTGAAATTGTACAGGCGTTGTAAGAAAATAAAATAAAAATAAAAAGAGATAAAGGGGAAAGGAATGAGGTGGCCTGGGAACAAAGCAGGGTGTACTCTACCGAGAGTCCAGGCATGTGGCCGGCTTTAGCAGCCGTAGATGGTGATGGAATTTGCATGGTGGGCAGATGGGGTGGGGTCACATCCCAAGAGTTTTGAGCAGCTTTAGCTCTGGCTGGCAGGGAGGGCTGGCTGGAGTTCTTCTGCGAGCACAGGTTGTGGGAAGAATATCGTCAGAATAACAGACCTGACCAAAGGATGCTGAAGTCAGTGGAAAGACTTCCATTGATTTCCATGGGCTTTGGATCAGATCCGAAGTGATTTATAAGGCCTGATAGTGCATGAACTGCTAACACCAAGAAAAGCAGCCGTACAGCCTCAGAAAGTTCAGCTTGCTAGGAGATATCGCAACTTAACACGGTCCCTGGTCCTGTGGCGTAGGTAAAAAACCCAGGCTGTTTACCAAAGAGGCCAGGTGCATTCCAGGGCCAGTCCACTCTTGCTTTTTTACTTCAATGGCTTTTGCCAATGATCAGCACCAGTTAGGGTTTGTCTCGTTAATAATAACTCAGCACTTTTCTCTAAAAATTAAGGCACATTCAGCAATGCCTTGAGCGACTGTTTAGGCCACATCTATACTTACATGCTGGAGACTGATCTTCTGGTGTTTGATTCAGTGGGTCTGATTAAGACCCACTACATTGAATGCAGAGGGTGCCCCTGGTCGGTGCTGGTACTCTTCACAGTCACGAGGAGTAAGGGAAACCGATGGGAGTGTTTGCTCCTATCAGCCTCCCATTGTGAAGACGGCGCCAAGCTTGGCTTAAGGTTAGCCCACTCCAGCTATGTATTTTATGTGGCTAGAATTGTGTATCTTAACCCAACCTTTCAGGTATCGTGTAGACCTGGCCTTAAAGTCAGTGGGAGCAGAGGGCACTCAGTACTTCCCAGAGCAGCTCAGCACTGAGCAAGAATGAGTGTGAAAGGATTGTTGAAGTGACTGCTTGTATCACGTGGGTTACTAATACCCAAACACAGCTCTTGTGATGGTGGCATGGGTTGGCTGCCTGGAAGAGGAGAACCAGCCCTTCCAGCATGAAGGGGTGAGGGCAGAGTCCTAGGACTCTCCATTATACCTTGACGAGAGGGGTTGCTGATGGAAATTGCCAAGTAGCTTTTCGGCAGAGGATGCAGAATTGCTCAGGGAAAGGGGAGTGAAATTTGACAACCCTTTCCCATTCATCTCGCAAGGTGCTTTGCAGATCAAAGCAGGTGACGCAGTGACAGGTTGAACTAAGAATGTTCATTTCTAGCCTGAACATTTTAATAAAATTTTTTTTAAAAAAGAAAGTCAGCGCCGACCTGTCATCTTAGGCCAGTTCCATTTACCATCCAGCCTGTTGACTGACAGATTTTTTTAGCAGCATAATTAGCATAGATAGTCTTAACAAGCTTTCATCAGTTTCTCAGATGTCCTCTGGATTATGGATTCTCACCTCTTCCCCTTAATATTAGTTACTTACTGATATTTACTTAGGGTACGTCTAGACTACCGGGTTTTGTCGACAGAAGTTTTGTCGACAGTATCTGTCGACAAAACTTCTGTCGACATAGAGCGTCTAGACACATCCAGTTCTGTCGACAAAGCAAGCTGCTTTGTCGACAAAACCCTGTAGTCTAGACGCAACCCTACAGGCAATAACACCTTCTGTCGACAGAACTCTGTCGACAGAAGGTGTTATGCCTCATAAAATGAGGTTTACCAGAATCGACAAAACTGCTGAGTTCTCTCGACGTTATGTCGACAGAACTCAGCGGTAGTGTAGACGCAGGTATAGTTTTGTCGACAAAAGTGGACTTTTGTCGACAAAACTCAGTAGTCTAGACACACCGTTACTGTGACCACTTGGCCAGGCTGAAAGAGAGGAAGGTAGAAGCAACTGCTAGGGTTGCCAGGTGTCCGGTATTGAACTGGACAGTTTGGTATTTTTGCCTCCTGTCCAGTAAAAAAATTCAGAAAATACTGGACACCTAAAATGTCGGGTATTTTCTGATTTTTTCCCAGCCAAGTGGTGAAAATCCCGGGTGCTTACCGGGTTCCGTAGCGGAGCTGTCTGGCCCAGCGCAGGGAGGCAAGATGGAGGGCGCCGCCAACAGCCCGTTAGGGCCAAAAAGCCTCAAAAGCGTTTCTTAAAGGGGCCACACTTTTTTTTTTTAAAGCTTAACTCTCGAGGTCCTTTTTTTCTTTTTCTTTTTTTTGGTTTGGTATTTTTTCAGAAACCATCTAGCAACTGCTCTTACTGCTGTAGCATGCCATGGTTTAGGGGGCCTCACCTCTTGCACCTCTGGTGGCTATTTCCACATTCCTAGGAGGGCCTGTTCCTGGGGAAATCTTCTGAGCCTTGGTCCTCCAGCCGCATCATATAAGTTCTTCATCCCCTGCCATCGTGGCTAAGGTCAAGCTATATATTGAAATAAGTATCCAGACTTGCTCTGCTTGGGCTCCTCCATAGCCACCTGCTTTTGCTCCTGCTCCTGGGCCCTGCAGAACTGCTCCTGTTCTGCTGCTTCTCAGCAAGTTACCTGCCCTGAGCCTGACATGCTCCCTGTAGGTCTTTTCCATCCTGACTTCCCTGGGCCATGCGCAGAGAGGGACCTCGCCATGCTCCTTTTCCTGGGGTCTCACTCCAGACTCAGTTTACAGTTCGGTTTAAATAGTCTTCTCCTTCCGACCCCCCACAACTGTCCAGCCACAGGCAGAGCAGGGTCAGACGTGTCTTAAAGAGCCAGCCGGCTTGTGACTGCAGTTCAGTCTGGGATGTATCCTTCTAGGAGGCATGTTGGGTATCAAAATCAGCATTGCTAACCTCAGGCTTTCAAAAATAAGGAGTTAGGCCCCTGAAAATCGTGAGAGTGCATTAAACACCATGTCCGGTTCGAGGCTGGGGGTGTGTGTGAGAGAGAGAAAGTGTGATTGTCATGCAATCCCGTGACTCCAGGAGCTAGACCTTGATGAAAGAACATTAAATATTGTGAGATGCTCAATTAAAATCACAAGAGTTGGTCACAACAAGGAATGCTCCTCAGAACTGTTGCATGAAAGGCTGTGGACGAGGGCACTTTCTTCTGGGGGTGGAATTCACCTCTCTCTACAGGCCCAGTCCAACGTATATGATGTGCCATATCCCACATTAGCCCTCCTTTGAGGTCATATGTGTCATGTAAAATATCTACCCCTCATGCTTGCTATGTGCACAGAGGTGGAGTTCACTCTGTGAGCAGAAGCTCTTTGGGTGTATCTAGACTACAGAGTTTTGTCGACAAAAGTAGACTTTTGTCGACAAAACTATACCTGCGTCTACACTACCGCTGAGTTCTGTCGACATAACATCAACAGAACTCAGCAGTTTTGTCGACGCTGGTAAACTTCATTTTACGAGGCATAACGCCTTTTGTCGACAGAGTTATTGCATCTAGGGTTGTGTCTAGACTACAGGGTTTTGTCGACAAAGCAGCTTGCTTTGTCGACAGAACTGAACGTAGTCTAGACGCTCTTTGTCGACAGAAGCTTTGTTGACAGTATGGGTGTGTCTAGACTACATGCCTCCGTCGACGGAGGCATGTAGATTAGCCAGATGGGCAGAGGGAAATGAAGCCGTGATTAAAATAATCGCGGCTTCATTTAAATTTAAATGGCTGCCCCGCTCTGCCGATCAGCTGTTTGTCGGCAGATTGGGGCAGTCTGGACGCGCCGCGCCGACAAAGAAGCCTTTCTTGATCGGTACAGGTAAACCCGGTTTCACGAGGCATACCTGTGCCGATCAAAAAAGGCTTCTTTGTCGGCGCGGCGCGTCCAGACTGCCCCGATCTGCCGACAAACAGCTGATCGGCAGAGCGGGGCAGCCATTTAAATTTAAAAGAAGCCGCGATTATTTTAATCACGGCTTCATTTCCCTCTGCCCATCTGGCTAATCTACATGCCTCCGTCGACGGAGGCAGGTAGTTTAGACGTACCCTATCTGTTGACAAAACTTCTGTCGACAAAAGCCTGTAGTCTAGACATACCCTAAGTGTCCAGAAAAGCAGTTTCTCTGTATCTACGGCTGTTATTATGCAGCACCCTAGATATGCATGGCCCTTTACATACAAAGAAAGCCCAGCAGAACTGGTTCTGCTCTCTCAAATCATGAGTAACTTGGCATTAAAGTCCGTGGACTTCCCACCGTCAGATATGTTTTCACCATCATTTCCTTCCATGTCAGTAATTTCTGTGTCACTGGATACTTCCTCGGGCTTGTCCTGTGGGGTGAAATGGGGGCTTGGATTGGAAACCACCCCAGGCAGGAGAGTCTCAAAGGTTGGATTCCCACTGGAGCCTGAACATCTATATGGCTATATTTAGCTCTATACTGCAGACACAATTGAGTTGACCTGGGCTCTGAGATTTGCTGCCACATGGTTAGCTTTCGTGTTTGTTTGGTTTTTTCCTGTGTTAGGGAGGAGCCCAAGCTGAGCGCCCAGGCCTGAACGCCCCAGAGTTTAGAATTTGAGTTCAGAGCTGAATCAAAATTTTGCAGGGACTTCTTAGGTTTATAATGAGATGAACACATTGGAGAAGTCCGAAGGTGAGCAAAAAAATCAGAGCTGTGGGAAACATGACGGTTATGACTTATGTGGAAAGGTAGAAATAACTGGGCATGAATAGTCTAGAGGAGAGAAGGATGAAGGGGAACTTAAGTCTTCAGATAAGGTAAGGGCTCTTGTATAGAAGACAGGGATCGTTCTCCATGACCGATGAGAGTAGGATGAGAAGTCATCAGCTGAGTTTTCAGCAACATTTAGGAGAAAACTCCCCAACTCTAAGGTTAGTGAGACACTGGAACAGACCAGCTAGGGAGTTTGTAGAAGCCCAATTACAGAAGGGTTTTAAGAACAGGTTGGACAAAGGCCTGTCAGGGATCAACTGGGCTGCTTTGGTCTTCTCTCGGCAGCGAGGAATGGACTAAATGGCCTCTTGAGAGCCCTATCTTGATTCCAGTCTGATTGAAAACTCTAATCAGAACCCTCTTCTCTCCACCAGTGACCAGTCTCTGGTGGGTAACAATCTGACCAACGGGGTTTTTTTTGGTATGGGCCCATCTCTGTTCTAGAGTGAGTTTCTCTGGAAGTTAACCCTTTGCAAGGACTATGATGTTTTAAGAACACCCGGCTCTCTCCAGCAAACATGAATTAATGAACAAACCCCCACAACACCTCCTGAGGTAGGCAAGTATTCTCCTATCTGCTTTGCAAGTGGGGAAACTGAGGCAAGGAGGTGCAGGGCTTTGGCTTGCGGTCATCACTTTTCCCAAATAACCTAAATCAGTGTTGTAGGGTAGAACACCTGGCATTTGATCCTGCAAAACTCATTCCTGTGAGTAATAAGACCAAGTGTCACAGACACGCTTGGCCTGTACAGCCCCTTCTTGGAGGTCCACTTCCTCTTGGGGGTTAATCCCCTCCACCTCCTGGACTTCACCTCTCTGAGTCTCTAGCACGTGTGTGTCTGCTGTGAGCCCCCTCAGGGAGTCCCCTCAGGGAGACCGCCGGGGTCTGCACTCCCAGAGGGACTAGAGCGACCGTGTTCTCTAGACCAGAGCAACCTTCTACCAGCATAAAACAGGAGGGTTTCTTGAGCATTGAGCGCTGCACAGGGACTCTCAGGGCCTGTGGGCCCAGCCTTCCTCAGCACAGCACCTCTGAGTCTCCCCTGCAACCAGGTGGGCTCTGCCTGATCCCTCTCCTGCCCTTTCCAGAGCCCCCTCCTTCCAGCCGAGCCTCCACTATCCCCCTCCAGCAGCTTCCCCCTTTCCGTTGTGTTCTGTCCAGGTAAACAGGGTCGCTCTCTTCTCCGCCCCCCCCCATCTGTCCTTCCCTCTCCTACCTCCTCCCCACCTGGAACCGGCTGGTCAGGTCACCGGGGTCCTCTCTCTGCAGCCCGGTGGCCTCCCACTGGCCAGAACCAGCTGTGCCCTCCGAACTGGATCTCCCAGTCACTGGGCTGCTGGCCGTGGTCCCAAGTTCCGTGCTGGTCCCTGCAACAACAAACTCCCTCCCCGGTCAAGTCATTAAACTAGCAATGCCCAGAGAGACCGAGTGCCACCCCCTCTGCTGGCTGCCCCTTCAAACCCCCCACAAATTTGTCACATTTCGACCGGAGGCCTCAATGCATCTCATAAAGGAGTTGATCGGGTCATTCTCCCAGCAGTGCAAATAGCATAACATTTCTGACAGGCGCTGTCCCGTTGCAACTTGGGTCCCTGCCAGCTCTTTAAATAGCCGGGCCACCCCCGCTTCCTTCCACCTCTGCATTCTCCCCAGTGTAGAGATGGGCTTGACGAAGCACACAGAACTGAATTGATTTGCCCCAGGTCAGAATTAGTACCCTGTTCTCCAAAGTCTGTGTCTCGTGATCTACCCACTAGACAACACTGCCACAACTCTGAACAGTGACTTTCAGATGGGAAGCTCAGACCCTTTGCCCACGGTCCTAAGCGGAGTTTCCCTCCGTCAGCCTTGTCCATCCCTTCTCAGAGCCGTCATTCCACACGGAAGGGCAGAGGCTCTTTGTAAGGGAAGGAGAAACCTGCTCATATTCCTGGGTTCCATTCCAGGTAGCTGCTTGGCAAGAGATTCCTCTCTTACAGTTGCAGGCAGCCAGGCTCTGTAGTTACAGGTGCTTGGGCTTATTATGTGCCACATGTTGATGCATTATAGTAAAGCGCAGGCTTCTCGTTTCTTCTGTGCACAATGGAGCCAATTTGGACTGCAAAGGCCCTCTGTCCCTGTCAGCTCCAGGGAGCCCGTGGCATATACAATGCAAATTGGCTGCACAGAAGAATAGAGCAAAGCGCTGGTGTCAGCATTTGTTTCGTCTCATTATTCCTTTTTGTGGCACAGCAGCAGCAGCTGCTTTGCTAGGTGACACCCCCCAGACGCACACACGTGAAACCTGCACCTTCCACCACCCCGTGGCAGAGTTGGCTCCTGCAGCTGACAGCTTTGACAAGAGTGATGCATGTTGGCACCGTCCCGCTGCCAGCTTGAAGCTGGCCCTCTGCAAGTCCATGGGGCCCACAATGGCTTTGGAATAAGGTCTGGAGCCTGCGTGTGGATTGTGCTTGGCGCAGGCCAATGTCCCTTTGACGCTCTGGCGGTATTGCTTCGCTCCAGCTCATGGCTGGCTCACGGCTGTCGCCTGCTCCCTTTGAACCTGCTGTGGGTATTTGTCATGGAGGCACCAGCATTCGCTCCGCAACGCAGGTCTGTGCATAAAGCAGGAATGAAGCTCCCTCCCCCTTCACTCCAGATTAAACACCCCTGATTGTGGCAGAGAATCGAACCTTCCATGTCGTGTGGGTAAATTAGTCAAATATTTACATTAAAATATGACCTATGAGGCAGGAGTAAAAAAAATGGATTTCTTTAGTGTAGAGAAGACTGAAGGGGGGATATAACAGATTTCAAGTACCTAGAAGGGTGTTACAGGGAAGAAAGAGAACAAATATTTTCTTTTACCCCTGATGATAGGACAAGAAGCAATGGGCTTAAACTGCAGCAAGGGAGGTTTAGGTTGGACATTAGGAATAACTTCCTACCTGTCAGGGTGGTTAAACACTGGAATAAATTGCCTGGGGAGGTTGTGGAATCTCCAGCACCGGAGATATTTAAGAGACAGTAAGACAAATGCCTGTCAGGGTTGGTCTAGATGGTGCTTGGTTCTACCACGAGTGCAGGAGACTGGACTAGAAGACTTCTCGAGATTCCTTCCAGTCCTATGATTCTATGAAATACATGGTTGGCCAGAAAACATCTCCCCCGCCGCCCCCCAAAAAAAGAAGTTTTGACTTTTGCTTTCATTCTGCATCAGAACAAAAACTAGATCTTTCCAAAAACTAGATCTTTCAAAAAACTAGTGTGTCCTTCCCCAGAATAGCCACTACCCTAGTGACTAGAGCAATCACTGGAGATGGGAGAGACCCAACTGACCCACACTCCCTTAGCAGATGTGATTCATAAGCCTTATACTAGTCCCCAATCAGGTGGTAAACTTCACCCCAGCCTGATATGCCTTTCCAAAAAGGTAGCTATTCCTGCTTGATACTAAAGACTCACCCACCTGGTTTGGCTTTCAAGATGCAGGCACATTAATTTGAAGGTAAGTCTGCGGTGATGGGGTTGGCATGAGCTGGAGTGTCAGGGCTGAGGATATGGGTGTGTCTACACAGCAGGGCTTAACTCGAAATAAGCTGCACAAATTTTGCGACGTCAATTGCGTAGCTTATTTTGAAATAGGGAGCATCTACTCACCACTTACTTCGAAATAGAGCACTCTTCCTCCCACTTCCCTTATTCCTCATACAGTAAGGGTTACAGGAGTCGGAGTAAGAAGTCCTCCAGCTTGACAGTATTTTGACACTGTTTCGAAATAACTGCCTGCTGAGTAGACTCGGAAGAAGTTATTTCGGAATAGTGTTGCAGTGTAAACGTACCCTACGGGATTAGTGTCAGGGCTTGTCTGGCACACAAAGTTAAGAAAGCAGAGGCAGCCTCTGTTTATGATACTGTTTTGTTAAGGGATTCGGATGCTGTCATGCCTATAGAAGGATATACTTACGGATTAATGGCAGGAAGTCCAGCATTAGCGGTGGAGAAATGAGGGCTAGTGAGCTTAGAGGTTGGGGGGTTATTTTGATGTTCATGGCATGAGCTCCCTCAGGGGAGATGAGGCTCCCAGACGGGCATGGAGTCTGGTGTTTTGCAGGGAAAGCAAACCATCAGCAAGTCTACGTAGTGATTAGAACACATTGATAACGAGGCAGATTTTCAGCAGAGCTGCAGTGAAAGCAGCAAATTTACATTAAAATTTGGGCTACAGTAGCCAACCTATTTTTAGCCCCCTTTTCCACTTGCAGAATATTCACAAGCAAGGAGCTGTTTGCTCATCTTTGTTCACCCTGTGAAATTAGTCAACTTTTTTTTTCTCCGCAGCATGTTTGACTAAGCCCATGGTTTAATGCCAAATAGCTCACCGCATACAGGCAATATTTTCTATGCAAGCTGCTTCATTTCCTTGCGATTGGTTGGATAAATGTACCCAGTGCAGGCTCTGCTCCCTGGCTGGATGAGTGCCTGAGCATTTCTGGCTGTGGATAGTCTCTGGTGTACCCATTTACTTTCCAGTTCCCACAAATGTTGTCTCTGTCCATGAACGTTTGTGACAATGAGCTCCAGTCAATGGAAGCCACATCTCTTTAAAATGGAAGTGTGTTTTCGATGATCATTTTGACCATTAATCAGCTCTGATGGAGGAGAGACAGAGAGCGCTGGATTGCACCACCTGGATTACCCCTGTTTTTCAGGAAAAGTTTGTAACTTGTGGTCCAGGCTTCGGCCTCCCGGGGAGATGGTTTTCTAATGTCACTGTTCATGCCTGCAAGATATTCTTTGATACCGCTCTGTTTCTCTGGAAGTGGGAGTCAGGGAAGGGATCAAGTGAGGATTATGAGGACACTATCCCCCTAGCATCCTTGTGCTGACACAAAAAGAGAACCCAGTTTTATAATTGCTATGCCAAAGAAAAACCAAACTAATCCCATTACTGTATGGGGCATTGTCCAGCCCCTCTGTTCTTTTTGCAAATTTCCATTGCTCTTGACATCTAAAGGGGTTGGAGCTCTCATCATGAGATCACTCTGTCCTCGTTCCATATCATCGGGTGACAAGGAGAGTGGGTGGACATGCAAAATCAGAGGACCAAGGATCCTGGAGGATTTGAGTTTGATTTCTTTCTGCCAAAGACTTCCTGGGAAACCCTTAACACGTCAGATCCCTTCACAATTTGTACAGGGTGGGATGCTAGAACTTCCCTATATCACGGAGAAGAGGTGAAATTGGTAATGGTGATAGTGATTAAGTAGGGAGATGGTCGTCTAGAAATGAAAATGGCCCATTGAAGAAGTTTTGACATTGATGGAGACCCACACTGAACTCATTGGATCACCGGCCTGGACTGTTCTTCCGTTCCGACAAGTGACCTGATGTTAACGGTGCTGTCAGGGCAAAGTTCTCTGGTGGAAGACTGTAATCCAAGTGTGTGATGTGCGAATGGCTGCATTGTTTAACTAAGCCAGAGCAGTAGAGCGTTTCCATCACTTGTGCACTTCCCGAAGCTGAAACAATTGCTCTTATCCCCCATCACATCGCGTGACCTACATTTGGAGTTGAAAGCCTCCAGCTAATAATCAGTTTGAATTCCGATTTATAAATAAAAACATTTGTTTTCCAGTAAATCAAAAACCCAACTCACAACGGACAAAATGCCCTCCCCCCCGCTCTGGACCGGTACTTTCTTTTTCTTTGGTTGTTTGTCTTTAGGGGAGGCAGAGATTTTGCTGGCGGGGGTGGTGGCGGAGGAAGTTTCGGATGTAATGAGACCACCGGGCATTTTCCTGGAAATCTGCAGGAGCCTCAGTGCTTTTGAGATTTGTGCCATCTGGATAAAGAGGGTCAAACCACATGTTGGCAGCAATTAGACATTGCGGCATGGCAGGACAGCTTGGCTGCGCAGCCGGAGCTGCAGAGCGCAACAGATTAGTAAACAAAGGTACCTAGCAGAAGGGGCACAGGTTGGTCAGCTCTCAGGGCATTGTTGGCAGTGGCGATGCCTTTTATTTCTCTAGCTGTCCATCTGTCTGGCCATCCACCCTGGCACTAGAGATGGGGCAGCATTGGGAGGTCTGGAGCTTGGGTCTGGGTTGGGTAAAGCCCAACTGCTCCTGCAGAGTTTGCATAGACAAGATGATGATTTCACCATAAGAGATTTCAAGGGCATGAGTACCTCCTCCCAGGTTCACTTGTGCAGCAGTAAGGGGGTGTCCCCTTATCCAAAGGGTGTAAGTGGAAAGTCGGTAGGCAACACACAGCCATTGCTGCACTTACCCCTTGCATGCTGTGGCAGCAGAACTGAGAATGCCTGATGGGTAAGTGGGGTAGTGATTTACAGTGGAATGGACCAGGAATAAACTACTAGTTCCTTAGGAGCACCTGGGAAGTGAAAAGGGAATGAGGGTCTCCGAGGCCATGTGTTATACTTATAGCACCAGAGATCGATCTTCTGGCATTTGATTTATTTGGTCTAGTAAGGACCTTCTAAATCAAATGCTGAGGGTGCACCTGGTTGGCACTGGTACTCCTCGAGTCACAAGAAGTAAGGGAAGCCAATGGGAGCGTTTGTTCCCATCAACCTCTTGCTGTGGAGGCGGTGCCAAGCTCGGCTTTAGGTATGCTGACTCTAGCTACAATATTTATGTAGCTGGAGTTGCATACCTTAACTGATCTTGTGGGCCTATTGTAGACCTGGCCACAGTGTTTTGCCTAGGATGCTGTTGTTATGGTGCTGGTGGGCTTTGTTCCATATCATGAGCTGTGTCCTTACCGCAAAACTGAGTCCTAAGCTGTTGTAAGATTGGTCTGTGGAACTGGGCTGGAAAACTCAGCTGTTGTAGTAATGAGAGCAGTGCAAGGCATGGACTAGAAGAGGTGTTTTCTGGAGGTTTGCAGTATTTTTGACTTGCATTTATGCTGGGAATGCCGTAAGATCTGCCTTTTGTGACTGATGGATTTCCAGATTTCTGCTGCCGTCTTTGCCAGGTAGGGAAAGTGTAAAGGCTGCCATGGCAATCGTTTCTGAGTCAAATACTGATGCCCGTATTGAGTCATTAGTCATTCAGACTGGCACTGATGCAGGTATGGCCTGAATATGAGATCTGGGAAAGGAGGTCTCTGTTTTACCCTTTCTACTCAGCGCTAGTATGTGTGCTGGACTGATGCACGTAGAAAATGAAAAAGAAAAAGGCTTGGTTCAACTCCAGAGATACATTTCCGGGTACAGTAGTTCTTATTTTAGCTGAATCATTTGGCCCATTCCAACCAGATACATGTCCATACCCACCGGCTGTGTCTACATTGGCACCCTTTTCCGGAAAAGGGTGCCAAAAAAGGGTGCCGGAAAAGGGTGTCAATGTAGGCACAGCCAGTGTGTATGTACATTAATAGTTGAAAGCATTGGAGTATGCTACCTTCTGGATTATCGCAATAGAATACATGGTGGCTGTGTCTACATTGGCACCCTTTTCTGGATATTTAAATCCCCCGCGGCATTTGCAATTCCGACTGGTCTCATTAGCATCCCTTTTCCGGAAAAGGGTGCCAATGTAGACACAGCCACCATGTATTCTATTGCGATAATCCAGAAGGTAGCATACTCCAATGCTTTCAACCATTAATGGAAGTATATTTTTATAAGGATCATATATGGGCAACACAGAAGTTACTTCATCAGTGAAAATCAAGGATCTGTGAACCCTACTTTCCTGCCTCTAAGGGTACGTCTAGACAGTAGGGCTATTTCGAGATACCCCGTGTCTTTTAGACGCCCCTGTTATTTCGAAATATTTTTCAAAATAGCAGGCGTGCTATTTTGGCATCCCATAACCTGATGAGGGTTAAGGGGAATGTCTCACAGTAGCACGTTATTTCGAAATACATTTGAAATAAGCTAGGCAATTTGCGTAGTGCCAATTACTTACCTTATTCCGAGATAAGGGTGCTTCCTCGATGCACCCTAACAGTGGGCAATGTAGAAATCTTAAGAATGCATGAAGGATCCATAATGCACAGCGGTCATAGAAGTAATTGTTATTCCAGCCCAAGCTGGTGATCAGTGTATGCCTTGGAGCAAGACCATTGCTAGCCTTTTTAATTTCTCTTATGAAAAAATAAATCCAAGTCAAGTGGAATATGGACTAGACCAATAGGGTTCTGCAGAAATTCATCTAAAAACCTATAAAATGGAATGGAAATTGAGATTCCTGTTGTGGAATTCTATGGACGGGGTTTAAGCATTCTGTAGAAAGGTTGTTATTTGCTATTAAGGTATTAAGGTTTCTCACCAGGTGCTAACTTAGCTAGTTTAACTCCAGATGCTATTTTTATTGAGAGAAATGTCAAATCTTTTCTTGACACTTACTATACTAGTTGCCTCAGCAGTCCCCTGCAGTAATATGGTCTGTAAAATCAAAGCATCTCTTGTTTTCTTTCTTCCCGTTACACTTTTTTTGTCTTTTTAATGTAAAAATATAGTTTAAAAGAGACTCCAAACTTAAGTAGTTCAAATAGGGGATGGGGTGGATCATTGGTCTGGGGCAACATTTCTCATGAGACGCAGAGAAATATAGTTATAGGCAAAGAAACAGCCATGCAAATGGCATTGCCTTCTGCCGTGTTCATGGGTTTGGTCTGATGCCCATTAAAGTCAACAGGAACTCTTCCACCCAGTGATTGTTGGCTCAAGCCCTGCTTTCTCATCATGGCCCCCAGCTCACTCTTGCTCTGTTGACTCGCCAGACGCAGAACTGAGAACAAACCAGAATGTCCATGACACAGACGTTCCACCACCTCCACATTCGTTTTCATTCTAAATTGAAACAAAGCCAAAGAATTTTGAAATTTCGCACTGAATGATTTAAAATAATAAAGTCCGGTCTGTGGGTAGGCGTCTCTTTGCTTTTGAATTTTGTTGTATTTTCATTTCCAATATAAAATAAAAAGATTAAATGAAAATTAATTTCAAAATGAAAAACTAAAGTTACCTTCCAATCCCGCTGAACTTTTCCACTTGGATTAAAAGAAAAATCATCAAAATCAGCACATGCTCCTGGAGAGTTTCAGTAAAGTGTCACTTGCTGATGGAAAAATGTTCCTTTGCTCAATTGTCAACCAGCTCTAGTCAGAAGGTCATTCACTGGTAGAATCACAGGGCTAGAAGGGACCACAAGGGTCGTCTAGTCTAATCCCCTGCTAAGATGCAGTATTTGTTGTGTCTAAAGCATCCAAGATGTTTGTCTTCTAGCTGCTTACATCACATACCCCATTTGAGGGGCAAATGCAAGGGACAAATTCTTTCTTTCTTTCTTTCTTTCTTTCTTTCTTTCTTTCTTTCTTTCTTTCTTTCTTTCTTTCTTTCTTTCTTTCTTTCTTTCTTTCTTTCTTTCTGTGAGAGGTGATTCATACGTGTTACGGATGGACTTATTGATGATCCACAAAGCAGAACTGAATCTAGTGCAGGCTCTCGTCCGTGTTGACTCTGCCAGGATGAAAAATAAACTATCTTTGCCAGTAACGTGAGCAGAGCTGACTGTATGCTGCACATGCTACAGCAGGACTGCTGTTCTCCTGATCAGAAAGGCACCTTACAAGCTGTGTTTAGACCTGTTGTGAGTGGATGCAACTCTGTTGATGTCAGTGTTCTTGAAATGGGAGAGGTTGCTTCACTTCCACTGGGGTTGAATTTGGCCCAATTTCTGGCCACCTTGTCTCTTTCCTTTCATTATGTGTAACGTTTGCTCTTCCTGTTTTATTTTATGTCCCTTTTCCATTGTGTGCAACTCACAGCTTTCGATGGTCTTTGGAGGCATTTCTCGTAGAGCAGGTTATGACGAGTTGGTAATAGGCACTTGAAGCGTATGCTAGATACATGTCCCCATGACACACTGAAAGCCTATGCTGGGTCCTAATTGGCCGCTGGCTTGGCAGCTTTAGCAGAGCAATGAAGGATTTACTGAGCAATAAAGGCTGGACTTTCCTTTCTCCCAGGGCAGTGCACCCTCCAGGATAGGGCTGTGATGGGTAAGATCACAAAAGTCCCTTGGGGTTGTCCCCTGGAGTACTAGTCATGCGACCGACACTCGCCTTCCTGCTCTCTGCACCTACTACTCTGTCCTGCTGGATCAGTCCCTCTGGTCTCTCCCTGCCATGGGGCCGAGTTGGGGTTTCCGCTCCTCTGCAGAGCAACACAGACACTGAACTAGATCCGGAGTCTGGGAGGACTCAGCGCCCCCAAAATGGGACCAAAACCCCAAATAAATCCGCCTCATCCCGTGTGAAAGTTTTACACGGAAAAAGCTCATAGGGTCCACCTACTTTATCAGAGAAAAAGAGCTATGCTCAGTGGTTGCTCTCCTCCCCCCGATTAACAATTATTTACACTGGGCTTGACAATAAACAAAAGTATTTTTATTAAGTAGGGTTTAAGTGGTCACAAGTGAAAACTGTCAGATCAACATAAATCGCCAAATTAAAACAAACAAAAACACCAGCTAATAAATTTGTTATATGCAAATTCTTACCCTAAACAGCTGTATTTATCTCAGGGAAATAGCTTCAAGTCAGAGTTGATCTTTACTCTGGGACTGGATCTACAACTTTTCAGAGTTCTTTATTGCTAGGTTTCCTCTTAGGGTGGGCCAGACAGTTTCAAAGGCCCGCTGAAGACTGATGTAAGCGGGGTCAGGGTAAACTCTACCCTGACATCTGGTGGTGAACTGTGGCAAGTGGTGCAAAGAGACTTCAGGGGCTGATTCCAGTTTGCATAGACACACCCACCCTGTCTAGTATGTGCTCACAGCAGCCCAAATGGTCACTTTGGCCACTGTGGGATCCCCACTCTCTCTGGGTATGTCTACACTACCCCACTAGTTCAAACTAGCGGGGGTAATGTAGTCATCCGCAGTTGCAAATGAAGCCTGGGATTTGAATTTCCTGGGCTTCATTTGCATGAAGCCGGACGGCGCCATTTTTAAATGCCGGCTAGTTCAAACCCCGTGGAATGAGGAGTACAGCTAGTTCAGATTAGGAAGCCTAATCTGAACTAGCTACTCCATGCCGCGTGTAGCTGCGCGGCACGGGGTTCGAACTAGCCGGCATTTAAAAATGGCGCCGGCCGGCTTCATGCAAATGAAGCCCGGGAAATTCAAATCCCGGGCTTCATTTGCAACTGCGGATGACTACATTACCCCCGCTAGTTCGAACTAGCGGGGTAGTGTAGACATACTCTCTGTTATTGAGGCGGGGGGATAAAAGTGTTGTTACCCTGATTATGCGAATCAAGGACAATGGAATGGTGGAACTGTTTATGACAGAGGGATTTGCCATAAACTAAGTAGCACTCGCTAGACAAGGGGCATGGGTTCCAAACCCAGTCAAATTGAGAGAGGCTGGGGACAGGTCTTTGTACCTGGTGGTGGGGCCCTGTCTGAGGGCCTAAACAACACTGATTGCACCCTCTCCACTGTGGAATATCAGAATTAATTTGGATTCTATTTGGAGTCTAGTTGTGAGCTGTGGAGTTAACTTCTCTGTGGGCCAGTGGAGCACTAGTGCTGAGGCTCCTCTGTTCTGAGCTGAAATCACTGTGGGGAGCCTGGCGCTATACTGCGGACAGAGCTGAAATCACTGTTGCTGAGGGGAGCCTGGTGCTAGGCTGCTGGGCTACTAGCAGAGCAGCTTGCAAGGGACAGCCAGCAAACGCAGGCGGACAGCAGAGCAGTTTGCCGGGACGACCGGTGGGTGTAGGCGGACAGCAGAGCAGCTGGCGGGGACGACCTGTGGGTGCGGGCAGACAGCAGAGAGGCGGATAAGGACGACCTGCGGCTGGTAGGAGCGGCAGCAGACAGCCAGTGGAGCAGCAGCAGGAGCAACCAGCTGGCAGCCAGGGGCGTGGACCGAGACGGCTGGTAGAGTGACTCGTGTCAACGGCGGTGGCAGAACCCCACGGAGAGGCGGAGCCATCGGCGGGCCACGTAAGGTGTATCCGTCCCCGCCCCTCCAGTTTGGGATGGTGAAACTCTGCTGGGTGAACTTTTGAACCCTGGGGCGGCACTGACCTGGGGCAGAGACTTTTGGGGTGTTGGACCTTTGGGACTTTGGAGGATTTGTGGCTGAGAGGAGGGCCTTTGCTCATGTTTGGTCTGTAAATCCGAGTTGTGGTGTTTTCCCAATTTAATGCTGATGTCGTTTACCTCATGTTATAAAAGGTTTTGCTGCTATACTGAGGTTCTGTGCTTGCGAGAGGGGAAGAATTGCCTCTTTGAGGCACCCAGAGGTGTATGTAAGATTTCCCAGGTCACTGGGTGGAGGCTCGAGCCGGTATTGTATTACTTTGTTAGGAGGAGACCCCTAGATACTGAACCCAGCCCTTGCTGCTATTTACTCGGCCTGGCAGAAGGGTTACATTTTTGGGGGCTCGTCCGGGATCATCTGGGTCAGTACCCCTGCAAGCACATTGCGAGCAAGCCATTTAATTGGGAAAACACCACAACTCGTATTTACAGACCAAACATGAGCAAAGGCCCTCCCCCCCGCTTACACTAAGATCAGATGACTGACTTCCCATTGCTTAAATAGACTTTCCCCTAAGGTGGGAACCATTTGTTCAGCATCCGCAAACCCCATAGAAAAATACCAGGTTCAAGATGGATTCCAGTACCAGGTGGCATGGTCACATGTCTTTCAAGGACCAACCACAGTTTGGAATTATAAAACAAATATGAACATTGACAGGTCGTTGGTATGAGTACTGAGGCGTTAAGTACCTGAAGTATCACTAATGGCTCTCGTTAGCAGATTTAGAACTATAAACAGATTCCCCCTTCATATTTCTAACTTCACATACAAGAATGATATATGCACCAAAATAGGATACACAGATTCAGCTGGTTATAACATTATAACTGATAGGTTACCTGAGGTATTTTGTCTAAAGCATCTTTGAGTTTTGCATATTCATATTCCCAGGCCAATGTTTGTAAAGCAGGGGAGGTGGTGACATGGGCTAAGGAAGGCAGGCAGGTCATCGAGAGACACTTGCTTTTCATTCAATCCCACCAGCGGAAAACTCCTATCATCGACCCTGGATCCATGAGGGAAGAGCCCAAGAGATCGGCGGTTCTCCAACCCCTTCAACTGGAATGGACCATGTAGGATGTTCTCTGAGGCCAGCTAGGCCTCACTGGGCAGCCTGCTACAGGCGAATGTGCAGAAAGGGCAATGCTGGGCCCAATCCAAAGCGGAGTGCGTGCTGCCGGTGCAGCCGTTCCGCTAGAGAGGGAAGGCGGCGAGTAATCTCTCTCCAGTCACAAGACGATCCCGAGGGAGAAGACTTGGACACGTCTGCGCTCCCCTAATAAAACATTTACTGGGGTGGGAGACCTGTTCGTTCTGACACGGCGTATACATATTAAATGATCACAGTTCCCTGCCTGCGGACGAGCAGGCTGCTTCTCTCATGCAACCCTTGGGGTTTGCTCACCCCTGACTGCACGGCAGCACACAACGGCCCTGATTCCTGTTGCGAAGGTTCCAGAGGGAATCTGGCTGGATCAGAGAGTGGGGGACAACCGGATCCGCTCTCTTGCTCTTTCTCAGGCTGAGTCTGAGGAAAGAGCTGGGAGGCACAGGCAATATTTGGGCTTTGCCTGTCCAGCCCTACGTGGCTATGTGTATGCACACTCAGAGCCCCAATCCTTCTGCACCCCGGGACACGTGGGACAAGTGAGTTGAATAGAGACTCAGATGGGGAGCTGGGAGATCTGTGTTGTGTTCTTGACGCCTTTTACTCTCACTGAGTAGCACTTGACTCCTCCATTTCGCCCACTGAGTTCAAGGGAATTAGTCTCACCGCAGAACAATTCTCAGCAGATCAGACTTCACCCCATGAGACCTTAGCTAAGTCACACCCTGCTCTGTGCCTCAGTTTCCCCACTTGTAAAATGGAGACAATAATTTTGACTCACTTTTGTGGTGCACTTTGGGATCCTGAGATGAACAGTGCTATTTCAGCACTTACTATTATTTCCTTAAGTTAGTTTCTTCTCTTTTCTTTAATCTTGTCCAGACTACTATCGACCACTTGGACAAAGCAGGTGGGTGGTTTTTGTTTGTTTTGGCTGATATCTATACTAAAGAGCCAAAAGGATAATAAGCCACCGTGGTGGAATATCTTTTCCATTTTCTCTAAACTGCACTTCTCCTTCCCCATGGGTGAGGGCCTACTCTGTACCAAAGAGGACCCAGCTTATCAGATCCTATCTTGAGTCTGGAAGTGGATTCTAAACTAAACAAAAGCCCTCACTGGATTTGTAATCTAAGCACATGGGAGCTGGAAATTGTGAAGGTGGACAAAAAACATACGAAGTCCTCACCTTCATTTCAAAGCAACACTGGGCTACAAGTGACTGTGCATACTTATTTTGAGTGCACACAGTTAAAACATGCAAGAACTCAGGAGACGGAAAAAAAGATTCAAGGTCTGATATTTCAGAGATATTTCGACTCCCACTCACCTCAGTCAGTGCTGTCCATTCTCGGAACTTCTGCAAATCAGGTCCCCATTACATCTGACTGCCTCCTTTTTACCGTAGTAAATACCATGGTGCATGATTCTCAGTTGTTCTGACAGTTTAGGTCCGATCAGTTTGGCTTTTCACTCTGTTATGGCATCTTATATGTTTCTCGGGCATGTTCTGCCTCTTTCATGTAATTCCTTAACCAGTTTCCTATCACTAGCAGGGGCTCTTCTTTTAATGTGTTTGAACGTATTTGATCATCAACAAATTTCTCTGTCTGTTCCTGTGATAAAAAATTAAATCCAGGCACCTTTGAAGGCTGTACTTTTTTTCTCCCATGTGCTACAGTGGAGTAACTGACACCCTTTACTTATTAAAAAGAGTTCTAAATGTGACATCTTTTGTTAAAAAGAAGAGGGAGAGAAAAAGTATACCACTGTATATTCTTACAGATGGGACATCAAAATGTGAACTATAAAGGATACGTTTTCAAAGCCGTATGCAGGGGCTGAGTTGATTAAATGGGAACCAGGCAGCCAAATCCGCTCATGTCCCTTTGAAAATGTACTGAGATGGGAAAACTCGGTCGTTTTAGGTTGAAATATGTGCGATTTCCCAGCCCTATGATCTACCCCCAGGGGGAGCTAGAGGACACAGTGTTCAGCAGTAGGGTATATTTGCTTACCGTAGATGATTACCCTGTCTGCCGTGGAGTGGCAAGACTGCACTCCCTTCTCCCTGCTCCGGGAGGAGAAGACAAAAGGCAAAGTTAATGCCCAAAAGCTTGCAAATGCAAAATGGAGAAAGGACTCAGCAACACGAAGACCCACTGCGCTTGGCCATTGCTATTTGAAGGCTGAATATGCAAGGCCCGTGTGGGAAAGGTCAGCTCATGCAAAGAAGTGGAGCTCTGTGCCGAACCACAACTGCCGCTACATCACAGAATGTCTTAAACCAACAAACGTGAGCAGCCGTGAGCCAGAATCATACTGGAAATCAGGAGAGTGGTCCCAAGCAAAATGGAATGATTGCAACAGGTCAGAGACAACGGGCATCCATTCCTCGGCCACTTGACAGCAGTCAATCACCTGACATGGCAAAAAAACTTCCTGGGAGATGTGGGACCACTTAAAAAAATCCCTGGCCAATACGCTAATGGAAAAGTGGTGCTCGCAGCTCAAAAACCTCACCAGGGCCATCCAAATGCACATCAGCAGCATGGACCACCTTCCTGGAGATGCAGAATGTGCTTGGTCGTCTGGGAGAAGTCACCTCCAAACAAGAGCTGGTGCTCAAAAGTCAATATGCAGAAGTGGAGCAATTCCAGCAACCCAGGCGCACGTGGCTGCGGTGAAACATAAACCGTGGCACAGCTGTTGGTCTGCCAGCTTCCAAAGGAACCACGGACCAGGGAAGATCTTGGCAGGGCTACCGATGGGGACATGTGTGTGCCCAGCCCTGGGGGGAAAAGCGATGATTTTGGTGGAAGGCTGTGAGAGAAAACATTAGGTAACTGCATGGTGCCCCTAAGCATTGTATCTGAACACCTCGTGCTCTGAATGCCTCGTGCATCGTATCGGAAAGCCTCATGCGAGGGGAGACAGGTCCATGCTGTTATCCCCATTGCACAGATGAGGAACTGAGGCATGGAGAGACTAAGTGACTTACTTAAGGTGTCCATTGTGGAGTGGGGAGTTGAATCTGGATCTCCCAAGTCCTAGGCTACATACTAATCTTGCTGGAAGCTTGGGTTATGTCATTAATTAAGGAAAGGTAGCCAGGGAACAAGGTAAATTTGGTGTCCCTTCTAAGGATGTAACACTGGAATGACTGGCATTGTTACAGGCTGGGGACCAACCAGCTAAGCAGCAGTTCTGCAGAAAAGGACCCGGGGGTTACAGTGGATGAGAAGCTGGATATGAATCAACAGGGCACCCTTGTAGCCAAGAAGGCGAATGGAATATTAGGGTGCATTAAGAGGAGCATTGCCAGCAGATCCAGAGAAGTGATTATTCCCCTTTATTCGACTCTGGTGAGGCCACATCTGGAGTATTGTGTCCAGTTCTGGCCCCCCCTCCCACTACAAAAAGGATGTGGATGCATTGGAGAGGATCCAGCAGAAGGCAACCAAAATGATTAGGGGGCTGGAGCACATGACCTACGAGGAGAGGCTGAGGGATTTGGATCTGTTTAGTCTGCAGAAGAGAAGAGTGAGGGGAGATTTGAGAGCAGCCTTCAACTTCCTGAAGGGAGGTTCCAAAGAGGATGGAGAGAGGCTGTTCTCAGTGGTGACGAATGGCAGAACAAGGAGCAATGGTCTCAAGTTGTGGTGGGAGAGGTCCAGGTTGGATATTAGGAAAAACTATTTCACTAGGAGGGTGGTGAAGCACTGGGATGGGTTCCCTAGGGAAGTAGTGGAGTCTCCATCCCTAGAGGTGTTTAAGTCTTGACTTGACAAAGCCCTGGCTGGGTTGATTTAGTTGGGATTGGCCCTGCCTAGAGCAGGAGGCTGGACTTGGCGATCTTCTGAGGTCTCTTCCAGCTCTATGGTTCTATGATTCTATGACTTTAGATCACTCTTCAGTGCTGAAATTGATTGATGGCTCTTTGGAAGCTAGTCTCTGCTCTCCTTTCTCCCCATACATCCTGGTTTCAGTCATCTTTGGTGTCAGGGCCAAGCACCATTTTGCATTAGCAAGTTGATGCAGCGGCTGTCTGGGAGCACTGAGGCTGCAGTGGTTTTCTGGGTGAATTTGGGGCATGAAGGCATCTGTTGCCAGTGATGGACCAGCCATTTGGGGAGAAAGCAGGGATATAGATAGAAGACAAAGGCTGAAGGTGGGTAGGCAGCAAGAAAGGGAAAGGCATGGTGTATGGTACTGAAATGATCACAGAAGTGTGCTCCTGCCCGTGCGGAGAGAGCAGGAAATGCTGGTAGGCAGGTACGTGGATGACAGCCAGGATGGGCCGACGCCTGAGTGCATTTTGCGTTCCTTCGAGAACCCCAAGGAATGCACTGGCTTCTAGTCACTCTGTGAATGCGTCTATCTCCTCCGAACCTCAGGAGCTAGCGTGGTCCTGTATGTCTCTTCCCACCAGTGAACCAGGTGGGTTGCCCTTGGTCTGGGGTGGAGTCCAGAGACTGGCCTTGTTCGAAGAGGAAGATCTGAGTTCTGTTCCCCTGGCATCCTAGCATTCGCGGAGGCAGTGGGGTTGCAGCAGATCAATATGTGCAAGCCATAGGGGGCCACAGATTTGTGACCGGGCTCAGTTACCGAAGGAAGGACTTCATTCCCTGAATCCTGGTTCCCGTCAGTACCCCGTGCGGCCAAGGACCCGTGTGTGTGTCTGTCCAGAGCCACTTATGTGCTGGCTCACCTTTGCTCACCGCTGCGGGACATCCTTGCAATAGTACATGTCCCCTGCTAGACTCCTTGACTCCATCAGAGGCGAGGCCGGGAGTGGGGGTGTGAACATGGGGGAGGCAGGCGGAGCTGCCTTGCCACTGGGCTATCAATGCAGTTGCCACAGGGCTCCCTGCAGCCGTGTGAAAGGAGCTGCACACAGTAACTTGCTCATGGGCAGAGCCATCTCACCAGCACCCTGGGGCGTACTTACCCGACACTGCCGAGTAGCCCGTGGCCAGTTGTATCAGGCTCTGTGGAGGGAGCCCATCTCCTCTATGCGACGGGTCAGGCTAATCACCTGACAATCAGGGCTGCCCATGCGTCTGTCCCCAGGCGTCACCTGGACTCCAGGGCAGCAAAGCGGATGGTGATTTGTTGGGTCATTTCCAACTGAGTCTGACTTTCTCCCCGTGACTTCAGCAGGCCTCAGTCACCGGCATTGAGTGCGCTCTTCCTGCAGCATCCCTTGGTCCCGGGAACCCCTTCGCACACTCCGCGTCCCGCTGCCCAGCTTCCTTCCAGTCATGACGGGGTCTCTCTGGTGAAGCCAGTCAGTGGATCTGTTCCCGTCCCTTCCCAGTGTGCTTCCAGGCCGTTGGTGTCTCTGGTACTGAGCCTGGGGAGTGGAACTGCGTTTGTTCTGCTGCCCTCTGCAGAAAATGCCTTTTGGTTCCTTGGAGCCAGTGGTCAGAACAGGCCAGTCGTGTCCTAGTCTCAGTGAGTTCCACGAAGCCGACGCTCCAGGGGGTAGGCCAGGCTTAGCCCCACACTGAGGACTTTCTAGGGGAGCACTGGAGCCTTCTGGGGGGTTTGGCTTTGGGGAAAGACTGCTCTGACTTCCCCCTGTTGATTCGGTCTCTTCCCCTTGCGCCGTCTGACGCCGCATCCCTCCTGCCGCACGCCAGTGCAACGCGACACCAACATCCGTAGCGGCTGCACAAGAGTCGCAGGGCCCGTTGCAACTATAAACGTCTAATCAACACGCAGCCTCCAGCCTGAGTTCCTGCCGCTGCAACGTGTGTGCTCAGAGACGGGGGTTTCAGCTCGCCGCCAGGGCCTGAGTCCATTGTCTCCGAGGGGCACTAATTACCGAAAGCTACAGGCCCCAGATCCCAGGCTTGCCTCCAGGTCTGTCAGTCAGTCCATGGCTGCTCTGCGGAGCCTCCCTGTCGGCACCGTGCCCAGGGCTGACATTTGTGATGCAAGGTCGTGGGTCCCCTCGTCTCACGTGACATAAGCCACCCGAGAGCCATCGGCTAGGGCCAACCGCTGGCCCTGCTGATGACCTGGCGAAGAGTATCTCTAGGGAGGTTTTGAATCCCCCGTCATCCCGTTTCCCCTGCTCCACGCAGGTGAGCGATTAAACGCTGACATCGTTTTCTCGCCGGAACAGGTGCCCGTGATTTTTGTTGCTACGCCCCATGCAGAGTGCCATGAGCTAATGAATTTTCTAACAGGCCATTTTTCATTAGCACTTGCTTCATCCTCCAGAGACTCGCCCCCCCCACCCAACAAAGGTTGAAAGCCCAATTGTGCATGGTGCTGTGCACACAGTGACAGTTCCAGTCTAAAGAGCCAAGAGGGGAGTTAGGAAATAGAGGCACGAGGGTGTGAAGTGACTTGCTGGAGGTCACAGTGGCCAAACCGAGAATAGCACCACCTCTCCTGGCATTCAGTCTCATGCTCTACCCACTAGTCCATGCTGCCTGGCTCTGTGATGGGACCTCGGATGAGGCGCTGTGCATCTGGCGCAGGACTCTTTGCGAGGCAAGTGCGTCAGCATTTCTATCCGGAGTCTCATGAACGGTGCCAGGTTCTGGGCACGCTGGTGGGTGGCAAATCTACAGTGGGGAAGGAACAAAAATAAGCAACAGGTGGAAAAAAGTAAAATGTGAAGTGGCCCTTTAAATCCAACCCTCTGGAGCCCAGAGCGCGTCTGGAGCTCCCTCAAGTATTCAAATGAGATTGCAGCATCAGATTGGTATGCATTAGGCTGGTCTCAATGAAAATTAACATGTAATTGCTTCAAATGAAGTAAGTGAGGAGGTAATCTGTTCTTAAATTGGATTCGCAGGATTTTGTGGTACCATAATGCAGCTGTGAAATGAAATATATTTTAAGGATGATGTCCTCAAGGGGAGGGGGGGAGAAACGGGATGTCACAGAGTGAAAGTCCCCCCCCCCACCATCTTGCTTTATCCTTTGTTAGCATCGCTCTCTCATTGGGAAGGGTCTGGCCACAGGGTCCACGAGCCCGCAGAATGCCCCCGGCTTTTCTGGCTTCCGGCCTCCTCTTCCTTCATGGCCCATTGTCCTTTCCCTTCTAGTCTGGAGTTCTGCTCTCTCTGCCTCGCTGCGCCGCTGCCCCCTCCTCCCTCCGAGACATCCAGGAGAGCTGGGTGTGGGACCCAGCCGCTCACGCACACACCAGGGAGTCTGGCTTCTCTTCTTCACACGGCCACTCTGGGGCTGTGAGATCCAGCGTGAGGTTTGCTTAGTCCTGCTTCAGCGCCGGGGGTGGGCGGAATGCCCCCTCGAGAGGCCATCCAACCCAATGTGAGACACGGTGGGTCCTTGCGGGACTCAGTATCCCCAGGCATAGGACAGGGTTCTAATCTCCTGAGAGCACAGATGAGAGGCACTTCAGTGGCCCCTGGATGGAAGGCAGAAGCGAAAGGCAAGGTAGACACATCTGCCAGTGGTCAGGGGAGGGGATTCAAGTACAGAACACAGAGGATCAGTATTCTCCACTGTCTTGGGAAAGACCTCCCTGGATATCACGGGGCTCAGGAGTTAACAGGATAGACCAAGGGGAAGCCAGATCCTTGGCATCCGGCCGTGAATTTGCTGAGCTCCTGGCTGTGTCGGAGCTGCCAGAGTCTCTCTGCTCTCCTGGAGGCTCCGGGCTGGCATTGCAAGAGCTCTGATGGTTCTTTTAATTCTTCCCTTCGCACGCTCCGGCCGACGTTCTCCAGCGGCGCTTGCTGGCGGGTTCCAGCGGCTCGTGCGAGGAGGTCTTGGGTCTGTGTAGTTCCAGCACAGAGCGTGTGTGGCTCCCGAGGGGCTCTGGAAAGCGCAGGTGGTGGGTTATTTTTCCACCCCTCGGGAATCTCTCTGGTTCGGCTCCATGAGCAGGAGATTCTAAAGCAGAGTCTCTGTGTGTCAGTGGCGGGGGGAGGCGGCCGTGTCTAGTGGAGCTTGCTCTGTGGGTTTTACTCTTCTCTTACAGCCTGGGCTGGTCCCACTGGAGGCTGGATGGATGGCTCAAGTTTGCAGCCAGGGATCCAGTCTCCTCCTGTCCAACCAATGTGGCTTTGGGGCTTGATTCCTGTGTTGTGCACGGCACAGGCTGCCTCTAACGCAACCCCAGAGTGTGCTGGTTTGGGGGGCAAGTGCTCTCAGAGGTGGGGTGGTGCTGCCCTCTAGAATACACCCTCCACGTGGCCCTGCAGAATCCAGTCCATTCCCCAGGCTAGAACTAGTTGTGAAGGTGAAGGGGGCTCGGGGAGACCAAGTGTGGATTATGGAGATTGGCTTTTCCCTCTCAAAGTGAGCACGTGTCTGTCGAACTAACTAACTAACTAGATAATCATGCATTGCATCCCAAGCTGCTCCATAGAGGTCTAACAAAGCTGAGGCTGACAGCTTGCCTGCATGTCTGTACAGCACCGAGCGCAATGGGTCTGTAACTCAGTTCAGCTCCTGGCACCTGGCCATGCTGGGGAGCGGCAGGTGAGAACGTGAAGCGTAAGCTTCCCGCGCCTCTCTTACCTCTCTCCGCAACTGCAGGGCTCCTGCTGGGAGCGGCGGGTATCATAGGCAAGGGGAGGCGTTGCCAGGCCCCACCCAGACTCCGCCCCCAGATTGTCCACTGTGGGCGGAGTGTTGTTGCCCCCGAGCGCCCGCCCTCCCCATGCTCCTGGGTGACTAGGGCCATGCACTGCCTGCCCTCCCCATGGTGCTGGTGGGGTGTCTGGCTCCTGTGAGGGGCAGGGCAGAAAGGCAGGGCTGGGGCTGAGGTTTGCCCCCTCATCCCTACCTTCACGCACTGCCATAGCACCTGCATAGCTCTGGTAGGGCCTCTGGACCCCACCTGGTAGTACCCCTACTGTTCCAGGGCTAGGATCCCCACCCGGTGCTTTCTGTGCCCCTGGGCCTGGCGGATGCAGCTGGTGCATGCCAGCTTGGCGCATCCCTTGCTCTTTCAGCCCTGACTTCTGCTCACAGCTGTGCCCGTGCACCTCAGCCCCGACCCGCAGCGCCCCCGGCTAGTCCAGCCCTGCTCCACCCAACTCTGCCAGCACCCCCTGCTTTGCCTCGCAACCCCCTGTGCTGTTCCAGCCCGGCTCCACGCTGCTCCACTGATGCTCTGCAACTCTGCCCCACGGCACCCCTGCTACTCCTGTCCTACGGCTCCACTCCAAAGGAAACTCCAGTGGCGGCGATAATTTCCCATCTGTAATGACTTAAGTGCATCACTTCCCCCCCCAGTATGTTAGCTTTGCCATTCAATGCCGCACTCCCCAGCCCTGATGCCTAGTTAAATGCGTCCTTTTCACATGTGTCGGGGCAATGGCTTTTCTTTATGCGCGGGCCATTAGTGTCAATTGCACAAAGCAGAACCAGAATTTATTCAGGGAGCATTGCTCATAACTGAGAGAGTTCACCCATCAGTGCTGCGCCCGCGGCTGCCATCGCCCCAGCCGCTGCTCCCGGTGCGACTGAACAAGGGAAAGAAGGTGGCGAATTGCCTTGGCTGACCACGGGCTGGTCTCCTGGGGCTCATGTGCATGACTGCCAGCATCGCTCAGTGGACCACCCACTGGACTGGGAGGCAGGGAACCTCCCTTCTGTTCCTAGCTCTTCTGCATTGCTTGGGGCAAGCCACACCGCTGCTTGGTGCCTCGGTTTCCCCATGTGTTAATGTATTGTACTAGCTACTAGGAGCCCCAGTCCAAGTGATGTGGAGTTTTGTAGCAGCTTCTCCTTTTCCTTTCCCCGTCTGGTTTTAAAAAGGAGATGTCGCCAGGCATGGCGGGGGGGAGGGGGTATTGAAGGATGGGGGAATTTTCCTGCTCCCTCTTTCAGAGGGTTCCAGGGCGTCAAATGCCCTCAGGCTGCTAGAGAATGCCCCGGTGTGGTAGGAGATTTGCATGGACTCAGGCAGAGCAGCACCGAGTCGCTCTGTGCACTCAGCATTCTGCACAGCAGCAATGCCCATATCTAGCCAGGGAAGGCCGGTACTATCCAGGAGGAAAGAGGAGGGTACTTGATTATTTCCATCCCCAGCACCTAGTTTAGAAAGCTCCCCAGCTTGGATTAGGCACATGGTTTAAAGAAAGGAGACCGGGAGCTTCTGTTGTCCCTGAATTGTAACACAGCTTCCCTGATGCTGGAAGGTGGCAAATTCAGAACTGATGAGAGGAAACAGTTTTTCTCATGCCACATGTAATTAAACTACGGAACTCATTGCTGCTGGAAGTCACCAAGGCCAACAATTCAGCAAGGATCAAAGGGAGATGGGTTATTTATATCCAGCGTTATGACAGAGGACTGAAAGGGAGACAAAACCTCCAATTTCAGGGGTGAAATCAATCTCAAATATACAGGATTGGTATGAGGCCTTCCTGGGGGCAGATTGCTTCACATTTACCTCCTAGGAGTTTCATGCACCTTCTTCTGAAACTTCTCAGGTGGGCTACCCTCAAAGCCTTGGTCTGCGCTAGGGAGTTATTTCGAAATAATAAGCGGAACGTCGACATTACAAGCCCGGTACTTCAAAGCAACGGGCTGGCTATTTTGAAATCTGTACCCCTGCTTTCCTCGGGGAATAAGCTTATTTTGAAATAGTTATTTTGAGAGTTATTATTTTGTATTTAGTTGCTTGGAAATAGTGGACCACAAGTTGAATATGAGTCAACATTGTGATGCTGTTGCAAAAAAAGCAAATATGATTCTAGGTTGTATCAACAGGTGTGTTGTAAGCAAAACTCGTGAAGTCATTCTGCCGCTCTACTCTGCACTAGTTAGGCCTAAGCTGGAGTACTGTGTCCAGTTCTGGGCGCCACATTTCAAGAAAGATGTGGAGAAATTGGCAAGGGTACAGAGAAGAGCGACAAGAATGATTAAAGGTCTAGAGAACATGACCTATGAAGCCAGGCTTCATGAACGGGGCTTGTTTAGTTTGGAAAAAAGAAGATTAAGGGGGGACATGATAGCGGTTTTCAAATATCTAAAAGGGTGTCACAAGGAGGAAGGAGAAAATTTGTTCCTCTTGGTTTCTGAGGACAGGACAAGGAGTAATGGGCTTAAAGTGCAGCAGGGGAGGTTTAGATTGGACATTAGGAAAAAATTCCTAACTGTCAGGGTGGTCAAATATTGGAATAAATTGCCAAGGGAGGTGGTGGAATCTCCCTCTCTGGAGATATTTAAGAACAGGTTAGATAGACATCTGTCAGGGATGGTGTAGACGGAGCTTGGTCCTGCCTTGAGGGTGGGGGGCTGGACTCGATGACCTCTCGAGGTCCCTTCCAGTCCTAGTATTCTATGATTCTATGAAATCATTTCCTAGTGCAGACGTGCCCAGAGAGAGGACACTGGAGTGGATGCACTTGTGATTGGACCCAGTCTGCTGTTGCTCTGTTCCTTTGTGGATATGATCTTTGTAGCTCCATAATAAAATTTTCTGGCCAGGAAGCATCTTTTATTCTGGGAGTGATCATCACCTAGCAATGATACCGACAAAATGGACACGGTCCCTTAATCCTTATACTTCATAACCCCCCTGCTAGCGGGTACTAGCAAGATTCGCCCCCCTCGTGCAGCATGTCAGTAACACAGTGGAGGTCGCAGTGCACAGCTGCCTACAGGCATTTTAATGGCGCCTTCACTTTTCCTTCAAACATTGACAACCAGCCAGTCTTGGAGGGTACCAACGGGATGGGCCAGTAGCTTGCCGTAGGGAGCAAATCCCAGTGACGCGATCGTTGGTTGGATTTCGAGACAGGGTCCGGGAATGGAAGGTCTGTGCTGGAGTAATTACTCCTACAGACACATCTTTATCTCCCAGAGCGACCAGGGGCTGAATTCCTTAGGGTTTTGAAAAGTGCGTTGAGATCCCCAGGCAGAAGGTGGGATAGGTGTCCAAAGTAGTCGAGGGATGAGACGTAGTGGGGGGGGGGGGTGCTGTCTGCTCTATAACCCAGTGTGGTGTGGGGGTGTCTTGCTGGTTGCTGGGCTTGGGCAGTGGGTGACCCCCACTGGCGGCTGTTTGTAGCACGGCCCAACAGGACAGCGGATGAGTCACTAGGCAAGGGTCTCACAACCTGTCCAACACGTGCCTCCCAGGGAGAGGGACAAAGGGAGGAAGGCAGAGACCAACCCCTGTCTGGGGGGCAGGGCTGGAAGAGAGGCAGTTATGTCTGGGAAGCAGGGAAGAAGGAGCTAGGGAGGGGGCTGGGATTGTAGGGCCCAGCCACTCCCCATCTCAAGGGGAGGGCCCTGAGGCCTCCTAGCCCCAGTTCCTGTAACCAGATTACATCTGTGCTGTATCCTGGAGAAGCAATAAACTCCCTCTATTCTACTCGAGACTTGTGGATAAGGGAGAAGCGGTGGATGTGGTATACCTAGACTTTAGTAAGGCGTTGGATACAGTCTCGCATGATATTCTTATCAATAAATACAACTTAGATGGGGCTACTATAAGGTGGGTGCATAACTGGCTGGATAACTGTACTCGGAGAGTAGTTATTAATGGTTCACAATCCTGCTGGAAAGGCATAACAAGTGGGGTTCCGCAGGGGTCTGTATTGGGACCGGCTCTGTTCAATATCTTCATCAACGATTTAGATATTGGTATAGAAAGTACGCTTATTAAGTTTGCAGATGATACCAAGCTGGGAGGGGTTGCGACTAATCTGGAGGATAGGGTCATAATTCAAAATGACCTGGACAAATTGGAGAAATGGTCTGAGATAAATAGGATGAAGTTTAATGCAAAGTGCTCCACTTAGGAAGAACAATCAGTTTCATACATACAGAATGGGAAGCGACGGTCTGGGAAGGAGTACGGCAGAAAGGGATCTAGGGGTTATAGTGGACCACAAGTTAAATATGAGTCAGCAGTGTGATGCTGTTGCAAACATGATTCTGGGATGTATTAATATCTGTGTTGTGAACAAGACACGAGAAGTCATTCTTCCACTCTACTCTGCGCTGGTTAGGCCTCAGAGTATTGTGTCCAGTTCTGGGACCACATTTCAAGAAAGATGTGGAGAAATTGGAGAGGGTCCAGAGAAGAGCAACAAGAATGATTAAAGGTCTAGAGAATATGACCTATGAGGGAAGGCTGAAGGAATTGGGTTTGTTTAGTTTAGAAAAGAGAAGACTGAGGGGGGACATGGTAGCCGTTTTCAGGTATCTAAAAGGGTGTCATAAGGAGGAGGGAGAAAACTTGTTCATCTTGGCCTCTGAGGATAGAACAAGAAGCAATGGGCTTAAACTGCAGCAAGGGAGGTTTAGGTTGGACATTAGGAAAAAGTTCCTGACTGTCAGGGTGGTCAAACACTGGAATAAATTGCCCAGGGAGGTTGTGGAATCCCCATCTCTGGAGAGATTTACGAGCAGGTTAGATAAATGTCTATCAGGGATGGTCTAGACAGTATTTGGTCCTGCCGTGAGGGCAGGGGACTGGACTCGATGGCCTCTCGAGGTCCCTTCCAGTCCTAGTATTCTATGATTCTATGATTCTACTGGCTGGTGGAATCTGTTCGTGCCACTATGGGGGTGCAGGAGATGGGGAAACCCCAATGCGCCGTCACAAGGGATTAAGGTGGGTTAATAGGAGAAGGATGAGCCTGGGGCAAGACTACAGGGCTACGTCTACACTTCAGGCTTCTTGCGCAAAAACTTGCCGAGCGTCTACACTGCATGCGCGTTCTTGCACAAGTAAATGTACAGTACAGCGTCAGGAAACAGGGCTTCTTCTGGAAGAGTTATTCTTCTCCCCACGAGGAATAAGCCCTCTTGCACAAGAGCTCTACTTCCACAAGAAGGCAGTGTAGACAAGCAACATGAATTTCTTGCGCAAGAAAGCCCTATGGCTAAAATGGCCATCAGAGCTTTCTTGTGCAAGAGAGCGTCCACACTGCCATGGACATGAACTCTTGTGCAAGATGTTCTTGTGCAAGAAGCCGCCAATATAGACATAGCCTTGTTGAGCCACGGGGGAGTGCTGCCTAGTGGTTAGAGCCCGTGCCTGGGCGTCAGGGAGACATGTGGGCTCCATTTTTGGCTCTACCTCTTTGATGACCGTGGACGAGTCATTTAACCTTCCTGGGCCTAAGACTGCCCATTTGCCTGTGCGACTGCATCTGAGGGCAAATCCTAATGCTTCCCTGGGATGTGTTGCCGCGGGGACTAAGGAGCTCGTCCCACTGACGTCAGGAGGCCTCTGTCTGGTGGCCTGGGATTGCCTCATTCGTTCATGTGAGTGGAGCTCTTTGAGTTGCGTGGGGAGCTGGTCCTACGTAATCTGCCGTTGCTCTGTGCTTGGGAGGGGGCTCTCGGCATGGTGAGGACCGGAAGGGAACTTGCAAGTTCTTGCATCGTTTTCTGCCTTCCTTTTATTCTTGTCACGCCTTTGTCTCCCTTTCCTTGGCATCTCCCAATGAGCTCGTGCCCAGCTGTATGTCCGGGCACGTGTGGGACGCCGTGTCTCAGGGCCTCGCCCCTGGCCAAGCCAGGCAGACTGTTTGTAGCTTGGATCCAAAGATTAATACAATCAGAGCGAGCCATTTGCATTTGTGAATGGGGAGCTGAGGCTCTCGGGTTCTTCCCAAACCCTCCCAGCTCCCTGTGGGAGGCTATTGCTAAAATCTGTAATTTTACCAAAGGGGAGAGTGAGATGTGGGAGATGGAGCCATTTGTTTAAGCTCACTAAGTGAGTCAGTAATCCCTTCTGCTATAACCACTAGACCACACTCCACAAACAGAGTTGGGGACAGAAGCCAGAAATTTTGGCTTCCACTCTCCTGACCTCTACGTCACACTCCTCCCAAAGCTGGGAGCAAGACCCAGGACCCCTGACCCCATTTCACCCACCTGCTGTAACCATTAGACCTCACTCCCCTCACAGCCTTGGGAATCGAACCAAGGATCCAGATCCCGACCCCAGCCTCTTTCCTCTAGCAACCAAGGAAGTTACCCCTCCGCGATACTGCATTTTCCCTCAGCTGGCGGGAAGGGCAAAGAGAACAGTTCGGTTTGCAGAGGAGGTAGAAGGCAGCCTGCTTGAGTGGCACGTGGTGCCCGCAACGGGCCTGTTTGAGTGAAGCTGATTAAATATGTTCAGATCTTCGTGGGCAGAAGCGGGGAGTCACCAAAAGGCTTTCATTTTCCATAGCCGAGCTGCACTCTTGCCCGTGTCTGCATGACTGTGAACAGAAACCTGGATGCCAGCTGGTTCGAAGGCACCTCTTCATCTCCAGCCTGTGGAAACGCTCCCTCTGCTGAGAACGGGGGAATTGGAGGTAGATGCGGAAATCAGCAGGAGCCCTTCCTTATCTGTCTGATCTCCTGCTGCGGAGTTAATAGTTAATATCCAAAGAGAGATTTTCCCCTGCAGCAAAACTTTTTAACCCCTCGTTCCCCTTTATTCAGCTCTAGTGAGGCCACATCTGGAGTATTGTGTCCACTTCTGGGCCCCCCACTACAGAAAGGATGTGGATGCATTGGAGAGGGTCCAGCGGAGGGCAACCAAAATGATGAGGGGGCTGGAGCACATGACTTATGAGGAGAGGCTGAGGGAGTTGGGTCTGTTTAGTCTGCAGAAAAGAAGAGTGAGGGGGGATTTGATAGCAGCCTTCAACTTCCTGAAGGGAGGTTCCAAAGAGACTGGAGAGAGGCTGTTCTCAGTAGTGATGGATGGCAGAACAAGGAGCAATGGGTTCAAGTTGTGGTGGGAGAGGTCCAGGTTGGATATTAGGACAAACTATTTCACTAGGAGGGTGGTGAAGCACTGGAATGGGTTCCCTAGGGAAGTAGTGGAGTCTCCATCCCTAGAGGTGTTTAAGTCTTGACTTGACAAAGCCCTGGCTGGGTTGATTGAGTTGGGATTGGTCCTGCCTAGAGCAGGGGGCTGGACTTGACCTTCTGATGTCTCTTCCAGCTCTATGGTTCTATGATTCTATGATTCCTGTGCGGCGATAATTCCTGTCTGTCTGTCTGTCTGCCTCCTTCCTTCCTTCCAATGGAGGCTGTGCGTGCTTTGGGGAGCTAGTGCCGTATATCACACCAGGATCAACTTGAGGGCCATGCGGACAAACGGAGCTGTCAGCAAACTTTACAGCTTCATATAAAACGTTGTGTCCAGGGCAAGGACAAGGTGGGGGGAGCGCCGAGCTGTGTGACAGTACGTGTGAGTGGAGACGGAGCGTGCCAGGTACCCCATGGGCTTTCTAGCAAGGGGACATGCGTGGGATGGCAGGTATGCACTGTGTGCACAGCCAGGATGCACTCTGGGTGTGTGCACGCAGCGGGAGTGCACTCTGCTGGTGAGCCCGTACAGTGGGTACGGATTCTGCGTGGCTGGGTGTGTACTCCGTGAGCCTGTAGGTTACGGAAAACAAGTGAAGCGCAGAGCCAGCAGGCTCTATAAATCCCAGGGGTAGGCAGGCCTGATTGATAGAGGCTGCCAGCGGGTGAGCTGTGGGAGCAGCAGCAGGTAGCTCTTGTTTGTGTCTGACCTAGCAGAGGTGAGCTGGTTTTGATGGCGAAGCAGGAAAATACAAGCGAGACCGAGCAGCGAGGACCTGGGCTTGTTATTTATTAGCGGGAGAAAGTTGCCCCCACCCCCACCTATTCCTTAGTACCTTGATCAATGTTCTGAGGGGTAGCCAGGTCCTGGCAGAGAGATAAGTGAAGACTGGAAATTACTACACTCAGCACTGCCGGCCAGCACCCTCCCCCCTGCCGCCAGCCCGGCTTTCCAGCCTGGGACCGGGGAGTCAGGAGGGGGGAGGGAGGATGAAAGGAGGGGGAAGGGGGCAGTGGAGGATGGGGTTTGTGCAGAGGCTTGTGAGTGAAGAGGCAGCACCGTTCAGGTGAGAGCTCGGTGCGTTATAAATATCTCACTCTCCATCGTGCAGGTCTAATTCTGCGCCTTCCCCTCCCGCGTTTGTCTGGGATCGCTCCATGGGGTCTTAGTCACTCTTGCAGTCTCACCAGAGTGGTAACAAAAGACCCCGGGGCATCTTCCTCTTGCCTCACAGAGGCCCTGCTGATGCAGCACTGCCCTGCCAGACGTCTGTTACCTCACACTGCCACGAAATGAGGGTGAGCGAGCGAACCCTCTCCCCATCCATCCTGCCCACATCAGAACGGCCGACGTCAAATCCTGTTTAATTGGTTAACCGATGAAAAGGGAATGGGAGCAGGAACCCCCTGGGCCTCATGGTTGGAGCAGCTCCTGCCTGCAGTGGTGGGGGTTGGGAGGCCAGGTCTGCCATAGACAGGAGCTGCTCCAGCCCAGCCCCTCCCTGAGCCAGGCCCCGCTGGTTAACCATTCACATCCCTAATACTGAGTCAGACCAAAGGTCCATCTAGCCCAGTATCCTGTCATTGATGGACCTATCCTCCATTAACTTAGCTAGTTCTTTTTTGAACCCTGTTAATATCTTGGCCTTCAGCACATCCTGTGGCAGGGAGTTCCACAGGCTGACTCTGTTCCCCGCCCCCCCCCCCCACACACACCCACTTTTCCCACACATTCCCTAAGTATCGGAGAGGCTGATTCTAGCTCAGAGCTGTAATATCTGTTCTTCAGACAGTCCGGGAGGATTTGAACGCTCAGATAGGACAGTGCTTCCCATGCAGGTTCGAAGCCCCTTCCCCTAGGAACATTTTCTGCCCCACATGTTACCTGGTTTCCAAGCTAGTTCGTCCAAGCTGATTTTCAGATGGATCCAAAACATCAACCAGGATTTGGGTCACCCAGATCAAATTTAAGGTGCTAGTTTCAAAATCCACACTGGTTTGGGATAGGGATGTAAATTCCCATGTAATTAGTTAACCAGTTAAACGTTATGTTTAATGGGTTAACCAATTAAACAGGGCAGGGCGGGGGTGGGAGGAGGACAAGATGAGGGGTTGCTCCAGCAGGGAGTGAGTAGCTGCTCCAGCCCCGACCCGTTAACCATAACCAGCAAGCATCTCCAAGTAAGGGTAAAGCTTATTGGTTAACCTGTTAACCATTCACATCCCTGTTTTGGAACTGGGGTCTGTTAAGAAAAAGGTCTTGGGCCACCTGGAACTGAGTCAATGCTATGGCTCCGACATGTCAGAAATCCAGTGCAGAGTTACTGGTTTAGAAACTGGTTAATATTGGGGAAAGGACATTTTCCCAGTCCAGATCTCAGCCCCTCCGAAGCTACACCGGCAGTCGGTTCTATCCTGTGGCGTGGCTGGGAGAAAACCCTCGGCCATGTTTCAGCATGTGCTTTAGAGGTCTCTCTCTCATTGCAGCCCACACCCCTGATCTGGCCTGATGGCCCTCCGAAGTTACGGGGGGTAGAACAGAATCCAGCTTCCCCCCATCAATTGCAATGAAAGCAGGAATCAGGCTGCCAAGTGGGGGTGGCTCCTTTGCTGTTCTAGTTCCTATTCTTCTTTTCTTTCCTTGCCCTGCTGGGTGGAAGCAAGCCACATTCCCCAGCCCAGCCATCTCAATGGCCAGCCCTGGCCATAAGCTGACAAAGGTCTGTGCGGCAATTCCGGCATTTCCAGAATTAACAACCCTCCCCGAGTCAGTGAACGGGAGCCTATATTCTCTTTGCACTCTGAGATCTCATGATCTTCACAGGGAGATTTGGGGTCTGAGGAGGACTGACTTTGGAGGAAAGAGAACTGTTGTTAAAGCACAGCATAGCAAAAGGTGCTGGAGTGGAGCTGGTGTCCTTGTTAAGTTTCTGGCTCCTTTGCCATCCCTCCTTGGCATTCCCTGGGCCCCCTCTCATTGCTATTATCCCTATCTGTTTGCCCAAACCCTGTACCTGGGATCCAGCTCCGGGACTTCTGCTTTCCAGTTTTCATTCAGCATATTATAAAAGTGCCAACTATGGCTTCTTCACCATTCCCAGAAGTGGGGTTTGTAATTAAGCCACAAAGTCATAGTCTTCACAACATCCTTTGGCAAGGAGTTCCACAGGTTGACTGCGCTGTGTGGAGAAAAACTTCCTTTTGTTTGTTTTAAACCTGCAACCTATTAATTTCATTTGGTGACCCCCTAGTTCTTATTTTATGGGAACAAGTAAATAACTTTTCCTTATTCATGTTCTCCACACCAGTCATGATTTTATAGACATCTATCATATCCCCCCTCAGTCTCCTCTTTTCTAAGATGAAAAGTCCAAGTCTTTTTCATCTCTCTTCATATGAGACCCGTTCCAAACCCCTAATCATTCTTGTTGCCCTTTTCTGAACCTTTTGCAATACCAATATATCTTTTTTTTAGATGAGGTGACCACATCTGTATGCTGTATTCCAGATGTGGGCGTACTAAGGATTTATAGAAAGGCAATAAGATTTTCTCTGTCTTATTCTCTAGCCCTTTTTAAATGAGTCTCAGCGTTCTGTTTGCCTTTTTGACAGCCGCTGCGCACTGAGTGGATGTTTTCAGAGAACTACCCACAATGACTCCAAGATCTCTCTCGAGTGGTTAGAGCTAAATTAATCCCCATCATATTGTTTGTACAGTTGGGATTATTTTTTCCAATGTGCATTACTTTGCATTTATCAACATTAACATTCATTTGCCATTTTGTTGCCCAATCAAATGTGCCATATTTCAAACTCTTCCCTGGGGAAACACACTGAGTAAAGGCTAGTTTATACATGGAGTTGTGTGGGAACAGCTGCTCTTCAGTAACTCCACCTCGGAACAAGCCCTAATACGGATAGTGTAGCCCAGGGGGAGTTGAGATGGGCAGGACAGGTCTGATCAGATATGCGAGAATGACAGCAATGAAGTTGTTTTGGCTCTCAGGGCAAGTGACCATCACACCATACAGGGATGGAACAGCTCGGAAGGAATCGAGTCTTGCCTGGCTACATAATAATAATTCGTGTTGGTTAGTGAACAGTGCAAAGTTATTCATTCCTCCCCCTTACTCGGCATCCTGTGCAGCTCTGACGTCTTCACTCTGTGCTTCAGGAACCCACCTATAAAAGGCTAATGATGTTTCCTTTCTCCCATCCTTTGTCTGTGCACATTGAGGCTTTGGGAATCATAGAATCGTAGAACACTAGAACTGGAAGGGACCTCAAGGTTCATTAGGGAGGGGTGGAATCTCCATCCCCAGAGGTTTTTAAGTCCCAGCTGGACAGAGCCCTGGCTGGATTGATTGAGTTGTAAAATATGAGGAGTAACGTTAGCTTGAACCAAGGAGTTTGGTTCGAACAAACGCATCCCGGCGCGCACTTCCTGGTTCGAATCAGCTGTGAGTCGAATGAGCACGCCGGTGAGATCTTCCTAATTAAGCGTGGGATATTTAAATCCCCGCTTCATTAGCGATTTCGAATGCCTGCATTTGCACCCCTAGTCCGAACTAGTCCGACATACCCTATGTGTGAGATGGATTGTTTCTTCCTAAGTGGAGCACTTTGCATTTGTCCTTATTAAACTTCATCCTCTTGACCGCAGGCCATTTCTCCAGTTTGTCCAGATCATTTTGAATTATGAAACAAGGACTGCCTCTCACTTGGTGTATGCACCGCACCTAGCGCAATGGGGCATTGCTCCCATAAATGCATTGATGGTCCTGTTAGCAGAGTTCTGGGGGACAGCGTCCTGGGAGCTAATCTCAAAGGCAGAGCCGTTGCTCCTCCACAGAACAGCTTTGAGCCCCAGGTCTGGCAGGGGTGGGGAACATCTGGCCTGGGGGGCCGGATGTGGCCCTCTGCCTGCCTGGATCTGGCCCCCGAGACTCAGGACCCCCCCCAACATTAGGGTGCCTGCTTTGGTGCTCCAGTCCCCCCGCTGCCTCCCTGTGGGGCTGGAGCATACAAAATTGACGAGGCCCCCCTAGGATCGGGTGTGTGAGAGGAATATGGGGAGTACGTTTCTCCTTCTCATTCAGGGCCACGCTGAAGGGTTTTTTTCCTCTTCTGACTTGTGTGTGGCCCCTGACTGATTTTCCTGTGGGTCAGCGGCCCCCGGCTCGAAGAAGATTTCCCAGAGATTGGGGCGAACCCACCGCTGCTGCGTTCTGGCGGATATTAACAAGGCACCCCCTCCTGGCACAGGCATTAGGGCCTTCCTCAGACAACCCTGCTGCCACGCAGGATGCTGTGATAGCAGCGTGTTCACAGCTGCCCGTGCTGGCCAAAGGAAGCCGGGAGACATGGGTCTTATTCAGCTCTGGTGAGGCCACATCTGGAGTATTGTGTTCAGTTCTGGGGCCTCCACTATAGAAAGGATGTGGGCGCATTGGAGAGGGTCCAGCGGAGGGCAACCAAAATGATTCGGGGGCTGGAGCACATGGCCTACGAGGAGAGGCTGAGGGATTTGGGTTTGTTTAGTCTGCAGAAGAGAAGAGTGAGGGGGGATTTGAGAGCAGCCTTCAACTTCCTGAAGGGAGGTTCCAAAGAGGATGGAGAGAGGCTGTTCTCAGTGGTGACAGATGGCAGGACGAGGAGCAATGGGCTCAAGTTACAGTGGGGGAGGTCTAGGTTGGATACTAGGAAAAACTATTTCCCTAGGAGGATGGGGAAGCCCTGGGATGGGTTCCCTAGGGAGGGGGTGGAATCTCCATCCCTAGAGGTGTTTAAGTTCTGGCTCGACAAAGCCCTGGTTGGGTTGATTGAGTTGGTCCTGCCTTGGGCAGGGGGCTGGACTCGATGACTCCTGAGATCTCTTCCAGCTCTATGATCTATGACTCGGGATCTGATGGGGAAAGAGAGGCAGAGGGAAAAGCAGCTTGTGAGTCCAAGAAGATTGCTTCCCCTTGCTGGGGGACTCCGGGCTTCTCGTCTTCGTGGAGCATAAGGCCCGGCCATGGAGCTGGAATGTAAAAGGACGAAGGATCTTGAGAGATGAAATCGCCTCCTCTGTGCTTCGTTATGTGTACATCTTTGCTGAGGCCAGGGCTGTTTCCTGGCACCCTGGGGACCGAGCCCCCCTCCCTCCCTCCCTCCCACATCACAAGGAGCGACCGGCTTCAAAGAGCGGCACACGTGAGCAAGGCTGGGAAAGCTGCGGGAAGGACGGGAGGCAGGGAATGTGTTCAGACGCTGCCCATGTACGGTGGGCCGCCCGCCCCCGCCACAGCCAAAGGGGCAGCAGGCTCTTTGGTTTGCTCCAATGTCTTACTGTCTACTTGGTGGGGCGAGCAGGGACGGGCTCGGCTTGTGGTCAGGAGCCGCTCAGAGAGGACAAGGAACTAGCTGGGGAGAAGCAGGAGAGTTCAGGATCATTTGGCCACCCCGGCACCTTCTCCTTCCGAGCCGGCTCCCTTCCCCAGACACCTGTTCTGCTGCTGAGTTCCAGCGAGGCTCAGGGTGGCAGACACAGGCCAGGGCCAGAGCGCTAGACTCTTCCCTGGTCGACACTAGGGCTTCATTTCGAAATAACCCCTCTAAAATCGAATGAATAAGCGGCACGTCCACACAACCAAGCCCGTTTTTTTGAAATAACAGGCCGCTTATTTCGAAATCTGTACGCCTGCTTTCCTCAGCGAGTTAGGCTTCTTGTGAAGAAGTGGTTTCGAAATAGCGGTAGGGCGGATGCGCCGCTGCTGCTATTTCAAAATAACTATTTCCAAGAGTCATTCAAACTAGTTACTCCCCAGTCCTCCCTGGGGTCTAGGTGGAGGTAGCCTGCCTACATTGACAGAGCCAGCCTCGGACTGATTTCGAGGCTTCCTGGTAGTGGGGCCACACTAGATCGATGTCGTTATCTCGGGAGTTATTAAATCGAGTTTTGTGATTTCGAAATAGTTTCCTGGTGTAGACGTGGCCTTTCTGGCCTCTGAGGTGGGTGGCTGATGCCGGCCTTTGATAGCGAGGCAGAGACTGCGCGGCGTCGGGACGAGGGGGTGGGGGGCGGGTCTGACTGACTCGCTGCGGGCTACAGCCGCTGGTATCGATGGAGTCACCCCAGGGATGCTGGGCAACTCACCTGGAACCCAGCGGCCGGATGCAGCTCTCAGAGAAGGCCGTGGGAAGACGCCCGCTGCCTGGCCAGTCCCACACTGAGGGGCGAGCAAGGCTGGGCCAGCTTGAGGAAATGGGGGGACATTCGGACTCCGCTGGCAGCGACGCAGCCCCGCCCACCCGGTCCTCTGCCCTCCTCAGCACGATCCCTGGGCCCCGCCCTTCCGAGCATCACGGCTGCCTGGCCCACCCCTGTCTCAGGAGGGTCGGAGGAAAGGAGGAGAGCTCGTCCCTGCAGTCCTGGCCCAGCTGTCCACAGGGAGGGCTGGGGGCTCAGCAATATTGCTGCAGTCGCTGGGGTTGTAAAACCCCGTTTAATTCGTTAACTGATTCAGTGGGGTGGGGAGGCCGCTCCAGCCCTGTCCCACAGGAGGGAGGCTGCTCTGTCCGCAGCTGCCCGTGGCACACTGACGCCGGCCCGACGCAGACAGGGGCTGCTCCGCCCGCGTTGGAGCATCCCCACCCGTGGCAGGTCCCGTGGAGCTGGAGCATCACTACTCCAGACCCTATTGGTTAACCATTCCCATCCCGAATCCGAGCGCGGAGTGCGTGTTCCCACGTCGCTGGTAGCGCCTCGGATTGTGTCGGTTTTTGGGTTAGTTTTAGGCGTAAGGAGGTGAATCCTAAATAACATCAAAAAGCCCAACTCCTGCCCCTCCCAGGGACAAAGGAGCGAGTCTACGCGCCGAGAAGAGATTGCGACCAGGCACTGTGAAGAGCGACCGCGCTGATTCCACTGTGGCCTCGCGCACTGCCTGAGCCCCGGTGCTTTTCAAAAGCACTTTCAGGCCCAGGGCGTGGAGGGAAGGCTTGGATTACACACTGTCTGCTTCCATTGTTGTCCCGAGATCTCCAGGCCCGTGTGCTTCACAAAGGTGGAAGGGAGCGGGGGGGGGGATTTTTGATTGAAACCAGCTCACTGGCCCATGGTGCAAACTTGTGTAGAAGGAGACAGGCAGTTAATCATCTGCATTCCCGTCACCTGCTTCGTCTCGGAAATGCCCCTCCAACTCCGTAGATCAGGAACCTCGGAATTTTATGGAAATGGGCCTCAGAGAATTGGCTGGAACCTTCCTTTCAGGGGACAGGTCATGGGCTGCACACGAGCGAAAAGCAAAAAAACTCTCTGTCATGGCCCCTACTAAGAGGGAGAAAGACACGTCCCACGTTCCCCTCGATGCTGGAGGGGAGTCCGGAGCCTCGGGGGCCGAATCCAGGCAAACCAGGGGCCACATTCGGTCCCCAGGCCTTAGGCTCCCCGCCCCTGTTTACAGGATGTGTAAATGTGCAGAGAGAGGTAGGCCCAGGCCGGAACCCCGAATTCAAGCCTGCAGTATGTTTGAGCTAAACTCTGTCACTCCAGCCCGGCTCTATAACGAACCGTTATTCATTAATAAAGAGAGGGACACAGTAAATGTGCCTATGGGTGAATCCAAAGGGCATTGCTCCGTCTGTACGCAGTCAGAATGCCCACTGAGTTCAATGAGAGTTTGATGAAGCAAAACCTGAATAAAGCCATCGGGGTTTGCCCAGAGCGAAGCCGGGGGGGAGAGTTAGAAATAATAAAAACGTGTGCATGACAAGGGCGTCATTCATCTGAAAGCCTCCAGAGCAGCAAGGAAGAATTACCTAGTGGTCAGAGCACCACTCTGGATTTGGGAGGCCAGGGTTCAAATCCCTGCTTTGCCACCAACTTCTGGCTGTCCCCCTTTGCTCCTCCATTCCCCAGCCATGAGACAGTGGCAGTGGCCAATCTCACAGGAGTGGGGGAAGGTGTTGCTATGTGAAAGATTGCGAGGTCTTGGGTACCGGGCCCAGATCCAGGGCCTAACCTCGATGAAGCATGGAGAAAATTGTCTGCTGCACCTCTGTGGAGCTAAATGAATAGTCACAGGGAGGGAATTGTTGCATGGGCGAGAAGGGGACGTGATTTTTCCAAGGTTTGCTGGAACGGCAGTGCACACTCAGCAGTGATTTTGGATCCTTCGTTCTGCCCGCTCGCGATGGAGGCTCACGCTGTTCGAATTCCCGCCGACGCGGATTCCGTGCATAGGGACCATGTGGTGCCTCTGCGTATGGGCCCAAGAGTCCCTCCTTAAAATGTGTCAATCACCCGTAACAGAGCTCGTCTGTCCCTCTTGCAGGGGGCAGCAGGCACTGTGCTAAGCTGAGATCAGAGTCATTGAGTTGGGCGCAAAGCAGGGGCAGAGTGTGGAGGGACACAAGACAGTGGCGGCAGAGAGGTGCATGAATTGAAAGCGTGAAGTTAGTTGTCTTCTGTGTTACTTGGATTATTTATTTCTTGGACTGTGATAGCACCTCCTATCCTAACGAGACCCCCGAGGATGTCTCAAAATTGCATTGACATGCCATACACTGGGCCCGCATTCGTCCTGGCTCCATTAACGACTTATGCTTCATTTGCTGAAGTTTCCCTGGGTCCCCTCTGTGGTACCTACTGCTCCCTTGCTTGGTGACTTGGAAGTTAATTTGCATCACCATTGCTGGAAAAAGTAACGAAGTTGCCTGGAGAGAATATAAACATGGCATCTGAGGCCGGGAGAACAGGAGATATTTTCTCTTTCCTGCTGTCAGGATCAGGAAACATCTAGCTCCCCTTGCTGTACCTCACCCTTAGTTCTCCTGCCCACCAGGAGATCTCTCAGGACAGTGAACAATAAGGTTATGGGGGCGGGGGAAGAACAGAGATTTGAAGTTTCCAAAAAAGTTTGAATTGGAATTTGGGCAAAAGTTGAAGGTTGTCACTCAGATGTCTTGTACGCACTTGGAAAAGGCAGCATTGGAGAGGATGAAGGGGCCCAAAGTGCCACTTGGGAATGGAGCAAGAGGCACCCGAGCTAGGGAACGCTAAAATCATTGAGGAGCCTTTTTGGAATCCCTCGTGAATTTGGCGCAGGTAGAATTCTAGCCGAGACACAGCCCCGAGCAGAGAGGCAAAGTGCTGACGTCCTCCTCCTGGGAGACCCGAGCTACTGGGTCTCTGAAACTGCTGCTCTCAGCAAAGCTAAAAACAGCAGAAGGCCAGAAGGCAAGGAGGCGCCGGGGGAGCAAGGCCGCGCGAGGCGACGTGCTAATGAATCATTTTCTCCTTCCCCTCAGGTGCTCCGTGGATAACAGAGTCACCCGCGTGGCCTGGCTGAACCGCAGCAGCATCCTCTACGCCGGCAACGACAAGTGGTGCTTGGACCCCCGCGTGGTGCTCCTGTCCAACACCAAAACCCAGTACAGCATCCAGATCCAGGACGTGGATGTGTACGACGAGGGCCCCTACACCTGCTCCGTGCAGACAGACAACCACCCCAAGACCTCCCGGGTGCATCTCATCGTGCAAGGTAAGGCCCAGGGGAGGCAGCCCCTCAGCTCACTGCCTTGCTTCCTAGCCTTCCCTTTTCCCATCCCGTCTGCTTCCCTGGGGCTCCCCCCTCATCTCCCTCTTCCCGAACTGCAGCCTCTCCATCCCCATTCCTCCAGCTGCCAGCCTCACCCCAGTTCTCCTGCTCAGCCTGCCTCTGGCCTGCGCCCTGTCCAGTGGGGCCAGGCCGTCCAAGCAGGAGTGAGCCAAGACCCGGCGTCTTGTTTTGTCTGAGAAAATGAGGCCGGGTTTGCCTGACTCCCTTTGAATCGTCATCAGGCCTCCGCTTCCGCCCTGAGACTCCGTTCCAAGCATGATTTTCTCCTGCCGGCGGGAAACCGCCAACCCCATTGTGTGTGTGGAGGAGGGGCGCGTGGGGCGTGGGATGTGGGAGCAAGGAACGGGCGTGGCGGGAGCGGATTGGTGCACTCTGTGCCAGGATCAGGGAGGACGTTTGAATCGCAGAGCTGCGTTTTCTAAGCGTGTACTCACTAGTGTGTGCATGCACGCTGCTCGGGCGGCATGTGCTCACCTGTGCGTCCATACATCCAACTCACAGTAGGCAACGGCTTTGCAATCTCAGCAGAACGAGGCAACGTAACAAAAAGGATAAACGTAAAAACCAGTAAATAGACTGGCAGCATTTTAAAGACTAACAAAACACGCAGAAAAGCTCCTGATACCATCTGCGTGTTCTGTTAGTCTTTAAAGTGCGACCGGACTGTTTGTTGGGTTTTAAGTTTATCTTGCACAGACTAACTCAGCTACCCCCCCTGAAGCTTTATAACAAAAAGGATTCTTCTCTTTTATCCTCCCTCCAGGCCTGGCATTGGCTGCAGGTAAAACGGGGCTAGTTGGGAAAAAGGCCTTGTTTAGACCTTGCACCACCAGGCCCTCTTCTCGCTCCCTCACAGTGGGCTAGTGTGATTCATAGAATCATAGAGCTGGAAGAGACCTCAGGAGTCATTGAGTCCCCTGCTCTAGGCAGGACCAACCCAACTCAATCAACACGGCCAGGGCTTTGTCAAGCCGAGAATTAAAAACCTCTAGGAATGGAGATTCCACCCCCTCCCTAGGTAACCCATCCCAGTGTTTCCCCACCCTCCTACGGAAATATCCAACCTAGACCTCTCCCACTGTAGCTTGAGCCCATTGCTCCTTGTTCTGCCATTCGTCACCACTGAGAACAGCCTCTCTCCATCCTCTTTGGAACCTCCCTTCAGGGAGTTGAAGGCTGCTCTCAAATCCCCCCTCACTCTTCTCTTCCGCAGACTAAACAAACCCAAATCCCTCAGTCTCTCCTCGTAGGTCATGCACTCCAGCCCCCTAATCATTCTGGTCACCCTCCACTGGCTCCTCTCCAATGCATCCACATCCTTTCTATAGTGGGGGCCCCAGAACTGGACACAACACTCCAGATGTGGCCTCACCAGAGCGAAATAAGGGGGATTCGATCCTATGTCAGCCTCCTGGAAGGACCAATTCCCCTTGTCACTGAAATGACACGAATCCCAGCCTGTCCAAGCCCGTCTCCTTGACTGTTGGTGCTTGACCCGAGCATTCACTCCGATGGAGTCGTTCTAGTTGCGCGTAGCGAGTGGCAGTCCTCTGCTGTTCGTCTTGGCATAGCCAGACTTCCCAACACAGCTGCCCCATTCCAAGTCACCCTTGGGACCTAAGCAAGCGTTCCAGGGACCCTAGAGCATGAACATGTCTCTGTGGGGGTGTTGCTAGCTCCTTCCAACTCTCACAGAGACACTTTCAAGCTCTTCCTCACCCAAGGAGGCCAGGAACCTGGGCAAGGAGGTGGGGCGGCTCCATGCTCCCAGAAGGGGCGGGGCCTCAGGTAGAAGGGGCGGGGCTGGAGCCTTCAGCCACCACTGCTTCTGCAATAGCAGCAGCAATGGCCAGGCCCTGGGTCATCTACTCCCTTTGCCTCCCACTGTCCACAGGTCTGTCATCTTCCCAGTCGCATGTTGGGGTGTGGCTCTGGAAAACACTCACTTTCCAAGGTCACTTGTTGAGGTCCTTTTGCTGCTTCGTCCGTGCCCATTCCCCAGAACGGGTGTGCTGAACAGGCGCGGGACGGGTGCTCACATATGCGCCTGTGCAGAAGGAACCTGCGTGGGGGTGTGCACTGGGCAGGAAGGCGTGGGCCCGGTTTCGTGTGTGCAAAACGTCACCGCCTTGGTGGGGATGAATGGAAAACGTTGAATCCTTTGCTAGCCGGCTTTTCTCTGTGACTTGGAGGGGAGCCCTTTTAGCATGGCACACCAGCCTGAGTATTGGAATCTCATCTCGGGCTAATTTTCAAATGCTGATGGGTGTATTGATTTGGAAACAAGCTGGGTTAAAAAGGCATTGGTCCTGTACACAGAGTTGCGTTGTGCTAATCCGCTGTCAATATGCTGGGGCTGAGTGTTATTGACAGTCTAATGAATAGACCACCAAAAAGAGTCCAGGCTTTTTTTCCTCCCTGCTTCTCCTTCCTTTTAAAGCAATCGGGCACACCCAGACTTTCCCCAGCTGTCTTAACTGTGGGGTGCATTGTCACCCCAAATTCTGGCCCCTACCAGGCCTCAGCTCCTGCTCGCTTGCTCCCTGTAGGGAGCTATTTCAGACTTGTGAACACAACCCTTCCAGGGGCTGCCAGGGAGCCGGGAAAGCTCTGTTTCTTCGTAGCATGTGGCCTCCTCTGCCGTAAAAGGCCTTGTAAGACAGCATTTAAGAAAAGCGACTTTATCTCAGGGCTGGAGCTGGGCCGGGAGACAGAGACTCCCCCTCATCTGGGGTTGCATTTCCCTTAGCTTCCACATTTGCATGGTAGAAATCAGGGGAAGGTTAAAGGTGCAGACAAATCAACCTGGGTGATATTAGCGCTTCTCCATCTCTTCATCAGCGTCCATGGCCCTAGCCGAGTCGTCTTCTTGTCGCTAGAGCAACTAATCGCTCCCTCCCCCGTTGTTTGGTGGAAATGAGTTTCCCCACTCCTTCCTGGGTCCTGTTAATCTGCAAATCCTGCCATTGTTTGAGAGTTAATTACCTGCTTGCGGAGTCGCAGGCTGCGGAGCTCAGGTGGAAGGGGAAACGCTGGGATTTTGCCCAGCTGTGGAAAGCCAGCGGCATGGAGCCAGGGATGCGCTGGCGCGGGGCGGAGGGAGGCGGCCCCGCGAGCCTCTCCTCAAGGTGTGCATGGTGTAGATAATGGGCCCATCGGGCCCCCGGCGCATTCCCGCCGCCTTTCCTCGCCTTAGTGCGTCGCTTTCGATTCAAACACGGAACTCTGCCCAGTTCATTTTCCTTTGGCGACAGGGGCCCCTTTTCATCACATGAGAATAAGAATCATTTCTAAGGTATCTTCTCCTCCCCTCTCCCCCCCCCGGCTCTGGTGTAAATCAGGGCTAACCCGTTGCAGCCCGGGGTTGTGAAAACAGTGTACGTGGGGAAAGAGGCAGGCCCTCCCCATCTGGCCGCTCGGGCCCCAGACCTCTGGCTGGTCTAAGGGGGATTGTAAAAGAACCGAAGGCGTCATTTGTGCCTGGCGTGCTGCCTGAGCAGGAGTGGAACCTGGCGCCCTAGCACCTCGCTGGGGGCCACCACGTACAGCACTGTCGACCGCCCCTTCCCCCTGGCTGGTACGGCAAGGTGCCCACTGCCCGGCTCTGGGCCCGGCCGAGGCAGAGGGGTGGAGAATCGCTGCGACGCAGGCCCTTAGGCGGGGCATGCCTCCCGCTCCAGATTGCAATGGGAGTGGTTCCTCAGGCCTGGCTCACCGGATTTCACGACAGGCGGCGTTAGCTGCTGAAAGACCTGTGGGACCAGAGGCAACCGGCAGGGATCTGGTAGCATGGCATGACCCCAGGGAAGACTGTGAAGCATCACGCCAGGGCACCCACTCAACACTGAGACAGCTGCTGGTGGGGGGCCCTGCTCTGGACAGGGCCACTACAGAACCAGATGAGAATATCCAGGTACCGCCTCCCTCGCCCCCAGGAAAGTAATTCCACTTAGACAGTCTGAACGGTAACCAGCCAATTCCCGTCCAACGTGGCAGTCTGGCCAGGCACTGGGATAGGGATGAAACAATCATAGAACTGGAAGGAGCCTTGAGAGGTCATCAAGTCCCAGCTTCCAGTGTCTCACGCTCCCTACACACCATCCACCCATCTAACCACCCAGCCATCCTTCCCTCCACCCGCCCATCTAACCATCCATCCACCCGCCCATCCACCCATCTAACCACCCATCCATCCTTCCCTCCATCCACCCATCTACCCATCCATCCTTCCTTCCACCCACCCACCCATCCACCCATCCATCCACCCATCTAACCACCCATCCATCCTTCCCTCCATCCGCCCATCTACCCATCCATCCTTCCCTCCATCCACCCATCTACCCATCCATCCTTCCTTCCATCCGCCCATCCACCCATCCACCCATCCATCCACCCATCTAACCACCCATCCATCCTTCCCTCCATCCGCCCATCTACCCATCCATCCTTCCTTCCACCCGCCCATCCCTCCATCCGCCCATCCACCCATACATCCTTCCTTTCATCCGCCCATCCACCCTTCCTTCCATCCGCCCATCCATCCTTCCTTCCATCCGCCCATCCACCCATCTAACCATCCACCCTTCCTTCCATCCACCCATCCATCCTTCCTTCCATCCGCCCATCCATCCACCCATCTAACCATCCTTCCTTCCATCCGCCCATCCACCCTTCCTTCCATCCATCCCGGGCTGGCTTTCCTTTTTCCTGGTGAGTGCTCTACCATGGCTGCTCTCCAAAGCCCCACCCATACCCTGCTTCTTCCCAGAGGTCCCATCCTCATTCCATCTCTTCCTCCCTCCTCCGCCCTCTCCCTTGAGGACCCACCGGCCCCTGGCTCCTTTCTGCCCTCCCCTGAGTGCCTGCCTCCACTCAACAAACACTTGATTGTCAGCCAGGCCAGGGGCCATGCCGAACAGGTGAGGCTGGTGGGTGCTGAGCATGCCCTAGTATTTATCCTATGGTTACTTGAGCTCTGGAGCACCCACAGAGTAGGTGCCTTCCTCCCTCCTTTGCTTCCTTCCTTCCTCCCTACCTCCCTCCAAAGCTTGTTCCCATACAGGCATATATCTGGGTAAGTCTCTCTGTGGCTGCCTTTGTCTGCACAAGGTTACCATCCCGTGATTCTCTTCTTAGCTCTGCCACTCCAAGCTTGCGTCCCTTGCAAAGTGCCAGCCGGGGCACCGTGGCGACCTGCACTCAGATAAACAAGCTCATCCAATGCAAGCCCCCTCCCCTCCAACCCATCTAATAAGCGATTCCTGCCACTGCGCTGTTTAGTATGCAACCAAACAAGGCCCCAGAGCCGTGCTCGGGATGCTTCGCGGAGGCCGAGTCCTTCCCCTGATGTAACGAAGCCTTTTCCTGGGGCTCGAGAGGAGGGACGTGAGCGTGGCCACGTTGTTTTTATTAATGTTGTGCCAGTTTACTTTGGACGTGGCTCCCGGGGGGACGAGCGGGAAAAGCCACCCGGTGCACTCGTTACTTTGGCGTAATGGATTTATAATGCGTGTCAGAGCTGGGGCTACTCTTGGAAAGGGGAGAGGTTCAAACACAGGGCTTGCGACCTACCCAAGGGGTATGGATGGGGAGTGGGTCAAAAAGGCTGTCTCTTCTGCACTGCTGTCGACATCTAATTAACCTCAGCTAATTCTCCCCAAGAGAAGGGCTGGTCGTTAGCAGCTCATTAGTGTGCATGACTTATTCAAATGCCTTTGCCACTCCTCTGCCCAGCCTGGAGTTCCTTCAGGCTCCTATTGACAGCAGAGCTGTTCGCTCCCAGTCAGCCTGGCTCAGACTCTGGAGTCCCTGTGTGTGTCATCTGCAGAGGGGCCGGAAGAGGGCGCCCCAGAGAGGCTCGGCAGGCCAGGACTTTTCGATGGTGAGCCCATCGTGTTCCGGAATCAAAATATGTGTGTATATCGTTTTAATTAAGTCTCTTTAGATCATGACGTTGTAAAGATAAACGTTGGGTGTTTTTCCACATGGTGGCTTCTACCTGAGTCTGCAAAGATCCTGGGACAATAGCACTAGAGAGAGAACACCCACTGTGAACTTCCCCGTTTACCTCAATGACGTGTTATCTCTTAACCCTAATGATGGCAGCTGAAATGTTACAGATATTGGCAGTTCCATTGGGAAAATCACAAAGATGAAGAGCAGTGACCTTGTGATTGTCTCAATTACTCTGAGGGGCAGTTCATTCTAGCATTGCCGGTGTGGAGGGGAGCAGCCTGTTTTCTGAACCTTGGGGGAAGCAAGGGAAGCAATTTAAAGGGTTGTATAAGAATCTGCAAATAACCCTGGACTTCACCTTTCACTTTCTTCAGGGTGTCCCCTTGCCCTTGTCTACGTTAAAAATGGGGTGTATTTGGCAGACCCATTAGCTTCTCATGCTAATTACCACCTGGTTAAACACCACTCATCATTCAATGTAGACAAAGATGACGATGTTTAAAAGGGTATTCGCTGGACCTTGTCAACCTCATGGGAGGTCAGAGTTGGCCGCAGACAGCTAATTGGTAAAAGAGCATCAAGCTAACCTGCTATAAACACCTTTTGGTAACAGGGCAGCCCACCAATTTTCAGGACAATGGCCTATTCTACATGAAACATTTACATTGGCAGAGCTATTCCTCACCCCTGAGCATCATGGTCCATCACAGCTACCCTGACCTGGTGCACACACAGCATTATGGGCGCAACCTAACTACCAAAACGCAGGGAGATGGAATTCCCCTTTCCATCACGTTAGGCTGCGTTTCGACCTGATTGCCTTCTAGGATGAGGTAATTGACTCTGTGAACATGGGGAAGTTGGTGGATGTGACATACCTTGACTTTAGCAAAGTTTTTGATACGGTCTCCCGCAGTATTCTTGCCAGCAAGTTAAGGGAGTATGGATTGGATAAATGGACTGTACGGCAGACAGAAAGCTGGCTAGATTGTCGGGCCCAACAGGTAATGATCAACAGCTCGATGTCAGGTTGGTGGTTGGTTTCAAGTGGGGTGCCTCAAGGATTGGTTCCAGGCCTGGTTTTGTTCAACATCTTTATTAATGACCTGGATGAGGGGATGAATTGCACCCTCAGCAAATTTGCAGACGACACTAAGATATGAAGAGAGGTAGATATATTGGAGGGCAGGGATAGGATCCAGAGTGACCTAGACAAATTAGAGGATTGGGCCAAAAGAAATCTGATGAGGTTCAACAAGGATAAGTGCAGAGTCCTGCCCTTGGGATGGAAGAATCCCAAGCATTGTTACAGGCTGGGGACTGACTGGCTAAACAGCAGTATGGCAGAAAAGGACCTGGGGATTACAGTGGATGAGAAGCTGATTATGAGTCAGCAGGGCGCCCTTGCAGCCAAGAAGGCTGATGGTATATTAGGTTGCATTAGGAGGAACATTGTCAGCACATCTAGAGAAGTGATTATTCCCCTGTATTGGGTGCTGGTGAGCTATATCTGGAGTACTGCATGCAATTCAGGACCTCGCACTACATAAAGGATGTGGACTCATTGGAGAGAGTCCAGCGGAGGGCAACCAAAAGGATTAGAGGGCTTGAGTGCATGGCCTATGAGGAGAGGCAGAGGGATTTGGGCTGGTTTAGTCTGCAGAAGAGAAGAGTCAGGGGGGATTTGAGAGCAGCCTTCAACTTCCTGAAGGGGATTCCGGAGAAGATGGAGAGAGGCTGTTCTCAGTGGGAACAGATGGCAGAACAAGGAGCAATGGTCTCAAGTTGCAGTGGGAGAGATCTAGGTTGGATATTAGGAAAAACTATTTCCCTAGGAGGTTGGTGAAGCACTGGGATGGGTTCCTTAGGGAGGGGATGGAATCTCCATCCCTAGAGGTGTTTAAGTCCCCTCTTGACAAAGCCCTGGCTGGGTGGATTGAGTTGGGGTTGGTCCTGCCTTAGGCAGGGGGCTGGACTCAATGACTCATGAGGTCTCTTCCAGCCCTAGGATTCTATGATTCTACGAGGAGCTTGCGGTAGCATAGCTACAGCTCCGTATCGATATCGTTGTGGTGCCCATCTTGTAAACATGGCCTCACCTAGAATGTTAAGTTGCCAGCAGGTGCGAGCAAATATTTTCTAAAGATGTGTCTGCAGTAAAAAATGGTTTGTTCTTATCTTGGGTTAGTGAATCCCCTATTCCCTGAATTGAGTTAAAATAGCAGGGAAGACACAACTCTGGTTTTTACTTGAGTTAGCAACTCAAGTTCAAGCTGATAGAGCAGCCGAATTTTGAACTCACGCTACTAACCCAAGTTAACAGCAGAGTCGCTGTGTGTTCACCAGTGTTGTAAGCTAAGACAACTAATCCATGTTAAGCAAACGCTTTTTTTTCTGCAGTGTAGACATACCACAACACTCAAGGGCAGACAAGGCAGTGTACAGTATGTGATAAATACTGAAAAATAAAACTGAAAAGAAGGTCTTCATTTGTCACCTGGAGAGCCAAGCACCATCTAGATCATCCCTGTCAGGTGTCTCTAACCTGCTCTTAATTTTATCTCCAGTGATGGAGATTCCACAAACTCCCTAGGCAATTTATTCCAGTGTTTAACCACCCTGACAGTGAGGAAGTTTCTCATAATGTCCAACTGTGATGGGGTGGACTAAGCCCCCAACGCCTCCTAAAAGAGATTGGAGGCCTTGCCACACACCACCCCAGCAAGAGGAGCAGAAGAGAGGTCCTCCAGGCAGGATAGAGTGGCTGCCTCCACAGTGTCCAATCAGGGCCCAGCAGACTCACTGGGGCTTGACCCAGACAAATCCATGTACTGACTGAGAGACCAGCAGCACTCTGGACAGCTCCGAGTGCAAGCTCAACGTCAGTCCTGGGTGAGGCCCAGGTCCAGTGGCTGAAGACCAGCCATAAGCTGCTTAGAAAAGTTGATAGCATCTTGGGGAAGTGGCCCCGGCAACAAGGAAGTGGCAGAGAACAGAGACTCATAGCAGGCACCTGCTACTTACAGGGTCCCTGGGCCAGGACCCAGAAGAGTGGGCGGGTCTGGGTCCCCCCCAGCAGCCACAACAAGGGGGACAAGAAGAAGCCTAGTCCCAGGCCATATACCAACATTTCCTCTGCCACAGACAGCCAGGCATGGAGCTTACCAGACACCCCTCGGCCACAGAGGGGAGCTCACAAGTGGGCAGACCCCCGTACACCAACGTGAACCTCCCTGGCTGCAGTTTAAGCCCGTTGCTTCTTGTTCTATCCTCAGAGGCCCAGAAGGACAATTTTTCTCCCTCCTCCTTGTAACACCCTTCTAGGTACTTGAAAGGTGCTACCACGTCCCCTCTCCATCTTCTCCTTTCCAAACTAAACAAGCCCAGTTCTTTCAGTCTTTGTGTTTGTAGTAGAGTAGTGCGTAGACACCCCAGTCATGGACCCGGGCTCACTTGTGCTAGACACTGTACAAAGAGAACAAAAGTTGGTTCCCAGCGCAAAAAGTTTGCACCCAAAATAGGAAGAATCGTAGCGACGTAGAATTGGAAGGGACCTCAAGAGGGCGTCAAGTCCAGCTTGAGGCAGGACCAAGTAAACCAGGTCTTAAGAGTTCCACTTACTCAGAGTCTAGCGGGGGGACCCTGGCCTGCCTACATCAGTATAGTTCCATCAGGGCACGCTGATGAAGAAAACACGTCTAAACGCCGTTATGTTCACCTGGGCTTCCTTGCACCCTCTTGCTGATGTGTAACTTACACATTGCTTCTGGCTCGGTCCCATAGGGTGAGATCTGCAACATCCCCGTTATTTCCATGGCAACAATATGTAACATCATTGGCTCGGGATTATGAATGTGCTGCATTTGAACTAGGCTGGGAGAGGAAGAAGTTTTTCCTTGAAAATGTAATTCTCTCCAATATTCACTCAAAGAGAATTTGGCTTGAGCACGGGACGGGCAGCTAGGCACCCTGGAGGACTGCTCCTGACTCTGACATTGTCTCCCTTTGTGGCCTTGGTCAAGTCACTTGACCTCTCTCCAAATCAATTTAGCATCCGTGCGATGGGGATAATACTCTTCACCTCCCTCAGAGGGGAATTACAAGGATTAATTAGTTGATGTCTGCAAAGTGCTTTGAAGATGGAATGTGCTATGCGAGCACTGGGTGGTGGTGTTAATTATATAGCCAGTGGGGCGGGTGGGGAATATAGAGCTTGTATGGAGTGTAACTCCTTAGCCCAAGTGTGAACAGACCCCCAGCACCACCAGATCTGAGCTGCTGTCTGCTGCATGTGCTCCTCTGTGTTGTTAGTTCTTTGCGTGCAGTAAGTGGAGCCGTTCTGTGATTCTTTCCCGGTGAATTGAGGGAGAACTTGTCTTTCCTCCTGGGCCCACGGTGTGGACGGGGAATTGTGGGAAGGAACTGGGGAACTGTCTGCACCCCGGGATTTAAATCTTACTCAAAAGACTCCAGAGAGTACACCGTGTGGGACGGAAGGCAGGAAGATGACCCTGGTGGCACGGGGGTTTGAACCTGTGACGTTAGGCATGGCCAGCCTGACCCGGGGGACTCAGATACGTCCCTTCCAGCCCACAGTCCATGTTCCTAGGCTGCATAGGCCTAAGTCGGCATCGCTGGTCACACTGCAGTGCCTCGCATTGATTGCAGTGGGCCCGCCCCCAGGGTAAAGTGAGACTCAGCGTGCACAAAGGGGGCGGGGCTAGTCCTGTGTCTCAGACGTGCATATCCCACCTCCCCTAGCGACCTTCGCCCTGCGCCGCCTTGCTTCATGCTCCGCCGCTCTGTATGCCCAGGCAGCCTCTTGTCCTTGATGGCCACACCCCCGGAGCACTTAAAATGCCTTCTCCTGGCAGCGGTTGAGGGGGCCTCGGACTGTCACTCACTTTTAAGCAAGGTCATTAGCATCGTCGCGCCTCATTGTCAGCTGCCTGGACCGGCGGGGCAGATTCTGCCTGAAGCGTAACAGCAGATGCTCCTGGCGCTCCTTGGAACGGTATTTGCCCCACCGGCCCTGTTGTAGGAGCAGCGGCTGGGCGGCCCAAGTGTCCGGCTCCTGGCAGAGGAGTCAAGAGCCGTGGCACTGTTAATCCATGCACCGCCACACACGGCGAGCGCCTGTCAGCCTCCGAGCGCACTCCGCACCTCCCTGCCTTGCGGCTGCCACCTCCACCCACCTGCGAGCCGCACGCCAGGCAGCGGTTGACGTGGGGGGTAGTGATGCATGAAACATTCATCACCTCGCCAGTTAGAGGCATGTTTTGTTTCCCAGATGGAAATGGCTGCGTTTTATTAATCAGACAGATGAGGAGCAAGAGTGAGGGAGGGGGAAGGTGTGTGGAGGGGGATGAGAAGGAGCAGCAAAAGCCGCTGGCAGCTGCGGGACCATTCACAAGGCAGCGCATCTGCTGCCACTGGGAATTTCGAGCTCCTAGGATCAGGCGTATGGAGTGCAAACAGCTCTGGACCCTGAGTGGTGCGGAGAGATCTGTGAAAGTCCCGTCTCCAACAGTGATGCAGTTAGTCACAATCCTTCACTGCCCTGTCCTCATTCCCCGTGCTCCCCTGAACGTGACTGCCATCGGCTGATTTCACCACGATGACTCCACAAATGCCATTGACCCTTTTGATCTACAGACCCCAGTACGATCCCCCCAGCATTTGAAGTTAGATGGAGCCGGTTAATTTCCGCTAGGCGGGGAACACCGTAACGGATTCCCACGGTACAGATCTCACCGTGGCCTCACACACAGAGCGGGAGACGGTTCGGGGACCCTGATCTTTAAGGTCCCCAGGAGAGCTCCTCGCCGGTGTAATGCAGGTGTAATGCACTTCGCACATGGAAGCAGTTCAGGGAAGACCTGATACCTCCCCACACGGGATGGTTAGGAAGCCTGTTCTTAATCACATCAGCAGATGCCCAAGGCAGCTTGCCACAGCCTCCAGGGGACGGGTGTTGTTGCTAATCAGAGTTGCAGTGCCCTGGCTCGGTGAACTCCAGCCATCAGCCCTGCTGTGCCCTTTGTCCTATGGCTGCTACTGCCCGTCTCCTGGGGCACAGGGTGAGTAACCCTACCTCTTGGGAGGAGTCCCTGTTGCTGGAGTCTTAGGCGCTCTATGCACATGTACGTATTCGTTTCAGTGGAGCTGCCCTGATTTCCACCAGTGCTGTATCAGGTGTCAGTTCAAATCCTGGATGAGTTCCTCGCCTGCAGATGGATGCTTTGCAGAGCCACACTTAGCTCCGGGCCCTTCTCCCAAAGGTGTCCGAGTCACAGTTATACACCTCTTGTCTCTTCTTTTCCAGTGCAGATGACACTAAGCTGGGGGAGAGGTAGACACGCTGGAGGGAAGCGACAGGGTCCAGAGTGACCCAGACTAATTGGAGGGTTGGGCCAAAAGGAATCTGATGAGGTTCAACAAGGACAAAGGCAGAATCCTGCACTTGGGACGGAAGAATCTGAAGCAGGCTGGGGACCGGCTGGCTAAGCGGCAGTTCTGTAGGACTGGGGTTTATAATAGACAAGAAGTTGGATAAGTCAACAGTGTGCGCTTGTAGCCAAGAAGGCTAATGGCGTATTGGGTTGCATTAGGGGGATCATTGCCAGCAGATCCAGGGAAGCGCCTTTATTCGGTGCTTGTGAGGCCACGTCTGGAGTATTACGTCCCGTTCTGGGGCTCCCATTATAGAAAGGACGTGGATGTGCTGGAGAAAGTCCACCTGAGGGCCACAAAAATGAGGAGGAGGCTGGAGCACAGGAGGAGAGGCTGAGGGCTTTGGGCTTATTTAGTCTGCAAAAGAGAAAAGCGAGGGGGGATTTGAGAGCAGCCTTCAACTCCCTGAAGGGGGGGTTCCAGAGAGGATGGAGAAAGGCTGTTCACAGTATTGACAGATGGCAGAACAAGGAGCAATGGGCTCAACTTACAGTGGGGGAGGTCTAGGTTGGATATTAGGAAAAACTATTTCACTAGGAAGGTGATGAAGCACTGGGATGGGTTCCCTAGGGAGGGGGTGGAATCTCCATCGCTAGAGGTTTTTAAGTCCCAGCTGGACAAAGCCCTGGCTGGGATGATGGAGTTGGGGTTGGTCCTGCCTTGGGCAGGGGCTGTTTGCTCTTCAAGCCCTAGGATTCTGTGATTCAAGCCAGTTCTCCTAACCTGGAACCTTCAGTGCACCTGCTAGTCCAGGTACTTCCAACCTCCTTCCAACTCTCCCCTGCCAGAGCATCTCTGTCCTAACCTTCACTGTCCATGGACTCTTCCATTCTTGGGCCTGTCTACCAGTGTCTCTTCATCCTGCCCTCCCTGCCAGTCCAATCCGGGGCACCTCTGGAGAGGCAGCAGCTGCTCCTCAGCCCTTATCTGTGAGCTCTGGACCGTGCTGTGTGGGTATTTAGACTCATGCCTTCACTGTCATTCTCTGTTTGTTCTTGAATAAATAAAGAACATTGAGCCCCGTAGAGCCCTGCGTTGGAGCCTGCTGTATGCCAGCTCCTCACAACAGGCTGGTATCAGACCCATCCTGCCAATACCGTCTCTTCAGGGAGTATCGTGTTTGAAAACAGCGCGTGAGCCTCATCTCCCATTCAGTGGTTTTCTCCATCATTTGCTTTATTAAATATTGATTTTCTGTTGCATTATTAAACCTTAAGTCCTGGGCATAAATTCTCAGCTGATACTTTAATCTGGCTCTCTCTTTGGTTCTTCTTTGGGGCTTTTAGAGCTGGTTTTCAGGCCAGATCTCCTGGGGAACCTTTAAGGCAAGTCCAGAGCCTGATACACAGGGAAGAGGAAAGAGCCGAGACCCCTGCTCAGAGGCGGTTTGTGGTGTTGTGGAGCAGGATGCGCCGCATCGTGGGTGGCACGTTAGCACTTGCAGTTGTGCTTCTCCGGGTGGTGCATCCTAGTTTGAATGGTTTGAGATTCGTAGGATGGTCACCCTGTGGTCCACAGGCCCTGGAGGGATTGCACAGCGAGATCCCATCTGGAGTTAGGACATGAGCCTTTTGCACATGGAATTGAGCTTGTAACTTCTCGGGAAGTAGCAGTGAGAGATCCTGACGTGAACCGCAAGGGGATCCCCCGGCTTGGTTCCATTGGATAGACATGAGTTCCAGTGACGGAGAGGACTTGTCAGGCCAGTCCTGTAAGCCGCTGCTGCCTCTGACTTCACAGGATGGGTTCCTCTGCTCCCCTTTTCTCCCATTTGTTTAGCATTCACCTCTTCTCTCTCCTGCCACTGCTGCTGATGCAAGAGCCTTCTCCTTTGTCACTCCACCTTCCATCCGCTCCAGCTCTTTCCTATTCCCAATGGAGCAGGTTCACAGATAATCGCCAGCTCTTTCTGGGGATGCCGTGACTCCGTTTCAAGCTGCGTTTGCCATTGCATTGCTTTCCTGCCGCAGTGCCATGCAGCCAGCGTTGTACCAGAGACCCTGTCCTGTCCCGCGGATCCTGGCACTCCACACTGACCCAACGGTTGGGCTACAGGATCAGGTCTGAGCGTTGTCGTGAAGCTGAGGAATGTCGGGACTATTTTGGTCTGGTGACGGCACATGCCTCCGTGGGCTTGCGTACTGGGGTGACTTGCCAGAGCGAGTTAAAGCCAAGGAAGTAAAAGAAACAATTGCCCAGAAATCAGTGGGAAATGCCCCCTGCCTGGCTCCAGGCACACTGAGAAAAGGCTAAGGCTTGGGAGCGCTTTACCTGCCCAGGAATAACGGTACGCTGTCCTGGCAAATCACTCCCAGGCTGTGTCTAGATTACATGGCTCCATCAATGGAGCCATGTAGATTAGGATTATAGGCAAAAGCAAATGAAGCCGCGATTTAAATGATCATTTAAATTTACATGGCTGCCGCGCTGAGCCGACAAACAGCTGATCAGCTGTTTGTCAGCTCAGCGCGCTAGTCTGGACGCTCCCCTGCTGACATCAAAGCCCTTTGTCGGCAGCCCCGTTATTCCTCGTGGGATGAGGTTTACCGGGGCTGCCGACAAAGGGCTTTGATAGCAGGGGAGTGTCCAGACTAGCGCGCTGAGCGGACAAACAGCTGATCAGCTGTTTGTCGGCTCAGCGCGGCAGCCATGTAAATGTAAATGAAACCGCGATCATTTAAATCGCGGCTTCATTTGCCTTTGCCAAAATTACAAATCTACATGACTCCGTCGACGGAGCCATGTAGTTTAGACACACCCCCAGGGTGCACCCACTTATACAGGCAAAACTGTGCTTTGTACCAGTATAGTAAAACTACCCCCACCAGTTTAGAAACTCAGCTTTGCCCATACAGCTGCCCCTGCACTTGGGTCTTCTGTGGGTCAGGAACCCTGCCCCACCATGCCACCCTCCCGGCCCGCTGCACCCTGCTTCTCCATGGCGGCAGGAAGCAGAGCCCCCTGGGGCCAGGACTCTGCTTGCCACCGCCACAGAGAAACCGCGCTCAGTCGGCTGGGGAGGGCGGCACAGCGGGGAGGAGCAGGCGGCCAGGCAGTGGCAGCGAATTGAGCCTGCTGCTGCTGCACCAACCCCCACATAATCCTCTGGGCTGCATGTGGTGGAGCCAGGGTGGGGCTTGGGTAAGGGAGCAGTTGGGGGGGGCCTGTCGCAGGCTGTTGCCTGGGGCACTGGGGTGGGTTGCTCCAGGCTCCTGCCCCCTCAGGACAGCCCTGCCAGGCTGACTGTAAAGAGTTTGTTAGTTCTCTGTCCTCATCCAGGTTGGACGCACATCTGCATCACGGACTCCCCCTCCAAAGCAGATCTGGGTGCACAGCACCTCTGCCTCTGCACGCACATCTCTTTGCTGGTGGGATTTATCTTTGCAGCGTTTTCCTTCCCTTCCCGGGTTGTTGGGTGCTTTTGGGCCGCGTCTGTCTGAAATATGATTTTTTTGCTCCTCCGGCAGCAGGGCTGTATAATTGATGGCCTTGCCAAGCTCTCAGAGCTGAACATTAAACCTTCCCTCGCCTTGGCTCCCACACGGAGTTCATTACGCTTCGAAAAGCTCCATGCCTGTGTGCGTGCCGATGATGGTTGTTCTGGAAAGGGGGGGGGGGGTGTCAGGCAGAGAAAGGAGAGTGGAGCCAAGCACAGCTAGCGCTCTGTTCTCCTCACAGTCGGCGCTCTGTCTTTTCAATACACGCCCCATGGCAACAGGGCCTGTCCCGTGGAACTGAGATACTCGCACTCGGCTGAGCCGGGGGAGCAGCAGCCGGGGCTTACGAATAGAAACCCAGCCCGGGAAGCCCATTTCAGGCTGGAACAGGATGCAAACAGCTTGTAAGTAAAACCGCCCCCAGGTCAGCGCTGTGCCTCGAGGAGCGCACCAGATCTGGCCTTACGGTGATACAGATTCAACCTTTATGGGCTAGGCTGTGATCGTCTGGCCCCTCTGGGCGCTCTCAGGCTGGGGCGCTCACAGGGAAAACCTGCCTCCCCGCTCAGAGCCTCTGGAGGGTGAGAAATGGGGACGGGGATGCTTGGGGGAAGAGGCAAGGGGGCTGTGGAGCCCCATGGCTGGGGGCCAGGAATGCACCCCACAGCCATCATTTTGGTCACACTCCACTGGACCCTCTCCAGTGTGTCCATATCCTTTATGTAGGGTGAGGCCCCAAATTGCACACAATACTCCAGATGCCAAATACAGGGAATAATGACATCTCTGGATCTGCTGGCAGTGTTCCTCCTAATGCAACCTAATATACCATTAGCCCTCTTGGCTATAGGGGCTCACTATTGGCTCACATCCAGCTTCTCATCCACTGTCATCCCCAGGTCCTTTTCTGCTGAACTGCTACTTAGCCAGTCGGACCCCCGCCTGTAGCAATACTTGGGATTCTTTCGTCCCAAGTGTAGGACTCTTGTAGAACCTCATCAAATTTCTTGTGGCCGAATCCTCCAGTTTGTCTAGGTCACTCTGGACCCTATCCCTACCCTCCATCGTATCTACCTCTCCCTCTATGTTAGTGTCAGCTGCAGTCTTTCTGAGGGTGCAATCCATCCCCTCATCCAGGTCATTAATAAAGATGTTGAACAAAACTGGCCCTAGAACTGATCTTTGGGGCACCCCACTTGAAACCGACCACCAGCCAGATATTGAGCCATTGATCACTACCTGTTGGGCCCGACAATCTAGCCAGCTTTCTATCCACCTTACTGTCTCTTTATCCAATCCATACTCCCTTAACTTGCTGGCAAAAATACTGCAGGGCTGTGTCTAGACTACATCCCTTTTCTGTAAAAGGGATGCAAATTAGACATATCGCAATTGCAAATGAAGCGGGGATTTAAATTCCCCCGCTTCATTAGCATAAAAATGGCTGCCGCTTTTTTCCGGCTCGTAGCTTTGCCAGAAAAAAGCGCCAGTCTAGACGCGGATCTTTCGGAAAATAAAGTCTTTTCCAAAAGATCCCTTATCCCTCTTAAAATGAGAAACTCTTAAAATGAGGGATAAGGGATCTTTCGGAAAAGGCTTTATTTTCCGAAAGATCCGCGTCTAGACTGGTGCTTTTTTCCGGAAAAGCTCCGAGCCAGAAAAAAGCGGCAGCAATTTTTATGCTAATGAAGTGTGGGGGGGATTTAAATCCCTGCTTCATTTGCAATTGCGATATGTCTAATTTGCATCCCTTTTACGGAAAAGGGATGCAGTCTAGACACAGCCCAGGAGACCATATCAAAAGCTTTACTAAAGTCAATGTATGTCACATCCCCGACTTCCCCATGTCCAAAGAGTCAGTTACCTCATCACAGAAGGCAATCAGATTGGTCAGGCATCACTTGGCCTTGGTGAAGCCATGTTGACTGTTCCCGATCACTTTCCTCTCTTCCAAGTGCTTCTTTTGACACTTTCCATTTTTTTTTTGGTTTTGGGAGGGGGTTTGGGGCTGAAACTCCTAGCTGAATTAGATCTAAATTTGCAAATGGTTTTGGTACCCTGAAAAAAAATCACATTTTGGAGCAGATATACTATTCACTGGGGCAAAAAAGTCCTCCAAGACTCTAGTCTTAGCTGCTCATGCACTTTGATCGTGACTGTAATGGGGCTAGGCCCTAAGGCCAAAAGGGTCATAGAGATGTCCTCCTGGTGGCTAAAAGGGCTGTGGAGGAACCAGCCAATCAGGGGCCAGGAAGGCCTACAAAAGGAGCTGCAGGACTAGCTGCAGCTCCATTGCAGTCCAGCTCTAGAAGGGAGGTGATCAGGAGGGACTGGCTAGCACAATGGACAGCTCCCAGTGGAGAGCTGTTATGAGATTAGGGTGAATTGTGATAAAACTCTGAGCTGGAGCAAGAAGTCGTCTCCAGGAAGAGAGGTCCTGGAGGTACCACTCACTGGTGAGTGAGGAAATAAACTGAGAGACTACGGGGGGCACCTGGATGGGCCCGGATAACAGGCCCGGCCACAGAGTTTGCGGGTCCAAGGCAGCATGGTGTAGTTGGCTGCATGTGGCCGGGCGGCTCCCAGCCAGGGCAGTGAGCGAGCAGCCGGGCGGGCGGGGGCAGGCAGGCGCTGGGAAGTGCAGGGCCCGGAAGGCGCGGGGCCCAAGGCAATGTCCTTTCCCTTAGGCTGGCCTGCCTGGTAAAACATACACCCTGGAAAGAGCTGTGATTTCACAGGGGTTGTGTGACTTGGGCGGAGGGCTGAGTAGCCAAAAAGGCTGCAGATTGAGTGCAGTGCCGGCATGCGCGCTCGGCCAAACGGGCGTGCTCGTGGGAGGCGAGTGCCACCCTGTTACACTGACCTTCTGCCGGCTCCGGCCTGTGCGGTGCTCATGTGGCCATTTAGTGCCCTCTGCACACATAGACAGGAGCAGAGGCTGAAGTGAACAGATTCATTCTGCTTCTGGCATGTGCAGAACTTAAGCCCAGGTCTCCAGAAGGGAACGGCTAATTCACTAACCCGCTGTACCCCTTAATCTCCCCTTCCTACATTTATATTTTGAGCCTGGGCTACTTAAACCATCGGCTTATCTGCACTTGTGTACCTACCCCGATCTCATACAATTCAGCTGTGGTGGGCACACCCATACCAGTGCGACCGTACGCATCCTAGCGGGGCATGGGTGTAGCTTAGCTTGGCTAATGAGCATCTGAGTCTTAAAAGCACAGTGCGCCCCTAAATATTCAGCCTGCTTTCATTCTGACCATAAAAGCAACATGAAAAAAGCTGGGAGGGGTTGGATTTGGTCAGTAAGTGTCTGGGAATATCTTTGAACCCCGGGAATCATTTTATTTTAAGCATCGTTAGGCTCCGGCTGGAGAGCTGAAACGTTCCTTTGTTTCCCCCCCCCCCCCCCACCCAGTTCCTCCTGACAGCTTCCTCTGCTGCTTCTGTGGCTTTTCCGCATTTAAAACACAGCGAGGCGGAGGTGATTACAAGGAATTGAGATGCTGTGACACTCTCCTGCCAAAAAGTAATTGATTTATTAAAGACATTACAATACATGCAGGGCGCAACAGAAGAGGTTCCTTTGAACTCGCTTGCCATAAAATCCTTATGGATTCCGTTTGCTTTTAGCAGGATGGATGGAACAAGTCTGTGCGCTCTCCGCCTCCCTCTCTCTGCACTTCCCATCCCAGTTCCCTGTGACTAGCACAAGTAAATATCACAGCTCAAGGACTCCAATCCAATGACCACAGTGTGAGCCAATTTAATAGCATTTAACAATTCAAAGTGATTGTTCGCCGAATGGAAATGTACGATTTCACACTCCGCCTGCCTGGAGGAGGAAGAGAGGAGTGAAGAGGGATAAGCCAGGATGAGGGGAACAGAGACAAAGGGACTAGATAAAAAATAATAGAATACAACTTAATTAAAGTGACCCGAGCCAAGTTAAAGATGATAATCACGTATAATCAGAAAAAGCAGGGGTTTAAAAGAAGAAGGGGAAAGGGAAGGAAGAATAAAGAAAACTCAGTGTAAACAGTCTTCACAGTGATTAAATGGGCCAACTGGGAGAAGTTAGGGAATAAGAAAGGGGCAGGAGCAAGGAATAACTCTTCTAAGATAAACACAAGCTACTGAAGGGGAGAGATTGCAGCCAATAAGGTAGGCATAGGAAAGGCAAGGACTATGTTAGGGGAAAAGAATTGCTAGATGTTTTTCAGGGGTTCTCCAAAGCAAGAGGCTAGCAAGAAGGTTTCAAATATGAGCAATGGAAAACTGAAGGTGCAGGCCTTATGGAACAGTCCTGAAAATAACACAGCAGATGTACGTTGGAGAGCAGGGATAGGGTCCAGAGTGACCTAGACAGATTAGAAGATTGGGCCAAAAGAAATCTGGTGCGGTTCAACAAGGATAAGTGCAGAGTCCTGCACTTAGGATGGTAGAATCCCAAGCATTGTTACAGGCTGGGAACCGAATGGCTAAGCAGCAGTTTGGCAGAAAACGAGCTGGGGATTCCAATGGATGAGAAGCTGGATAGGGATCAGGAGGGAGCCCTTGTAGCCAAGAAGGCTAATGGCATATTAGGTTGCATTAGGAGGAGCATTGCCAGCAGATCCAGAGATGTGTTTATTCCCCTTTATTCTGGTCTGGTGAGGCCACATCTGGAATATTGTGTCCAATTCTGGGCTCCCCACTACAGAAAGGATGTGGATGCATTGGAGAGGGTCCAGCGGAGGGCGACCAAAATGATTAGGGGGCTGGAGCACATGACCTATGAGGAGAGGCTGAGGGATTTGGGTTTGTTTAGTCTGCAGAAGAGAAAAGTGAGGGGGGATTTAAGAGCAGCCTGCAACTACCTGAAGGGAGGTTCCAAAGGGGATGGAGAGAGGCTGCTCACAATAGTGACAGATGGCAGAACAGGGAGCAGTGGTTTCAAATGGGGGAGGTCTAGGCTGGATATTAAGAAAAACTATTTCCCTAGGCGGGTGGGGCAGCACTGGGCTGGGTTCCCTAGGGAGGGGGTGGAATCTCCATCCCTAGAGGTGTTTAAGTCTTGTTTTGACAAAGCCCTGGCCGGGTTGATTGAGTCGGGGTTGGTTCTGCTTTGGGCAGGGGGCTGGACTTGATGACTCCTGAGGTCTCTTCCAGCTTCTGTGATTCTATGTATGTATTTGAGAGAATTTGTCTGTCCGTCTGTCTGTCTGTTCCTAACCAGTAAGAACCAGGACGACCAAATTTGGTAGGCAGCTTCCTCTTATCATCACTTAAGACAAGGTCAGAGTTTGGTTGTGCTAGGCCAATGGGATGTGCCTGGAATGGGATTGCTTCTCAGAAAGCCACACAGAAAAGAGACAGAACTGGCAGGCAGGTAAAAGGCCTGGCTGGGGGTGCACCTTCCCCTCCCTCCGCCGCTCCTCCCCGGCTGTGCCCACTGGAGCTGCAGCAGCCATAGCGAGGTGTTTCTCACCTGTCCCCAAGCTGCTGCGGTGAGAAACAAAAACAAAACTTAATTGAGTTAAGGACCCGAGCAATACCAGGTAATGTTTGCAGTATACATGTATCATGAGTAGGGTGGCAGAGCCTTCTATCGTAAGATTGACTGAGCCTTCCCACCATAAACCCTGTTTGTAGATGTTTATAGCTTTATTGTATTGTAACCATTTGGGGTGAACTTTTCCAGGCATCCTTACTTCAGCCTCTGTGGGCTTATGCTGCATCATGCTGCAGTTTTTGTTTTAATTGCATGATCACAGATTGTTTTTTTTCCATGGAACCTCATTGAGAGCACAGGTTGGAAATGCTCAGGGTTGGGTAGCGATGGACGCGGGTAGCTGAAGGCCTCACACTTCCTCCGCTGATGCAGTTGGAAGGTATGTAGTGAATGCAGTTGGGGCTGGCAGGGAGAGAAAGGACCGTCTCATATCCCCACCCCGACAAACAGCTAGGTGATGTAAGGCAAGTCTCTTAGGGTATGTCTACACTTGCACCCTCTTTCGAGAGGGGGATGCAAATGAAGACATTTGAAATTGCAAATGAAGCCGGGATTTAAATACCCCATGCTTCATTTGCATATTTGCTTTAGGGCGCTATTTCGAAATAACAGATGCGGTGTAGAAGCAGTTATTTCAAGAGAATGCCCTTCTTCCAAAATAACCCTTATTCCTCATAAAATGAGGTTTACCAGTTATTTCAAGAGAAGGGTTTTCTCTCGAAATAACCGCGTCTTAACAGCGTCTGTTATTTCGAAATAGCGCTATAAGGCGATTATGCAAATGAAGCACGGGATATGTAAATCCCAGCTTCATTTGCAATTTTGAATGTCTTCATTTGCATCCCTCTCTCAAAAGAGGGATGCAAGTGTAGACATACCCTTACACCAAATTTTTCAGAGGCCTTCACTAGCGGGGCTTATTTTCTGGGAGCCCGGTTTGAGACCTTGCTGTCTGATCTGAAGAAGTGCTGAACACCGATAACTGGAACAGAAATCAAGGAAGCTGTGCTTTGAATATATTAAGCGCTGTGTCATGCTATAGACTGTGAAAAATCACGTCCCAAGTCTCTCCAATTGAGCACCCGCGTGTACCTGTTACTTGGGACCTCTAGGATATAATCAGATATACAGTAGCCCAGTGTCTGTGAGTCTGTAATGCTGAAGTACATGGCCATACCCCCTGGCCGTGAGCGTCCGCTCCCCGCCCCCCTTCCCGTCCCGCCAGGGCCCAGCTGAGCAGCACTCACGCTGCGCTGCTCAGTTGGGCCCCGGCAGGAGGAGAAAGGGGGCGGGGCACTGACGTACACGGCCAGGGGGCGTGGCTGTGTACATCACCGCCCCCCGTTCACCTCCCGCTGTGGCACTCAGCTGAGTTCTGCGCCCCTCAGCTGGACCGCCGGGAGAGCCAGCAGCACAAGGGGCCGTTTGGGCTCCCCCGCGGCGGGAGGGGAAGGGGAAGCAGGGCGGTGACGTACAGAGCCCCACCCCTGGCCGTGTACATCACTGCCCTGCCCCCCTCTCTCCCAGCAGCCCAGCTGAGCAGGCAGCACATGGCCTAGCGCCACAGTGGGAGGGAAAGGGGAAGGGGAAGGGGGTTGGGGAGAGATGGAGGGGAGAGAGAGGCAGGAGGAGGAGGAGAAGAGAAAGGGAGAGTGAGAGGCAGAAGGGGGAGAAGAGAAAGAAAGAGACGAAGAGAGGCAGGAGGCGGAGGAGAGCTGAGGGCGGGGAGGCAGTAGGAGGAGAGAGAGAGAGAGAGACGGAGTGAGAGACCTCAGGAGAGAAGACCTGAAAATCCCATTTTATGACGGGCTAATTGGCTAGTTATGTATAAAATCCAAAAATGTTACATTGAAAGAAAGTTGCAAAGTCAAGCAGTCAGAAGTTGAGAAATGCCAGGTTGCATCTTGCCCATGCAACCTTATTCCATCCGCTTATGCATATGCATGATGGTACCGTCTTTAATTTCATGAATACATCGTGCGTTTTTCTATAGGAGCCCTGCGTCATTCAGTGCGCAGGATCTCATGGGATGAGTCACGGGCAAATGCATCCTTTCCCCCTCACCTTGTTCTCAGAAAGAGTGGAGCTGCTCTTGCTGAAACGTTTGGAAAAACAGCAACCTGAGGCAGACATCAGCATGGGAAATTTCAGCCAAACGGCTTAAGTCTGGTAAAATTATTAGCAACCGAGAAACAAGTGCTTAAGATTGAGAATGTTAGGCAACCTTAACTAGAGGCACCTCTCCGGGCACTGCTTCGAACACACACCTCGCTGACCATTCGCTAGGCCTTCTATAACTTATGCCGGGGTGCTCCAAACCAGGGATGCCCAGAAGTCATGGCGTAAAGCTGCTTTTATCCCCAGACTTTCTCCGGTTTGTGTCTTCTGTTCCCCGTCTCTCAGGGGCCACAGGGCAGAAACTGGCCCCTACCAGTGCGTGTTTGTTTTATTTTCTCTTTATTTCTCTCAGCAATTGGTGTGGTGCCCGGGGGGGGGCTGATATATCGCTCTTGGGCAGTTTGCATAATCGGTAGTTGGCTAGTGTTGGTTCACGATGGCTGGCAGGTAGTCCCCAAGGACACTTTGGGGATAACATGCTGGTACATCAGCTCTGTTTGAAAGATACCTCAGAGCCCCTGATTATGCTGGGGGAAATGGGCCTTCTTTGTACAGGACAAGGAGGAAGGAAAAGGCAAAAACTCAGGAATCTGTAGCAGCTCTCAGCCCGTTGGGTCCAGAGGGATTAGGGGAGCTGTGTGTGCATTGGGCAGTTTCGGGATGAAGGAGGGCTAGTCTGAAAAAGCAGCAGGCATCAGAGAAGCCGTAACCTCAGTAGGAACAAGGAAGCATTGGAGTGGACTCTCAGAGAGCGAGGTGGGAGATATCCGGGGCAGGTGTTGGGGCGACATGGCCCAGTGTGAAAAGGAGCAGAATGGGAGCCTTTTAGAAGAGGCTGGCCACAGCAGGAGTGATGGAAAGATTGTTTGTCTGGTGTGAGAAGACCCGGGCCCAGGGGACAGCATGTCAGACATAAACCTCATCAGCTGCAGCTCATTTTGGACCACAGGATGCTCCCCCCTCTGCTGCGTAAGCCGGCAGACAGCCACTCTGGTCCCAACTGGCAGCGCATGTGGCAACCTCCGAATCAAAGAGCATTAGGGAACGTGGCTACTTGTCCGATCTGTTTTCTTTCCACCGAGGCGCAGGGAGATGGGGGAAGAGAGGAATCAAATTTGTAAGGCCCCACCTAGATTAGGAGACGAGGCGTCAAATCAGTAAAACTCAGGTTTCCGTGAGCCCCAAGGAGCCAGCCACGTGCTGGGAAGATACACAGAGCTCAGTGGCCAAGGCTGATCCACTGCTTCCTGCCGAAGGAATACGGGAAACTTTCCTGGCAGTGCAGCTGAGGGACGATCCTCTGGAAAAGCTGGGGGGCGGAGCGCAGGGCGTTGTCATGCAGTGTGCCAGTGCGCAGAGCCTGCCTTTCAATCCCTCTCATTCAGCCGAAAGGGATGACTCCATGTGGGATCTGCTCCCTGCGAGGTGTTCTGTACCAAGTCGCTTTACAAAAAGAAAACCCACATCCAACTGCAGACTTTTAAGGCTCTGTCCCCAACACGTGGCGATGCCGCGCTGGAGACAAACTCCCGTTTTTCCCGTGGCTCCTGGTGGACTCGTAGAAGGACACTTGAAGTCTCTGGGAATGTCCTGGATCCTCACTGTTGCTGGAGCGTTCCTAGTGAAAAGTGGAGCCATGCCACGGTTTTCAGGAAAGGTGGTAAGGACTCTGTGTTGATAACCTGCTTCTTCCACCCATTCGGTGTCAGCATAGTCTGCAGGGTGGTGCCCTCGGCTGAGATAATCATTCCCAGCTGTGCCATTGACCTGCTGGGTAACCTTAGGCAAGTCACAGCCCTGCTCTCTGCCTCAGTTTCCCCAATTTCCACCAGCTGTAGGGGAAATTGGTAGATACATTGGAGGGCAGGGATAGGGTCCAGAGCGACCTAGAAAAATGGGAGGATTGGGCCAAAACAAATCTGAAGAGGTTCAACAAGGACAAGTGCAGAGTCCTGCCCTTAGGAGGGAAGAATCCCAAGAATTGTTACAGGCTGGGGACCGACTGGCTAGGTAGCAGTTCGTCAGAAAAGGACCTGGGGGTTACAGTGGATGAGAAGCTGGATATGAGTCAACAGGGCGCCCTTGTAGCCAAGAAGGCTAATGGCATATTAGGTGCATTAGGAGGAGCATTGCCAGCAGATCTAGGGAAGTGATTATTCCCCTTTATTCAGCTCTGGTGATGCACATGATCTACAAGGAGAGGCTGAGGGATTTGGGTTTGTTTAGTCTGTAGAAGAGAAGAGTGAGGGGGGATTTGAGAGCAGCCTTCAACTTCCTGAAGGGAGGTTCCAAAGAGGATGGAGAGAGGCTGTTCTCAGTGGTGACGGATGCAGAACAAGGAGCAATGGGCTCAAGTGGCAGTGGAGGAGGTCTAGGTTGGATATTAGGAAAAACAATTTCCCTAGGAGGGTAGTGAAGCACTGGGCTGGGTTCCCTAGGGAGAGGGTAGAATCTCCATCCCCAAAAGTTTTTAAGTCTTGGCTTGACCAAGCCCTGGCTGGGATGACTGAGTTGGGGTTGGTTCTGCTTTGGGCAGGGGGCTGGACTCAATGACTCCTGGGGTCTCTTCCAGCCCTAGTGTTCTATGATTTTATGAAATATTCCACCCCTTTAAAAAGTGTGCTGTGACCTATCTACAGATGAGGCTTCCCATGCAAGGCTCTGAATGTGGTAATGAATCCTAGTATCATAGAACACTAGAACTGGAAGGGACCTCGATAGATCTTTGAGTCCAGTCCCCTGCCCTTCTGGCAGGACCAAGCACAATCTAGACTATTCCTGATAGATGTCTGTCCAATCTGCTCTTAAATGTCTCCAGAGATGGAGATTCTACAACCTCCCTAGACAATTTATTCCAGTGTTTAACCACCCTGACAGAAAGTTTTTCCTAATGTCCAACCTAAACCTCCCTTGCTGCAGTTTAAGCCCATTGCTTCTTGTCCTATCATCAGAGGCCAAAGAGAACAATTTTTCTCCCTCCTCCCTGTTACACCCTTTTAGATACTTGAAAACCTTTATCATGTCCCCTCTGAGTCTTTCCAAATTAAAGAAGCCTAATTCTTTCAGTCTTCCTTCATAGGTCATGTTCTCTAGACCTTTAATCATTCTTGTTGCTCTTCTCGGGACCTTCTCCAATTTCTCCACATCTTTCTTGAAATGTGGTGCCCAGAACTGGACACAATCTCCAACTGATGCCTAATCAGCGCAGAGTAGAGCGGAAGAATGACGTCTCATGTCTTGCTCACAACACTCTTGCTAATGCATCCCAGAATCATGTTTGCTTTTTTTGCAGCAGCATCACACTGTTGACTCTCATTTAGCTTGTAATCCACTATAACACCTAGATCTCTTTCTGCAGGACTCCTTCCTAGATATTCGTTTCCCATTCTGTATGTGTGAAACGGATTGTTCCTTCCTAAGTGGAGCACTCTGCATTTGTCTTTATTAAACTTCATTCTATTGACCTCAGACCATTTCTCCAGTTTGTCCAGATCATTTTGAATTATAACCCTATCCTCCAAATCCCTCCCAGCTTGGTAACATCTGCAGACTTAATAAGCATACTCTCTATGCCACTGTTTCCCAATTTTGTTTGGCCACGGAAGCCTTTTAAACTCAAAAGAATTTTGCGGAACCCCTAATAATAGTCCTGTATATGGAACTGAAAAAGTAGACCATAAATAAGTAAGGATAATAATAAACAAAAGCTAAACAAGGTCATGAGACCAACACACATGAAAATTGTTTTCAGTAAAATTAATAAATGCTTAAATAGTTATTATTATTATTTATTATTATTTTAAAAATAATAAAATGTTATTGTAATGGAATTTTCTTGCAGAACCCTTATTTTCACTTCAAGGAACCCCAGGGTTCCACAGAATACTATTTGGGAAACACTGCTCTATGCCAATATCTAAATAGTTGATGAGGGTATTGAACAGAAATGGTCCCAAAACAGACCCCTGTGGAACCCCGCTTGCTATGCCCTTTCAGCGTGATTGTGAACCGTTAATAACTACTTTCTGAGAATGGTTATCCAGCCAGTTATGCACCCCCCTTATAGTAGCCCCATCTAGGTTGTATTACTCTAGTTTATTGATAAGAAGGTAATGCGAGACCATATCAAATGCCTTACTAAAGTTTAGGTCTACCACATCCACTGTTTCTCCCTTATCCACAAGACTCGTTATCCTATCAAAGAAAGTTATCAGATTGGTTTGACATGATTTGTTCTTTACAAATCCATGCTGGCTATTATCTATCACCTCATTTTCTTCCAGATATTTGCAGATGGATTCCTTAATTACTTGCTCCATTATCTTTCCTGGCACAGAAGTTAAACTGACTGGACTGTAATTCCTGAGTTGTTCTTATTTCCCTTTTTATAGATGGGCACTAGATTTGCCCTTTGCCAGTCCTCTGGATTCTCTCCTGTCTTCCATGATTTTTCAAAGATGCTAGCTAAAGGCTCAGATACCTCCTCTATCAGCTCCTTGAGTATTCTAGGATGCATTTCATTAGGCCCTGGTGACTTGCAGAATTCTAGCTTTGCTAAGCAATTTTTAACTTGTTCTTTTTTCATTTTATTCTCCAGACCTTCCCCATCACCACTAGCATTCACTACGTTAGGCATTCGTTCATCATCAGACTTCTTGGAGAAGACTGAAACAAAGTCATTAAGCACCTCTGTCATTTCCAAGTTTCCTGTTGTTTCTCCCTCTTCACTGAGCAACCCTGTCCTTGGTCTTCCTCTTGCTCCCAATATATTTATAGAATGTCGTCTTGTTACCCTTTATCTCTAGCTAGATTTAGCTTGTTTTGTGCCTTTGCCCTTCTAATCTTGCCCCTGCATGCCTGTGTTGTTTGCTTATATTCGTCCTTTGTAGTTTGTCCTAGTTTCCACTTTTTATATGACTCTTTGAATGAATAACACATCAGGTCTTTCAGCAACCTGGGTGAATTAGTCAATGCAGTTATCTGCGTTTAGAAAATGGGGAAATTGAGACACAAGTGACTTGCCTACGGTCACACCATGAGACTATGGCAGAGCTGGGAATAAAACTTGGCTCTCTGGACTCTCAGGATCTTGGTTTATCCACTAGCTAACGCTCCTTCTCTGGTGCTCAATGGTTCTTTTCCTTTCTTGATGTAAAAATCCCCACCAAATGGCCCCAGATGGAGATATGGCTGGGGTGTCTGTCCCATGTGAGGCAACACTGCTACATATTTTAGGCATGCTGATAAAAAAGGCTAATAGCCTCAGATTAAAGCCTTCGTTCCCAATCAATCCAGGGGCTCGTTACACTTCTCAGACTCCAGCTCGCCTCTGCTAAACCTGCCGGGGGTAATGAGCCATCCGCTGCTGCTGTGCAGTGTGGTTGTCCCGAAGATGGGGGTGGGGAGAAATGCCACTGAGGCTGAGGAAAACACATATAAGGGGAGGAAGAGGGAAAGTTGTCCTTAAGGAGCACGGAGGGATGGGGCACCCAGCTCTGGCAGAGCAAAGGCAGGATTCCCCAGTGTTTTATTGGGGTGAGATGCCGACACGCAAAGGAGGGTCTGATATCAAGGGTTTGCAGGCCTCTCTTGCGGCACACACCGTGCCGGGGGAATCTAGGCATGCAACAGTCTCCAGCCAAGAGAGACGATGGTACCAAAGCCACTGGCTGTGCACAGAGTGATCCCTGTACTGCTCTGCTTGTCTGATGGACGCCTGAATGGCAGCCTCCCAAGGGGGCATTCCTGTGTGGAGGGCACCGTCTCCATCCTGCAATGAGGGATAAGCCAGGATCTCCGATCTCAACAGGGACGTTTGGTCCTTTGTTCTCAATTATAAGCTTCATAGGTTTATTTGACCGGTCCTGTAGGCGAGATGTAAACGGTGCATGGCAACGCCCAGCATAGCATTATCAGGTGCCAGGCAAGAGCCATGCCAATACCTCTGGCAATACGCCTGAATCCAGCACCCCTGCTCCTCTAGACCTCTGTCTCTCATCTTACCTGCTTAACCTCCACTCACTCAGGCTCTGCAGACACACCCTCAGCCAGGAAACCAATGTCAATGGGCAATTTTTAATTCGCGGTGGGGTTTCTGTGTCAGCGACAGCAATGAGCTACGTCAATTGCATAGCTTATTTTGAAATAGCTTAATTTGAAAGAGGGAGTATCACACAGCACCTATTTCGAAATAGCGCACTCTTCCTCCAACTTCCCTTGCTCCTCGTACAAGGGGGCTGTGTCTACACTGGGCCACTTATTCCGGAAAATCAGCTGCTTTTCCAGAATAAGCTGCGAGCTGTCTACACTGGCCCTTGAATTTCCAGAAAAGCAACGATGCTCTACTGTACAAAATCAGCCGCTATTCCGGAAAAACTATTCTGCTCCCGCTCGGGCATAAGTCCTTATTCCAGAACACTGTTCCGGAAAAGGGCCAGTGTAGACAGCCCAGTAGTCTTTTCCGGAAAAAAGCCCCGATCGCGAAAATGGCGATCCGGGCTCTTTTCCGGAAAAGCGCGTCTACATTGGCCACAGACACTTTTCCGGAAAAGGGGCTTTTCTGGAAAAGCAGCCTGCCAATGTAGACGCTCCTTTTCTGGAAAAACTGAAAACGGAATAGTATTCCATTTTAAGCAGTTCCGGAAATTCATGCCAGTGTAGACACAGCCTAAGGGTTCCAGGAGTCGGAGTAAGAAGGCCTCTGGCTTGACAGCAAGTCGACACTATTCCGAAAGAACTGCCTGCTGTGTAGAGGTAGGTGAAGTTATTTCAAAATAACGTTTGTTATTTTGAAATAATGTTGCTATGTAGACGCACCCCAAGTGGTTTTGCTTGCCAAAGTGGTGTAGCTACACTTACCAAAGCACTTTTTGGCAGGTAAAATTATAGTGATGTGGGCAAGCATTGCTATGTAGACGAGGCCTTTCTCCCTCCTGTACTCACCCCATCACATGCAGCCTGATAACATGGCATAGTCCTGACTGACAAGGCCTTGGCTCTTCCAAAGTTACCCCTCATCTCCCAGCCCTTCAGTTCAGTGGTCCTTAGCTGAAAGGGTCATGTTAGTCCAAATTCTGACAGCCCTCCCCACATCTCCATTATCATTCCTCAATCTGATGTCAGGCCATGGGCACGGCCTACAGACCCTGCTCTGGGTGACACACACACACACACACACACACACACACACACACACACACACACACACACCACCTTAGAGAAGATTCCTTACACACACACATAGCCTTAGAGAAGATTACACACACACAGCATTAGAGAAGATTGCACACACACAGCATTAGAGAAGATTGCACACACACAGAGCATTAGAGATTAATTACACACACACAGAGCATTAGAGATTAGTTACACACACACACACAGCATTAGAGATTAGTTACACAGACACACCGCATTAGAGAAGATTACTTACACACACGCACACACAGACACACACACACACTGTGTGACAGGTATAAGAGCCCAGAGGGGAATGTGACCGTGTTGGTCACGCTCCCCAAGCATAACTTGGGTATGTATAAGGATCCTTACCTAGGGGCCTTGACACTACATCTCACTTCTGAATTGGATCAGGCCATATGGGCTAATTCTGAGCACCGGCCACAAATGCACTGAACTGGGTGGCTAGAGACCCACTAGCGACCAGCTGGAGATCAAACACATTTCACTTATCTCTATGCCCCAGTGTCAACATTAACATGAAACGTCTGGCCCCAGATGGAAACTCATGACCTCTTCTGCTACAGAGGCCACAGCATTCAAAAGATCTGCATGCTTCCAGATGAAAGCTGCTTGATGTCTTGGCCAGATTCTGCTTTTTATAAACTGATGTAAATCAGAGTCACAGCACATGTGAGCTTGCCAGATGCTTTCACCAAAAATCCCAAACATAGGTGAGCATGGGGGGGGGGGGATACCAAACTTGTTGAGCAAAAAAAAACCCCAGAAAAAAAAAGGTAGCTGCACCTTTAAGAATCCCTGAACTCCTCACTTTCCCCCACCCCTGCCAGACAGGGCAAGGGAAGAATGTCCCCACTGGCCTTCCGTCCAAGAAAAACGTGTCAAGTATGTTCTAGATTTTTTTTACCGGACAGGGGCCAGAAATAACAGACTGTTCGGGTGAAAACTGCACACCTGGCAACCCTGAGCAAATGGTGTCACCAGATTTACACTGATATAATATAGAGCAAGATTTAGTCTGCTGTTGTTTGATCCGAGGATCAGATAGCTCCCCACACCTCTGCAATCTCTGTGCACAGTGATGCATTCTAAGCTCGAGGCTGATGACTGAGGTGAGGCAGACATGACTGTAAAATGGAAAAGGACGAGAGAAGAAACTCAGAGGAACAAGAAACCCTTTTGAAATTAGTGCAGATCATAAGGGGCAGCAAATTTCAGTGCTCAGGGGCTGGTGGGAACATCTGTGCATGTCCGCCTGCCTGAGTCCATACACTTGAGTTGGAACAGACCCCCGAACTTGAAACTTTATGGTGGATAATATGTCGGACTTTGGATTGGAAGAGTTCTGCTTTCTTTTTGGACAACCCTCTTTGTCATTCTTACCCCTTAGAAGTGCTCAGATACAGTAGTGATGGGCACCAATATAAGAACCTGGATGGATGAATAAATAGAAAGAGAGAGAGAGAGTAGGTAAGTAAACCTAAGAGACAGAGGTAGATAAATATGGTAGATAGATTAATAAAAATAGTTACTAGAGAGAAAAGTAAGTAGAGAGACTGAAAGATGTGCTTGGTTGGTAAGAAGGTATCTAGATACAGTACATCGGTAAATAGGGACAGGTTGAACTTCTCTAGTCCGGCATCTTTGGGACTTGACTGATGCCGAACCAGAGAATTTGCCAGACCACAGAGGGTCAATATTTTTTAGCAGCATTGCTAACACTTCCACTGCTTGCTGGGCTCTTAGATGACATTGAGGGGTCAATGAGAGGTAAACAACAGCACAGAACACAGAGCCAGGCCTGGTGGCTGTAAACAATCTTTATGGGGCTGCGGGAAACTTAGCCACACCCACGATAAGTGGACATCCGGCTCACTGAAATCCTGCTGGACCACGGATGTTGCTGGACCAGAGAGTGCTGGATTAGAGAGGTTGTTCTATATGTTGAGAGGTAAGCACGAGAGGCAGATAGTTACGGTAGGTAAGTGAGCAGGTAAAGCAGGTGAGCAGGTGATGGGGAGGTAGGTGGATTCAAGAAATAATCAATATGCAGAGCTAGCAGGTAGAGAGAGAGTTATGTAGATATTGAAATTCAGTCAAAACTTTGGAGTTTCATTTGGTTTCACATTAAAACCATGAATCTCACAGGCTTTTGACCATCAGTAGACCAGCACCTGTTCCCCTATCCCACATCACTCAGCAGTCTTGGCCTGAGTCCTCACACTCGCGTCTTTCCCTGGCACAGTGCACCCAGCTCTAGGTGTTAGCTAGTGTCAGCATGGAAAACCTCCCAATAAACGCTTACTCTCAGCGTGAGCCGAGGGAGAAGGAGAGAGCCGATAAGAACCAACATTCCAGCACCGAGCGTGCGCTTAATGGAAAGGAGATTTATTTCTCTCGGGGTCTGTTCAAGCCTCTAGATAGATCATAGAAACCACAACCAGCTCCCAAAAAATAGCCAGCCTGTAATTTAGAGGGCGTCATTTTGACCGGTACTTCACATAAGACTCCTGCCCTATATTCACTGAAGTTGCTAGCGAGGTTACAGTTTCTGATTTATCCTTGCGAGGATGTCTTAGTTCATTTGTTCACACAGGCTCTTTTTATGAATGATGCAGACAGGGTCAGCTCAGCTCTCTCTGTGTCCCTCTGGAGATGCCCAGTGGCTTCCTAGTTCCCCCGGGGACAAGGGTAACGGTCCATAGGCGAACGTAATGCTTGTTGGTCATGTCTTGCGAGCTACCCTCCAGGGGAGTGGTCGAGTGGTGGGGAGGGCAGGTGATTGGGAGTCAGGTCACCTACCAACAGCTTGCTGGGAAACTGGGGGCAAGTCACCCATAATTCCCTGTGGTAGTTAATGGGAGTTATGTATGAGCCCTGGTCAGGCCCTGCACTAAACACCAGCCTTACTTCAGCTACCTGCACAGTGGAGCTGCTGGTAAGAACGCCTACCTCATTGACTTCTGTGTGTGGTGCATGTCGGGTTCCCAGTGCCCCAACATCTGAGCACCTCACAGACTTTAATGTCATATTCTCGCAACACGTCAGGAGGCAGGAGGCCCATTGCACAGTTGGGGAAATGAGGCACAGAAAAGCTAAGTGACTTGCCTAAGGTCACAGCAGGAAATCTGTGGCAGAGCAAGGATCTGCACCTACGCCTTCGGCTAATGGCCTAACCGTGGGGTCATCCGGTCCCTGCCACTGACCGGTGGGGTGAAATGATTGCGAAGGGGAATTGCAAATTATGATCCCCCATTCCCCACAGCTGCCTTCTGAAATAGACAACCATGCTTGGTGCCCACCTGGAGAAGGGAAGCCACAGGCTGCAGCAGCTGGTGTCAGACAATAACCAGGATCCCAGTGGGCTTGCTCCCAGCAGGAGCCAGACACCGGGGAAAGGAGAATGGGGGACAGGGGAAAGGGAGAGAGCTATTGTCAAATCCCCAGCTTGCCCTTTCTGAGCTAAAGTTCATTTGTAATATTTTCCTTGACTCCAATTGCTAATGCGTTTTGTTCTCCTGAGTGTGCCGGGCCCGACTTCCTGCACAGCCTTTAATTAGTTTCTGGATGATGACATCTCCACTGAGAATCATCCAGTCGTGTCCCTCCGATCTCAGGGAGAGATAAAGGAATCTAATAAAGACATCCAGCATTTCTAGGTGATGCGTTTGACAAGCTTTGTATTAACAAGGAGTAGTGTTCAAACTTTCACTCTCCCTCTCTCTCAGGACTTCTCAGCTCACTCCTGCACGGTGACATCTCACAAGGGGATTAACAGAGACACCCTCAGCTCCGAGGCCTTGTAGGATGAGACCGATACAGCTGGGAAGTACCACGGTCTTGTGATCGAGGAGGGCCGGGGAGACAGCGAGAGAGAGTCATTGTGTGTTCAGCTGATAGTGTGGTTACTTTGGAGGCAGCTTTGGAGAGCCCTCCTTGTTTGCTGCGGAGTTGTAGCTATGCTGGTCCCAGGCTTTTAGAGAGACAAGATGGGTGAGGTGGCGTCTCTTACTGCACCAACGGCTGTTGGGGAGAGAGACAAGCTAATCATCTTACACAGAGCTCTTGTTCAGAGCTCCCGTCCGTCCTCTCTGGATGCATCTCAGAAACTGGATGGAGGACATAGGAGTCTTGCAAGGTGTCCTATTTCTACCTGTACTGCACAGGATTTCTTCCTTTTCCAGGGGAACTCCCTACCATAACATGGAGTAAAACAGACAGTGGGTTCCTGAAGTATAGACAGGAGTTTAAGATTTCAGAATAACAAATACATCAGTACCTATTTTATTCTTCTACCCATCCATCCGTCCATCCATCCATCCCTTATCCATACCCATCTGTCTAATCTATCCTCCTTTCATCCCTGAACACATCCATCTATGGCTATGTCTACACTGCACAGTTATTTCAAAATAAGCTATAGTTATTCCGAAATAGCTTATTCCGAAATAGCACATCTACACTGCAGGGAAGCCTCAAAATGAGTCCGATGCCGGCTTCCCTAATGTAGACGTGCTATCTCGATTTAGAGCCCCAGGAGGAACTCAGAATGGCCCTGGTGAGGGGCTATTTCGAAACAGCAGCAGTGGAGTGTCTACACATGCCTTATTTCGAAACAGCTATTTCAGAACAGCCGTTATTCTGAGCAGAATGAGGGTTACAGAACTCAGAATAGGCCGTCCATTATTTCAAAATTATTTTGAAATAAAGGAATTGCTGTGTAGACGCTCGCATGGTTATTTTGGAATAACTTTGCGGTTTAGACACACCCTATCTAGTCTATCCTTCATTCAGACCCAGATGCGCCCCCTGCTCTCTGTCTGTCTCTCTCTTTCTCTTCCCTCTCAACCATATACGCCTTCTGCTTCCCTTTCCCCTACCCCAGCTCCTCCATTACCCACTGGCTCCTGGAGAAGTGCGATTGTGGATTGAATTTCATCCAGCTCAACACTTTTATTTGCAAGGCTAGAACAGTGATTAATGAGTGTTGCAAAAGGTGACTCACCCCTGGATTTGACTGGAGAAGATCCTGCTCTGTGCTGTTCTATCCTGCTTCTTTGAGTGATGTTCCTCACTTGTTTCAGAGGGGGAGCCGTGTGAGTCTGTAACTGGAAAAACGTAAAAAAGCAACAAATAGTCTTTCAGCACCTTAGAGACAAACAAAACATGTAGATGGGATAGTGAGCTTTTGTGGGCACCGCCCACTGCAGGATTGGGTTTTGCCCACGAAAGCTCCTGATCTCATCTACATGTTTTGTTAATCTCTAAAGCTGTGTCTAGACTGCAGAGTTTTTTTGAAAAAACTTCACCTGCGTCTAGACTACAGCCGCGTTCTTTCGAAATTAAATCGAAAGAACGCGGCTTTTCTTTCGATGGCGGTACTCCTCATTTCTCGAGGAAGAACGCCTTTTTTCAAAAGTGCTCTTTCGAAAAAAGGCGTTCTTGAATGCAAACAGGGCTTTTTCGAAAGAGAGCATCCAGACTGTCTGGGTGCTCTCTTTCGAAAAAGCGGCTTGCTTTTTCAAAAGTACTGCTTGCAGTCTAGACACTCTTTTTCAAAAGAGGCTTTTTTGAAAGTATCTTTCGAAAAAGCCACTTTCGAAAGAGGCTTGCAGTCTAGACATAGCCTAAGGTGCTGGAAGACTACTTGTTGGTTTTTAAGTTCCTCACTTGGTTATTTTAGCCTGTAGCTTGCGGTAGAGTTTGGATTTCTAGCCAGGACTGTTCCTATTTGGAGTTTGGGGGCCACTCCATTTTAGCAGTACGGTTTAGCTGCAAAGTCCAGATTTGGACTTGGATTTCTCCAAAGTTGAGGCCAAGGGTTCAGAAGGAGAATATTGGTTTGGGCCCAATCTCTGCTTTTGCCTGTCTTCATTTGCAACAGAGATGAACCCAACCCAGAATCATTACTCGAAACACGTCCTTTCCTTCTTTAGGGGGTTGGCTAAAATGGATCAAATAATAACTGAACCTTTTCTTCCTGTTAGAAAGATTTGGTGTCTAGTTTAATTTTGAGGGTGGGGAAGGGCAGCAGGTGAATCTATACAGAGCCCAGGGAATGAGGTGCAGCAGAACCAAAAACTAGAGAAGGACTGAAATAAATCCCCAGATCCAAACAACTCGCAAGTTTTGTGGATATTTGCAATCTGAACTAAGATCAAGATCCACAATGCTCAATATTTCCTAGTAAGACCTGGCTCTATCGATCGCTTTTCTTCCATTGATCTCAAGACCCTTTTCAAAGGTTTCCTGTATGGTTGTCATCATTTTACAGATCAAGGAACTGAAACACGAGGAGGTGAAGTGGTACTCCTGAGGTCAATGACTAGCAATCATTTGGAAGCCCCGGGGCCCACAATGATACTCCCTGCACATGCTGAGGGCCACAACTTAAGTGTGGTTGCATACATATGCAAATATATATGCAAATATTTGCAAATAGCTCCTTTCCTACAATACCTGGGTGCTCCCGGCACCTTCTCCCTGGGGGCTAGAAACGCCGACACCTTGTACCTGTCTGTTCCAGCCAACCCATCCACTTGCATCTTTCAATGCTCATCCTACCTGGGAGACGCCTCACCATTGTGGAGCATGTTCCCAGTGGAGGCCATGTTCAAAGGATCCCACCCGCGGACTGTGTGTTGAGCCCCACGGAAACCCAAACTGACCATGGGCCGTGAACAAACAGGCCGTGGGTTGCATGCGTCCTGCGGGCCGTGTGCTGAGTAGCCCTGCTTTAGGCCATATTGCTTCCCCTCTTGGACACAAATCTCCCAACAGGCCTCCCTGAATTATCTGGAACGATCAAAATCTGAATCCAGACTTGGTAAAGAAGGCCCAGAAGTCAGGAAGAAAACGACTGGGTACTTCGTTTCCCATTTTCCTCTGACAACACTGCTACTCTGATGGTTCCGCAGTGACTTCCGTGGAGCTAGACTCGGCGTGAGCTGGTGTAAATGAAATCAGGATCGTGCACCATTTGGGCGCTCAGTCCCAGTGTGTGTCAACAGAACCCTGCTGCTTGCTCTGTGATTTACATCAGTGTCCGCAAATACTTTACTTATGCCTGATTGGAACCGCCTTTCCTCCCCCTCCCCCGCGATGAATTACGATAATGCCTTATCATATAACATGCGGCAGAGATATGTGTAAATAATTGTATGTCCTCCAGCTCAGAAGAGCCGTGCTACCCCAACAGGCTCTGTTATCGGCTTTGGAAATCATTTAGACACGTCTCTGCAGCATATGACACATCTCATTAGGCCTTATTTTAAAGAGAGCAATTGCTATTAGGTATTTATTAATTGCTTATTAAGGCTGTTATGTATGTCCCTTTTGTTCCTGGCTTCTCATTTCATTTCTTCAGCTGCATTCAGCTTTACATAGCTAGGCTCAGCACACCGGAGGTCGGGGTGGGAAAGGGAGTGTTATTCTTGCTCTCCCCTGATCTCCCACCACTTCTCACAATCGAAAGTTAGTTTGGGGGGGGGGGTGCTTCATAAATCAGAGCAGCTTTAGAACTGCTGTAATTATGACAGCGCGGACGTTGCTTATTAACCATCCTGCCAGCCCAGGTTCATGGGAGCACGCCTCATGGTTTGGCTCTGCCCCCAGCTATTGGGGCGGTGGAATCCTCTCTCCTGAGGGAATCCTCAGGTGCCTCAGAAGCCCAAGAGCCAAGGGGACTTAGTGGAGAGCCACAGAGACTTGTGAGGAGAGGGTAAAAGGGACAGAAAGCTGGCTAGACTGTCGGGCCCACTGGGTAGTGATCAACGGCTCGATGTCAGGTTGCTGGTCGGTTTCTAGTGGAGTGCCCCAAAGATCGGTTCTTGGACCAGTTTTGTTCAACATCTTTATTAATGACCTGGATGAGGGGATGGATTGCACCCTCAGCAAGTTTGCAGCTGACACTAAGTTAGGGGGAGAGGTAGATACGCGGGAGGGCAGGGATAGGGTCCAGATTGACCTGGACAGATTGGAGGATTGGGCCAAAAGAAATCTGATGAGGTTCAACAAGGACAAGTGTAGAGTCCTGCTCTTGGGACGGAAGAATCCCAAGTATTTTTACAGGCTGGGGACTGAATGGCTAAGTAGCAGTTCAGCAGAAAAGGACCTGGGAGTTACAGTGGATGAGAAGCTGGATATGAGTCAACAGTGTGCTCTTGTAGCCAAGAAGGCTAATGGCATATTAGGGGCATTAGGAGGAGCATTGCCAGCAGATCTAGAGAAGTGATTATTCCCCTTTATTTGGCTCTGGTGAGGCCACATCTGGAGTATTATGTCCAGTTCTGGGGCCCCCATTATAGAAAGGATGTGGAGGCACTGGACAGAGTCCAGTAGGGGGCTGGAGCGCATGACCTATGAGGAGTGACTGAGGGATTTGGGTTTGTTTAGTCTGCAGAAGAGAAGAGCGAGGGGGGATTTGAGAGCAGCCTTCAACTTCCTGAAGGGAGGTTCCAAAGAGGCTGGAGAGAGGCTGTTCTCAGTGGTGACGGATGCAGAACAAGGAGCAATGGGCTCAAGTTGCAGTGGGGGAGGTCCAGGTTGGATATTAGGAAAAACTATTTCCCTAGGAGGGTGGTGAAGCACTGGGATGGATTCCCTAGGGAGGGGGTGGAATCTCCATCCCTAGAGGTGTTTACGTCTCGGCTTGACAAAGCCCTGGCTGGGTTGATTTAGTTGGGGTTGATCCTGCCTTGGGCAGGGGGCTGGACTTGATGACCTCTTGAGTTTCTTCCAGCTCTATGATTCTATGATTCTAGGGTGGTGTCACCTCCAGACCCAAGGGGGTGATGTCATCTCCTACTCTGCAACTTCGGCTGCTTCAGAATGCGCTGCAGTTGTAGCTCCTTCCCTGTTCCCAGACAGAGCGCACGCAGGTCACACGCTGAGTGTCCGCGTACAGCTGTTGTCCTGTTCCAGCAACTCCGTTCCCAGCAGCCTGTCAGCCCTACACCAGCCCCACTCTGGCTCTTGCAGGGAGATCCCAACTTGCTCGCAATCCTGAATTTCCCCCCAAATGTGTGTTCTGCCCCCCAGGGCAGCTCAGAGGTTTCCCTAAGAGGGATCAGTATATAGAAAATTTGCTCCTCTAACTGCAGTTAGGAAACAGTTCAGCTTCAACACTGTCCTGGACTAGGTTTGATTTAACATACAAGAAGTGTATTAAACGACCAGAATTGTAAGTGAGTACAAGCACAGATATTCAAGTCAGAAATAGGTATAAGAGACATAAAGATAAAATACTCTCTGGTAGCTAAAACTTGGTACAAGGTAAAATAAGGATTTGTTTTTATCGTTGCCTCCCTACACATTCCCAGGAACATTGCAAGCCAAACGTTCATGCCAGGCTCTCTTCCAAATGCTGAATGCTGTGATTTGTCAGGTGAAAGAGAGCGAGAAGGACAGGAAGGTAGCTAGCCTGGTGTGGTCCCACCAATTTTTATTGTCCACTCCCCCGTGTTCCGGAGGGCTACCCCTGGATAAAGTCCCTTTTTGCTGTGAAGACGAAGACATGGGGTCTGGTTGTGAAAAGGGCCCAGGCTGTTGCTTGTTACGGTGTAGGTCGATCTGTCCCTGTCCCCCTGCATTGACAGTGGCTGGTTGCTGGGTAGGTGATGGCCTGACTCTGTGCTGGAGGGTCAGGGGGTCTCAAACTTCCAGCCTATTGGAGCAGTTGCACAATCTGGCCCAATAGTCCCAGTAGGTTGGGGGGTGCCTGTCCATTCCCATTTCCCAAAGCCCATCCCTTACTGCCATCCCTCCCTTCCTCCACAGCACCCTGCCCCAAAGGAGGAGGCTTCAGGGATTACCGGGGGGTCCTGGCGCAGCGTGGCAGGAGCCATGGGGAAGCAGAGCACAGTGGACCAATTGTCCAGGGGTGCCCAGCCGCTGCCACCACACTGCACCAGACCTCCTGGTAATGTCCAAAGCCGTGTCCTGGGGGGAGGGGGTGCCATACAGGGAGTGGGTGGGGCAATGGCAGGAAGGGGCAGGACTTGAGGGAGAGAAACAGAAACCCCTCCCCGCCCGGCCCACCGGGACTCTCCGGTCAGATTGTGCAACTGCTCTGGCCCGTGGCGGCACGTGGCCCAAATCTGAGACCCCTGCTTTAGCTAATCTTTGAGGAACCACTTTGCCCCTGTAGCTGTCCCAAGGACCTTGTTGACTAATTGAATGTAAACTGAGGTAAACACACATTTTATTGGTCAGGGCAGCCCCATTTAACCAATTCTGCCTGGTCAGGGCCATGGGGACTCCCATCTCAACAGTGGCCTCGCACGGCCTAGAAATAAATAATAACGAACGGCTCCCTTAAAGCCGATGGAGAAATGGAGGCAGAAAGCAATGAAAAACGTGGCCTTGGGACCTTGATTTTCCTCCCTTTTATTGGCATCACACCCTTGACTTCAGTCGAGTTACTTCTCATTTGCACAGGGGTGACAGAAGAATCAAGCCCTTTGCATTTTGCTGTTCAAATAACATGGAGTTAGAATGGCACACACTGATTGCTTGGCATTTGCAAGTCCTTCTTCACAACACAGATATTATGAAAGGAGCCTCTCTCCCAATTTTCTCCCTGTTCCCTCAGAGAAACAAGCAGGAGGGACAGCCCGATGGAAAGGTCTGAGGGCAGCTAATGAGGGATTTGTATATGCCAAAAACGTGTGTGTGAATGGAGATGTAGGGAATGGGGTTTGGATAGGACCAGGAAGCCCATCATGGCTCAGGGAGCCAGTAAAGGCAGGTAGGTAGGGCACTGCCAAATTCACAGTCCAGTTTGCTCAGTTTTATGGTCATAGGATTTTATAAATGGTCAGAGTTCATGATTACAGCTACTTGAAGCAGAAATGTCACAGCCTTGCTGTTGTAGGGGTCCAGACCCAAGAAGGAGCCGTGTGAGGGTCGCAAGGTTCATAGAATTATAGGATGCTCGTACTGGAAGGGACCTCGAGAGAGCATCACGCCCAGTCCACTGCCCTCACATCAGGACCAGGCATGGTCTAAACTATCCCTGGTAGATGTCCATCTACCCTGCTCTTAAATATCCCCAGTGATGGAGATTCCACAACCTCCCTAGGCAATGTATTCCAGTGTTTAACCACCCTGACAGGAAGTTTTTCCTAATGTCCAACGTAAACCTCCCTTGCTGCAATTTAAGCCCATTGCTTCTTGTCCTGTCCTGAAAGTTATTGGAGGGGAGCTTAAGGCCCTGTGACCCTTTCCTCTGCTCTGCTGTTGGTGGCAGCGCTGCCTTCAGAGCTGGGCAGCTGGGGTATGTCTACACTAACCCGCTAGTTCGAACTAGGAGGGTAATGTAGACATACCGCACTTGCAAATGAAGCCCGGGATTTGAATTTCCCGGGCTTCATTTGCATAAGCGGGGAGCCGCCATTTTTAAAACCCCGCTGGTTCGAACTAGGCTTCCTAGTTCGAACTACCGTTACTCCTCGTGAAATGAGGAGTAACGGTAGTTCGAACTAGGCTTCCTAGTTCGAACTACCTAGTTCGTGCTGTGTGTACCTGCGCTACACGGGGTTCGAACCAGCGGGGTTTTAAAAATGGCGGCTCCCCGCTTATGCAAGTGAAGCCCGGGAAATTCAAATCCCGGGCTTCATTTGCAAGTGCGGTATGCCTACATTACCCCGCTAGTTCGAACTAGGAGGGTAGTGTAGACATACCCTGGAGAGCGGTGCCTGTTGGTTGGGAGCCCAGCTCTGAAGGCAGAGCTACCGCCAGGAGCCGCACAGATGTAAGGACGGCCGGCATGGCATTGCCACCCTTACTTCTGTGTGCTGTCTGTGGCGCTGGGACCTTTGTCAGCAACTGCTGCTCTCCGGGTGCCCAGCGCTGAAAGCAGCTGTGCAGGGGTAAGGGCGACATGGGTAGGATATTCACTACCCGTACTGCTGCTGGTGGGGCACTGTCTGCAGAGCGGGGCCCACAACCAACATTACAGCCACCGCTCTCCAGTTTCCCAGCTCTGCAGGCAGCACAGACGTGCGGGTGGCAATACTGTGACCCCCCCTAAATAACCTTGTGATCCTCCAGCAACTCCCCTTTAGGTCAGGACCCCCAGTCTGAGCAATGCTGGTCTCCCCTGGGAAATGTGGACAGGATAGGATAGCTAGAAGCACACAAACGCCAGATTCCACGGGAGGAGTCCGAAATGCACAGCTCCTGGCACATTTTGCATGGCTTTGACCTTGGTGGGGCCCTAGCTGGAGGGCCTTTCGCTTCTAGGTCAGTGTGAGGAGAGCAGGTTGAGAACGGCCAATAGCTTTCTTATGTAGACTGCAGTTTGGGGTGCCGATGGGGAGAAACTGGCCATGAATAAATTGAGGCTAAAAATTAGAAGGTTTCTAAGTGTCCAAGGAGCGAGGTTCTGGCACAACCTCCCAGTAGGTGTGTGTGTGTTGGGGCTTCCTGACTGGCTTCCGCTTCCTCGCGTCCATCGCCTAGAGGGGATGTCTTTTCAGGGGCAAGGAAGATCAGCTGCAGACGCCAGCTGCTTTCTGGCTCGGGTGGAAGCGCTGGAATTTCCCCCGTCCCTGTGAAATATCCAGTCCAGCTGTGCAGACCCAGGAAGTTTGGTTTATTCAGCTCTGGCTGAGGGAAGAGACTGAAATCTGGGGTGCTCTTGTCTGAGCTGAGCACCATGGACACTGCTAGAGCGGGTGGCATTAGGAACCGATGCTCCAGAGAGAACATAAGGGGCAAGGTGGGGAAGTGTGGCCGGGGAAATGAACGAGGACATAATGTCAGGGGAGAAGAGCGGCTCCGTCGGCACATCCCTTGCGCTTGAGGACAGGGAAGATGGATGGGAAAATAATGATACTGGGGAGGTGGCATGGGCAGAGTGAGGAGGCAGAGCCGGAGATGTTTATGCAAATAAGGGAGGGCTATAAAACCAGGCTGGAACGGGGATCACAGAGGACATCAGTCACCCTGTCAGCGGCCGGGAGTGAGTGTCGCCTGGTAAAGGGCTCAGGAAGAACGTGCTTGTATGGGGGGCAGACACGTCAGTGTGCGGGGGGGGTGCAATCCTCCCAAAGCTACTGACGTGTGTTGCTGTGTACATGCACCACGTGTGTCTGACGGGGGTCCAAGTTTGTATGCAGGCATATTCTGGGGGGGGGGGGAAGTACGTGGCATTTATGTGCATGGCCCAAATTGGTGTGCTTCTGTGTGAACATATATGCATATACTAGGGTTGCCAGATAGTTTCAAAAAAAATACAGAACATGGCAGGAAAAAAAATTGGTTGAGCAAAAAAAAAAAAAAGGTCACTGCACCTTTAAATCTCCCTGCTCCCCCCGCCCCCTGCCGGTCGCGGAAGGGGAAGAATGTCCCATGTGGCCTTCCGTCCGAGAAAAACAGAAAATACTGGACATTTTACATGTCCGGTGTTTTCTGGGTTTTTTTACCAGACAGAGGCCACAAATACTGGACTGTCCGGGCCAATACCAGACATCTGGCAACCCCAGCATATACACACCAGGGTACCGGCTAAGATTTTCCAACCATGAGCGGAGTGAGTTTCGACTTGTGCACCAATATTCATAGAATCATAGGACTGGAAGGGACCTCGAGAGGTCATCGAGTCCAGCCCCCCGCCCTCAAGGCAGGACCAAGCTCCACCTACACCATCCCTGACAGATGTCTATCTAACCTGTTCTTAAATATCTCCAGAGAGGGAGATTCCACCACCTCCCTTGGCAATTTATTCCAATATTTGACCACCCTGACAGTTAGGAATTTTTTCCTAATGTCCAATCTAAACCCCCCCTGCTGCACTTTAAGCCCATTACTCCTTGTCCTGTCCTCAGAAACCAAGAGGAACAAATTTTCTCCTTCCTCCTTGTGACACCCTTTTAGATATTTGAAAACCGCTATCATGTCCCCCCTTAATCTTCTTTTTTCCAAACTAAACAAGCCCAGTTCATGAAGCCTGGCTTCATAGGTCTTGTTCTCTAGACCTTTAATCATTCTTGTCGCTCTTCTCTGTACCCTTTCCAATTTCTCCACATCTTTCTTGAAATGTGGTGCCCAGAACTGGACACGGTACTCCAGCTAATATTGAGGTCTTGTGTGCTAGTTTGGATGTGTGCCACTGGGGCACCCAATTTATTAATGCACACACATACCCGGCACCTCCCACGGTGTGACATGTCCTGTTCCCTGCTGCTGGAGCAGACACACACATCCCGCCACGTGGCAAGTCCCATTCCTGGCCACCGGAGCACACACCCTCCTCATTCTGCCATGTGGAAGGACCCGTTCCTGGCCCCAGCGTCCAGAACAGGCCTCAGCCCCCCCCCCCCCCGGCCACCAGAGAAGGCCTCCCCCCCCCTCATCCCGCCCTGCTGGCAGCCTCACCACGCCGTCTCAGCCAGTCCCGCCTGCTGGAATAGTCACCAATTGTACGAGTGCTTCTGTACGGCTCTCCAGGGGAGGTGAGCATGGGAAGAAATTTTAGTGTGCGGCTGCGCAGCTGCGCACCTTAACAGGAACTGTGATACACACCTCTCCTGTACATATACAACTCCTGTGTGCACCATTTCTTTTACTTAGATAGCTAAGTACTCTGTTTTACGGCATGTGTAGTGTGTGTGGGGGGGTGAAAACTGACCATGGGACAAAGCCGGGGTATGTTCTGGGGACCCCACAAAAGGGGCTAGCCATCCATCTCACAACACAATCAGCCCCTTTCCCAGTGCCACGGCAAAGAAAACGAGATCAGCAAACGCACAGGCCCCGCTCTAGGGAGACCTGCATGCTGACACGGGAGCAGCCCAGCCTGGCGCTGCCAAGTTGAATCACTCCTGAGCAGGAGAGATGCTAGGGGCAAAAAGGCTGGTAGCAAGCAGAGAACTCCCACCCGGAAGCCTCTATTTCTTTATTTATTCATCTCTCATCTGGGTGCAGAACTGTCTGCATCTTCCATTCGGCTGGAGATTCCCCACGCCCGCCCCCTGACTGTAGAAACCCTGACCAAATAATAAAGCATTTTAATAGAGACATAATGGGACTACTATTGAATGTTAAATAATACCAGATTTATATTTACGATCACTTATTTATTAAGGCTTTTCTCCCTCGTGGAGCAAATTCTTACAGTCTATCTTTTCCCTCTCAAGAAAGGCATTTTAAATAATTTATTCAATTAATTATTCAAACATTTCATTTGCATACAATAACTGTCGTGCTAAATCTGAACATTGCATATTTAATTGAAAGGGTAACTAAAGGCTCCTCTACCCCTGTCACTCTCGTTTACGTCCTGGGTACTCCGGCGTCACCTCTGCCTCGCTGCAGCTGACGTGGATTGTGGCAAAGTTTTTCATTCCTTGGACACACAAAGGCTCCTCCCAGTCCCATCCTGTGATGCGGGTGTGGGTATGGGCTCGTTGCCAGTTGGTGCATAAGTGGCTAATGATTACGGCTCACATAGCAAAGGGGATTTATGTAGAAAGGTCAGAAAGTGCTTAATCAACTGATTACATACTATTATACGCTCGGTGAAAACCGTCCGAGGCCTTCAAACAAATCTAACAGCTAGCGCCAGGGTAAGAAAGAGAATGCAAACGCTCCCGAGTGAGGAATGGCAGAATTCAAAGATTAACCTTAACTCTGCCTCCTCACACTGTGCTTTAAAACATGGCAACGCTTCACAGTGGTCAGTCGATGCCATGTAGGCGGGAGTGGCTAATGCTAATGTAGGCGCAATTACAGTAAACCACAGTGAGCGCCACAAAACAAGCCAGGCGTGATGACAATGAATTCAGTAGTTTTAAAATCGTGAAGGGTTCCCCTTGAACGGCCCAGAGCTGCATGAGAAAGGAAGGACGGTCTTAGGATAACGCACTGCACTAATATTTGGGCTCAGTTGCCTCCTCTTGTCCCCTGGTCTCTCTCTGCTTCAGGTCCCCATCTGTAAGATGGGGATAATACTTTCTTTGTCTGCCTTGTCTATTGAGACTGTAAGCCAGCATTTCCCAATTTTATGTGGCCATGGAACCCTTTTAAACTTGAAAGAATTTTGCGGAACCTCTTATAAGTCTTATATATGGAACTGAAAAAGTAGACCACAGATAAGGATAATAATAAACAAATGCTAAACAAGGTCATGAGATCAACACAAATGAACATTGTTTTCAATAAAATTCATGAATGCTTAAATATTAATGATTATGTTGTAAGTCATAAAATGTTATTGTAATGGAATTTTCTTGCGGAACCCTTATTTTCACTTCGTGGAACTCCGGGGTTCTGCGGAGCACCATTTGGGAAACACTGCTGTAAGCTCATCAGGCAGCGACTGTCTCTTATTGTATTTACATACAGCTCCTAGCACAGTGTGGCTCTAGCCTTGGTTGAGGTGTTGTTATGGTACACCAGGCCACTGGATCTGGCTCGTGGATGCAACAGGGAGACTCAGGCAGGCTCCCTGGCTGTGCCCCCTACCCCCGCGCCATTCAGAAAAGCCACTCCAGGGCCCTGTTTGTCTTTGAATAGCTAGAAGCCTGGAGGAAGTGGGGGAGAGCTTTGTGCACTGCCCCCGCCCCCAGCACAATCCCATTGGCCAGTTTCCAGCCAATGGGAACTGCCTGTCTGAAGAACAGGCTGCTCATGAAGCACTCCTTTTCCCCTCCCCTCAGGCTCGCAGATATTCATAGACCCACATGGCCCCTGAAGCTGGTGCGGGGTCAGGACAGGCCAGGAGTCTGCCTGAAAAACCTGCTGGGCTGCTGGCTGGGAGACACCCAGGTAAGTGTCCCAGCCAGAGCCTGCCTCAGGCACCCGAGCCCTGCCCTCCCCCCAATCTGTTTCCCCCTCCTGCACCCGTACCCCCTACCTGACCCTGTATCTTGCACCCCAGTTCCTTGTCCCAGGACACAACTGCCTCCTTCACCCAAATTCCTTCCCAGACCCCACACTCCCTCCAGCACCCCAATCCCTTCACCACAAACTCCTTTCTACACCCAACCTCCCTCCCAGACCCCACACCTCCTCCATTAATATCACGGACGAGTGTGGCCCTCGAGCACTTTCCAGATTCTTGGAGTGACCTCCCCCATCAGAAATTATTGCCTGCCCTGGCCTGTGTCCCATGCCTTCCCCACGGAGAGCACTGTCTTCCTTCCTCTCGCTGGCTTATCAGAGCAGCCCCCCACACATGCACTTGTCTAGAGCCCAGATGGTCTCATGGCCAGTCGACTAATGGACCAGCACCGGGAACACCTGTATGTGGCTCCCAGGTGTGGCTTACAGAGTTGTCATGGGCCAGTTAGGTCTTGATTCTCCCTGAAGGGCCACGGGCCTAAGGGCCAGCCTGTCAGGGTAACTAAAACCATACCAGCATACGTCGATCTCTGAGCAGCACGGCGCGACTTAACCCCGTGCTGGGGCATTGGCCCAAATAGGAGCATAGAGCGTACATCTGCATGGGAGCCGGAGATGGAGTTTCCAGATCAGAGAGCCCTGTTCCTGCCCTGTATCTGATTGACTGGTTAGCCACGCAAGAACATGCCTGAGGTTGCGGATAGGGTCCTTCGCAGGACAGTCAATCCATCCTGGCATGGCTACACATCTGCCGTTAGTGCAATAACCCTGTCAGAGCTAGTCTGAGTACATCTAGCCACGCTGGAAATTACCCCACCTGCTCAAAGTGTAGACGTACCCACAGTCCGGATAGATGGTCTCTTATTAAAAGCTGCTTTGGATCACCTGAACCTTTCAACCTTTCATCCTGTATCTTCTCCGTGGCCCCCATGGAGTTCTCCATCCTGCTTGGATCTTGTCTGCTGTTGGCCTCCGGTGTATGATTAGCAGACCTGCTGTTGTGTCCAAAGGAGGGAAAATGAACTCCCAGCATTCCTTCAGAACACAGGGTAATTCATTACCCACCTTGATTTCCACTTAAAATGTGCTTTAACTGCACTTCCAACCGCAAACTCTAAATCACACTGGCGTTCACAAAAAAGCCCATCTTTTTTTTTTTAATTTTATTTTATTGCCTGGTGCTAGCATGACATAATCCCTTCCAGACTGTCTTGGAGAGCTTTACGGATCAATGAATAACTTACCTGTGTGGCAGAGGCAAGGCGGTTGCTGTCACTTTGTGCAGCCGGTCCCCTGGAAAGGTCTGCATATGTACCCCCTATTTGTGTACATCTGGGAATCCAGAGCAATAAAGGGGGTGGATAGCCCAGGGGATGCTGTACCCCAGGGCTATCTTGTCAGGGTGAGTGTCAAGAATGGAAATAGTGAACAGGGGCAGCGAACAGGGAGTTTTGTGAGGGAGTTCTCCAGGTGAAGGAGGCGCAACTACCGGACTCATGACTGATGTGAAAAAAGTGAATAAGGAAAAGTTATTTACTTGTTCCCATAACATAAGAACTAGGGGTCACCAAATGAAATTAATATGTAGCACATTTAAAACAAGCAAAAGGAAGTTTTTCTTCATGCAGCACACAGTTAACCTGTGGAACTCCTTGCCAGAGGACATTGTGAAGGTCAGGACTTTAACAGGGTTCAAAGAGGAGCTAGATCAGTGGTCCCCAACATTTTGTGGCTGCCGGGCACCTGGGGGCGGGGCTACTCGTGCTGCGCGTACAGGGGCGGGGCCGCTCACAGGCCACGTGACTGGGGGCGGGGCCAAGCATGCGCCGCACGCTCGAGGTCGGCACCGGCATGTGCTGCGATCCCGGGCAGGGGCTGCCCAGGTTCCGCGCGGCCGGCGCGGGCACGCACGGTGCCCTCAGGGGCAAGGCCAAGGCCAGCGCCAGGGCCGGCAAGGGCATGCGCGGCGCACCTGGGGCCGGGGCCGGCCATGCGCCCAGGGCTGGTACCTGCCGCACGCCCAGGGGCGGGGCCAACCCAGATTGCTCCGCGGGTGCACGTAAAGGGCCCGGCGGGCGCCATGGCGCCCGCGGGTACCGGGTTGGGGACCACGGAGCTAGATAGATTCATGGAGGTTAGGTCCATCAGTGGCTGTTAGCCAAGATGGGTAGGAATGGTGTCCCAATTTCTCTGGAGGTGGGTGACAGGAGAGGGATAATGTGAGGATTCCTTGTTGTGATCCCTCCCTCTGGGGCATCTGGCATTGGCCACTGTCGGCAGACAGGACACTGGGCTAGATGGACCTTTGGTCTGACCCAGCCTGGCTATTCTTATGTTCTAGCAGTAGATCTTTACATTATTCATGGGTTTTCACTGGCATCAGGGAACATAGCTCCACTGAAGTCAATAGAGCTGCGCTGATCTACAACAGCTGAGAATCCGGCCCTACATTTCCTCTTATTGAAAAGTCCCGTAGAAAACGCAGTACAGGGTGAACCTCTCTAGCCCGGCACTCTCTGATCTGGCCACAGCCGTGGTCCGGCAGGATTTCAGTGAGCCGGATGTTCACTTACCATGGGTGTTGCCAAGTTTCCCACAATCCCATAAAGTTTGTTTACAGCCACCAGGCTTCTGGGCTGTTATTTAGATCTAATTTATCCCTAAATGTTGTTGGCGAGCCTAGTGAGCCGTGGAAGTGTTGGTGATGCTCAGGGCTCACCAAGCGGCGGCGAGCCTCGTTCGCCAGCCATGTGGTTCTGTGCTCTGCGTATGTGCGGATTGTTCTGCGCACGCACAGATTGCTCTGCGCCGGCTCTTCCAGGTTGTAATCTCCTCGCCACGGGCAAGTAGATTACATTATTTGTCGATGGTGATGCTGCTAGATAATACTGACCTACTGGGGTCCAGCAAATTCTCTGGTTCGACTCCGGTCAGGTCCCACGGGTACCATACTAGAGAGGTTCAACGGTGCTATGGACGTTCTTCACAACTCCTATGGAATTTAAAAGAGAATTGGATCATTTCTGTTGGTTATTTTTCAACTGTAAAAGTCCATAGCTGGGACAGCAAATAGTCCCGTGTCCCTTAGAAACTGACAAAAATATATAAATAATATCATGAGCTTTCGCAGGCACAATCCTCTTCTTCAGATGAGATGATCTGGAGTGGAGAAAAAAAAGGGGGACCCTCAGAATAAAAAGAGAGAGGGAGAAAAAAATGGCCTGTCTATTGTAGTGTGGGTGCTAATGAGGCTAATTGAGTGGGCTAGAAGTGTCCCATCCTTAGCTTTTGATGTCAATGGGGTGTTGAAGGTAAGGCAAGCTGGTGTTATACGCCATCGCCCTTGGCCTGAACAAAGGCCTGAACTGGTTAACATATTATCACACCCGCTTGCCTTACGTTCAACATCCTCTCCCACTGGAGACCACGCAGATCACAACCCCTGCTCACAACCCCTGTGACACTGAGGGTGGCTTTTGCCAGAGTTGTTGACTCGAATCCCACGACTTGAACACGAGTCGGACTCAAATCGCCTAGGTGACTCGACTTGAGACTCGACTCGGGTTCATTGTTTATGACGTGAGACTCGACTTGAGAACTGCTAATTTTGTTAAATCGACTTGGTGAAAAAATTGTCCGAAAATGCCGATATTGACGGCTTGTACAAAAGTGACTTGACTTTTTTAAATTAAGACTCGAGACTCGACTTGAGACTTTACTCGAAAGTGACTTTAGGGACTTGAGACTCGACTTGAGACTTGAACTGTAACGACTTGAGACTCGACTTGGACTTGACAATGACGACTTGAAGACAACACTGGCTTTCGCCGTGCTCTATAGCTGACTTCAGTGCATGGAGCGTGGCGCCCCGTGGAACATGTCTGGCAGTGCTGTTTCCTTTCCCTCCTTGCTTCCTTTCTGTTCTGCTCCTTCTATGCTTCTCCTGCTGCTCAGGTGTCCGTGTAGTCAGGACCTGCTTTACCCCTGTACTGCAGCCCCCGATGGAGTCTGCTCTACTGGGCAGAACTGGCCACAGAAAGGCCCAGGCGGGATCACAGCAGGGAAACTCCCTTCCACTGTGGGGACACCTGTCCCAAACGCTGCAGTGTAAACACGCACAACGGGCATGGCAAAGGGACATGTTTATTTTCAGACCGGTGGCTAGAGACAAACAACAGGGCAAGTAGGTAGGGAGAGCAGTAAAACCGGGTAACACCCAACACAAGGCCTCACGGGTCCAGTGATGCCAAAGTACAAAGCAGGGGTGACCAGACTGTGACTCATAAGCCACATGTGGCTTTTACCATTAAAATGCGGCTCACAAGCCCTCCGTGTCCCCCCTTTCCCCATCTACTGGGCTGGGTGGGGGCGCTCAGGACCACTGCCCTGCAGTGGGGTGGTGAGGTGCTGAGGTAGGGGCTTCTGTCCAATGGAGAGGGGAGTCTTGGGACTTCAGCCCCACGGCGTGCACCTGCCTAGCTGTGCCCCAGCTCTAACACTCCTAAAGATGCTGCGTGTGGCTCGGAGGACCAGTACGTTTGGCCACTCCTGGTATAAAATGACAGATGCCAAGAGCAAGGGGTCAAGACTCTGAAGTCAGCAATCCCTGGCCAGGCCACCAGTGGGGGCGGGGGGGGGGGGCAAAGGGGACAGTTGCCCCTGGACTTAGTGATTTGAGAGGGTCCAGGGCTCGAGGCAGCAGCCAGAGCCTCGGGCCCTTTATATTGCTGGCCTCCCAGCCCCGCCCCTTCTGCCTGAAGCCCCTCCCTCTGTGGGGGCGTGGCACCTGGTATAAAATGACGGGGGCCCACTAGTTCTGCCAGCCCCCTGTCCTGGGCAGAGTTGCCGTCCAGCAGTAAGCCGTGGATGGAGAGCCAGAGCCAGGCACAGGCAGGTTAAATAATTTCCTGAGAAGATGGAGCGGGCTGCTATTCGCTTTTTATTGAAATATGCCTGTGTAGGGCCCCCTGTGGGTCAGCACCACCTCTGTGTCCTGGGCATTTTCACAATGAGCCAGCTTTCGGCCGGTGCCATCTTCTGCTGCTCCCCACAAATCCTCTCCACATAACAGCCCCCCCCCCCACTCTTCGCTAGCTCCCCCTCCCTCCACTCCTTCCTTATTCCCCAGGCCACACCACAAGCCCCAGGACTCAGCCCCCCATACACGTCAGGTGGCTCCAGTTCATGCGTCTCAGGTGATTCCGTCCTGACAGGTCCCCCCTGGGCTCCCCTCTTGGGGGTTTCCCGGTGAGCCACTGTCCCTCCCAGGCTTCGAGCCGGTTCTCGCCTGCCCCCTAAGTGAAGGCCCGTTTGCCATAGTTCTCTTGTCTGGAGCAACAACCCCCCCCCCCCCCCGTCCCTGTCATGCTCCCTCTCTGATTTCCCTCCTCTGCCTCAGGACAGCCCGCCCTTCCTCTGCCTCAGGACGAGGTTTTAAAGGGGCTGAGCTGGGTAAACGCAGGGGGCTACCTACCCTGAACTTGCCCCTCCATCTGGTTCTCTTCCCCCCTGCGCCCCTGAATGGCTGCCCCAGTCCCACTAGTGGATCTCATCCCAGGGTTGGTGTAGGTGCGTTCCCTCTCCCGCGGGTTGGCAGCTACTCTCCAGGATCCCCATGATGGGAACAAGGGGCGTTAATCAGCGCCATACGACGAGAGAGCTCTGGGCACCCCACCAGCAAGAGCTCCGAGGAGGGTGTATTTCCCCAGTTAGGACATGATTCCAGTGGGTGAGGAGTAAGTTACGGCGGGATTGGGGCATCTGGCATCTCTGGGAAGGAAATGGAGGAATCCCCAACTCCTTCGCCGCCATGTCTGAGGGGACCGATGGGCAGTTGCTTAGCTTGTAGCTAGTGCGATGGGGAGACTCCACCTACCGTCGCACCTGCTCATGCACATGTGTGCACACAAACGTCCCCGCTCCCGCCGGCCCCCACACACAGCCTGGAGAACGCAAGTGGGACAATCACACGGGACCCGGCGGTGGCCTCACTTCTCCCTGTTTGTCATTCCAGTGTCTCCCAAAATTGTTGAGATCTCTTCCGACATCTCCATCAACGAAGGCGGCAACATCAGCCTCACCTGTATAGCCACGGGCAGGCCAGATCCCACCATCACCTGGCGGCACATCTCCCCCAAAGGTAAGATGTCCACATGTGGCCTAAGACGTTCCTCACGCTCTCCCTGCAGCGGGGGGGAGGGTCCCATTCACCAGGAAGGATGTGGTGCAGGCTGCAAGGAGGGGATTTGGGAATAGTGGCCACAGAGCATCTGCCGTTCTGCCTGATGGCTGGAAAGGAGTCGCCATTCTCCCCTGCCCTGGGAATTGATCTCGGGAAAACTCTGTGCTGAAGAGAGGATTCAGGGCTAACGAGGCACAAATTCCCAGCTGTGTTTGTGTAGGACCTACACTAAGTGCAAGTTAGTTTGTTTTTTCTGTCATGTTCATGGGTTGAATGCTTTAATCAGACTCGTGTGGTAACTGGAGATGTTAGTGGGTGCAAATCTGAGCCAGGGCAACATTTGTTTTTCTTGTAGGACTTATGCAAAACACCACTTTCAAATGCAATATGAAAAGCCACCATTGGGATTTACTTATAAGTTCCAACGAGAGCTAGTGCAAAAAAAGAAGGAAAGCCACTCAACAAGTTGTGCTAATTGCCATCTCTCGTTAATGAATATACAACAGTGGGCCGTAACAGACTGGGTTTGATTGCTGGAGAGTTTATTCCTACAGGCCCAGGTTCAGCAACGTTTGAGCACGTTTCAAACTACTGTCCCACGTATTGCATTTAACTTGCTAGTGCACTGTGCGATTCCCTAGTCTTTCCCAGAAGGGGTTAGACTAGGGTAGGGATGGGGAAGTCCCTGCTTGCAGTGCCCCCCAGCCAGCTGTCGGGCGGACCACGGCAGGGTCTGACTGTGATACCATGCAGCTCTCTGGCCACACCTGCCTGGAGTGGAAGAGCCTCAGAGCCGAATGGTTCCATTAGACAAACTTAACTCGTCCAGGAAACTCACCCATTTGCCCCTTGCTCCCCAGTGTAAGGCCACACACAGCCCCCGAAGGCTGCCTAGAGCTCCCCAAATCCTGCCCCTGCAGGCAGCCGGAAGAGCTACAGACCTTGTGGTGCAAGGTTCTGCTGCCCTGCCAGCCCTGCCACGCTAATCCCAGCAGCGTCTGAAAGCCACCCCAGCCGACCCCACTGCTATGTAATGCTGCTGGGCTGGTTCATCAATCGCTATGGACCAAGAGGGGCGGAGCCCGACATCTCCCTCTGTTCCTTTTCGGTCAGGTACCATTGGGCACTTTTCAGATGGGTCTGTTAGAAAACCCAGCCTCTCCGCGGGAGAGGTCTGCACCCCACACGGGACAAGCTGCTGAGAGGTCCCTCCACGGGGGTAATTGAGAAAGTCCCTGCCACGGAGAGCTCCCTGCTGTAGCGGAGCATCTAATGGCACAGGATCAAGGTTACTACCAGTACATCTATCACTATCAGCCAGCGTTAATGGGAGGGGATCTCCGCTCTGGTCCATTTGCTCCTACTCCAGAGTCATTCATCTCTTTTCTTTCTTTCTTTCTTTCTTTCTTTCTTTCTTTCTTTCTTTCTTTCTTTCTTTCTTTCTTTCTTTCTTTCTTTCTTTCTTTCTTTCTTTCTTTCTTCCCCAGGCCCTCCCCTCTCCCCATCTCTGAGGTTCTGCCACTACTGTCTTGCAGAGGGGCTGTTATCTCTGCTGGCTGCCATCCAGCGGGTTTCTTTCCCCAGGGAGCTTTACCTGTGCTTCCACCAGATGTTTCCGTTTTATTTAGGTCTTAGCTGCTATGGAAACTGAGCATGCACAGAGGGGAGAGGAGTGAGCTCATCAGAAATTACCTGTGGAGTTGGGTAATTTACAACAGTAGCTGTTACCAGATTTCTGGCCCAGATTAGAGATTCCTCATTTGAACCCCGTAGAAGTAATCACGGCACAAATTGCACGGAGCTCGGCTCTCACTGACCAAGAGTGCCAAGCTCAGAGCTGGCACAGGGTACCTCTCATACCCACCTGCACCTTTACTGCCATGCATGCCATCCCTCTCTCTCACTAGCTAAGTAGCCATGGCTGTGCAGTGGGTCCTCGGTCTCTCAGGCTATGTCTCCACTGCAGTTTTTTTTTTTGCAGAAGAGGATATGCAAATAGAGCGCTCATTTGCATATCCTCTTCCGATTCTTTTTGCGGAAGAGGTTTTGCCGCTAAAAAGCCCCGTGTAGACAGGTTTACAGGATCTTGCGAAAAAGGGGGTTTTCCTGACACATGGCCCCATCGACACGGGGCTTTTTAGCAGCAAAACCTCTTCTGCCAAAAAGAATCGGAAGAAGATATGCAAATAAGCGCGCCATTTGCATATCCTCTTCCGCAAAAAACCAGCAGTGTAGAGGTAGCGCCAATGTCTCTACCAGTGTTCCCCGTAAGCTGCATGAGTGGGCGGCAGCCACCCAGGAAAGATGATGAGCATAGTGCTCAGAGCTGGCAGCATGTGTTTCTACTGCTGGTGCATATCCGCACATGTCTCGGCGCACATAACAAAATTTATTCTCCCCATGGATGGGAAATGTCCGAAGGAATATTGGCCTCCACCCACACTCATCACACCATCTCAGCACTTGACAGTCACTGGGGGACCTCCTACCCGTGATATATTTATTTAGCTGTTCTCCATCTAGGTTTGGGTATCCTGAGACCTCAGGGTGTGCTTAGAGCTGTGAAAACTCCCCAGCTTTGCTAAGCCCAAGCAAATGCATTTGGACATGAAAGGGGAGCCTTCTAAGAAGCAGTGAAGTTCGGAAGAGCTGGGAGAGGACTATGAGCCTTGTATCTCCTGGCCTTGGAGCAATCGCTTCCTGACTCTGTGCCTCAGTTTCCCTCAGCTGGATTCTCTGCTCCACTTGGGGGCAGTGGGGAGAAGGGGGCCACAGGGAGTTGGTCATAGATCCTTGGTCTCCTGGCTTCCAGCTGCTGTCTACGCTGGTGGGCAATTGTAACCTGTGCCACTCATGTGACGCCCTTCGGTGACCACCCCTTGTGCCAGGGCTGAGGGAGGGATAGCTGGTGTGGAAGTGGGATTCTTTTCCTTTCCCTGCGGGAGCTGCCCTATGCAGGGTGAATTTTCTGCTGCTTTTAAGTCCCCTTTGCCTGACTGGTACAAGGTGGATTGATTTAGCAGAGCCAAGAATCCAGCTCTTTGTATGCAGAACAGAGACCATACTGGGATTCACACACTTTTGCATAGTGCTTTGAGATCCTTGGTGGCACTGAGTATTATTGTTATTAAAAGCATTTTTTCCTGGAACAATCTGCAAACCGAGTGACTCATCCCCCCCCCCCCCCCCCGACTCCCAGTCTCAGCTCCTCCCCATACACCCCCCGGCTCCTGTGACAACAGAGAAGTCCTTGGTGCCTGATTTCTAGCAGCCTCTGGTACTATAATCTAGAGTTATATATGTGCGGCAGCTTGCCCTCATAAACCTCTCTGAATACATGTTGCTCATCTCTCCACTCTTAACCACGTTATGGGAGCTGCACTCCTGCTATTTGGTTATGGGGGGGCTCTTGTGTGGGGGGGGGGGCATCATTATTTCCACCATTTAAGTCTTCTGCTAAGAGCTGGAGCAGGTGGATTTCCCGCTGAGGCCTCTGTCCTCCAGGCGCGGGGCTGTGAGTGATCTCTTCTGTGTCTCTGGCTGCATGCTGGCGGCCCTTGGGGAGCTCGTCTGCAGGAGCGATCGGCCGTTCGTTTGCACATGTCTCCATTCACGGACAGCTCTCTCTGCACCGTCCTCTCGCTGGGAACGACAAAAATAGGATCGCTGCGGCAAACAGCTTTTGAAGAGAGCTGCACAGAGCCTATTCCAGGCTAGCCAAGGCCTCATTGTGCAACACACGCGCTGACTCTGTCTCCACCTCCTCCTCTGGCTTGCTGATGTACTTAAAACCTAGCCCTCCTGTTGCACCAGTCCTGCACCCCCCTCAGCTCTATTGAACTGCACCACTCCTTTTGCTGTTCCAGCCGAGGGACTCTGCCAATGCAGCTCACTTCTGCCATGTAGCCCCCTCTGTTGCCCTGGTACTGAATACACCCCCCCCCCATGCATCTCTGCTGATGCACCTCCCTCTGCAGCAGCCCCCCTCATCTTTTCGTCCTGCATCATAGCATATTATTCCAGCCAGGTACAACACGTAAATTGCACATACAGGCCTCCGAGGCAGGAGCTTCAATCTTCTGGGGGGTTGCATCAGGTTCGAGTGGAGTGGGGCAGAGAGTCGCAGGGTTGTGACTCCACCCCCTCCACTGGGGTGTATCTCTCCATCCAGCCATCAGATGGGGCCTGGCCTCAGACCCCCTAGATCCTCTGCCTTCACAAATTAATTCAACCAAAAGGTACCAGGGATGGGGAGTCCTTCTCTGGCAGCTGGTAGGCTCCCCCCAGCACCCTGGCCCTTTGCATCTATGCCATCAGCTCCTCTGTCAGAGCCCTGTGAGCCTAGGGTGGCAGGCAGGAGAAGTTTCTTTCAGCTGGAGCGAGTGCGGGAAAGACACTGAAGGTCAAGAAATGACAGGTAGCGTGGGAGGCAGCAGCTTCCCTCCAGAGAAACCACCTTCGCTGCAAAAGAACCTTCTTATGTCACTTGTCCTGGAGACTTGCCCTGCGGGGCTGCAGAGAGGCTCTACGCTGGCTGATTGGGATGGCAGATCTTGCCCTCGGCTAATTACTAGAGATGTGTGAAGTTTGCATTTCGCAGCGCAGAATGCACCTGGCTTCTCCCTGAGCTGAAACCCCCGTTCTGAAGCGGTTCAACGCCAGTCACGCAGCTGGTCCCCTGCTTCCCAAAGGGGTGCTGTCCCAACGCTCAGAGAACAGGAGAACATTTTCCTGGGAGCCAGACTTTGGGGTGCCGGCCTATCATTGCTGCTCCCTCTTACATAAGAAGGGCCACACCAGGTCAGACCAATGGTCCATCTAGCCCAGTGTCCTGTCTCCAATAGCAACTAGGTGTTTCAAAGAGAATGAACAGAACAGAGCAATTTCAAACGATCCTTCCCCTGCCATCCTGCCCCACTGACAGTCAGAGGCTTAGGGACACCCAGAGGATGGGGTTGTCTCCCTGACCATCTTGGCTAATAGCCGTTGATGGATCTATCCTGCATGAACTTATATCGTTCTTTCTAGACCTCAGTTATACTTTTGCTCTTCATAACATCCTCTGACACTGTGTGTGGCACGAAGATGCACGTTCTTTTTTTATTTTAAACCTGCTGCTGCCTGTGAATTTTCATCAGGGAACCCGTAACTATGTCCCAGAGGGGAAGCTATGTGAGTTAGGGTTATTTGCATAGGGAGGGGAGTGGGGAAAAACCTGTCAATTAAAGTGTCCTTGCTAAATGAGGCTAATAGAGCGTTCTGTAAGTGATGACTTAGCTTTTGACGTCGTTTGGGTGTTAACTATAATGGCCCATCCAAGCCCTTGTATGTTCAAGCCATGAGAGAGAATGTCAGATTTGCATATGAAGGCCAGTTCCACAGATTTGCTCTCTAGTTGATTCCTGAAATTGCTTTGTAAGAGAATAGTCACCTTGAAATCCATTAGTGGGTGCCCAGGCAAGACAAAATGTTCAACAACTGGTTTCTGTGTTTACAAATGGGCCTTAACAAAGATGTTAATTACCTTAACCATTACAAAGATAGCTTCCCCACTTATCACCCCTGATTAGCCATTCATTGACTCATAAATAGCTATTCCCTCTCACCCCACCTTCTGTACTAAATCCGATTTGTCAGTTTAATAATGTGTTCACTTGTTTCATTATATTCCTTTGGTATACATGGTCATGCCAATTCTCTTCCAGAATATGATCTGAGGAAGTGGGTCCGGCCCACAAAAGCTCATTAAACCATCTTGTTAGTTTTTAAAGTGCTACATAGTTTTTCCTTTTGTTTTAGCAAGATCAGACTAACACGGCTACCTCTCTATTACTAGGTTTCTGTGTTACCCTTTTGAATATCTGATTTGTGTCCGTTAATCTTTTGTCACAGAGACTGGCCAGTTTGGCCAATATCAATGGCCGAGGGGCATTGCTGGCATGGGATGGGGTAGATCACATTGGTGGACATGCAGTCGTAGGAGCCCCGATGTGGTTAGGTCTTGTGATGACGTTGCTTGTGTAGATTGATGACGTTGCTTGTGAGTGGACAGAGTTGGCACCAGAGATGATTGCAGGGCTGGGTTCCTGGGTGAGATGATGGAGGTGTGCTGCGTGGTTGCTGGGAAGAATTTGTTTCAGGTTAGGGGTGTCTGTAGCAGAGAATTGGCCTATCTCCCAAGGCCTGCGAGAGGGAGGGATTGTGTTCCAGGATAGATTGTAGATTGTTAACGATGCACTGAAGGGGTTTAAGTCGGGGGCTGTAGGTCAGGGCTCTGCAAAATATGACCTGTGGTCTGGATCCGGCCCACCAAGTCACCAGATCCGGCCCACGAGAGCCTCAGCCGGCTCCCTGCCTTCCCTGCCCCTGCTTGGCACCCAGGCAAGCTGGCTGCTGCGGGGCCATGTGCTTCTGTGAATGCTGAGAGCCCAGGGGAGGGGGCAGAGGCTTCGCACACTGCTCCCACCCACAATGGCTCCCATTGGCCAGTTTCGACCAATAGCAGCTGCCTGTTTGTTGGACAGGCAGCATGTGCAGTGCGCCTCCCCTCCCTCATCCTCTGGGTTCACATGGCCCCTGTAGCTGCTGTGAGCAGTGCAGGGGCGTGGAAGGCAGGGACCTTGGTTAAGGACCCTGCTGGGCTGCTGGCTGGGAGCCACCTAGGTAAGGTCTCCAAGCCAAAGTCTGCCTCTGGCACCCCAGCCCCTCCCTCCCCCTACCCTCTGCCCCCCTCCTGCACCTTTGCTCTGTAACCTAAACCTTCTGCACCCCTGCTCCAGCCCCTAATACACCTTCCCAGACACTTCATCCCCTCCTCCGGTCACAACCCCCTCCCAGACCTTGCACCCACTCCTGCCCTCCTGCCTCGGGTTACAAACCCCTCCCAGACCCTGTACCCCAGGGGTGGGCAAGACAGTTTCCGTGGGCTGGATCTGGCCTGCCAAGCCCTTGGATCTGGCCCACGGCTGCTCTGCTGCTCCCCTGCCCGAAGGCCAATCCAGACCTGAGGACGGGGGAGCACATGAAGTCTTCTCCCCTTTCCCCTTCATGGGTGCATGGCACCAGAGGGAACTGCCAACTGTTCAGAACAGCTGCTGGTTCTCTCTAGGCACTATATGCCCCGGCAGGGTGGGGGAGGAGACTTCACGTGCTCCCACACCTCCAGGCCAATCAGGGTCTGCGGGTGAGGGAGCATGCAAATTCTCCTGGCCCCGCCCCTTCTACCTGAGGCCCAACCCCTTCAAAAGTGCCCCCCCCTTCAAAATTTATTGCCCACCCCTGCTGTAGGTGATGACTAGTGGAGTTCTGTTCTTTTGTTTGCTGGACCAATCTTGAAGAAGCTGCTGCTTGGATACTCGTTTGGCTTTCTCAGTCTTATATTGAACACCCAAATGACACCAAAAGCTAAGTATCAGGCACTTACCTCCCAGCACTTTACACACTTTAATTGACAGGGTTTTTCCCTCCCCCTTCCCCTCTTTTTCTCCTTTTTATTTGAAGCTCTGTGCCTCTTGCTCCATATTTGCCTTCTGAAGAAGTGGGCTGTGCCCATGAAAGCTCAGGATACTGTCTCTCTCTCTATATTTTTGGTTAATCTCTAAGGGTACGTCTATACTAGCCTCCTAGATCGATCTAGGGAGGCTAATGAGGGCGACCGAAATTGCAAATCAAGCCCGGGATTTAAATATCCCGCGCTCGATTTGCATGTTCCCGGCCGGTCGCCATTTAAAAATTGACACGCCCGAAGTATCTTCCTGCGTGTTTTCATGTTTTCAGAGAACCGTATCTTCACATGGCAGTGAAACGGGATTCCGATTTAAAGCCCCTAAATCGAATTCGCTGGTAAACCTCATTGCAGGAGGGATACCAGCTAATTTGACTTAGGGCTTTACATCGGAATTCCGTTTCACTGCCGCGTGTAGACACGGGCAGTTATTTCGGGCTTGTCAATTTCTAAAATAGCGACCAACTGGGAACATGCAAATCGAGCGCGGGATATTTAAATCCCGGGCTTGATTTGCAATTTCGGTCGCCCTCGTTAGCCTCCCTAGATCGATCTAGGGGGCTAGTGTAGACGTACCCTAAGGTGCCACAGGATCATTGTTTTCTAAGTGTTTTCCGTAGTTCTGTGGTATGTGAGAGGGTAAATGGGACCTTCCCATGTACTTTCTCCACATCATTCAAGAGTGTATTGCCTGTTAACATATCGCCCCCTCCCAGAGTCACCTCTTTTGTAAACTAGATGGTCCCGGGCTTTTTAATACCCCCTCGTATGGAAGTGATTCCATACCTCTCATCGTTTTTCTTGCCCTTCTCTCAACTTTTTTTCTGTTCTAATGTATCTTTTTTGCGACAGGGCAACCAGAGCTGCACACAGTATTCGAGGTGTGACTGCACCAGGGATTTAATAGTGTTGTTAGAATATTTTCTGCCTTATTATCTATCCCCTTCCTAATGATTCCGAACATTGTTAGCTTTTTCTGACAGCCGCTGCACAGGGAGTGGATGTTTTCAGAGAACCGTTCTCAATAACTCGAAGATCTCTCTTTTGAGTGGAAACAGCTGATTTAGACCCTGTCATTTTGGATGTGTAGCTAGGATTATGCTTTCCCATTTGTATTCCTTTGCATTTATCAATATTGAATATCAACTGCTGTCTTGTTGCGCAGTCATCCAAGTTTGTGAGATTCCTTTGTAACAATTTACTGTCAATTTTGGACTAAACACTCTTCAGTAATCTGCTATATAGTTGAGAGAGTTTGTCTGTTTGCTTGGCTGTGTGTTCAAGAACTCCTCCTAAATAGTAAGAACCATGAGCACCAAATTTGGGAGGCAGCTTCCTCTTCTCAGAACTTAAAGCAAGGTCGGGGATTGGTTGTGCCAGGACAATGGGATGTGCCTGGAATGGGATTGCTCCTCAGAAAACCATACAGAAGAGAGACAGAAGCACCACGTGGTTGAAAGAGGCTGGACGGGGCATGCCCACTGCCTGTTTGAGACTGCCCCAGACTTGAGCCTCCTACTCCCCAGGTGCACGTGTGCACGCACACAGTCCCCTGTCTAGAGACTCTCCTCTCCCCACAATCCTGACCCTGAACCCTCTCCATTCCAAGCCCCCTGCCCTGAGCGCCTCCCTAAGGACCTGAGCAACACTGGCAAATGTGCTAGTTTAGTACATGATTTGCAAACTTTGGGTATGTCTACACTACAGAGTTTTTTCCGAAAAAACTTCAATTGCATCCACACTGCAATCACGTTCTTTTGAAAGAAAATCAAAAGAACAGAGGGGTTTTCTGACATTGGTAAACCTCCTTCTGTGAGGAAGAAGCCTTTTTGCGAAAGCGCTCTTTCAGAAAAAAGGCATGTATGGACGGGAAAGAGAGTTCTTTTGCAAGAAGAAGGAAGGGGAAAAAGCACAGGTGGCCATTCCGCCCATAGTAATCACAGCACACATGAGAGAGTGTCCATTCAGTGTGGACGCGATCTGTCGAAAAAGCAGATCACTTTTTCAATGCACTTTTGCTGTGTGGACACTCTCTTTCGGAAGAAATTTTTCTGGAAGATCTCTTCCGAAAAAGCTTATTCCAAAAGAAGCCCGAAGTCTAGACGTAGCCTCTGTCATCACACAGTTTGCCTCCCACTTTTTCATTTATGAACACGTTGAACAGCATTGGTCCCAGACCAGATTTTTGGGGACCCTTCTATTTAATTCTTTCCATTGTGCAAACCAACCATTTATCCTTATGCTTTGTTTCCTGTCTTTCACTGATCCAGGACAGCATCTTCCCTCTTCTCCCGAAACTGGGACACAGTATCCTATCCCGTCAGGTTATGGTCACTCAGGTGTTTCCGTGGTTACTGGCTTGTTGTTGTAAGTCCAGTGTTGTCATGGTAACAGTAGTGCATCTCAGCAGGCCCATGCCAGCATGTCTTGGCTAATCAAGAGAACGATGGAAGCCAATGGAGCTGATTAACCAGATACCACAGAAATCAGACTCCTTTTTAAACAGGTGGCATTAGTGGGATGCCGTGGGGTGTAGTCAGGCTCTACGTGCACAGGGATCGGGGCTCCCAGGTCCTTTCCAGGTCCAGTGCTTGCAGTCAACGTGACTCCTGCAGACCTGGGGGAGAGACACGAAGCATGAGAAGGACTGTATAGCCTGTTGGTTAGTGCGCTCCCCTGAGAGGTGGCAGATGCTTCCCAGGCAAAGGGGGGACTAGAACAGAGGAGGGGAGTCTCCAACCTCCCAGCAGGTACCGGAGCCTCTGGGCTAAATGTTACAAGGGGGCTCCTCCCCCCGTGCCAGTTGCTGCGTGGCTCAGATCAGTCGTGTGTCACCCTGCTGTCATGTTACGGTGTGTCGCACGAGGCGGCTGTGCAAATCAGAGCACCCTGCCGGGACCTGGCCACGCCCCCCAGCAGACTGATTATGGATCGACTCCAGTGCAAGGACTGGAACGGTGACTGGCAGGGTAACGAGGCATCCTGGCATGGGGCAGTGGTTATTCAGAACAAGCCAGCTCATGCTGGCTTTGCTCAGGGAAAATCCCAGGAACCTTGGGGTTTGCCTCGCTGGGAAGGAGCAGAGATGGTATTTGGGCACCAGGGCGATGCTGGGGCCGGACTTCACAAGCTGCTTGCCTAGGAGAGGAAGGTGGGTGATACGGGGGGCTGAGTAGCTGGACAGTAGGGCGATGTCACCCTAGCCCTGCCTTGCCTTGCGATGTTGGGGTGCAGTCAGGCCAGAACTCCCCCCGCCGAGCAGCTAGAGCAGAGCGAGGCACCGTGCAGAGCGCTGGACCACGGGAGGGCACGTGGCGGGTGGCAACAGCTTAAAAAAGCAAAACAAAAAAGCCTTGCCTTGTGAAACCTGGACTCGACCCTCCCCTGCCCACGTGTGTACCTAGCGCCCTGTGCTGTATCTTAAAGGGGGGGGTGTTTGGTTAAGGTGCCAGGCGTCAGCAGATCAAAGTTCAAATCCCGGCTCTGGTGCTGAGTCTCGGTGACCCTGGGCAAGTCACTTAGGGTATGTCTACACTACCCCACTAGTTCGAACTAGCGGGTTAATGTAGGCATACCGCACTTGCAAATGAAGCCCGGGATTTGAATTTCCCGGGCTTCATTTGCATAAGCGGGGAGCCGCCATTTTTAAATCCCCGCTGGTTCGAACCCCATGCAGCGCGGCTACACGGGGCTCGAACTAGGTAGTTCGAACTAGGATTCCTATTCCGAACTACCGGTACACCTCGTGGAACTTCAAATCCCGGGCTTCATTTGCAAGTGCGGTATGCCTATATTCCTCTCCTAGTTCGAACTAGCGGGGTAGTGTAGACATACCCCTCGGCGCGAATGCACAGAGGTGTTTGGGGCGGTGGATGCTGAGTGGCACCACACCTAGAAAGTCCCTGCAAGTCACAAAGCCCCAGTGGTGCTGACGGCCACCGTGGGCCCTGGGGCAAGGTGTGGGGGGGGGGGGACACTCTGAGCCGCTGGAAGGGGTGGGATTGAGAGTGGTCAGGCCTTAGCACCACCCAGACCACGGTGCACCCCCTGCAGCCCTCAGGGCTGGGCAGAAAGATGCTCTGACGCTCCAGCGGCAATTCAGAGGAGCCCGGGGCTCATGCAGCCGCTGCTGCAATAACAGTGCTGGCAGCTGAGAGATCTGGGCCCCTTTGAATCTCTGGGCCCTGGGGCAGTTGCCCCCCTTGTCTTCCCCCGTCGGCGGGTCTACAGAGCCTGAGCCAGATGCCTAGGCAGCTACACCGTGAATGAGGCAGACCAGTGCTCAACACAGACGGCCACAAGCCAGCTCTCTGGGTGGAGAGCCACCTGAGCTAGCTAGCCGGAGATGCCAGCAATAGGAGACAGGGATGCTTGGGATGCTCCGCTGCAACCCCTCCCGGGGGGCTAGGGACGTACGCTGATTTAGGAAGAAGCGGCGAGGTGACCCCACATCTTTAAATGTCTCTCGCTCTCCCCCTTAAAGTGTCCAGAGGGAGAGACTAGCAGCACGAGAAGGACTGTGTAGCCTAGTGGTTAGCGCCCTCCCTTGAGAGGTGGCAGATGCTTCCCAGGCAAAGGGGGGACTTGAAGGGGAGGTGTCCTGCATCCCAGCAGGTACCCCAGAACCCCCCTCCATACCAGCGGTTTTGGGTGACCTCGCTGTGGGGCCCCGTCGGGTCGTGTGTCGCCCTACTATCGTGTGATGTGTCACACGGGGCTGCTGTGCGGAGCACCCTGCCTGGATCTGGCTACGCCTCTTGGGCAGCTCAGGTGACAGGCCTGTGTCTTTTGAGCTAGAAATGCTGGCTGACTCTCTCTGCCCCGTTCCTGGATGCGAGGCAGTGGAGAGCACCTCCTCTCCCTGTGTTCCCCCGCCCCTTCCTGCCTGCTGTGATGGCCGTGGTGCTGGGTCGGGGCTTGGTTTGCTCTGTCGGACAAAATCAAGCGGGGGGAAGCCCCCTGCTCAAATACAACCGTCAGTCAAGGCCTTGAGTGGTCCCTCCCCAAGCGAGTGACTCCATAGGCTTCAATGGGGCTGTGGCTACAGCACGGGCTTTGTCAGAATAACTCTGATCCATTTTAAGAACTATACGGTGCTCTGGCCACCAGCTGAGCATCGCTGATCCACGCTGCTGGGTGTTCTCCAGACGGAGCCTCCCCCCTTCACGGGATCTGTCCATCCTACCTTATCCGTCCGTGCATCTCGTCGATCGGCCTGGCATGCAGGGATAGCAGTTATCACGGTCGGACCCACCTCTTGTTGCGTGGGACCATTGCCGGGGAAAAAAACAGTGATCCATCTAGCCCTGCCCAATGTCCAAGCCATTTGCCAAGCAGAACCCATCGCTTTGTGGCGAATTTGCCAGGCTGTGCCAGGGGAGGTCTCCCACAAGAGCAGTTTTGCAGCCTCGGAGACATTCACAGCCAGGGCCACCCAGTAAGCCACGTTCATTCAGTGTCTCTAGGTCTCACGGCGCTTTGTGTGGAAAGGGGCGTGCTTCATGGAGACAGATGACTCGGGAGCCGAGACAATGGTTGATAGACGAATTGAGTTTCTGATGGTCAGGACTATACAGGGTGATGGTTTTGAAAGCCATAGCGAAAGAGGCTGATGAGGCGGGAAGTAGGAAATCCGATTGCGGTCTAACTCAGAAAGAGACTGTTTGGTCTGACTTAGTATTAAGCGTCTTCTTATAATGGGTTAATAAATGGCCAATGGCTGTTTTAAGAAATGATGCATCTGTTGTTTCAGGTTGTTACGGAGTCTGACAGGTCGATTATTGTGTGTACCTGTGAGGTTTCAGCATTTGTAGCACCTTCTAACGATGTGTTTCTGAGCATTCCCAAATCCCGCCACATGTTTCCATAACATTCCCAGGCCAGTTTGCATCTAGTAACCCTTGATCGACTAGTGCCTGGTTTGTGTTGCTCTCCTCCTTTCATCCCGCGACCCTATGTCTCGTTGTGCTGCAGCATCTTTCTGGTCAAGTTCCTTTTGAGGATCGAATGGGCACCAAATGGCAGCCAGTTGGCTTGCTTTAATAGTCGACCAGAAATGATAGGCGCTAGATGGCCTAGTTTCCTCCTGGAAGCCTAGACGAGGCTTGTTGAGGAAAGCAGCACAAAAGAAGCCCCCGATAAAAGCAGCTCCACAGACTTTAGGGAGGGATTGAAATATTGGAAGCCTCAGGCCACTTGACTTGAACCCAGCAGGGAGGGGCTAAATCTTGGAGCACTGCAGGCTGGGAAACTGGATTGGTGACTTTGCGGCTTGTTGTCCTAGTCTGCAGTGTGTGAGTGACGCCCTGTCCCGGCTCCAGGAGGTGAAATAAAACTTTTATTTCACCCTTGAGAGTGAGAAAGCGCCAGTGACTTTTCTCTAAGAAAGCCAGCCCTGTGCTCAAGAACTCCCTAGCCGTTTGGTCTCGGCAGGAGGGCCGGGTTATGCGTAACGGACATGTCAGCATCTTCTCCGCACGTACTCCTGACCATCCCTCAGCAGTGCCTCTCGTGTCTGTACCATGCTAATATCGTTTATTAGCCCGTTATTGACCATTTCGAAATGGAACCTTTGGCCTGTGCCCTTCCCAAGGCTGTGACGATTCCCCTTCTGCAGAGCAGCAGTCAAGGGGCTGGCTGGCTCCTGCTCTCAGACTATGCACAAGGAAGCTTTTCTCCCCCATGGATCCCAACGTCAACTGCAGCCCTCGTTGGTAGAGAACAAAAGCTGTGACCTTCTGACCAAAGTGTGTTGGTCCATGTGGAATAAGTTTGTGGTTATCAGCCCCTCCTTACCGGCCATGGGCCCATCAATGAAACAGGCCCGGCATGAACACTGTTTTGTCCAGCATAGCCGATGGGGGGCCAGGACTGGATTCTTGTCCCGCCTTTGCTGTTGATCTTGGGCAAGATACTTCATCTGAGTTGGGGAGGGCTGTGAATACTGGCGTTGCTGGAGTGGACTGGTCTGTGTGGCTCGGCCAATGAATGTCCATAAGGCACTTTGGAATCTGCAGGTAGGAAGGAAGATAGGGGAATATTGTTTGTCGCCCTCGTGGGACAGCGAGGGGAAGGAATGGATGGCCGCCTGCTAGTGGGGGCCGAGAAGCAAGTCCTGTGTTGCATACGCATGAGTATCCGCAGCAGACTTGAGTCTCTCAGGCTGCCAAGCTATCATCTTCCCCACCTTCTTGGCTTGGCAGGTGCTATCTGGGTTTCTCTGCTTGGTGTCCCTTGACGGGTCTATCCCTGCACCCTCTGTATTTTAATAGCCTTCTCCCTTCCTGGTTTTTTCCTCACTTTTATCCCTCATAATCAGAGGATTCCTGCAGTCTTGTGGCTCCTTCCTGTTTTGGGGGGCCGGGTTCCACTCTCCCAACCAGGCATCAGAGAGACTGGTAGCGGCCCTCCCTTCTTGGAGCATGGGCATCCTCCCTCAAGTGGCCCTCGCGTTTTGTGGTGGCTCCTCCCCTCTCCTAATGAGAAGGAGGCTGCTTCTGGGAGGCTCCGCCTCTCCCTTAGAAGGGCTCCCCCTACCAGCACCAATGTCTCCAGATGGGTGGGGGAGATCACAGCATGGATGGCGCCGGCGAGCCATGCGGCAGGTCAGAACGCCCTCTCCATCCTAAGCGCCAGTCCCAGGTCTGGGATCCAGCTAAATGAACGGAAGCATTTCAGCAGGTTCCAGTCCTGTCGGCAGCTCAACCACCCCCTTGTTTACTGTTGAAATAATTACTGCTTTGCCATAATATTAGCTCTGAACCGTGACTCCATACCATTGTCCCCGGAATATTACCCATTTATTATCTCCCAGCAACCCTGGACGATGAACACTAGACTTTGGAGACCAATTGTTTTACAGCAGGCAGGGTCTTGGTGTGCATTGTTTAATGAGGTAAACTACATTATAGCCAGCATTAATTTGGCTGCCGTGCACTCCACTAAATCACTGTTAACCTGTAAATCTGCCACTGTTTTTGACGAGCGCTTCATCACCCGGGGCTGGCGAAATCATTTGTGAAAAAGGTCACTTCCAAGATGGCTCCCTGCCCGTCACAGAGGCAGGGGTGTAAGGGCCTCATGAAACTCTGGAGAGGAGGGGCATTCTACCCATGTGGCGGCCATGCCATGCCGACCCACAGAGCCCCTTATCAGATGCTCCCGGCTCACTGCTCGCCCTGCGCGGCACGGGGAGATGAAGTGAAAAGTAACGAGCGCGGACTGCGGCAGAAGAGACAGCAGCAAGAAGATAGCAATCTCCGGCGCTGTCTCCTTTGCAGCAGGCAAGGGGGCTGGCCAGCCGGGTCTGGATAATGCACCAGGCAAAACAGGCTGTGCAGCAGTTCCCTGAAAGAGTCAGGACATGGGGAGATGGGTCATTAGCTTAACCCTTTCACTCCTATTATGTAGCATGGTTTGCCTAGCTAGCTAGCTTTCATATGCCGGTCTGTCTACAGCGTTCTGTCTATCTGTAGCACGAATAGGGAGACAAGGGGGGGTGAGGTAATACCTTTTATTGGACTAAGTTGTGCTGGTGATAGAGACAAGCTAGCTCTTCTGGTCTGTCTGTAGCCTGCCTGTGAGTGGAAGAATCCGTATAAGAACAAGCTCTGGTTCTGAGCCGTTGTTCGCAGCATGCCTGGCACTAAGAAGCAACCCTCTGAGAGCCCTTCCTCCTGCACAGTCGTGTAGGTCCCTGTGGCCTAATGGATCTTGGGGTTGTGGGTTTACGTTCCCATGTGTGCCCCCCACTGAGAAACATTGAAAAAAAAAGTTGGGAAAAAGTCAACAACAGGTCAGGAAAAATGTCTTTGGGGTGGGTCTCAGTGGCATAATGGATAAGACACAGGATTCTGGGTTTGAGCCCTACCCATGCCCCCCTCCTGCCCCTGGAGCTGATGGGCAGCCACCACCAGCTTCTCCAGGGCTGAGCTAAGCCGATCGGTTTGCGCAGTGCGCTATCCACATTACAATATGCATCACAAATAGAGCCCCCTCCCCCAGCCACAAATGGGACAGTGTATTTCTCTGAAACCTCCCGTTTCCAGAAGGGATGCATATCGCCTATCCAGCCTTGTCACGCCCAGCTTTTCCTCCTCTCCACGGCGGCCAGATGGGCCCCTCCGAGCAGGCAAACTGTTCTGGATTCACCAACATCACGGGCTGATACTCCCCGCAGTGTCACTGTACATACACTCCAGCCTCTTTGAACAGCCCAGCCCCTCCTTTCCTGGACACCAACAACATTCGCGGATTTGCGGCTCCCAGAGAACCAGTGCGCCCCAATTTACCGGCTTCCCCTCCAATCACAGCCCTTAGCTACGTGAAAAGAAGAGCAACACTATTTAACAAAGCATGGAGGTGCAAGACGTAGCAAGTAAAAGTTTTGGAAGCAAATGGTAACATGTAAAATCAAATCACAGCCTTCATTCTAGAGCCTAGACTTCGTTGGCAAGGTACTTTGCTGCCTAATGAAACTAAGTGCAACTAAAGGCCTTGCAGCGTATTGCAGGCAGGGCTGAGAGTCACCTTTGCTAAGCTAGAACTCACTGAGCATTCATCTCCTTGGGAGAGGATCCAGGCTGGACGTCAGCCTTCTAAGTACGCCCCCAAAAGATTCTTTGCTTATCAACAAAACACTCCCCTTGCTGGCGTTGGTTTATTGCTACAACTTTCCTCCCTTGTCCAATGTGCAATTTCCTGCCCCGGGACACAAACAGGCCTCTGTTGTGAAGCAGACAACATTCAGCAGACACGTGACATACCAGAGAGAGAGAAGCGTCTCTTCAGGTATGTCTACACTACCCCACTAGTTCGAACTAGCGGGGTAATGTAGGCATACCGCACTTGCAAATGAAGCCCGGGATTTGAATTTCCCGGGCTTCATTTGCATAAACTGGGCGCCGCCATTTTTAAATCCCTGCTCGTTCGAACCCTGTGCCGCGCGGCTACACGCGGCACGAACTAGGTAGTTCAGACTAGGCTTCCTAGTCCGAACTACCGTTACTCCTCATTCCACTAGTTCGAACTAGCGGGGTAGTGTAGACATACCCTTCCTTCCTGCCTAAGAGGAGCATGCTTGTCCTTCTGGTGACCTGCCATCATTCATGACCTTTAAGAACTTAATTTTCACTGCAGTTACGTAATTCCTTAAACCTCACCCACCCAGACATTTCAGCTATCGGGTTTTGGTGGAGACCTCCCATGCTACCCTTTCATACTTTTAATATGCATACATCTGATCCAGGGGGTCTCTGTAAGACTCTGTGTGCACCTTGTGTCTTTGCCAGTTGGCACCAAGATGTTCCTGGGTCAGCCGGTAAAGGGCAAGCTATTTAGGCTAGGTCTACACTGGGGGAGAAACTCAGTTTAAGATACTTAACTCCAGCTATGAAATTAGCATAGCTGGAGCCGATGTACCTGAAATTGAGTTTCTGCGGCAACCCTGCTGTGGGAGGTGGTGGGAGAAACTCTCCCGTTGACTTCCCTCACTCCAGTACTGTGACTTCGTGGAGTACTGGGGTCAAGGGGGAGCCATCAGCATTCCATTTTGTGGGTCCTTACTAGACCTGCTAAATTGAACCCCAAAAGATCATTCTCTAAAGCGTTGATCTCCAGGTGAGTATAGGCATAAGAACGGCCACACTGGGTCAGACCAATGATCCATCTAGCCCAGTGTCCTGTCTGCTGACAGTGGCCAATACCAGATGCCCCAGAGGGAGGGAACACAACAAGTAATCCTCATATCATCCCTCTCCTGTCATCCATTTCCAGGTTGGCCTTAGATTGCAAGCTCTTCAGGGCAGAGACTTTAGGTTTTCATTCTGCTGCCCATCACCATTGTATCTGGCCATCCTTCATGGGAAATGAGGAGCCACAGCCAAGTGTAAGGTTATGCATTTAGGGATTAATAACAAGAATTTTAGTTATAAACTGGGGACACATCAGTTGGAAGTAACGGAAGAGGAGAAGGACCTCGGAGTCCTGGTTGATCACAGGATGACTATGAGCCTCCAATGTGACATGGCCGTGAAAAAGGCTAATACGGTTTTGGGATGCATTAGGTGAGGTATTTACAGTAGACATAAGGAGGTGTTAGTGCCGCTATACAAGGCATTGGTGAGACCTCATTTGGAATACCGTGTGCAGTTCTGGTCTCCCATGTTTAAGAAAGATGAATTCAAACTGGAACAGGTACAAAGAAAGGCCAGTTGGATGATCCGAGGAATGGAAAACCTGTCTTATGAAAGGAGACTCAAGGAGCTTGGCTTGTTTACCTTAACCAAAAGAAGGCTGAGGGGAGATATGATTGCTCTCTTTAAATATATTAGGGTATGTCTACACTAGCTCGTTAGTTTGAGCTAGGTAGGCAAATGAGGGCAACCGGAGTTGCAAATGAAGCCCAGGATTTAAATATCCCGGGCTTCATTTGCATGTTCCCGGGCGCCACCATTTTTAAATCCCCCTTAGTCCTAACGAACTGCCCACGGCTAGACGCGGCAGTTGAATGTTAATTCGAACTAATTCCTTAGTTTGAATTAACTGTTACTCCTCGTGGAATAAGCTGGCTAGTAGGAAGTTTAGACTCGAAATTAGGCAAAGGTTTCTAACCATCAGAGGAGTGAAGTTCTGGAACAGCCTTCCAAGGGATGTAGTGGGGGCAAAAGACCTATCTGGCTTCAAGATTAAGCTAGATGGGTTTATGAAGGGGATGGTTTGATGAGGTAACATGATCTTGGCAATTAATTGACCTTTCAGTATCAGTGGTAAATAGGCCAACGGTGGGAAGATAGGAGTTACTATAGAGAACTTTTTTCTGGGTGTCTGGCTGGTGAGTCTTGCCCGCATGCTCAGGGTTCAGCTGATCGCCATATTTGGGGTAGGGAAGGAATTTTCCTCCAGGGTAGATTGGCAGAGGCCCTGGAGGTTTTTCACCTTCCTCTGTAGCATGGGGCACGGGTCACTTGCGGGAGCATTCTCTGCATTTTGGGGTCTTTAAACCAGCGTTTGAGGACGTCAATATCTGAGATATACGTGAGAGGATTATTCTAGGAGGGGGAGGGTGAGATTCTGTGGCCTGCACTGTGCAGGGGGTCAGACTAGATGATCATAATGGTCCCTTCTGACTTTAAAGTCTATGAGTCTACGAGTCTAAGTCCCAAGTGCTCTCAGTTACATGTTTCTGTGAGGTCCATCTTTGTGGTGCTGGAGTCAGCATAATATAAATGACAACAGTAACGACTGCAGATGTCTTGCTTCTGGGCTGGTCCATTTTCAGGCCAATCTTATATCAGGGCACAGTGGAGTGCGATTGTGGGAGTGCCTCTGGCATGGGATGGGGGCGTGGATTCTACCTCTCCTGTCTCAGTGCCCTGCACAAAAACGACTTTGGATCAGTCTTTGCCGGGATTGCCACTTCCAACCCAGGGATTCCGCGGCCACCTTCTCCTTTATGATCACCCAACCTAAATGAAGCTTTGGATGCTCTGAAGGCTGTTTCCCTCTTCCCCCCGCATTATAGGAAGAGAGGGAAAAAACGGAGTTTGAGCTTCCCCGATTTCCTTCCCCGCTCCTTAGCAATCGGCGCGGCTGAAAATGGCGACCGCGTTCCCCCTGTAAATGCGGTGCGTTGTATCCGCGGCTTGCTCAGGCTTGCGTGCCATTCTTCGGGCACTGGGAAGCAGAGGAAGAGCAAGGGATGGCAGTAGCTGAGATTCAAGAGATCTCCACACAAATTAAAACCTTTTATCAGCCTCTAATAGCTGTGCAAACTAATTATATTTTGGCCAAACTTTACCAGCGACTCCCTTGGGGTATTATTATAAAATGCTGCGCTGTGGAATCGTGGCCCCATTCTGTCAACACCAGGACGCCTCAGCTACAGCAAACTCAGCCCCGACTCATCGTCACTGCTGGGATGAGTGTTGCATACGCTGTGGCCGTAGCACTCAGGGCGGGCGGGAGCACAGCTGTATTGTGACATGTGGCCCAGGCTCGTTAAGCCACGTAGCTAAGGGCAGGGCTGGGAAGGAAGGAAAGCCAACGCCGAGTTTTCTTGTACAGCTCCCATTTGTCTGTCTCATTCTCGGCCTTCCCCCAGCCATTGGTTATCGGCTGTGTTCACTCTGTAGCACGGGGGTCGGTTTACAAGTGGTGGGGGAGAATGGTAGTGTTCCCCCAAATCCCAGCCACAAACTGAGCACCACTTATTTGTGACACCACAATGAGACTGTGCTCCAAGTAGGTAGTGCAGATCGTGGTGTGTTAGGTGCATTGGTGAAACAGCAGTGCCAATCTTCAATTGGCGTCATTAGGTTTCAGAGTGAACATATCACTTAGCTTAATAGGGACCATTCCACACCTCTCTGAGCTACAATTTCAGACAGACTGCAGCTCAAGACAGGCCTATATGAAAAAGTCAGGTCACCTCAGCTACACTGCTCAGTGGTGTGAAAAATCCACACCCCTGAGTGACATAGTTAAAGCACACTAATCTCCTACACTGACGGAAAAATTCTTGTGCTGCGCTGCTGTAGCTGTTGCCGTGCAGACGTGGCATGAGGCAGACAGCCCCATGTTGGCTAGCAGGTGTGCATTGAGTGGGTTTTGTTTGCAAACACGAAGTTTAGGACCTGATTTTTACTGGTGATTTGGCCTCCTTGCCCTGTTCAGGCTGTTAACACATCAGAGCTCGGGCTGCCGGGCACTAGGATCAGGGAGCCCTATTGACTCCAGCTGGGGCTCAGTGGAGAGTCTCTCCCGGCCTTTTTCTTTTTACAAGGAGAGCTGAGTTTCTGGCACCCAAGACGATGCCCCCGGCTTGCTCCCAGACCTCCCTTGAGGTCCTTGCTCGTCTCTTCTCTGTGGTTCCATGAACGTGGGCTTCAGGGTTGGGCCCAAGATGTGACAAGTCGAAGACTATTGTGTGATGGCACATCGGGTACCTCCCCAATCCTGCACCCCGTCTGCAGCAAGATGAGACTCCACCAACCAGTAGTATAGAAAGAGTTTATTGCTCCTCCAGGATACAGCACAGCAGAGATTTCAGGTGTCAGGGCCAGGATGCCTCAGACCCCTTGGGTTAGGGGGTCCATTGTCATCACTAGACCCTCAGCTAAGGCTGCTTCCTTCATGTTTTCCAGCCAGCAACTGCCCCTTCCCCGGAAACCTCACTTCCCTTGTTCCCTGCCTGCCCTCAACCGATCCAACAGGTTGGGTCTTTTTGCCTACCTGACTTAAGTCAGCCGTCCTGCTGGGCAGTGCTCCAGGTACCGGCCAGTAGGGGTCACCCCCAGCCCACACAGCCACCAGTGGATCCCCAGAGGATATGGCCTGCCCACTACATCACATATGGTCTATGTCTAGACTGGCAGGATTTTCCGCAAATGCTTTTAACGGGAAAGTTTTTCCGTTAAAAGTATTTCCGCAAAAAGAGTGTGTAGATTGGCACGGATGCTTTTGCGCAAAAGCATCCGTGGCCAGTCTAGATGCGATTTTGCACAAGAAAGCCCCGATCGCCATTTTCGCCATCAGGGCTTTTTTGCGCAAAACAGTTTTTAGCTGTCTACGCTGGCCCTGTTGCGCAAAAGCATTTGCGCAAGAGGGCTTTTTCCCGAGCGGGAGCAGCATAGTATTTGCGCAAGAACACTGCCAATCTTACATGAGATCATCAGTGTTCTTGCGCAAATTCAAGCGGCCAGTGTAGACAGCTGGCAAGTTTTTCCGCAAAAGCAGCTGCTTTTGCGGAAAAACTTACCAGTCTAGACGCAGCCATGGGGTTTGGGTTTGTGACCATGCTGGAGAGGGCTCATCAGGCTATCAGTCCTCCCGCCTCCCGGCAGACTGTTCCTAACGTCTCCACCACCTCACCCACAGTGCTGTCCGGCTGTGTGTCTGGCTTCCTCAATTCTGCAGTCCTTGCCCTTTGCAGGGCGATATCCTCACTCTCCAGGGAAGAGAGAGGAGAGGGGGGCCCGAGCCCGTCCTCACTCACGGGCCCCAGCCCAGGGCCCTAAGGACTCGGACCTGCCAGGGTCCAGTCCGGCTGACGGGGCTTCCCGCCAAAACTCGCCAGCCCATGAACCTTGTCCGGGTTCTGCCCTGGGCTACTTCCTCTCACTCTCTCCCCGCTTCTACCCCAGTGGCCGCTCGCCCTAGGGGCCTACCCAGCCTCTGGTGATTTGGTCGCCCAACCCCCGCGTGACCGGAGTTCGGGTGCCTGTTACCTCCCGGGGTGCCCTGTTCAGCCTGCCGCCTGGGCTTACCGTCCTTCCTGTTGCTCCACGGAGGAGGGAAGGACTGCATGAGGCCGCGTCTGCTTCCCTCCTCTCTCCCTGTGACCGGCGTGGCGTTTTAAATCCCCCGCCGCTGCCGGCGCCAGCCTGGATGACGTCCTGACGCCACGGGGGAAGCTCCGCCTACCCCGTGGCGGCCGAGTAGCGTCTCCACTGCTGCGCCTGGGGCTGCCAGATGCATTGCGGCCCTTGAGCAGCTGGGGCAAAGCTGGTGCCCCGTTCCACGCCCCCCGAACAGGGCCTGCACGGCAGGGGTCCCAGTGTGGGACAGCAGCAGCCCGTCACAGGGTTAAAGAACACGGCCCCGATTCTGCAGCCCCTTCTCATATCAACACTGGTCACTCATTCATTTGGCCCCATTAACTTAAATGGGGCTCTGCCCATCAGCGTAAGTGAAGATTGCAATGACCAGGGAATAGGAAGCGCTGATATTAGACCAGGGGTTTCCAGCCTGGGGTACGCGTACCCCCAGGGGGTACGAGACGCTTGTCAAGAGGGTATGGGGACTATTTGGTAAATAACTAGATTATCCTAATTGAAATATTCCAAAAGACGTGGTATTAGTGAAAAAGTTGTAGATTCTGGAGTTTAGAATTCATTTCCTTTCATGTTGAATAGGGGTACGGAAAGGGTTACTAAAAGCCACGGCGGTACGGGGACCGAAAACAGTTGGGAACCCCTGCATTAGACCCAAGGGCTGTCGCAGTGGCTCACAGCAAGCGTTTGGGCCATGAAGTTTCTCCCCCTCCCTTGCCGTCCGCCGCTTGCCACAGCTGTGAGTCCCCTGGATTCCTAGCCAGAGGCAGAGGGAACGGCCAGTCCCTCACCAAAGAGCTGTGAGTTGCATCGTCCTCCCTGCCATCTGCTGCCCGGGCTCATGGGCTCCCACGACTGGCTTGTCAGATTCTTGACTCCTTTCCGGTTGTCACTCGTTACGCCGCGGGCGGGGAAAACCCCTCAGGCCAGGGGCTCATTGGGCGAGCGAGAGATGGCCCTGCGGTGGGCCGGGAGATAGGCAGTCCCCGAAACACCTCCTCACCGCTTCCACCCGCCCGCTGGGCCCCTGCTGCCTGTGGGCCGGGGTGCACAGCCTGTCTCACTCGGGGGGCTGGGAATAGCTGTATGTGCTGACTCTAAGCCCTGCGTGCGTGTCCTGCGTTGGGGGCCAGGGGATGTGACCCTCTCTGTAGTGCCCGGCCAGCACAGCTGGTCACACTTAGGTATTAATATCAGAGGAAGATCCTGTACTGCCAGGCTGGGGGTTTGATGAGTGGGAATCCCCCTGCTTTGGGATCCCACTCCCCCTGGCATTAGTACACTAGGTCTGTTTTCTCTTGGCCAGCCCCTCGCTTTGCTTTCCCCACAGTCCCGCGCCCGAGAGCATCTAGCAAGCATGCTAATCCGTTGCAGCCCACCTTGGGCCTGTTTGCATCCCAGCACAAGGCCTGCCGCAGAGGCTAGCCCCGGGCAAACCATGGCCTGTCCCCACGACCTGCAGCGTTGGGCCCGGTGGGAGGGCCAGACTCCTGTCCCTGCCCCATCCTCGGCCTGCCTGAGGACTCTGAGCTTTTGCTCTGCACAGATTGCTGGCTAATGGGGTGGAGCTAGCTGGAGTGCTTTCTATTAATGGAGCAGAATATAAACAGAATAAAGTCTTCATTTCCCAGGCTGTGCCTTCATTATTAATATACTTTACAGTTCACGGGTTCTTCATTCGCTTCCATGTTTTCTCAGCTGGGGTAATCGGCACCTCGGCGTGAGAACAGTCATCACATTTCTGTTTCCAGTTGAGCGTGCGTCCAATTCGCCATGAAATGGTCTCTCCACTGTGACTCTGAGGTGCACGGGGAGGGTGCTCAGTCCCTTTCGGGTGCGCGGAAGCAGGGAGGGCTTGCCTGGGGCATCGATGCGAATCCTGCTCCTCGCCCGAGTGGTGTGGAGAGACGGGGCAATGAAGAGAGGCAGGCCTGAGGTTCCTTGGTGACTGCTGGGGAGCCCACAGCGAAGGGTGGAAAGCGCTGAGGGGTGAGAAGAAAGGGACTGCGGCAGAGGCAGAAGCTGGATGGAGGGAGAAACAAAAGCGAGAAACAAGTGGGATGGGGAAACGAAAGAGAGAAAGGTGTGTGTGGATGAGAGTAGGAACGTGAGAGGGGGGCAGGGAAAAGACGGGAAAAAGAGAGTGGAGAGGGGGAAAAGGGGCCATTGCCATGGCTGGGATGAGAACCCAGGTCTCTTGAGTTTACCAGAGCCAGTGGGATACTTAAAAAAATGGCCTGAAATGTTTGCATCAGTTCATAAACAATGAATTGAGCCATGCATGGGCCCCTTCCACCAGTGTTCACACCAGGCCGGACGGGAGCGATGAAAGTCCTTTCCTCGGGCCATGGCGATGGGCTCCTGTACTCATTCAGAGAGGAGACACCTCCACCTGCCCCTGAGCAGGCCCGGGGCAGGGCACCAACCACGCTCCAGAGGCAAAGGGTCTCCCGGATGTATTTGAGATCGGGTCCGTTTTGAGTGTGTGCGCACGCTCAGGCTAGCACACGCAATGGCAGTGCATTCTGTGCATGGGTACACATGTGAAAAGTGGTGTGGATCTGGATTAAAATCAGGATCAGCTCCTGGATACATGATGGCTGAAAAGAGGCAAGGTTAGTATGTGGAATAAATTGCTCTGAATTAGTCCCAGTCCTCAGCTGTACAACCTGTATGGTGCGCAACAGATGGAGCCTCAAACCCAGAGGCTAAGGAGTATGACAGCTGAGTGTGAGAACAGTATTGTGTCTGTGCGTGTGTGTGCTGGCATGTGTTTGTGTGTGTTTGTGTACTCATGTGTATTTCTGTAATATTATGTATGAATGGACTCTGTGTGTGCGCGCGCAGGTGCACACATCTGTGAGAGCATGAACTTGTGTGCACATCTGTGCTCATGCACTTGTGGGCACTCCCGTGCACAGAGCTGTGACTGTGTGAGGAGTGGGTGTGTACTCACATAGGTGCAGAAAGTGCAAGTGCTTTGACACCTCCCATTCCAAGGAAGTGAGGGTAAAGCCACATCTTCACTCGCCAGACTGGAAATCGATCTTCTGGCATTTGATTTAGAGGGTCTAGTTAAGACCCACTAAATCAAATGCTGAGGGTGGCTCCAGTTAGTGCCTGTATTCCTCACAGTCGCGAGGAGTAAGGGAAGGGAGCGTTTGATCCTGTCGGCCTCCCTCTGTGAAGATGGCACCAAGCCAAGTATTTTATGTAGCTGGAGTTGCCTTAGCCCAACCTGCCAGGTCTAGCGTGGACCTGGCCTGAGAGGCAGCGGGTGTGTTCAGAAGACAGGACAAGAAGTCGGGGAGTGGCCAAGCATATCATTGGGAGGCCATCACCCTGGAAATGGATGTTACTCACTGCTCGGGGGCACTTCTCTCTGGGACTCGTTTCCCATGAGTGGGGCCTTACGGCTTGTAAATTGCCCGCAGCCATGCTGCCCAAGGAGTTAGCACTTTGGGATTGCGGGCACCTCGAGAAAGCCAGCTGAGAGCGGTGGCTGGCCAGGGCTCCGCCCAAGGGCAGTGCCAGGCTGGGGTTCCCTCCCTCTTTTCCCCCTCGGGCTCTGACATGCTTCCTCTGCGTGTTTCATTTGGATCACGCCGGCCTACGTTGTGCCCTGCAATGTGCTTCTCCTCCCTGGGCTTGCTGCGGGAATAGGGTGTCCGCTGCGGATGACTGGGGAGGAGTCAGGCCCTGGTCTTTGAGCAGCGTGAGCCTGTCTGGGTTTGGAAGCTAAGCGGTGTTAGGCTTCATTCAGCACTTGGATGGGAGACCGCCCAGGAAAGCGCTCGGTGCTGCAGCAAGCAGGGCGGCTGTGTTGGCCTAGGGTCTGTTCCCTTGGAGGCAGCGCTTTGCGGTGGGGGAAGCGAGGAGACCCTGATCCTTGGGGGGCACTCAGCCTCTTGCAGTAGTGGCCGAGTCGGTTCGGTTGTACGCGCTTGTCTTCCTCTGACTCTGCGCCGGGGGAGGAGGGGCTGCCCTGCGCGGAGTCTGCAAAGCACCTTGTGCTTCCTCCCGGATGAAAGGCGCTGCTGCAAGATCAGATGTTGGGAGGATGAAAGGAGGAAGCTGCCTTTCAGCGCTGGTGGGCCCAGGGCAGGAGGCTGGGAAGTGGCAGCAGGGTGTGGGGCAGAGGTCTCTGCAGCAAAGGCATTTCCAGAGCGGGAAGCTGCGAGAGCAGAACAGACAAGTGTGGCCAGGGAGAGGGGAAGCAGAGAATGGGAGGGAGGACTGGATTCACACAACGCTGACGGGCCCTAGCTGGCATTGGAGCGGGGAAGCTCTTGCAGCATCTGTGGGGCAGGCTGGCTGGGCTTCTGAGATGGAAGCAAGGAGGGGGACTGGCACCTGGGCGGCCTAGCACGGTAGAACCTGTTTGATCGCCTGCTGGTGGATGTCCAAGGACTGATGCTCGCGCCGCATCCACAATAAGGCAAGCCCTCTAGGGATGAGAGGCGTAGCCAGCCTTCCTGGCCCAGCTGCTGCGGTTCTGCTGGGATTCCCAGGGATGGTGCCCATTGCTGATGATTGTCTAAGGACCCGATCCTCAAAACGTTTTTCGGTTCCTCGTTTCCAGCGAGGTTAAGTACCTTTGTGGATCCAGGCCTCCGTGACTTTGGTACAGTGGAGCCTTGTCCACTGGGAACGAGTCTGAGAACCAGCCTGCACTTTCAATGCCGGTTTGAGATGGCGAGACATTCCAGTTGCTACTCTGTTGAGGCCTGGATTTGACCGCGAGGGGCGGGGAGTGCACTGTGACTTACCCCGTACAACTGCCCCTGGTCATCCGGCAGTGTCAAAGCAACGCCCAGACTGTATAATTATAAGGAATAATTTTCCCTGCCACTGAAAGGCAGCCACCTCTGGGGTGGAAGAGGCAGCTGCAGTGCAGGGCGAGGGAGTGAAGAATTCTGTACTGAATTGGAACTGCAGGGAGAATTTGAGGAGGAAGATTGTGGCAAGGAGCGATCTAGACATCTGGGGACGAGGCAAGGCCTTTCAGTTGGCCCTCACATATAAGTCGGTGCATGCAGTCATCTCCCCTGCAAGAATGGTGATGTGAACTCGGTGTGCAAAGCGGGGAGGGAGGCCTTTTGAGGCTTGAAACCAGACTGCTTGGATATGTGGCCGTTGGTTCTTCTCCATGCTTAGTATTGTCTCTCTCTTTTCATTCTCTCCAGCACAAGCTTGTCGTTCCCTTTCTTTCATCGCTTTCACATTCTCTCTTTCAGACTTGCACTTTCTTGTGGTCGCCTTGCCCGCGCTAGGGATGTAAGCGAGTAGTCGATTCGTTGGCTGCCTGATGAGCCTAGGCTTATCGATAGTCGAGTCGACTGTTCGCATTCCCCCTCTTGCTGCCTCTGTATCAGAAGCAGCTGGGGAGGAAGCAGGTGCCGGTGCTGGGGGGAGGAGCCGGCTTAAAAGCCTGTTCCCCCCAGCACCATCTCCGTGGTGCTGCCTGTCCCCCACATTGGGGGAACGAGGGAGGCTACATTGTGAGATTGGGGACCCCCTGCAGACAGAGGCTGCTGGACCCGACGCGAGCCAGGCTTGCACAGTCTCGGCTCACGCCGGGTCCAGAACCGCTGCGGCTCTGCAGTTTAAATGTAACAGGAGCTGGGCGGGCTGCCTGCCTTACCTCACACACTCATGCCCTCTCTCATGGGTTTTTCTTTTCCTCCCCCTGTCACATTCACGTGCTTCCTCTTTCCGATTCCCACCCCTCTTTCCTCCCGCTCTGGGTCGGCACAGGCTCCCACCCTGCCAGAGACTCTGGGACCACACTTTGACACTGCTCGGTCCCTGGCAAGGGGATGCCATAGCCCAGAAACGCCATGTGCTGTGGCTGGGACAGACTCAGGCATGTGCTTCCCCCTCTTGGTCCCTTTTCAAGCCCCTCCTCCCCCCAAAATAGCCTCCAGGACATCGGCACAAAGGAAAGGAGAAAGGACAATCAAACGAACTTCTGAGCCCGTGCCCAGCTGTGGTGATAATTGCCCTGAGCGGGAGCTTTAACGTTCCCTTTTGCTTCCCATTCTTCGCTGAGACAGATTCCGCCGCAGTGTCCTGCACTTCAGGAGGGGAAGGAAGGAGAAAATTGTCCATTTTTCTCCCATCTTCTCTCTGTCGAGTTGAGATAATAATAGTCTTTTTCTGATCCCGTGAACTTTCCCATCTGCTTGGTAAAACAATGGCAATTCTTTTTCCTCACGGTCTCTCTCCCTTCTTGTCTTTTATTTTTATCCTCCTACGCTATAATTTAAAGCCACAGCAGTGCTGGAGCCTGTGAGAGGGTTGTTTCCCCCCTCGCTTTAATACACCGCTGTTATTTAAAATGGCCTTTCCTCTTGGAGTAACATGTTCCTCCCCCTCGCACACACCTCTGCCCACCTCGGGAGCAGTAGAGCTGGCGCCTGGCGCGACGCGGCTGCCATCAGGGGAAGGCGCGAGGCCCGGCGGGGTCTCCAGTCGGCCTGTTTTTCATTTCTTGAGAGTGTTTGCTTTGGAAGACCGGCGCGGCGACAAGCCTGTCTCGCCGCTTCTCTGGGGTCTGGATGCGAGATCGAGACATGGATGGGAAAGGGGGGGAGTGGGAGAAGCGAAGGTCTGTGAACGTGGTGGGCTCTCAAAGGCCAGGCCCACAAAACGGGGAGGTGGCTATCTTCAGTAAAAGCCAGCCAGACCGGGCTCCCCGGCGTAGCTCTGCCAACGGCCCCCAGTTCCCCTGGCTAGCTCCTTTCCATCCCGGCATGCAAGTCCCCCGGTACGGCCGTGCGGGCAGCTGGTCTGGTGTTGCACTCTATCCGGACCTGCAGCCCTTACCCACCCTCTCATCACCATCCTCCAGGTCTACCCCTCAGTGCTGGCAGCCAGCCCCAACCCTCGTCCCTTCCTTCCGCCCATGCATTCCCCAGGCTGCTGTCAGGGTCTATCTACACAGCAAAGTTATTTCTAAATAACTTTCCTAGCATCTACACAAGCCAACTGCTATTTTGAAATTAATTCGAAATAGTGGAGAGTTTATTTCGACATTGACAAACCTCATTCCATGAGGAATAGCGCCAATTTCGAAATTGCTATTTCGTAATAAGCGCTGTATAGATGCTTATTTCGAAATAGGGGGGTCCAGCCCTTTCCAGGGTGCCCTGCTGGCCGCCCTGGCCACAAGGTAACGTCTGACCTGATGCCCTGCCAGAACCAGTTCCATCTGGCCTTAAATGCAATTCAGCGTCCAATCAGTGTGGATGTGCTATTTCGAAAGAGCAAAATGCTATTTCTAAATGCATTTTGTGTGTAGACGCGTTATTTCGAAGTGAGATATTTCAAACTAACGCTGTCGTGTAGACATACCCTCAGTGAGCAGCAATACGCCAAGCGAGCCTCCGGAAACGGAGACATCAGCAGCCATCCAGCACGTGGGGCAGGGCGAGGCCGCTGGGCTGGAAAATAGCGTGTCTGAACACATCGAGACGGGCTGGACGCGATGGAGCAGGGACGATGCTCAGCCCCTGTTTGAAGTCGGATCCTAGAATCCCAGGGCGGGCGGAGACCTCAGGAGGCATCAAGTTCGGCCCCTTGCCCAAAGCAGGACCAGCCCCGACTCCGTCGTCACTTGCTTGTCCCCACCGGAATGGGGATGAGTTCTCCACGGGGCAGAGAGAGGCGCCAGCAAGCAGCCCAGACCCCCAAAGGGCTCCGCCATGGGGCTTAGGCTGGTCGAATTCGGAGGGCAGAGAGTGATGCAGATTAGAGGGGAGGTTGCATCCCAGGAAGCTCAGAGTCGCATTAAGGTTGCCACCTTCTGCCCGTCAATTCCAGGCTGCCACATGGTACTTAAGTAGCCCCCCCTCCTCCTTTACTGCCCCCCCAGGAGTGGGCATGGAGAAGGGGGAGGCGGCATGGCGCACACATCGGTCCCCGCCGCCCCCCGAGGCACGGCGAGTCACCGCGTGGGCCCTTCATCAGGGCTTTGCCACCTCGCTTTATTTTAACACTTGTTCCCCGTCTTATGAAAAATTGGAAATTTATCTCTAATCAGCCCTTGCCTTGGCTCTCTATCAGCTCCCCCTGCTCCCTCACTTCTTCTCATTTATTTCTGACAGGCATCATGTAACAAATTCCTAATTTGACGAGCTGGATATATCCCGCAGGCGAAAGCGCAGAGCCGAGATGTGCTGCTACCATTTAGTTACCGCTTCTGAATTCCCCAGCCCCTGGAGGGGGGAGTGGAATAAAAATATCCACCCCTCTGAGCAGCCTCCCCGTAGCCTGCGCTGACAAAATCCTCACAGGCCTGGAAAGGGGGAAATGGCAACCCGGGCGCTGGGTGTGGAGTTCCACCCTGCGAGGAGCCTCGCGGCGCACTCAGGGCACTGCTGCAGGGAAGTTCGCAGCGCGGAAGGGCTGGTTGGCACAGTCGTGCTCCCGGGAGAACGTCCCGCTGCCTCTCAAGCAAGGGGTGCTCAGTACCGTCAGCTTGCCCAGCTAAGCCAGGGTGGGCCTGGGCTAGTTTTGAGGTGCCGGGTGGGATAGCGGGGATGGCTCAGTAGGAGACGCACCAAGTCCTGAGGCAGGACCGAGTCCGTACCCCAGCATGGTCTTGCGCTACCGTGCCGAGGGGCATGATGCTTCTCACTGCATGGTATGATGCAGGCAGGGCCGCAGAGAGGCCCCTGGGGGTTAAATGATGGAAGCGCAGAAGCGTCCTGGGCAGTATGGCTGCTTCGGGGGTAGCAGTGACTGGGCGTAACACTGATTCTTCAAGCTCGTCATTGTCAGAGATGCAGGACTCCCTTAGCCGCCCTGGACAGCCACAGGTGCTGCAGGAGCCCCAAAGTGCCTTCCAGCAGGCTCGCTGCTTGTGACCAGACTTTTCAAACAAGGCGTTGCTGGGCGCTGTTGGACAGCAGCAGCGTTCCGCCCCAGAGGGAGCTGCATTCTGCTGGGAGGAAGAGATCGCTGCCTATGGCTGGCAAGGAACTTTGTGGGCTCTCTAATGTTCAGTTGCTAGTCATGTGTGTGACTTATGTCTCCCCAGCCTCCCCTTTGCCCTTTGATTGGATTATTCATGTGCAGGGAGGCAAGGTACAGAAGCAGTGGGGGACCAGGAGTGACTCAGGCCTACGTCTGAGGCTAGGTCCTATAGTCTCAGCCTCTGCTCTCAGGCTGGTTTCGATAACCGGGTTTGGTTCTTTAAAGGATTTGAAACCACAGACAGAGGAATGCTTCTTTTTAGGGTCAAACAAAGATTTTTTATTTTTTCTATTTACTTTATAATTAATTTTTCATTTAAATCAATTCACTATCTTTGATTCTTTTCAGACCGTGTAATATACAAATAAAAAGTAGAAAAACTGTACAGTTAAAAAAACAAGAAATAATAACTTCTTCTAAAGATATACCCTCCTGATTTACCTTTAAACAATTTATGGAGTTAACAAATATATAATACTCACGTTAAGAAAGACAGAAGCATTGCGTAGATTCAGGAGATATTCTTTTCTTTGTTTTTCCTTTTTTTTTTTTTTTTTTTTTTGGATTTTTCGTTGCAACTTACAACCGGTGTTGTTCCCCTTTCGGAGCTTATGTGCGGCAGCGAGATTTAGCTCCAGGGAGGGAGCTCTGGTTGATCAGACCTAGCTTTTTGGATTTGCAACCCGTCCGCTCTTGGCTTGTTCCATCCAACCTTATATACCCTATTTCAGTATTTTGGTATCCTCCACTCGCCTGACAATTGCTGACATTCGATTTTTGTTGTCTCATTTTGCCCTTACAAAAACTTTCGTCGGCTCCATTTGGGGTAATCAGCACTTTGTTGCATACTGCTGTCTGAGTTACTTACTTCCCTAAAAGCGGGGTTATTGTTGGTTATCCAATCTTATTTTGCTTTTATTTTACATCTCCTGTATCTCACAATGCTGCCTTTCCTTTACACTTACAATTAAACTGGTGCTCATTTGACATATTCTGGGTAGGCCTCAATACCTTCCTTTCACAGCCGGGTCGCCTGCTCCTCCCTTTGCCGACTCACGGAGCCTGCTCACAAAGTGCATTGTGACTAAATAAAGCCGACAGCCCAGGACTCCTAGAGCTAAGCACTTTTGAAAGACACCATGTGCTGCTCCCTCGGCTTCCAGCCACGAACTGTCTTCCTCTCCCCCATCTTTCACCATCCCCCCTCTTTTCCTCTCTCTCTCCTCTTCTCCTTTAATTCATTCTCTTTTCCTTCCTCCTCCCCTCCCCGTCTGCCCTGTCTCCATCCCTCCCTTGCAGAGTCTCTTGCTCTCCCTCCCTAAGCCCCTGAAGAGATTTCCGTTGGCTGTAATTACCAGTCACTTAAAGGTTTAAGGAAGGTCTATTCAATATTCCACGTTGCCTGTGCACTATATTCTAGGCCTGTCCAGCATCCTTGGCCCTCTGCGCTGGTCTCCAGTCTGAAACCTGGAGTCTTGTTTGCAGACACAATATCCCACAGCTGAGAAAGGTTTCACACCCACCAGGCGCTGGGAATTTGAGCTCGTGTTTGGCGGCCGGAAGGACACTCACAAGGAGTTGGAAGTTTCTCACGTCCTTGTACGGCTGGATTCAGCCAAAGCTTGGTGCTGCAGGGGGAAGGGAGCTTTCTCCAGTGCCACTTGCTTCCATCGTGGGGATATATTTTTTTTAATTCACCTAAAATGCAGGTTTGACGGAGCTTCACAGGGCCCAGGCATGTGGCGAGTCAGAGGGAAAGTGCTTGCGGAAAAGCTCAGAGTTCAAACATCTCATGGGTCTAACCGACCCCCACCCCAAATTGTAGCTGTTCATAAAATCAGCCCCAAGCCCCTGGAATGTTTTCTGGTCTGTCTGGCTGAGGGGGGTTGGCTTGGAGATTGCAAATGGAAGAACCGTAGAATCCTCGGGTTGGAAGAGACCTCAGGAGTCATCGAATCCAGCCCCTGCCCAAGGCAGGACCAACCCAATTCAATCATCCCAGCAGGGCTACGCCCAGCTGGGACTTAAAAACCTCCAGAGATGGAGATTCCACCCCCTCCCTAGGGAACCCAGCCCAGCGCTTCCCCACCCGCCTAGGGAAATAGTTTTGCCTAATCTCCAACCTAGACCTCCCCACTGCACCTTGAGCCCATTGCTCCTTGTTCCATCATCTGCCACCCGTCCACTTGCTGAGTTTTATTCCACACATGCGCGAGGCCGGTGCGCCTCAGCCCTTGATTGCCTGATAAGAGCCCCCGTCCCCGCTGGCCCAGGCTTCCCTCTCTCTGCAGCCGCCCCCTCCGCTGCTCTATTCCAGCCCTCTCACCTCAGCCAGTGCATGTCACCCCACCCAGGCGCCAGACGGGTCAGGGCACGGGGCTTCTCCAGTCTCGCGTGGAGGCTGGGATACGTTCTCCCTCCTGGGCAATTACGTAGCGCTCATTGCCACGCGCCGGGAATCTCCCGCCAAGGCTAGGCCCCACGCACCCAAGCTAGTTTGATTCCCCAAAGCCCCCTTGCGCCCCTGGCTGCAGGGGATCCCGGCGGCATGGCGTGGCGTGGCGTGGCGTGGCGTGGCAAGCGGCTGTTCCTAAGCTAGTGCTGGAGATCTCCTCCCCTCCCACCCCAGGATGCGTGTGTTTCCCTGAGCACTTGGCAGTAGGCACAGCGGTCCCTCTCCAGCCACGTCCTAGCACTAAACATTTGCCACCGAACCCCATCTGCAGACGCGCCCCCTCTGCCGGCACGGGCCCCCGCCTGCCTGGCTTGCCCGAGACGCTCACCGGCAAAGGCTGCGAGCCAGGCAACCGGACAAATTAAATCAAAAGGCGCAGCTTCGGCACCCAGGGGGGAAATGCACCTCGGCTTTGACTTATTGCACGGCACACGCTTACAAGAGAGAAGCAGCGGCTTTTGTCACTGCGAGGGGCCATGAAAAATGGATTAGGGCCGCTGCCGGGAGAGGGCATGTGGGCGAATCTTTCATTTCGGCGACGCTGTCCTCTCTCACCTTGCAGGCAGCCGAGAACAGAAAAAAGGGCAGTGATGCCGGGGGTGGGGAGGGGAGCAAGAAAGCAAAAAAAGCGAAGGAAAGAAAAACAAACAAGGAACCTTCTGCTGGCAGAAGTCTAGCTGCGGTCTGGCTTTCTCCCCTCGCGCGCCAGGAGAGAGAGAAGGGAGGGTTTGGAGTCGCCCAGCGAGGCACGGGAGCGAACATCACTACGGCGCCATGCTGCTTTTCATCAGCGGTGCCTCTTGAAGTGCAGGGGGCAGGGTGGGGTCGGTCAGGTCGCAGCGCTCCGCAGGAATCCCGCTCTTGGTTGCCGCAGGCGAGTTCACGTTGCCAGTGAACCGGAGCGACTCAGTGGGAAAGTTCCTCCCGGATCACGGCTTTGGGCCTGGAGCTGTAGAAGACCCACCGTGCCCCACACGCGCCAGCAGCGGGGACGTCAGCAGAATGACGGGATGCTGCTTGCAGGAGCCAGCACCCACCTTGGGCAGCTCCTCTGCTGTGGCTGTGCCGCCCTCAGCCCTGCCCGCTGGAGCAGGCACCAGGCTGCCCCTGGTCGTGCTGGTGAGAGCAAGCGGCTTGCACGCTCCTAGCCGGGCAACACACACCACGGCCTGCGAGGGAGGAGCAAACTGGGCGCTGGCATCTGCCCGGCATGCTGCTGCTTCCACCGCTTGGTAACTGCGGCGGGGGTATAAATTGTGCGCGCTGGGCTCTGCCGAGGAACCAGTACCCCTCTTGTGAGATCAGCCCTTTCTGCTTCGGGTGCACTCTGTGCCTTGATTTCCATTTGCTAGCCCGCTTTCTGAAGCCCACCAAAGTTGTATGGTTTGGTGGTATTCCCTCCACAACGTGGCTGAGGATAGCAATGAAACTTAACCAAACAAAACCACCCCAGCTCGTTTAGTGGGGAAGGATGCCACTTTTCACCGGAGTGCTGGCACCCACCCAGCAAAGTAAAATGATTGAAACTAAAGTCATTGTGCTGTGGGGGGGTTCGGGAGGGACCACTACTTTCACATCAGCACAGGGATAGTCACAGACGGTCGCTCTGATAATTTAACTTGATTCTCTGTTGCCGTGTTCTTTGTCGTATTATGAGGGGGTACTTGATATCATTTATAACACTCTGATACAGTCATCTGCAGGGCAGAGTCAACCTGTGGAACTCCTTGCCAGAGGATGTTCTGAAGGTCAAGTCTATAACAGGGTTCAAAAAAGAGCTAGATAAATTCATGCAGGATGGGCAGGGAGGGTGTCCCTACCCTCTGTTTGCCAGAAGCTGGTAATGAGTGACAGACGGATCACTTCATGAGTCCCTGTTCTGTTCGCTCCCTCTGGGGCCCCTGATATTGGCCACTGTCGGCAGACAGGACACTGGGCTGGACGGACCGTTGGACTGACCAAGTGTGGCCGTTCGGATGTGTGAGTTCTCATGTGAGTTCTTTGATAAGATAACGAGCCTTGTGGATAAGGGAGAAGCGGTGGATGTCATATACCTAGACTTTAGTAAGGCATTTGATACGGTCTCGCATGATATTCTTATTGATAAACTAGGCAAATATAACTTAGATAGGGCCACGATAAGGTGGGTGCATAATTGGCTGGATAACCGTAGTCAGAGAGTTGTTGTTAACGGTTCTAAATCCTGCTGGAAAGGGATAACAAGTGGAGTTCCTCAAGGGTCTGTTTTGGGACCCGTACTATTCAATATCTTCATCAATGATGTAGATATTGGGATAGAGAGTACTCTTATTAAGTTTGCAGATGATACCAAACTGGGTGGGGTTGCGACTTCTTTGGAGGATAGGGACATAATTCAAAATGACCTTAGCAAGTTAGAGAAATGGTCAGAGGTAAACAGGATGAGGTTTAATAAAGAGAAATGCAAAGTGCTCCACTTAGGAAGGAACAATCAGTTCCATACATACAAGATGGGAAGCGACTGTCTAGGAAGGAGCATGGCGGAAAGGGATCTAGGGGTCATAGTGGACCACAAGTTGAATATGAGTCAACAGTGTGATGCTGTTGCAAAAAAAGCAAATATGATTCTAGGTTGTATCAACAGGTGTGTTGTAAGCAAAACTCGTGAAGTCATTCTGCCGCTCTACTCTGCACTAGTTAGGCCTCAGCTGGAGTACTGTGTCCAGTTCTGGGCGCCACATTTCAAGAAAGATGTGGAGAAATTGGAAAGGGTACAGAGAAGAGCGACAAGAATGATTAAAGGTCTAGAGAACATGACCTATGAAGCCAGGCTTCATGAACTGGGCTTGTTTAGTTTGGAAAAAAGAAGATTAAGGGGGGACATGATAGCGGTTTTCAAATATCTAAAAGGGTGTCACAAGGAGGAAGGCGAAAATTTGTTCCTCTTGGTTTCTGAGGACAGGACAAGGAGTAATGGGCTTAAAGTGCAGCAGGGGAGGTTTAGATTGGACATTAGGAAAAAATTCCTAACTGTCAGGGTGGTCAAATATTGGAATAAATTGCCAAGGGAGGTGGTGGAATCTCCCTCTCTGGAGATATTTAAGAACAGGTTAGATAGACATCTGTCAGGGATGGTGTAGGTGGAGCTTGGTCCTGCCTTGAGGGCGGGGGGCTGGACTCGATGACCTCTCGAGGTCCCTTCCAGTTCTATTATTCTATGATTCTATGATTCTATGTGAGACCCTCGTGTTCCTCTGGTTCCTACATGAACCGTAACGTTGCGTGGATCAGCCAAAGTGCGGTCCAGGCAGAGGCTGCTGGGGCAGATGGCCTCGCTCTTCCTGTGATGTCTTAAGCACTAGGAAAAGATCCCATCTGCTGCTTGTGCAAAACGAAGAAGCTTTCACACCACCTCCCCTGTGCTGGGTATCAGCAGACCAGATCTCATGCTGGGCACAGATGAGGAGCAGGGCCGGTAGATCCTAGAACCCCAGGGCCGGCAGAGACCTCAGGGGTCACCGAGTCCAGCCCCCTGCCCAAAGCAGGACCAGCCCTAAATGCAGCAGGTCTGCAGGCTGATAAGGAAGCTGAGTGGCTCAGTGGATGCTGTTAAGAAAAGCAGCCCCTGACGTGGGTCTGCATGGGCCTGGGCCACACCGTTCGGCTCCACCCTTTCCTGGAGGTCTTTACATTTGATTTTGAACAGGGGTTGCTTTGGCCCAGTGGGGAGTCAGGCTGCCGGGGTGAGCTGCACACGCCTCCACCAAGGTGTGGGGAGCTCGGAACAGCTGCCTCCTCGTCAGAATGCGGACGGGGGGTCCGGACTGTGAGGCCTCGCTGGGGTGGATGATAAGTCGTGTTCACATGGCTCATTGCTGGTTCAGTCCCTCCTGTCTAGCTGGCTGCAACTGACTCCAAAACAGCTGGCAGTGCTCACAGTAACAACCCCCTGGCCTGCTGCCCCTCGTCTCTGTGCTGCTGGCGTGCTCCTGGCCTGCTCCCCCCTCCAAACAGCGCTTTCCCCACCACACGCTCGCTTCCTCTCGCTCCTGTCCGCATTTCGCTATGCTGGCTACCCTGCTGCATCGGGCGTGTGGCTGCCCCAGCTGTTCCCCCAGAGGCTCAGTCTCAGTCTCATATATTCTGGACGCCGGCCTTTTCGGAGGCTTTCCTGTCTCTTCCCTGTGCTCCGAGAATACTGTCTGGATTTGCCGCCTCCTCTGCTCCATCCACCCTGGCCATAAAAGGGATCATCCTTGAGGCAGTTACTTTGCTTGGGTGTTAAGGAGGCTCATTCAAAGATGGTCACTCCGCTGGGCTTTGAATATCTGTTTACGCCGTCTCTCCTGGGAGATTCAGACGGTTCAGTCGGTAGGGTTGCTTACCTGAGACGGGACGTTTTTTAGACTAAAAACCCTGCAGTAAAAACTGGTCTCCTTAAGCCGCAAGAGTGTTCTTGTGTGAATGTTAGTAAATTTATCAACTAAGTCGGGTGAGGTTGGCATTTAGGGGGCGACATGGCCTAGAGGAATGTACACTGGAATGGGCATTCAAAGCAATTGAGTTCTGATGCAGAGCTTACCACCAACTCACCCTGTGCCTCAGTTTCCCCAAATGTGAAATGGGGATTGCATTTCTCTACTTCACGGGGGTGTTCTGGGGATTAATTAGTTAACCTTTGTACAGCACTACACACATATTAAAGGTTTTTATTTCCATATATTAACATATGAACTCTGGTGAGCTTCACCGAGGTCTGAGTTTTCTTCCTGAGCATTTTACCTAACTCATCTATCACAGACCCCTGTTCTGCATGTTTGGTGCATTACCCCTAGTGACTGGTCCACAGAAGACATGAGTCTACTACAGCTACCAGCCAGAGGAGTTGCCCCTTGTGCTCACTTAGCAGAAGCTCATCTTTGTTAGCTGGTTTTTGTGAGGTTTGATCCTCAGGGGTATTTCCACTAACGTATGTCCACAGTAGCCATGGTAAGAGGAGGAAGAGAGATGAATGGGAACTGGTTTCTCCTCCCTCAAACAATTTTCCTGTTGTGCATTGGGATTAATCCGGGGCCTTTTGATGTGGTTTGTGAAAAATGACATTGAAAGAGAGACTCCGCCCCAGACTAGCCCGGCAAGGGGGGGTGTGCACTTGGAATACATCCGCTGTAGGTTCAGGTACCCAAATCTTTTCCTGCATCCCAAGTGACTTTCCCAACTGCCTGCTGATTGGCTGTTCCAGGCTGAGGCTCTCCTAGGGTACATCTACACTGCAACGTGTCTCCACAGCAAGCCCGTTATTTCGGGCTCGCTATTCCGACGTTCCTGTAAACCTCATTCCACAAGGAGTTAGGGACATTTCAAAATAGTGCTTTATTTCAAACTTTGGCACTGTGTGGACAGCACCAAATGATGAAATAAGCTCTTTCAAAATAGCATCGAAATAAGATACGCAGTTCACGTAGCTCGAGTTACAGTGTAGATACACCCCTCGTGTAGCAGCCTTCAACTTCCTGGAGGTTCCAAAGAGGCTGGAGAGAGGCTGTTCTCAGTAGTGACAGATGGCAGAACAAGGAGCAATGGGCTCAAGTTGTGGTGGGAGAGGTCCAAGTTGGATATTAGGAAAAACTATTTCACTAGGAGGGTGGTGAAGCACTGGAATGGGTTACCTAGGGAAGCAGTGGAGTCTCCATCCCTAGAGGTGTTTAAGTCTCGGCTTGACAAGGCCCTGGCCGGGTTGATTTAGTTGGGATTGGTCCTGCCTAGAGCAGGGGGCTGGACTTGACCTTCTGAGGTCTCTTCCATCTCTATGGTTCTATGATTCCATGATTCTAGTCCCTCGGAGTAGAGCTGCGCACTGTGTGGAAATACAGTGTCCCTGGAACGGGGGTTTGACCTTCTCTCTCCCACATTCTTAGGTGGGCGCCTTAGCTGCTAGCCTGCAGGCAGTTTTTTCGTGGGGATGACCGCGTGTCTGTCTGCGGCTCAGGAGCCAACATTGCCAACCACAAAAAGGTTTTGCCAAAAAAAATGGAACGCCCTTGGGAACAGTGCAGCTGGAGTGGCCATTGCTGTACGTGCAGGAAACGGATTCTCCATCTGTGCAAGTTCTGTGGCCGGGGGTCTCTCTGGTGGGTGTCATTCTAACTATACAAGGGGTGCTAATTAAGGACAGAGCTGAGTCCACCACCCAATGACAAAAAACTCCAAGCATTGATCCATGCATTGTGTCACTCTGAGGGTATCTGTGGGGCTTCCAAAGCTAATGCTAACACAGCCTAGAGAAGGACTGGAAGCTGGTAGGCAGAGTGGGAAGAAGACTGTGGACCAGCAAAAATGAAAAGCATCCCCAACTAGCCCTCAGTCACTCTGGGATCCACAGCTTTTCGCTGCCTTTTAAGCGTGAAGGTTTGAGCCCAGAAGGCCGGGGAGACACACTAGCAAATGCGAGGCTTGTACCTCATTGTCTGGAGAAGAGATGGCTGCAGGCTTGCGGGGAATAGGAGCTGCCACTCATCCAGGTTTAATAGAACAGATGGCAGATAGATTTCAATAAGAGAAAGGCGCATAAATATTGTTAGCGGAGAAGGGAGGAAAAGCGAAAAAGATCTTGTTTGAGTAGTGACACCAGGAATCTTTCAAGGGCTTTTTAAGTTAAAAACTCCTCACAATGGACTTATAATGGGTGTCTTCACTTAGCTGCATTTCAGAGAGCTGGCGAGGACAATGAGCCAAGCTGACCCACTGGGGCAGCGTTCAAGTGGCTTTGGCACACAGTGGGTCTCACCCACACAGCAGGGGAGGGCCGGCCCTTGCAGCCCCAGGATGATAAAATAAATAGAAAAGAGTGACAGGAGGCGTCAGAGCATTCCTTGGTGTCTGTCTCATGCAGTCAGTGATTGCACTGTGAGACAGCGTGGCCTAGTGGATAGGGCCCTACAGTGTGACGTCACCCAGTTGGATGCTAATTCTAGTTGTGCTTCGGTCTTCTGGGGTGAGTGTGCCCCTCCCCCGCCGGGCCTCAGTTTCCCCATCTGTGGAAGGAGAGCACCGTGAGCTCCATTTTAATGTGGCATATGTTAAGCACTACAAACTCCACCCTCCGTTGCCAGGATGCATCTCCTGTGGCAAGCAGCACAAATCAGACTCGTGTACTTGAGAGCAGAAGTGGGCCCCAGTCAAGGTAGCAGTAAGGATCAGAAGGCAGGTAACGGACGGTTGCAAAGGCACAAAGGAAGAAGTCTAAGAGGATTGTCCCTGCGGCGAGAGGACTGAACTTCTGAACTCCTTCATGGAACAACGTGAGGTGTGGTGCATCGCCACAATGCACGCTGCGTGAAGAACAATGGAGTGGCCGTAACAGCCCGAGTGCCACACGAGAACCACATGATGTGTCACGATACCTAAAATGCAACTCTGTGCAGAGGAGTTAGTGTTGTGCTAGGCGCTGTACAACCAGAGCACAAAGAGTCCCTGCCCCAAAGAACTTACATAATCTAGGGAGTCTAACAACATGGGGAGCTCCTCAGTGGCGGCTCTGAGATTAGCTAGCCAGCGCACGCAAAGCGATGTGCTTTGGTGATCAATCCTATGTTCTAGGAATGGCCACTCGCAACTCGCAAAGTTCTGTCCCAACATGCTCTGGGCTCGTTATATAGCCCGGAAGGAAATCATTGCAGGCTTCTGCCGATCCACAGTCCAGCTCAGGACGCTGGATGGGGCTTCTCCAGCCGGTTTCAGAAGGAGCTCGGATGACCTCACAGTACTTTTCTTGCCAACTCTTCCAAAGAAAAAGACAAAGACTCAAATGCCCCTGGAGTTGCACCTGGAGCTGGCACGGGAGAGAGAGGAGCAGTTAATCTGACCAAGGATAAAGAGAAACTACTGCTCTGAGCTCCCCCAGTACCTTGCAACGAGACAGGCCTCCACGCCCCCGTTACATCTGCCTTTGGCTCTCATGGGCCACTTGCCATGCAGTAGCGTTCACTGACCACCCTCATCCTGTCCTGCCCAGCTGAGAGCAAGCAACACCCGCCAGGACCAGAAGCAAGATTGGACCTGAAAGTTCTGCCGAATCCAATTTAATTAACTGTACGAGCGGCGGCGTGGTTGAGTGGGGGGGAGGGAGAGAAAAGCAGGGAAGCATCATTGTTTCCAGGCAGCCAAGCGAGGAGCCATGATTGGCAGAAACCGCACAAAAGCATTTGGGATAAGCAGTGAATATCAAATGCCTTGTGTTTCTGAAAATTAATCTTCAAATCCTTCCCCCTATCCCTACCCTGCTCCTTAAGTATCTCTCCAGAGGATGAGAATGAGAGGGGGAATTTGGAAATATTATGGTTAAGCTAGTCACTGGACTTAAGTTATAATACTGGCAACTTTAAATCCAGCCTGCTACCATGGAGACACATTGTATTTTCGTGAGTTACTGCCGGATGCGGTGTGATATCTGGTGATAACTGACTGAGTGCTAAATCTGTCAGGCTCTGGAGGAACTGCATGTGTGAAATGTTTCTCAGTTGATATTAGAAATGGGACAAAGGCAGGACCTCAGATCTAAAGATCCATGAAATTTGTAATTCTCGGAAAGACAAAAGGCTCGCTACATTCACTGAAACTGGGGTGGATTTCAGCAGGGCCTTCGCATTCTCGAAATGCCAAAACCTGGCTTATTGCTTCTGCTCTGCAGTAAAAGCTGAGCCTATCTCCCTGCTCGGATGATATTGTTCATGACAGAGGTATATTGTGACACAGTGAAGGATTTCAGACTTTCCTTATTGTTTGCTCTGAAAGATCAAGACGTGCAGCTGGAAATACGCACATAGCAGTGGGTCAGAGCATGATCAGTTGCAAAGTTCAGGTGTCTAATCAGACATTCAGATGTACCACAGTGATGAGAATTGTACTGAAACCTGCATATGCTGGCCATATAGACAGATAACGAGAACTCTATAGGCTTTCTAGTGAAATCATATTCATGAAGACATGTAAGAACATGTTACTTGACATGAAATCATAAAAATGACATGTTTGAAGAGTAAGCTGTCAAATTTTGGTTAAAACAGGTTTTTTCTTTGCTCTGTCTTATGAGATTAGAATATTTTAAAAACAAATTACTTTCTGTGTATTTTAAAAATGTTGATGACTCTAGTTATTGTTTTTTTTAAATTATTTTCCTTCATTCTTTCTCCAGCAGTTTAATTCCTTTTTCATAGTTCTGCTTCAGATTTTGGAAGCTGAAATACAAAAATGCTGGGCTAATGCTGGAGAACCAAGAAGTGAAACTGATATTAAATATGATCGAAACTGACCAGTTTAGTTTCATTGTCTAAACTTGAGTGAAAAAAAAAGTAAATAGAAAAAATAGCGAAAAATAACCGATTTTAAATGTCGAGTATCAGAGGGGGAGCCGTGTTAGTCTGAATCTGCAAAAGCGGCGAGGAGTCCTGTGGCACCTTATAGACTAACCGAAGTGTTGGAGCATAAACTTTCATGGGCAAAGACCCACTTCGTCAGATGCATTCTCCAACACTTCAGTTAGTCTATAAGGTGCCACAGGACTCCTCGCCGATTTTAAATGGTTCTTTTTAACATTATTTAAAAGATGTTAATTGTATGACAGAATTCGTAAGGATTTTTTCAAGTTGTTCAGTGAAAACTATCAATGCATCAAAAACAAAAATGTTCACAAAGCAGGGCCAGATTCAACATTTTTCCAGCTTGAAAAAATGTTGAGAAAACATGTCTGGAAATTGTCAAAATGTTTCATTTTGGTATTTTGAAACAAAAAAAATCAGTTTTTCAGTTCAAAATGGGTTTTCATTTGGAAATTTAAGCTAGTTATTGTTTTGTTTTACTAAGGTTAATAGATAGAAACAGTTTTATTACAGTTAAATAGAAACAGTTCAAAGTGATCAAAATGAAATGTTTGGATTGACCCAAAGCCAATACAAATGTTTTTATTTATTTATTTATTTAGTTTCTAAATATATTTGAGATTTTGACTTTTTTGGTCCAGATTTGAGATAGGAGAACAATTTTGAACTTTGTAAATATCTGTGAGATGGGAAAACTGGTTTTGGCTCACTGCTATTAGCACAAAGGTCTAAGTAGATCTTGCTTTGCCATTTCACTACACCCTCTCTACTCCTGCATTTCAATGCAGAAAGAGTTCAGCATGCTACTGAATCAGGACAGTAGATATTAATATCCGAGCACCAACAGAGCTACAACTCTGCTGCAAACTGAATGGGGATTGCATTTTGTACTGGTGTAAATGACCTCAGGGCTGAACAGGGGTGAATCGGGCCCTGTGTGTTTAAGATTAATTATTGATATCATTGTTTATTTTATTTACTATACACATTTATAATGGAGCCGTCACAATAGCGTCTAAGTGCCATTTCAAATATATGACTCTTAGGTTTAGAGTGTCACCTTAAGCCACAAATTCCTGAAACGTTAATTTTTATTGCCAGAAGTAACCATAAATTGATAGTTCTGGAACACTGTAGAGATTGTAATTAACTAGTTACTATTTCACCTCCAAAAGAAGCAATGTTTCATGTGCCTCACTTTTACTTATCTAGAATCAGTTGCCATCAACATCTGCTGAAGTCAGTATAAAGATTTATAGACCTTAGGGGTAAATATTGACCAATGGGTAGGCTGGCTTAATGTTCACCTTGAAGGACAATAAATTGTGCTATTGATTGAAGCTAGCTGTCAATATTTCTATTGTGGCAAACATTTTAATAAAATTATCCCCATAAAATATTCTCATTTTCAAGCAGATCCACAGCTTTTCTGATTTCTGAGCTAGATAAAATAACGGAATCGCTTGGCCGAGGCGTGGCGGCAATGAAGTTGTGGGGTCAGGGCTCCGCATAGTTCTATGCTCAACTCAACTGCTGATACAATCTGACAGGCATGTCAGTTCGATGCTCTGTGCCTCAGTTTCCCCTTTTATAAAACTGGAACAATGTGATTGACTTTCTGTGGGGCAGGGGTAAAATGGAAAGAATCCATTAATTGAGGCTCGTAGAATGCTTGAGATCTTAAGCTAAAAGGGGCTGCGCTGTTATCTGATGATATTGCAGCGGGACTATGGGTCCCCAGCATCCACCAGGGCCCTGTCATGTGAGTGGTAGCACACAGCAGGAGTCAATCCGAGTAGACAAGGTAGATCAAGGGCGGAAAGGGAAAGAGATGCTCAGAGGGATGAAATGACTTACCCAAGGTCACACATCTGGTTAGTGGGTTTTTCTTCTCTTTTGGAAAGAGACAAGGAATCTCCATCATGCTGACTCTTGTGTCCTACGTGTGTGTCTGTAATGTCATAGGCACACGCCGTGCACTGCGTGGGGGAGTACAGTCCCATGCTCCCCACACATTGAGCAGAGGCAGCACCAACGGGAGGAATGGGAATACCGAGCTAACACAGGAAGGGTAAAACCGGGAAACACTTAGAGGAGCTATTTATGTTCACGGGTTGTGCCGTGTGCACGAGAAGTTGGACTGGTGATCAGGTGCCATGTTGCGGACTCTGGCATCTGCGGTGGGGTGAGAAATGACGGCTTCCCTTAAAAGGGCTCTGGGGGCCACGAGCATGAAAGGCACTGTAAAAGCGGCATGAATTCACAGCCAGGTTAGACTCTTACAAGGCCTCTAGATGGAAGAGAAGGATCTTTGTATAATGTAAGTGCTGCATTCCAGGTCTTGGTGCTACTGACAATTCTGCCACTGTCTCCCTGCGTAACCTTGGTCAAGTCATTTAATCTCCCAGCTGCTCAGCTCCACAGAAATTTAAAAGGAAAGTTCCTTTCTCCCGCACGCTGTCTGTGTGGTCCGGTCCATTCAGAGTGTAAGCCATCTGGAGTAGGGAACGTCTTTTCTTCTGTAACTACAACACCTCCCATAATAGAAGACTCATCTGGACTGTGACCTTTAGGATCTAGAGTAATGCACATCAATACAAATAGAAGCCCAGAATCCCTTAGCGGTACAGTGCTCTCTCTCAGTGCCAGGAGATAGGGTGGAGAGAGCAGTATGATGTGGGAGAACGTTTTTCGTGGCCTCCTGAAGACACGGAAGCGCAGGGCGACTTGCACTGGGACAGGCTTCTTTTCCATTCCTTAAGGGACACGTGGCCATGTGCGGTCAAGGGAAGTTGGAAGGCAAATCCCAGGGACCTGAACGGGGCAGTGAGCCAAGTGAGGCTGACACGTCATTAGATGGGGGACACGATCTTGTCAGTTACTATCATGCTACAGCCCGAATGAAAACAGTAGATGGAGGGAGACAATGAGAAGGCGGCTGGAGGAGGGGGGGGGGGGGATAAAAGTGCTTTCTCTGTATGGGTTTCACCTCCTCCTCGGCGGCCCCTGATCAAATGGAGGCCCCCTTCCTTCCTTGGATCTTTGCGCGTCCCCTTCGTCCTAGATCCCAGCTCCTTCCTCCCCCTTCCCGCTGCCCATTCCAGGCTGCCGGCACATAAGTCGTCTCCTTCCCTCTGCCCCCACCCCAGGCTCTGACAGACGAGCCAGGGTCCTTGCAATGCGAGGCACCATCCGCCGGCTTGTAGATGGCAATCTCTCTAATGTACCCGCTGCGGCTTATCTCTGCCGCGCCACGGGAGAGACAGCGCGCTGTTATTTATACCTTTCTGTTCCGGGCTCATCTCTGGCGTCCTTCTCCTCTGTCTCCAGAGAGGACATGGGGACCAGCATGACACACCGGAGCTGTTCACAAGCGCGGCTGGGCTTCCGGAGCAGTGTTAATAGCACAGGCCTTGTGTGACTCAGGAGCTCTCTCCCATCCCTTTTCCAGACCCTAGGGTCTTCCCTTCCCCCGGCTCTTTGATTGTTTCCTGCCCCCATTTCCCTTCTGCGCCCCTGGTTTGGCTCCTGGCGCTCGTGTTTGATGGAGCGACTCAGGGCCAGATCTGGGGGAAGAGGAAATGGAGCTTGCAATGGTCCCATCCTCCATGTCGCTTCCAGGTTACTTTAATTTATCGCTATCGCCCAGGATGCTCCGGCCACGCCCGCTTTTTCAGGGGGCGGAGCCAGGACTAGGGTGAGGACGTGGCTGCTTCTTTCTGGGCCGCTGCTGTGGTGTTGAGGGTGAGTCTTAGAGCGGATGTAAGGGCCGGACCAACCGTCCTGTCGTTTAACAGCCGCAGCACCGATGAATCTCAGTTTGGCCCCAGGGGGCTCTTGAGCTCCTGTGCTCGGCAAAGGACTTAGCCTCCCTGCCAGACCTGCCAGCAGAGAGGGCCAGCTGGTGCCGACCGCGGTGGAGATTTGGGAGGTGGGTTCATGCCCCATTGCAGGACAGGCTGAGACCTGCCCAGCTCATTTCAGCCACCCCCCCAACCAGCTGATAAGTGGCAAGCACATATGGCCCCTATTGCCTGTTATCTGTCCTGTCCCTGCCTCTCCCCTTCATCCTCCACCCTTCTCCAGCACCCTTATGACCTCTCATTCCTGGCTGTCAGCTTCAGGCAATCTGTGTGTGATGCTACTGACTACCTGCAGAGAACGCCGCCCCTCACCCCAAGCCCGGGGGGAGCAGCGAGGGGTGAAGTCTCAGACACACCTCATTCCCCGTCCTTTGCAGATGCCCTTGGGTATGTCTACACTACCCTCCTAATTCGAAATAGGAGGGTAATGTAGTCATACCGCAATTGCAAATGAAGCCCGGGATTTGAATTTCCCGGGCTTCATTTGCATAAAGCCGGCCGGCGCCATTTTTAAATGCCGGCAGTTCGAACCCCGTGCCGCGCGGCTACACGCGGCACGGAGTAGCTAGTTCGGATTAGGCTTCCTAATCCGAACTAGCTGTACTCCTCATTCCGCGCTATATGTAGCTGCAGGTAGCACGGAGGCAGCCCTGTCCTCTCTGTGCATCTCTTCATAGAGCGGTGATTCCCAGTACAGGGTCGCAGCCGGAGCTCCCTGCGGGAAGTGGGGGAGCCCCCCGGCAGCTGTGTGGGGTGCTCCCCGGGGGGGCGGGGACTCTGAAAAGATATAATTATTGGATTTTGGGTACAGATGACTTTTCCCCAACTGAGTCACAAGAAAAAAAGTTTGAAACTCCCTGTTACAGAGCATTCCCTGTGAACACAGGCCACCCCTCTCGGTAGGGTCGTCTGGGTACACTCCAGTCATCCCCAGCATGGTTCAGCCTTGCTGTATAGACAGAAGCAAGTCGTGCTTTCCCACAGTTCAGGATCCTGCTGCTGCCTTGCTCGGGGGACAGGTCCAGCGGTGGTTTGGTTCCTTCCACTCTATAAGGTGTGTTTGATTGAAGTTGTACCCCGCTTCCCCTGAAGGCTTGTTCCCCCAGCTCAGACAGGGCCCAGTCGAGTACAGGTAGGCAGTGTGGACATTCAGCTATGCCGGAGGAAAGGGTGGCATTTTGGTTAAGAAATAAGGCAAGGACACTGGAGCACTTGGGGCTGTGCCTGGCTCTGCCACTCACTTACTCTATCACCTTTGATGGATCACTTAATCTCCACCTCAGCCCCCCCCCCCCATTTTTAAAATAGCGACACTACTTCTCTTCCTCGTAACTGGATAAATTCATTAGGCCTCAGACCCTAAGGCGATGAGCACCATAGAGAAGCAAAAATAACAACTGTGTGCTTGTGGGTGCACATACTTTGGATTTATCTGGGTGCTTTTCATCACTAGACCTCACAGCCTTTTACAAGGGCGGTCAGTGTCATTAGCCCTATTTTACAGATGGGGAAACTGAGGCACAACAGCAAAACTTTAGCCACATGGTGGCAGAGTCCGGAAGAAAGCTGAGTTCCATGCTGGCTTCTTTCATGCCCAATGCCCAGGACCACACTTTCCCTGGAGAGAAACGCGTCCGCAGAATGATGAGTGTTGTTAGGCACAGAAGTACCTCTCCGGACATGAACAGGAAGGCAGGCAGGACTGTATATTTCTGTGTGCACAGGGCTCTGAGGGCAGGAACAAGGTTTCTGCTGATTTACCTAGGTGCCTTGCTAATTGCTCCATTGCATCCACTTGTGTTCTGCTTGGCTTCTCTGCCTGACAGCCTAAGTTATCATCCGCTCTCTCAGCGGCAGCGCGGCTCTCGCCAGCTGCTGACTGTGCACCGGCAGCTCCCAAAACCCACCCTCCTTCCAGGATGCACTGGGATCAACGCCGCTACCTGTCGAGTCCCTACGTGCAGGCCATTAGAGCTTGCACTGGAAGGACAGAACCGCGGATATGCATGCTCAGGTGACTCAAACACTGGCCCCAGGCACTGTGCAGCTACATCACAGGCTGGCTGCAATAGCAGGTTATTGCTTCTGCTGGCCCTCTCCAGCCATGAAGTTCAGCTAAGTCCTCGTGTAACACCGATAGGCGGAACCGAGCCTGGGACCTCTAGGTACTTAGTGCATGAACCTCTGCTGCATGACCTGCAAGCCAGCTGCCTCTCAGCTAAGGCTGTAGAGCACTCTCATGCTCTCTGTAAGTGGTCTTGGGGGGAGCGTGCCATACCCCGAAGGTGTGTGGGTCACACTTAGTCACTTGTGCAGTGGGTTTGGTGGAGTCTCGTGCTAGTGAATAATTGTGCACACCTCACGAGAAAACACCAGGAGCCTGGCAGCATTTCAGGAAAGCAGGAATAGCCAGTGTGGTGCTGCTAGGCAGAAGGAGCAAGACACGAGAAGTCATTCTTCCGCTCTACTCTGCGCTCATTAGCCTCAGTTGGAGTATTGTTTCCAGTTCTGGGCACCGCATTTCAAGAAAGATGTGGAGAAATTGGAGAGGGTCCAGAGAAGAGCAACGAGAATGATGAAAGGTCTAGAGACCATGAGCTATGAGGGAAGGCTGAAGGAATTGGGCTTGTTTAGTTTGGAAAGGAGAAGACTGAGAGGGGACATGAGAGCAGTTTTCAGGTATCTAAAAGGGTGTCACAAGGAGGAGGGAGACAAATTGTTCTTCCTGGCCTCAGAGGACAGGACAAGAAGCAATGGGGTTAAACTGTAGCAAGGGAGGTTTAGGTTGGACATTAGGAAAAAGTTCCTGCCTGTCAGGGTGGTCAAACACTGGAATAAATTGCCCTGGGAGGTTGTGGAATCCCCATCTCTGGAGATATTTAAGAGCAGGTTAGATAAATGTCTATCAGGGATGGTCTAGACAGTACTGGGTCCTGCCATGAGGGCAGGGGACTGGACTCAATGACCTCCCGAGATCCCTTCCAGCCCTAGGTTTTTATGATGGGCAGAGTGGTAGGGAGGAGCCAGGAGTGCCCTTGCAGGTTCTAGTTGCATTGTTGGCAGCGTTGTTTGCAGTGTTGTGCCCATCAGGTCTGGGATGGGGCAGAGCAAGGAGGCGCCCGGTGCTGGTGTAGCAGGTCACTTTAGGATGCTCAGAAAAAGTTAAAACGTAATCCCAACTCTACGTATAAAATGCTGGGGACTAAATTAGCTGTTGCCACTCCAGAGAGAGATCTCGGAGTCAGTGTGGATAGTTCTCTGTGTGCAGCGGCCATCAAAAAAGCAAACCGCATGTTGGGAATCATTAAGAAGGGGCTAGAGAATAAGAGAGAGAACATCTTATTGCCTCTATATAAATCCATGGTACGCCCACAGCTTGAATACTGCCTGCAGATGTGGTCGCCTCATCTCCAAACAGATACTTTGGCACTGGAAAAAGTTCAGAAAAGCACAAGAAAATTGATGAGAGACATGAGAAGAGATTAATGGGATTGGAATTTTTCAGTTTGACTAAAGGAGCATATGACAGAGGTCTATAAAATCATCACTGGTGTGGAGAAAGTGAATAAAGAAGAGTAATTTACTCCTTCCCACAACCCCGGGACTAGGGGTCACCAAATGAAATTAATAAGTAGGCAGTTTAAAACAAACAGAAAGAAGTACTTCTGTACACAATGCACAGTCAACCTGTGGAACTCCTTGCCAGAGGATGTTGTGAAGGCCAAGACTATAATAGGGTTCGAAAAAGAACTAGATAAGTTCAGGGACAATAGATCTGCTCCCTTCCCCTTCCTGGTCTAAGAATGGTCAGTGACTGTACCCCAGTAATGACTGAAAGTTACTCGGACACTGTGGGGTGGGATGAGGGTTGGAAACACTCAGGAAACTTAGGATCAATAGCTGGGAGAAGACGGGGAGGGATGGACGGGTAGGCGGGTAGATAGGTAAGCAGATGGATAGCTATAAAGGCCGTCCTCACTTTAAGTGCAAGATACGTTCCGAAAAACTTGGACTTTTAGCGAAACAGCTTAAAGCAGGGAATTATTTTCCTGCGGCTGACTTCCATTTGTGCAAATTGGGAGGGGGAGGTCTGCGATTTAAGAGCGGGGCATGGGAGGACTTGTAACACATCAGTTCCTAGAAGCATCGATGACTTTAGTGCGGGCGGGACAGTATAGTGTGGACACCCTGTATAGGTAGGCAGATAGATGGGCAGACAGACAGGGGAGCTGACAGCCATGCCAGGCCTCCGGAAAGGTAGGGGGGCTGGCTCCATGCTCCCAGAAGGGGCAGGGCCTCAGGTGGAAGGGGCGGGGCCAGAGGCAGCCAGCTCTCAGGAGTGCACCGCGCTGTCCCCCCGCAGACCGGAGAGCCACCCGGAGCATGCGGCGTGGTGTTCCAGCAGTGATTTAAAGGGCGTGGGGCTCTGGGAACCTCTGCTGCTACAGTAGCCGAATCCCGGGGCAGTTGCCCCCCATCAGCGGGCCTGTGGCTAGGTAAATGGTGCTTCTGAAGAGACCTGTACTCAGCTAATGAAACGTCGGCCCCTGACGCTACTGCCCCGGTGCATGAGAAATAAGGGCAGGTATCTGGCCAGGCTGCCGGGCTTGCCTTGCGATGCTCTTGCTGCCCCAGGATGGAAAGGGGCAAAGTGGGGCTCGCTACCCTGGTTAAAGCAAGAGTCTCCTGTGCACTTACCTAATGGAGGGGGGCTATGTTTTCGATATAACTTAGCTCTTAATGGCTCCATTTTCTGGCCTGTGTAATATCTTTATCTTTATTATTATTATTATTATTAATAATAATAATTAATAATCAGTGCCAGCTGTTCCTGCTTTCTGGCTCCCAAGGAGACCAGGGAGCTTAATATTAATTCTTGTAATAGCTCAGCTCCTAACTGTGCTCAAGTGGAGGCATCCTTTAAAAGTTAACAAAGTGGATTCATCAAGGAAAAAGGGAAGCAGGCAGGTAATGAGGGGAGGGAACTCTCAACGCTTCTACCGGGAATTCGCCGTTCCACATTAACAGGCTGTTCGCTGCCTCTCCTTCCCTTCCCACCCCCTTCTGGGACGTTCGAGAGAGGGGAGCGCTGGATTTGGAAGCTGTCCGGCGGGTGTGCAGAGAACCTCTCTTGCACACACTGCCCTGCCGATCAGCCTCGCCTGTAGCTTGTGTAATGGTCGGTGGGCTCCGTGGGCCAGAAAAAGCACCTGTTGTGTTGTGGGGTTTGTACTGGAGCTGTGCCGGCCACAGTCAGTGGAGGGAAGGGGAATATTTGTACAGATCTGTCCCGTGAGCCACCCCGCAAGCCCCTGCTCTAGGGACATTCGAAGAGGGGGTCTTCTGTATCTAAACCCAAGCCCCCTGATTCGCCACTGCATTACTCCGGCTTCCCACCGCTGGAATGTCACTGCCTTCCAGGGCGTCGCGCTGGCGTGGCCGTGGAAAGATGCCGCAGGCCAAAGAGCGAGATTAGCCTCTCTGCAGTAGGGCCGACAGGAGACCTATGACTGAAGCATCACTCGAGCTCCCGAAACACGGCCTGAGTGGGCTGTCAACCGTGTCCACAGCTGTGCTCCATCTCTACGCAGGGGCGATCTTCACCCGAAGACGCACCTGTGCCACCTCTCATGCTGGCCTGCACATCTCTCCGTGTAAATAACTCTGCTTTCTCTTTCTAATGGCCCTGTGAGACATTTGCAGCCGCAATTTACATGTGCCTGCTGGTGTTTCTTACCACAGCGTGATCTGGGCTTGCAGATTGTGTTTGCTTAACCCCAGCTCTGCTCCCCGGGTCCAGTCTATTTGTTTCTCCATTCCTGGCAGTCACTAATGAATGAGATTTGTCCAGATATCAACAAGACTTCCCATTATAAATAGGCAGAAATGCAGAGGCCACAGAGCAGAGTGCGTTAGCAATTATTCTCAATCTGTGCCTTTCTCGTTAGACGGATGCATTGGCTGCTGTTATCCAGCAGGGGATGCTCTAGCGAAGGAGCCGTGAAACCCCACTTTAATGGGGGTGTCTAGGGAGGGGAAGCAGGTAGATGAATTTTCAGCTTTTCGGAAGTAGAATGTTGACTGATTTTGTACCACGCTCATTCTGAATGGTCTCCGCGGCCGTGGGGCTGCACAGACTTTGTGGTTTATGACTTTGGGCTTGTCTACACTGGCAAGTGACTGCGCTGAACCTTTCTCCCTCGGGGGGGGGGGGGTGAGAAATCACACCCTGAGCGCAGCACGTTTCAGCGCGGTAGCTGGCCAGTGGAAGGCTGGATCCCACACGCCTCGTGGAAGTGGTTTTCCTAATGCGCTGGGGAAGCAGGGGACCACACTGCCACGTGCAAGCTGTGACAGCGCCTCCAAGCTGCGAGTGTTGGCAAAGCCTTTACGTACGGCTCCTCTGGCCATCAAAACTGGGTCTCCTTTTAAAAACCCCAGACCCAGCGGCAACCTGCTCTTTGGAAAGGCTTCCTATGCACTTTTGCTTTACGGTGTTAAAAAGGGAAAGTGATGAAGTATTATGGTTTAAGAGGTGACTGTACTTTTTCTCACACACACACACACACACACACACACACACACACACACACACACTTTTTTTTAGTCTATTTACTGCCGCGTGGCAGTGCCAATAGATCATCCACGGCATTGTGTGGGAAGAGGAACTCAGTCAGAGCTTAAGATCTGTATACTTAAACAAAAACAAATAAAAAGCAGGCCGGGGGGGGGGGGTAATGATGCAGATCCCCCATGCTGTTGTGTACCTTGTGTTGTCCTTTACACGCAATGACTGGGTCATGCTGCCTGTTCAGAAAGGCGCAGTTTTGAACTCACTTGGCTGCTGGCTGATGGAGGGGCAGGATGGAGAAAGTGGGCTCCTCTGTGCACAGAAATGATCCCGGGATATTTTTCTCATTAATAAAAAAACCGTCGGGGCTGCAGATTGAATTGTTTCTCTGCTGTGTGGAGGACCCAAGCACCACAGCATGGTGCTAAGCCACAAGAAACTGCTCACGAACAGTAAGAGTAACTGACCTTCTAGGTTAATTGTTTTAAGCCAAATAAAAATCAAAGAGTCAACGAAAGAACAGAGATATTGGACAGCAAATTAGATTTCTCAAATGCCTCAATAATTCCCACTGTTGTTAATATTGTGGTAACTAATGATGGATGAGCAGCACTGTGGTGTAATGCAGTTGTTCCCAGCCTTTTTTCTACTGTGGACCGGTAGACTCGTTCAAAATCTTTTGGCGGACCGGCATGGAAACGTGACTATTCGTTATGAGAATTCATTAATTTGCATATTCAAGCCGCACCATCCCAGAGCCTGCGTGAAGCAGGACTACGCCGGCCCGGGAGCTAACCCAGCTGCGGCTCTCCATTTTAAATGTAATAGGTGCCCCTGCGGGCTCTTACAACAGGTTGGACCTCCCTAGTTCGGCACCCTGGGGACCTGACCCATCCTGAATGAGGGAATCTGCCGGATAAGGTGAAGAAAGATGTGGAGAAATTGGAAAGGGTACAGAGAAGAGCGACAAGAATGACGAAAGGTCTAGAGAACATGACCTATGAAGCCAGGCTTCATGAACTGGGCTTGTTTAGTTTGGAAAAAAGAAGATTAAGGGGGGACATGATAGCGGTTTGCAAGTATCTAAAAGGGTGTCACAAGGAGGAAGGAGAAAATTTGTTCCTCTTGGTTTCTGAGGACAGGACAAGGAGTAATGGGCTTAAAGTGCAGCAGGGGAGGTTTAGATTGGACATTAGGAAAAAATTCCTAACTGTCAGGGTGGTCAAATATTGGAATAAATTGCCAAGGGAGGTGGTGGAATCTCCCTCTCTGGAGATATTTAAGAACAGGTTAGATAGACATCTGTCAGGGATGGTGTAGACGGAGCTTGGTCCTGCCTTGAGGGTGGGGGGCTGGACTCGATGACCTCTCGAGGTCCCTTCCAGTCCTATGATTCTAAGTCCCTGCCACTGGCTCCCAGAATGCTCCAGTCCCTGAGGCCAGCTCCACTCTGGCCTCACCACCCCTAGTTCTAGCCTGCAGGACTTGCACTTGGGCTCCAGCCACTGGGGCTCCCCGGGGATGGAGCTCCCAGGCCGCTGTGGCCCCATTTCTCCCCTGCCCAGCTGGAAATCCCCAGGAACGGGCCTTGCTGGCTGCCCCACTTCTGCTGCGCTCCGCCGGCGATCCCTGGGAACGAGGCTTCCCGGCTGCCCCTCTTTTGCCACTGGCTGCCTTTCCCGTCCAGGGCCCCTTGGAGATGGGGCTCACCAGCCCCGCTGCTGCCGAGGGAGCTACCCCTACTGCGGCATTCAGTTTGTGTCGGCTCTGCAGCGTGCTGCGACCTGTTAGCCAGCAGTTCCTGGCCCAGCACCGGTGGTTGGGAACCACTGGTCCAATGGAGACACTCAGGAAACTTGGGATCCGCTCTCACTGTTTGACCTCGTCGGGGCCTCCGCTCCCCCACCTACACTTTCCTTCTCTTGTGGGGATGGGAAGCTTTTTGGGGCATGGACTTTTTCTCACGGCGTATTAGAGATGTTAGAGTCTGACCGATGAATTGGTTAATGCTATTTAAGCTTTATACTGCAGTGTCCACCGCATGGGTAAGCGTGTACCCACTAAGATTTTTAATGACTTATTAAATGAGTTTTAACGTCCCTACCACGTGTGCATACAGCATCTGGCAGAGGGACACAGGAAGCCAGACTTGCAGGCTCTGAACAGGCAAAAGCAAGGGCCGGACTACAGCGCAAGAACTGTATGTCCGCACTTAGCTTTATCTCTGGCCCACCTCTGTTGGCTCGTGACACCTGGATTGTTTGGAGAAGGATCTGGTCTTGGATTCCCATGCCCTTTGGGGGTCACCCCTCTGTCGGTGTCTCATCCTGCACTTATCTCCAGCGTCCGCGCTCTCAGCGCACAGAACTTGGGAGCTTCTGTCTGGGGAAGGCTGAGCCCCACCATTAATGCAACAAAGTCTGTCGCGTGCTGAGGAACCAGAGAGGAGCGCGCTTATAACGAGCTCAAACCACACGCTAGCACTGTGGCTCCCTGCACTCCAATGGCTAATTCGTTTGGCAGGAGAGCCAATAAGGTACATGCTCACGAAGCGACTTCCCTGCACTCAGAGAAAGGTCTTTTGTTAATTAGGAAGTGGTTCATTATCTTTGCTTTGCAGGAACTGGAGGGAAATGTGCACCCGCAGTATCTGAAGGCCACCGGCTGTGTCCTTCCTTTATCAGCAGGCAACGCCGTGCTACTGAGAAGCCAATTCTAGGTCAGCCGTAAACGGGAGGGCCTTTTTGCAGCACACACTACGGCGCAACCCGTGGCATATAAACGTGTGATTTTTATGGCTCCGAGGCCTATTGATTTTGGGGTAAGCCTTCGTTGCTTGTCCTTCGGTTGTGCTAGCTACTGGTGGGCTCAGCAGTTTTAGCAGCACACTGGTCCGATGGGGATTCCAGCCTTGGACCTCAGAAGTGTGCGGATGTTAGCAATTCATCATAGTGCCGAGGCGTCGGAGATGACGTCAGCGTGCAGCGGCTCGCCTCCGCTCTATGTTCTGGGATGGGCCCTGAGCAGCAGACCGTGCACTGCGGGGCAGGTTTGTGGCTGGTGTGTGCATGCTAGTTATAGTCGTCTTGGGGGCAGGGCTGGGGGAAGGGAGCAGGGACAGGAGATGCGGCGGGAAACCGAAGGAGGGGCCATGCGTCCATTGCCCTGCATGCATACTCACCTCACAGAAATGCAAATGAGCTTTTTAACGAATAACATACAGAGAGAGGCAGCTCAGAGGGGTGTGCCCTGTCGGTGTCTGCGTGTTCACTCCGTGTGTCTGCACACGTGTGTGCACAAAGGAGGCAAACCTGCCCCCTCCCACAAGGCAGGGGAAGAGGCTGAGGCATGGATTTGGTGTTTGTGTTGTACAAAGGGGGAAACCTATGATAGGGACAAGGTTCTTGTACGGGGCAGAGCTGGGGGGGGCTCGCTGAGGGGGGTCATCAGGTAGGGCGTGGGGCTGGAGGATGCACTGCTGATCCTATGGTCCCTCTCCCACAGAGGTTGAAGCAGTGTGGAGGATTCCCCTCCACGTAGACTCACAGTTCCCAGTCCCCAGGTGAGTTGCAGCGCCTGGGAAGATGGCCGGGGCGGGGGGCCCTTTCGCCACCCAGAGAGTGTTCCACACACTGCACACGCCCACCTGAAAACATGCCAGCACATCCGCCAGCCTGTGGGAATGCGGGTCTACTCCTGGGTACGTGGCCACGTTCTCCTCTGGGCCGGGAATGCCGGCCTGTCTTCCGAGCCCATGTGTGCATTCGTGTCTACGCCGGCGTGGGGGCGGAAGGGGGGGCCTTATACTCTAATGACTGAGACATGGGGGTGGGGCGGAGAAAGAGAGGGAGAGCCAACCTCGTGGGCAATGCTCTGCCAATGTCTCTGAGCAGATCACTGTTCCGAGGCTGCCGCGATGGATGCTCTGATGGTTGCTGCAAGAAATGGCGCGAGAAGGGGCGTGTGCGAGAGCAAGCGCCGGCAATGCGCCTATTTTCCACACTCACACACGTAACCACGCGTGAGATGTGACCAGCCACCCACCTCCACCCATAACTTACTTGGATGGCAATGCCGCCCCCAGACACACACAGCAGCAGCATCGTTAACGTGGGAAGGTGCTTCTCCGAGCCACATCGCCCCAGGCGAGAGGAGACACAGGAAAGCCGCACGCCTCGGTGTCCTCTCCTCTCCCCAGGCCCAGCAGCCGAGTACACCATCTCCCTTGGGGGCCGGCGAGCCGTCCCCCTCACCGCTGGCGCTCAATCCCAGAAACAGCTGTCCAGAGCTAATTTATTTCCTAATGCTGCGGCAATGTTAATTTATAAATTACACTGGTAATTCGAGCTATTATTAATTTCAGATGGTGTAGGGCAAGCCTAATTAAAATATGACACCAATTGCCACACATATGTACCAAGGACTACCGTTTAAAATTAATAGGAATATTAAGTGTGACACTGGTCTCAGAGATGCTTTGCACAGTAATTATAGGAGCCCGGCTGCTGGAGATCTGATAACGCCGATAGAGAGATTTCAAAGAAATAAATACAAAAATCCCACTCGTTCTGTTCAGGGCCATTAAAAAAAGCTGCTGCTTTTTTTTCTTCTTCTTCTTCCTTCAAGGTCAAACACTTTTTCTTGTGAACCAGGGCAGAGGCACGGCACTAAGGGAAGCGCCACAGGAATAGCCTGAATATTTCTTTTTAATACAAAGTACTTATAAACACAGGGTCAGGGCACAGCCAGTGCCAAGACACAGCAGGGCCACCTGGGCGGCAGTCCCGGCTTGCTGGCTAAGATGCTTTGGGGAGGTTTGGGACATTGAATCAGAGAATCGTAGGCTTGTAAGAGACCCCAGGAGTCATCAAGTCCAGCCCCCTGCCCAAAACAGGGCCAACCCCAACTCAGTCATCCCCGCCAGGGCTTGGTCAAGCTGGGACGTAAAAACCTCTAGGGATGGAAATTCCACCCCCTCCCTAGGGACCCATCCCAGCGCTTCCCCACCCTCCTAGGGAAATAGTTTTTCCTAATATTCAACCTAGACCTCCCCCACTGCCACTTGAGCCCATTGCTCCTTGTTCTGCCATCTGCCCCCACTGAGAACAGCCTCTCTCCAGCCTCTTTGGAACCTCCCTTCAGGAAGTTGCAGGCTGCTCTCAAATCCCCCCTCGCTCTTCTCTTCTGCAGACTAAAGCCCAAATCCCTCAGTCAGCCTCTCCTCACAGGCCATGCGCTCCAGCCTCCGAATCATTTTGGTCGCCCTCCGCTGGACCCTCTCCAACGCATCCACATCCTTTCTATAGTGGGGAGCCCAGAACTGGACACAATACTCCAGAGGTGGCCGACATGTCTGGGAGACGACCTAGGAAGTGGGGTTTGTGTTTTGGCCTGAGTCAATACGCAAGCATGATGTTTGGGGTGCCTGGGTGGAAGGGGCTGTGGGTGCCACATGGCCCGTGTCATACTGTCCATCAGGGAACAGAGCTGAATGTTCACTCCTGGCCTGTGCACGTGCGTGAGACGCTGTCTGTGACGCTGTCATTGCCCAGGTAGGAGCGGGGTTTTTTTTGCATGAACAACAGGTCTTTATGGTTCTGCTCCTCCCGACAATTTAGCTTTTGTCTTTTGGCTGCCCTGCCAGTTCCCTCTCCTGACTGCCAGTAGCCCGGTGTCCTTCTCCATAGCCTCTTCATTCCCATCTGTGTCCTTGCCGTAGCTGGGAGCTAGCGCAGCATGAGAATGGGGTGGGCGCCTGATCCCCTCCCCCCACTTGCCAACGCTGGGGATGTGTGTGTGCCCTGTGCAGGCTGTGAGCCAACACTAGCAGTCGCCTTGGGCCAGCTCCGAACTCTGCCTTGCAGTGGGGCTGACAGCTTGGCCAGGCCCCTGGGCAAGGCGGGAGGGGCAGAGCTGGGGCTAGGCAGCCTTTACCTTAGTGCTGCCCGGATCATGCTGAACGGCACTCCAGCGGCGATTTAAAGGGCCAGGGCTCCCTTTATTCCCTCCCCCCAGCCTGCTACCTGGTAGTGCTGTAGGGCATCAACACACACTGCAATCTCTTTGGAGCACGAGGAAGGAGCTTTGCCCTGATTGCCTGCAGGGGTTTCTGATTGTGCTCTTACTGGGTGGCCGGTGGAATCCCTCTGCCCCAAATACCTCTGCTAGGAGCTCTTTTTCTGTTTGGGCACGCTCCTCTTCAGCCTCTGGAATAAGAGACCAGCTGCCCCTGCCAAAGAGTCACCCCCGTGTTTTTTCTCCTCTGGATTGTCCTGCAATCTCAATTGCTCTTCCGGCTCGTAGTGCCTCAGGAGAGGGGCATGTGTCATCCTTTGTTTGGCAGTGTCCTAAGCTTGCTGTTGGGGACCTTCCCAGTCCTGCTCACCATCCAGCCTTGAGAGCTGACCCGTGGGTTTGGCTACTGCCGCCAGGGGGGGACAGAAGTTGGTCAGCAAAATTATTCCTGTGACACGCTATGCCCTTTCCATAGTCCCTGGAGCTGGTACGTCTCTGACTGTCTTCTGCTTTCGGAGATGCGCCATCAGTCCCTCAGCTGGGATCAAACATCCAGTACAGGTCCCCTTGCTTCCCGGTTGAGGTTTTTTAACTTTTTTCCCTGCATCACTGGTGAAAAGCTTCTTGTTTTCTGCTACCATGTCATGCAGTGACTGTGTCACTGCTCCATTCCCCTCCTTCCAGCACTTGGGCAAGTTTTCTTTGGAACGGCTCTGGGGCTGGGTTTATGCCCCTCGGCGTGCACAGCCATCCGTGGCAACCAAATGGGGTTGCATACTGGACTCTTTATCTGGACTTAGGTGCCGAAACTCACCTCACAGACCAGAAGGAATCTGGCTTTGGGACATTCTGGGAGGGTGTTAGCAATCATGGGGCATCTTTTCAATACTCACTTGAAAGCTTTGGGCCGAAGCAGATGCATAATTTGCCTGATAACTTCTTTCCCACTGCCATAGCACTTACCCGCTCTGGACTGGCCTCTGTGCTCACTTCTGCTCCGAAGATGGTCAGGCACCCTGTGCACTGGAACACCTAGGGCCTCTGTGGCTTTGCTTCATGGGAAACACACAGATTCCACTGCCAGGTCTAGTTCTAGTTGCAGCTTTCTGCCAAGGCGGCCATTGTCTTTGCAAACATTCCCACGTGCGTTTGAAACGGTCTCCGTTGTTCAGGGGACGCCCCGCGTGTGCACTGAACAACGGAGACCGTTTCAAACCTGATCAGATCCCTGGCTTGCATGGCCATACTTACCAAGAGGACGATGCAGGGCTTACCCTCTATCGCCGCAAATGTGAGCTCTTGTATTTTGGACTGAACGATTCACCCGACATTGCTGGGCTCTTCAACTCAACTCAGTTTTGTTTTTCTTTATCTAAGTCATTGCTCTGGGATGGGGATGGGGATGGGGATGGGGATGGGGATGGGGATGGGGAGGAGGGATCAAGGTGCAGGCTGCCCCAGGGAGAAAGGACAACCCCAGGCCTCTCTCACTGCAGCAGCGTGGGGTCAGGTGAGACGCACTTCTCTGTGGCCACTGCAGCTCCAGCAAGCACAGCGGGGGGAGAGGTGCTTGTCCCCCAACTGTGGGACAGGCACACAGACAAATTCTCTGAAAATATGTAGTAGATAGCTGTCACTTTCTCCACCCCTGCCCCTGGCTGGCCCAGTGGGGTTATAGCTGTGCCGGTCCCCATCTGTGGCCCCTTGCTGTTCCCCAGTGGTCGTTCTGCAGTATAACTCCCTCCTGCCTGACCCCTCCCTTTCCATTTTATGAGAAACAATCAAATTGCAGGCACATCCCATTGTCCTGGCACAACCAAACCCAGACCTTGCTTTAAGTTAGGATAAGAGGAATCTGTACATCGAATTTGGTGGTCCTAGTTCTTACCATTTGGGATTTCTTGAACAGACTCACAGATGGACAGGCAGACACACATTTCTAAAATATACGGTAAGGTTGGTTGTTAGGAGCTTCCATTTTCCTATGGACTGCATTGTGCTCTCCTGGTAACATTATTTGCCTGCAATTGCTCTTTGTAATGCAAGTGTCTGAGTCCAATTCACCCTCAACAAATAGCAGAATGATAGACATGTAGGACAGGACGGCATTTCAATAGGTCATCGCACTCAGTCCTTTGCAGTGAGGCAGGAATAAATGTTATCTAGACCATCCCTGACAGGTGGTTGTCTAACCTGTTCTTAACACTTCCAATGACAGAGATTCCGTAATCACCGTAGGTAATTTGTTCCGGTGCTTAACGACCCTTACAGTTAGGAAGCTTTTCCTCATGTCTAAACAATCTCCCTCACTGCAATTTAAGCCCATTACTTTTTGTCCTTTCCTCAGTGGATAAGGAGACCAATTTATCACCCTCCTCTTTAGAGCAACTTCTACATTCCTGAAGACTGTTATCATGGCCTCCCTCAGTCTTCTCTTCTCCAGACTAAACAAAACCAGTTTTTTCAGTCTTTCCTAGGAGGTCATGTTTCTAAACCTTTCATCTTTTTTTTTTTTTTTTTTTTTGTCACTCTCCTCTGGACTACGTCCAATTTGTCCGCATTTTTCTCAAAGTGTGGGACGCAGAACTAGACGCCGTAGTCTGGTTGAGGGGAGCAGTGCTGAGGGAAATGGGGAAAAAAAACCTGTCGTGTCTCGCTTCCCAATGCTCATGCTAATATATCCCACAATGATGTTTGCTTCTTTTTTTGGCAACAGTGATACATGCCTGGTGTGTATTTAGTTTGTGGCCTACTGTAACCCGCAGAGCCTTTTTTGCAGTATTCCTTCCTAGGCAGCGGTTTCCCATTTCGCGTCCGTTCAGTCGAATGGAGTACTTTCCGTTTGTTCTGCTTCAACTCCATCCTATTTCTTTCAAACCATTTCTCCAGTTTGTTGAGCTCAGACTGAATGTTAGGCCTCCAAAGTTCTTACAACCCCTCCCAGCTCAGTATCATCCACAGATTTCATAAGTGTTTTCTCTAGGCCCTTGCCCAAATCGGGTAGGAAGATATTGAATAGCACTGGCCCCAAGATAGCTCCCAGCAGGTTCCCCGTCGATATGCCCTTCCAGCTTGTCTGTGAACCATCGATAATTACTTTCTGAGTATGGCTTTCCAGACAGCTTTCCAATGATTTTCCAGTCATGTTGCAGGAGGCCCTGCTAGCCAAATGAAATGGAACAGGGTGTTTCCCTGTTAACATGGTTGCTTACATGGAAGTTGAAATGGTCCCTTGTTGTCTTTCTGTCCCAGTAGCCTGAACCTCAGACAACAGGAGATAGACATGATGTCATTGCTATTGCCTGATGCGCCGTGCTTCTCTCTGACAAGTCTGAGCACATCTTTCGGAGCGCCGCTTCTGCTCTTGCACACGCTACGAGAATGGGCCAGCTTGCCCCCCTGCCTTGCAATGTTATCCTAGGGCAGGGCACGTCTCCGTTACCTGCTGCTGCTGTCTCCTTCAGTGAAGGCAGCTCAGCAACCTTAGATTGCTTTCTGGAGTAGCACTCGTGCAGAGGGTGGTCCCAAATGATCAGTGTTCCCGATAAACAGCACGCGAGGGCAGCCACCCCAGAGAGATTCAAATGCCGCCCTGTTGATTAGCAGAGCACCCACTGCTGGCAGCATGGGTTTCTTTTGGTGGTGCACCTCTGTGCATGCCTCTGTGCACATAACAAAATTTATTCTGCACCTGGATGGATAAAAGTTAGTGGGAACATTGAGGGAGACTATCCTGTTTCAAATTAGGGAGACTGTGAAGTCTGCAAGATTACATGTCACATCCAGTGTGTAAAAGGCAGTAATATCGGGGTCTATCCCCTCCCCTATGACTTGGTCTGTAGTGAAAACGTGCGTTGCTCCACAGTTTCCTTCTGCTTTGGGGAACAGTAGTTCTTCAGGGCACCGAGAAGTTCTGTGAGGTTTGGGGCAGTGGTGAGTGGTGGATGCTACAGGCCTGTCTGCTTTGTTCCCCAATGAGGTAACATGAGCAGGTTCCTTTCCCGCTGTCATTGCCCCCGCATGGCCAGGTCAGTGTACAATTGCAGTCCCTCCATGGGATCCATTGCAGGACCAGGTTCTTGTCTGCCAGGGTTTGGAGAAGGTGGGTACCTTCCTGGTCCAGGGTGGAGATTATGGACTTTATTCAGTGGGCAGACCAGGGAGACTGTTAGTGCTCGTCAGGGTGGAAGCTCTCCCGCAGGGCCTCCTGGATACTGACAGCCCCCCGATGGACCTCCCGGATGGCAGCCTGCAGAAAGTGAAGCCAGGCTCGCAGCAACGCATCCACAAGAAGCACCAGAGTGTCAAGGGGCAGCTGTGGCTCCATGTTGCAGAGTGCTGTGGTGTCCCGAGTGAGGGCAATCACAGCACGCAGAGACAAAATGCTTTGCTGTCCCTCAGCGAGGTAGGCAAGCAAGCAGGGAAACCTGAGAACCAGCTGTCCGAGGGGGGGGGGAGGTCTCTTTAAGCACAGGCCTCAGATAACCTCAGGCAGCAGCCACACAAAGTAACTCCTGACCTGATGTCCTGCTGGACCTGGTTCTGGGTGGCCTTAAATGTGATTCAGCATCCTATCAGTGTGGATGCACTATTTCAAAAGAGCAACAAGCTATTTCAAAATGCATTTTATGTGTAGACGCACTATTTTGAAATGAGCTATAGTGTAGACATACCCTGGGGGTTACATCTGTAGTGTAGACATGCCCTGGGGGGGTTTCAGACCCAGCTCTGTGGCTCAGACACTGCAGGGAACTCCCAGCTCCAATGCTGCCACTGGGATTTGATAACCAGGAGGGAAGTGGACCACAGGTTAAGCTGAAGTGGAACTTATTACATTCTGGGTGCTGCTCTGCCCCTACGTTGCTGCCAGTCTGATCCCCCCCGTTCCTTGTTTTTCTGGAGCCCTGCAGGGAACATGGGCCTCCTGGCTTCAGTCCCACCGACCATGTTACCCAGCTGGGGAGCCCCTGGCACGCTGGTAGGGACTGTACCAAATCAAAGCCCTCCAGAGAGCACCGTGCCTATTCAGGCTAAATCTCCAGGCCATTTGGTACTGTCTGAGCTCGCTGGGAAATCTGATCTTGGTTGTCTAGAAGGATACAATAGCATTTTCCTTCTAATTAAGGTAAAGTCAGGGCTGGCATCTTGGGTGACTGCAGTTTTCCTGCCTTCACTCCCCCCGCCCATCACAGCTAATTGTTTATAGTGTCCTGCGCATCCTCTCCCAAAGCCAAGAGCTGACACAGCTGCTACGTTCCACACCAGGGGGTAGTATTTCGGTGCTGGGTGAACTGGTAACGGAATGCAGCCGGGGATGCTTCGGGAAAGGAAGGTGCTTTCCAGTCGTCAGATCGTATGGGTGCCCAGCTGATGGTAAAAGGTCCTGGACCAGGGGAATTGGTTGGCTTGGGGCCCTTCTGACCTGAGCGTTTAGTTACGGAGCTGCAAGCCTGGGGTTTAGACCACATTAGAATGAGCTTCATGCTTTGCTGAGGCAACTTGGGAGCTGAGCCAAAGAGACCCAGCTCCCCTTGTACAGATCCAACAGGAAGAATCTTGTGTGCAGTGGGTGCCCGAATCCTCTTGGCAGGTGAGCTCCTCGGGATTGCAGGCCAGGGACCTCGCTAGTGCGGGAGAGAATCAGCTATGTCCATCCCGGAAGGGAATGCGGGCATGCTGAGCGGGCGTCTTCTGCACATGGGTTGCCCTGGGACGCGGTTACACCTGGCTCTGCGATTCCTTCTCACACCGTGGCCGGTCTGCAGCGCTTGATTTTCTCTCTTGCATCAGACAAGAGAAAGGGGCAAAGAGGGGTCTGGGAGAAGGAGGTCACATTAAGTGCTGTGTCAGGAAATCCTGCTGGCCTGTCGAGCAGCTGCAGGGCCAGCTGCCTTGCCACATGCCCAGCTGTTAACCCAGCTGTGGTGCTGCTCCCTAGCCTGTGTCTCCTTCTCCTTCTGGCCCCTGCAGCAGTGGGGTTCGTGAGCGAGGACGAGTACCTGGAGATCACCGGCATCACCAGGGAGCAGTCGGGCGAGTACGAGTGCAGCGCGTCCAATGATGTGGCAGCGCCCGTCGTCCAGAGAGTGAAAGTCACCGTCAACTGTGAGTACGCTCGGGTGCCCGCGCGGTTAACAGAGAGCGGGTGGCTGGCAAAGAAGGGGGGCCCCACGTGACGCCACGGGGAAGGGGAAGAACGTTGTCCCTTCACACTCGGCCTGCATCGCCGCTGCCCCAAGAGAAGGTGCATGGGCCGGGAAGGGTGTGGCTGGGCAGCCGACTTTGGGTGTCTGCAAGTGGTCAGGAAGGGCTGTGGGGGAGCTGGTGGTGTCTGTGGGGGAGAAAGGGAGAGGGGAGGGCTGGGTGTGTCCGTGCACGAGGGTGGGAGTGTTTGCACGGAGGCTGGGAGAAGGCAGGGCTGGGCTGGGGGCATCCCTGCTAGGGATGTAAGGGTGTGTCTACACTACCATCCTAGTTCGAACTAGGAGGGTAATGTAGGCAACCGGAGTTGCAAATGAAGCCCGGGATTTGAATTTCCCGGGCTTCATTTGCATATTGCCGGGCGCCGCCATTTTAAAATGTCTGCTAGTTCGGACTCCGTGCCCGCGGCTACACGCGGCACGAACTAGATAGTTCGGACTAGGCTTCCTATTCTGAATTACCAGTACATCTCGTTCCACGAGGAGTAACGTTAGTTCGGAATAGGAAGCCTAATCCGAACTACCTAGTTCGTGCCGCATGTAGCTGCGGGCACGGAGTCCGAACTAGCGGACATTTAAAAATGGCGGCACCCGGCAATATGCAAATGAAGCCCGGGAAATTCAAATCCCGGGCTTCATTTGCAACTCCGGTTGCCTACATTAACCATCCTAGTTCGAACTAGGGTGGTAGTGTAGACACACCCTAATAGTGTAGTCAATTAACTGATAAGCAAACGCTTATCGTTGGCCAGGGGAGGGCAGTTGGCACAGGGACCTTCTGCCTGTAGTGGATGAATTTGGTGCAGACCATGAGGGAGGGAGGGAGGGAGGGATTGCTGAGGCCACAGGGGGAAACCCTCACACACACCCTTGAAAGGACATTTTTTAGCAGGCTGGCCTGCCCCCGTTGCGGCTCTGCATTTGAAGTGTATTAGGAGCCAGGTGGGCAGGCAGCCCGGCTCAGTTCCAGTGCGTGCTGGTCCAGGAGCTCAGCTTCCGCCCCCACACAGGGGCTGCTGCCACCCGACGCTGCTGCCTCTGGATCTGAGGCAGCAGCACAGAGCAACAGGCAGCCGGTCCACAAGGGGAGCTGGTTTTTAAACTGGCTCCCCTTGCAGACCAACTTCTGCCTGCCACCCCACTCTACTGCCTCTGATAGAGAGGCAGCAGCACAGAGTGGCAGGGGGCTCCTCGGGAGTGGGGCCGGAGCGCACTGGCTGCCAGCCCTGCCCCCAGGGGCTACAGAATAGTCAAATAACTGATAAGAATTTGTGAGGTTAACCAACTATTCAAGTAACCGATATTTCACACCCCTTGTCCCTGCAGGGTCCTGAGGGTTTCTGTGCAGGAGGTTTCGGGGGGCGGGGGGAGGCTGGGATGTGTTTTGCAAGGAGCTGGAGGCAAGTGCAGAGTGGGCTGGGAAGGGGCACGTCTGTTTTCTTAGCACATATGGTTTTGCCCGGTAGTTTGGTGTTTAAATTCCTTCCCTCTCCTGTCTCCCCCGCCCCCGCTTCCCCCCGCCCTCTCTCTGGCGTGCACAGGGCTCTCACAGCCCACGGGGAGATGCCGTGCTGACAGCCCCTGGGGACATGGGAAGTGAGCAGCAAGTGGGAATTTAAAACCAAATAATGAGCAGAAATGCTGCTGCAAAAAGAGCGGGGGCAGGAAACTCAGCCCTCCTGCATCCCGCTCTCCTGTGCACGCAGCATGTGCATTCAGACCCACACAGGCACAGCCGCACAACTGCCGTGCACGTCCACGTCCACCCGCTGTGGTGAGCACCTGTGCTCCAGAAGCGTTCGTGCATGTGCGTGTGCTCCCAGTCCGGCACGAGCAAACGTGTGCGTGCGCTCACCAGCACGGGCCCCTGCGCTCGCACGGAGACACAGGCTGGCTCACACAGGTGCACACGCAGTCCCGTGCCCAAAGGAACACCCCGGCGAGCAGTGGAGACGCCAGCAGCTCCGATAAGCACGTCTGTTGAACTGGGGCGAACAGACGGAAGGAGCCGTGCTGGCCAGAGACGCAGCATGGAGGTTGGGGGCACTCCCTTGCCATCTGCCCGAACACTGGGAGCGCAGCCCCTTGCGGGCCTGTAAACAGCCCTTGAGTGGCAGGAACTGGGCACTGGCTCGGGAAACTGGCCTCCTGTTGGCCCGGGGAGGGCAGCTGGCACAGGGACCTTCTTCCTCTAGCGGCTGAATTTGGCGCCGAGCACGAGGCGGGGAGGAAAGAAGGGCTTGCCGGACGGAGGCAGAGAGGGGGGGATTGCTGAGGCCACCAGGAGAAACCCTCACGCCCTGCTGTCCCTGCAGACCCGCCGTACATTTCGGACGCCAAGAGCACCGGGGTGCCCGTGGGGCAGAAGGGCATTCTTCAGTGCGAAGCCTCCGCTGTGCCCGCGGCAGAGTTCCAGTGGTTCAAAGACGACAAAAGGTAGGTGGAGCAGCGGGGGTTGGGGCAGAGGGGGACACCCCGCAATCCCTGAGATCAGCCGGAAGGGCCTCAAAGGTAGCATCCACCCCAGCAAGAAAACAATCTTCTGCTGTTCCCAGGGGATTTAGGTGCATTGTCTCCTGGGCTGTCTCTCCTTTGCATTCCACTCACCTTTCACAAAGCAGGGTGGTAGAGTCTGCACTTGGACTGTGGAGCCCGTTAGCCCTGGAGTCAGTGGGGGACAGGAACAGGCGTCAGCGACCTCACTTCACCCGGCTTTTGGGACCAGCCCTGCAGGAGAAAAGAGGGGGATGGAGGTAGGGAACAGACGGCTTGGCTGTTGCGCGAGGGGGCCAGGATATCCGTTGTGATTGGCTGAAGATCCCCCAATGGCAAAAAGAACCTTAAGAACACCATCAAGGAAGGAGCAGGGAACGTGGTCAGCCCCATTTCAGGCAGGGGAAACAATAATTAAATGCTGAGCATCCCTCTGCCCCAGATGTTTTCGTTCGTGACTAGGAGAAGAGAGAGGAAACCAGATGCTGAGCCATTTACTCTCCCCAAATGATGTTTATCTCTTTAAAAAGGAGGCTGCTGCAGAAATAGAGAGGCCAACACTCCTAGGAGCAGAGAGTAAAAGACCAACAGCTAATTAGAGACAGGCCCAAGGGGGCGTGTTTAGATCTGGATCCAAACTTGCCCATAGACTGGTAGCATTCAGATCCAGCGGATTCAGCTTATTCGAAATACAGCAGCCAGCAGCTCAATTCTAATCTGGATTCTGAGCCAGATTCCCCCTAGCTTTTTGACTCCGGCTTTTTGTATTGGGCCCAAATCTGCATGAATAATCTGATCTGTGCAGGTCCTGAGCACGTGCATCTCTCGTCCATTCCAACAGGACCTGCCGTCATTGGGCGCATATTAAAATCAGACCATGGATTTGTATTTAAGCCAACTCTGCCTCCACAATATAGAATATCTGACCTCTTAGGCCAGTTTTCCTGCCTGGCAATGGATCTTCTGATCATCATTTTCAATTGGACTCAGGTTGCACCCTGAATTCAGATGTGCATGCCCTATGCTGCGTGTGTAAATGGCATTTGTGGACCTAAAGTGATCCAGGTTACAGAAGTGATCTGAGAGTCAGTTAAACTAGCTTCAGTTCCTGACTGTAAGGCTTTGTCTATACTTACCCAAAGATCGATGCTCTGGAGATCCATCTTCCGGGGTTCAATTTAGCAGGTCTACGAAAGACCCACTAAATCAAACACTGATAGCACCCGCATTGACTCCAGTAATCCATGGGGTTATGAGGAGTTAGAGAAGTTGACAGGAGAATTTCTCCTATCAACTCCCTGCAATGGAGCCACCGCAGAAATTCGATTTAAGGTACGTCAAATCCAGCTACGCTATTCACGTCGCTGACGTTGCGTATCTTGAGTTAAATTTCTCCCTCAATATAGATCTGGCCCGTGTCCTGTTGGATGACCTTGGGGTGAGTCGTGTCTCCTTTTCTCCAAAAAAGTGATTCCCCTCCTTGCTGAGGGTTGTGTGGTCCCTTGCCTGAAAGTGCTGAGAATATAATTGAAAGCACAAATCCAGGCTTTGGGAGTATGTGAAAATGCAGAGCTTTCTTAAGACCAAAGATGCTCCCTCTCCAGCTCCGTTGAAATGGCAGAGTCCTGAGCACTTGGGAATCATGCTCAATAGGAAGTGAAGAAGGATGGTCTGACCTGGGATTTGTGAGACCCGAGTTCATTTCCCACCAATGCCAAGTTTCAGTGGGACCTTGGTCATGTCATTTAGCCTCTCTGTGCTTTACTTCCCCCTCTGCAAAATAGGCCTAACAAGTGCTGCGTGGGGGTGTAGAGGAGATAAATATATTAAAACAGCTGGTGTGATGCTCACATCCTAGGGTAATATATCAGCATAAGATTAGCGCTCTCTTTTTGCAGGGCCCGCACCTGTGGTGAGGTTCGTTTAATTTGTTTTGTGTGTTGAGCATCTCCCAGGACCGGAGAAATGGGTTTGAAATACTAATTGGGGGATATTTTCCCATCCGGCTCAGCATTTTTCAGAAGTCAGCCGTATTACGCCGGCCTTTAAGCCACAAAGATGAATAATATTCATATTCATACGGAAGCCCAACGCCATTGAGAGTTGTCAGTCAAGAGCCAGTCGAGCCGGGGTGGTGGTAGTAACGGGGAGCAGGCAGCCAGGGGGAGGAATTAGCTAGTGAAAAAGACCTGAGCATCTGAAGAAACAGAGATGCTGGGGGAGAGAGGGGGAGGGGTTACGAAGGGATGAAACCAAAAAATCAGGGACTGGCCGACTGGCAATATTACACCACGCTGCACTGAGCCAGGGAGAGGGTGGGCCGATGCAGCCGCGACCCCTCTCCTCAGCTTGCCTGCTTGCTCCCTGCCCTACCCTACGGTACCTGTGGACAGGGCTCTTGTCACTAGGGTTGGGTCCCCAGAGGTAGGTTCCCCAAACTAGGGTTGGGTTCTTATGGCCAAGGCTGCCCTAGAGTTGAGGCCACTATGGGCCTGGTACCCCACCTAGAATGGCAGGGAGGCCTAATCTCAGCACTGCTTTGGCAGTCTGGGGGGAGGGGGAAACAAGTCGGGCTCAAATCGAGGCAAGGATTGAGTTTCAGTCCTTTTCCGGGGCCAGGCCTGACTTGTGCTGGTGTCCTGGGGGAGCTGGGGACAGGCTGAAAGACTCCTTCGCCAGATCGCTCTCTAATCCCCGTCTCCCAGGCAAGCCTCCTTCCTCTTCCGCGTCCCCCTGGTCTTCTCTTCCCTCCGCTGTACCTCAGAGAGTGATGCCAGCTGCTCCCGTCTCTGAGAGTCCCCGCTAGGCTGTGTCAGCCATGCAGCATGACGGCCCGGACCACTTCCTCCCGCTGCAGTTTTCTGCAGCTCCATCCACCTCTCTCCAGGCTCTTCTCTGTGAAAGTCTTTGCAGGCACCAGGCAGCTGAGCGACGTGTCCACAGCTCCACTCGCACTAGACCCAGTCAGGGGTCTGGTCTCTGATGGGCCCCTGAAAGCGGGCCTGGATTTCTCAGCCATGCAGGGCCCAGTGGACACTCTTCTAGGGGTTCCCCAAAGGCCTGGGGGAGAGATAGGTAGAAGGCAGTGTGGGAGAGCTTGTTGGGAGGGTGTGACGGCGCGTTGGGGGTCCCCCGTCTCCTGCACCCTGAAATGGCACAAACAGACTGCACCAGCCGGTGGAATAGAGGAAGTTTATTGCCTCTCCAGGATACAGCACAGCACAGATGGAATCTGGTCACAGAGCTGGGCTAGGATGCCTCAGGCCCCCTTGAGATGGGGGAGACTGGGCCCCTAAACTCCAGCCCCTTTCCCTAGGCTGTCTCCTCCATGCTCCCAGCCCGCAACTAACTCTCTTCCAGCCCTGCCCCCCAGCCAGGGCAGCATTCCACCTTCCTTTGTTCCTCTCCATGGGGGGTGTCTGGCCATACTGGTTTGCATAGTGACTCATCCTGTTTTGCTGGGTCGTGGTACCCACTGCAGCCAGTGGGGGTTACCCCAGAGCCAGCAGCATAGAAACCAGCCAGGTACCCCCACTACGTCACAGTGGGGTGGGAAGGAAACGGTCCCTGGAGTAGGGGGTGAGGACCCCCATTGGGATTACCAGGGCCTTGATTCTGTCATTCTGCGGGACCCATATGGTGATCCTCACCAACTGGGAGCTTTGCAAGCCTGAAGATTTTTCTGCCATTTTAGGTGCTCTGCTTCTCTGAAATGTGTCTTGTTCTAACTCAGCCCCGTGGCCATGTGCTGTCTGGTGGAGAAGGCGTCAGATGGGACTCGGGAGACCTGCTTCTAGTCTCAGCCCTGCTTTTGACCTAGGGCCGTTCATTTCACTCACCCTTTGTTTAGATGGAAGCTCGCTGGGCCAAGACGTGTTGCCTGCTAATTGTCCGGCATGGGGGAGCTCTGATCTCAGGTGGATCCACTAGGTTTTACTGCCATAGGGCTCTGTGCCGGAGGGGTAGTTAGCAGCTCCTTGCTCTGAACATGTCTTTCCTCCCGAAGGCGTTACCATGTGCCTTTCCCCTTCTCCCCATGCTGCAGGCTGGTACAAGGACAGAGAGGAGTGAAAGTTGAGAGCAAAGCCTTCTTCTCCAGGCTCACCTTCTTCAACGTCTCCGAGCAGGATTATGGGAACTACACATGCGTGGCCTCCAACAAGCTAGGCAATACCAACGTCAGCATCATCCTGTACGGTGAGTGGGCCCACTGAGGCAGGATGGGGAGGGGGGAGCAGGGGACTAGAGGGGGCAGGAGGGAAGGAGGCAAGCCCCAGGGGGCTGTTTTTCCTGCCTGTTGCTGGCAGACAGGACCCCTTCAGGTGTGCAGCTGCCACCGGGCAGATATGAACCTGGGACCTCGGGAGCTGAGTATAGGAGCATCTACCCTCTGAGCTAAAAACCAGCTGGCTCCCAGCCCATGCTGCAGAGATCGCTTGATCTTAACTGTTGCTGTGGTCTAGGTACCACTTGCATTGCTCAGTAACCACACTAGGGCTGTGTCTACACGGGCATGATCGTGCGCCAGAAGTGTGCAAATGAGGCTAAGCGTGGAATATCACCGAGCCTCATTTGCATATCTAATGAGCCGCCATTTTCGCGGAAGAGGCTCTTGCGCCAGAAGGAGCTGTCTACACTGCCCCTTCTTGCGCAAGAAAAGCCCTCTTGCGCAATGCCGTTATTCCTGAAAATAATCGGCGTAACGGCATTGCGCAAGAGGGTTTTTCTTGCACAAGAAGGGGCAGTGGAGACAGCTCCTTCTGGTGCAAGAGCCTCTTCTGCAAAAATGGCGGCTCATAAGGTATGCAAACGAGGCTCGGCGATATTCCACGCTTAGCCTCATTTGCATATTTCTCGCGCAACAAGCCGCGAGTGTAGACATAGCCTAGGTGTGTGGGTTACACAGCCTCCATCTGTCGTGAAATGGGGACGTGTGTTTCCCATCTGGTGGGCCTCTGAAGCTGCAGGACGCGGATCACACGTGCTCAGCTGTGATTCCTGGAACAAATTCCTGGAGCGACCAGCCCAGCACCTTTGCAATCCTGAGTGTGTCCACACGTCTCCTTGAGATCCCCTCCTGGGTTTCCTCCTGTCCCTTGTCTCTTGCCTTCTTCGCTTCTCAGAACAGACTCGAGACCCCCTAAATCAGAGCAGCTGCCACTGCCCCCACGATCCCGGGGGGCAGTAAGAGCTGAAGGGCTTTGTGGCAGGGAGCAAGCCTTGTCTGTGCTGAAATAAACCCTCCCACCTCATCGCCCCACACTCCTACTGCACGTTTCATAAGAGCGGGTGTCATTTTGATAGCTTCCTCCACCCCCCGGCATTATATCCCCAAGTTCATGGTACTTCAGTGCTTCAGAACAGCACCAGACTCGGCACCACCAAAAGAAGGCAAAGCAGCCAGTTTGGTTTTGTGTTTTTAGCCTGATCTGAAGGAATCGGGAAGATTGCAAGGAAGTTTGTCCTCGTGAGACTCCCGGCTTCTCCCCTGCCAGTCGGAGCGTTGGGGTGGTTCTGTTAAGGCTGGGAGAAAGCATCCGGTTAGCTAGCTGCTTATTCAAACCACGCCCAGTAAGATCCTCCACCTGGCATGTCTGTCAGGCTTATCCCCTTGTGTCGGTGCTTCTTAGCTCCAGGGGATAAAATACGGCAGTGTTTTTCCTAGAAATAGGCCCAACCCACCGAATCCACTATCCTCATACTAGCCTTGACTATGGCAAGGCCCACAGGTATCCTCGGCCAAGCTTTGCTTCACGGCATGGCAGGATTAAGACACACTGAGGCCCTAAACATGTCGGCTGTGTCTAGACTGGCAAGTTTTTCCGCAAAATCATCTGCTTTTGTGGAAAAACTTGCCAGCTGTCTACACTGGCCGCTTGAATTTCCACAAGAGCACTGACTTCCTACTGTCTGAAATCAGTGCTTCTTGCACAAATACTATGCTGCTCCCGTTTGGGCAAAAGTCAAAAGGGCCAGTGTAGACAGCTCAGATTTGTTTTGCGCAAAAAAGCCCCGATCGCAAAAATGGCGATCGGGGCTTTTTTGCGGAAAAGCGTGTCTAGATTGGCACAGACACTTTTCTGCAAACAGTGCTTTTGCGGAAAAGTGTCCGTGCCAATCTAGATGCTCTTTTCCGCAAATGCTTTTAATGGAAAACTTTTCCGTTAAAAGCATTTGTGGAAAATCATGCCTGTCTAGCCGTAGCCATCGAGTTTAAGAAGCCAAAACAAATGTGCATTATTCTAACAGAAAGGACAATGAAAATAGAAATCATTAAGTTTTATATTTGCCTACATATCAATACAGAGGTGAGGACGCAACTAAAAACTAGTTTTTTGTTTTGTTTTTATTTAGAGGGCCCTCATAATCTGAGGCCTTAAACTGCAGTTTACTTAGCTTGTGCATAAATCCAGCACTGCTTCGAGACAGCAGGGCAAAATTTGGCTCCAGATTGGTCAGGGAGTCCTGTTTCTCTCCCTCCCCCCCCCCTTCCCTGGAGTTTTGTATTTACTGTGTTGGGACTTGGAGCCAAGTGCTGATTTTCATGGTAATGAATGACGCTCAGGTGTGCCCTTCAGGTGTGCTGCCATCAGCCAGGTAGGCTCACGCCTCTGCAACGTCACACAGAGCCAGGGACATCTACAGGAACCAGCCCTGAATCCAGACGGAACGTCTTGTGTTGCAAACCTGAATATCAGGATTGTTTGCTTGAGACACGTGCCAGCCACAGCCACGGCCACAAACCAAACAGACGTGGGCTGACTCCTGGCTATAGCAGGAAGTTACCCCAGACGTTTTGGTTTCTCATGTTTTGGGCTTAACTCTTGGTCAGTTTGGCTGAGTTTCCATTTTGGGTGGGTCAAATCCCAGCTCAAGAGATCCACACCCAGACCGGATTCAGATTTGAATTTGCACAAGTCCCCAAGAGTAGGGATGGAACTTCTGATCCTTATGACAAAGACACGGCCCAGTGAGGGTCTGTCCTTCAGTGTCAGCTTCCAGGTCATATTTTCTGTTACCGCAGCATTAAAAAAAAAATCGAAAGAGAACTTTGCCAAGGGGAGGTGGGGGATGGGGAGTTCGCGCCCTTATCTGGGAGCTGTTTTCTCTACATGCCAGAGCTGTGATTAGAGTGATGCATCCATCTGACACCGCTCACAGTCGGGGAGGACATAATTGCTGCACGCATTTGTCACGCGCCTCCATGCTGTGGGAGCCTGTACCACTGATCAGCAACCGAGTGGGGAGCCAGGCCCTTACCGCCCCCTTTCTGGAGCCCCTCCCAACCAATTCTGTCCCCCCTCCATAGCCAGCTGTCATATGCCGCATCGGTGGCGATACCCAGCCTTTCACAGGCTCCTGTGTCCTACATGCCACCAGCTGAACCGCATCTCATGATGCCAGCCGACCTAACGCTGCACCTGCGCAGCTCACGAAGCCCCGCCCCTGCTAATGATGTCATTGCTCCCTAGGAACTGGCGACAGGCAGGAGCAGAGGGAGAGTTAAGACCAAGTAAGGGACAGAAATCCAGATGGTGTCAGAGCTGGACAAAACACGGGACGGGTCAGAAGGTGATTGGGGGGTGGCTTCATTTCAGGACAGCTGATTTGTCAGAGGTGCTGAGCACAGGCAGCTCTCACGGGCTCCCCCTTTGAAAACTAGCAGTCTGAAGCTGCTAGAGAGGACCCCTGCCAGCATACACCCTGCCGCAGCTTTCTCCAGGCCGCCTTAACACCCATCTCTGGGGTCCCCCCAGCCTTTGGAGAACCCCTCCGCAGTTGTGTCGGGTTGCTGATGAGCTGGGCTGATGGGTTTACACTGCTGCAGTCCACTCTTATTGGTAGGGCTTTGCCAAATTCACGGCCCATTTTGGTCAGTTTCAAGTCATCAGCTGTTTTAAAAATTGTACATTTCATGAGTTCAGCTAGTTACATCTGAAATGTCTCTGTGTTGTAATGGTCGGGATCCTGGCCCAGGAAAGGGGTCGAGGGGGCCGCATGGTTATGGTAGGAGGAGGTTTGCGGCCCTTCTCCCCGTACTTCTTTGCTGCTGGTGGCGGCTGGCTTCAGAGCTGAGCAGCTGGAGGGCGGTGGCTGCGGGCTGGGAGCCCAGCTCTGAAGGCAGAGTTGCTGCCAGCAGCAGCACAGACAGAAGCCGTCGCACTCCAGCTGCACAGCTCGGAAGGGATCAGCACAGAAGTAAGAGTGGCATGGTAAGGTATGACCATCCTTCTGAGCTGCCGCTAGTGGGGTGCGGCCTTCAGAGCTGGGTGGCCGACCAAGAGCTGCTGCCTTTTGGCCATCCAGCTCGGACGACAGTGCAGACAGGTGGCAATACGATGAGCCCCTAAAACAACCTTTCCACCCCCTGTAACTCCCGTTTGTGTCCGGACCCAGTTTGAGAAATGTTGGTCTCCCCTGTGAAATCTGTATAATGTGGTGTAAACGCATGCAACAGCCCGGATTTCACAGAGGAGAGACTAGATTTCGCCGTTCAGGACATGTTTTTCGTGGCCCTCCCTAGTTATTAGCCCCCGAGGAGCAAAACAGTGGGAATGTGCTGAGGCAGCGCTCCCAGTCAGTCATGAGATGGAGTGTGCCGACATGAACAGCGGGGCGGCTGTGAGGTTGGATTTGCTGACGTTGGAGACCTTGAACCTTAAATCCCCTTCAAGCGTAGCGTCCTGCCCTACCGGGGGTGTTCCACTGAGTAACACTGAGTTCCTGTAAAAGTCACAGGTGGGATTGTAACATTCTAGGGCACCAGTCCAGCGGGGGGGAGGGGGGAGGGGGGTTTGTGTCAATGCAGGGATTCACCTGCCTGCATCGGCGGGGCCCTAGTACAGTATATAACATCCCTGCAGCTATCAAATCTGTGTCATGCTTCAGCCCCCATCCACAATCCTTAGTGCCTGTTGTATAACACAGCCTTGCGAAACACTGGGGCTGTGTCTAGACTGGCAAGTTTTTCCGCATAAGCGGCTGCTTTTGCGGAAAAACTTGCCAGCTGTCTACACTGGCCGCTTGATTTTGCGCAAAAGCACTGACTTTCTACTGTCTGAAATCAGTGCTTCTTGTGCAAATACTATGCTGCTCCCGTTTGGGCAAAAGCCCTTTTCCAGAAATGTTTTGCGCAACAGGGCCAGTGTAGACAGCTGAAAACTGTTTTGCGCAAAAAAGCCCTGATGGCGAAAATGGCGATCGGGGCTTTCTTGCGCAAAACCGCGTCTAGATTGGCACAGATGCTTTTCCGCAAAAAGTGCTTTTGTGGAAAACCGTCCGTGCCAATCTAGACGCTCTTTTCCGCAAATGCTTTTAACGGAAAAACTTTTCCGTTAAAAGCATTTGTGGAAAATCATGCCAGTCTAGACGGAGCCTGGGTGTCTAGGGGTGTGGACTTCATTCTGATGAGCATAGTGTTAGTTTTTCATTTTCACCGTGGTGGAAAGGGCGAGCATGGAGATGCTGCAATTGGGTTGGTCCATTTCCAGAAAGGCAGTTTGGCCTAGTGGGCAGTGCCCTGGGGTGTGAGTCAGGAGAGCTGGAGCTCTGCCACGGCCTTGATATGTGGATTCGGGCAAGTCTCTCCCCACCTCTAGCCCTCAATTCCCCCTTCCCTTTGTCTAGCCCAATGGTCAGTGCTTCAGGACAGGAATAGCTCTCACTGTGTTTGCCCAGCGCCTGACACACCGGTCGCGGCTGGGGCCTGCAGGCATTTCTATAACAACAGCCGCCCCTTTGCAAGGCTGCCAGGATGTTATTTATTATTTTGAACTCAAGGGACCATCATTCCTTCAATTACCCATGATTCATTTCACTCACTTCAAAACGGCCTGCTGCTCCCTGGACCCACCCTTCCGCCTTTTCCATGGTACCTCCACATCTCCCATTGCCCCTCTTCTTCACATGTCACAGTGCTCGTGGCGGGGGATGTGAACTATAATTTTTTTGTCATTTTTCTCTTCCATCATTTCCTCCCCCCGTTTAGAAATAAGTGAGCCCACAAGCTCAACCTTGTTCCAAGGTCAGTATTGGTCTTGCTGTCTGTCACATGCGCTGTCCCTCCCCTGCCTGTAACCTTTGCCTGCTCTTGCACTGCCTGTGTCCCTGTCTGACAACATGCATGGAGCACAGTCCTGCTTCCCAGACGGGCAGCCGGAGAGGATGCAGGTAGACCGGCTGTGACTGACCCCCTGGAATTTGTCTCCTCCATAAATAATGTGGCTTAAACTCGATCCACTCGTCCTGTCAACCCAGAATTCCTTTTGAGGAGGCGCAAAACAAAGTTCCGCGTCGTCTCTTGCTGGAGCTTGCACCCAGAGTCCTTGTCCAATAGGATATAAATCCAGTTTGCAATCTTCTGCTTCAGAGGGTTGCAGCTAGGGCCTTTCCACACTGCGTATCTCTCAGGGACCTGCCCAGATCTGCATTGGGGTTGTAGACCCATTTTTCATAGAGTGTGTCTACACAGCAAAGTTATTTCGGAATAACGGCCATTACTCCGAAATAACAATGTGAGTGTCTACTCAGCAACTCAAATAATTTCGAAATAACGGACGGCTTACTCCAACTTCTGTAAACCTCATTTTACGAAGAATAGCGCCTATTCCGAAATAGCTGTTTCGAAATAAGGCGTGTCTAGATGCTGCACTTCTGCTATTTCGAAATAGCCCCTCGCTAAGTTATTCCTCCTGGGGCTCTAAATCAAGATAGCACATCTACATTAGGGAAGCCGGCCTCGGATTCATTTTGAGGCTTCCCTGCAGTGTAGACGTGCTATTTCGAAATAAGCTATTTCAGACTAACTATTCCGGAGTAGCTTATTCCGAAAGAACTGCAGCGTTGACGTAGCCATACAGTCTTCCTTGTGGCTTCTCACCACACAGAAGGACGTTTACAACGGTGCGACATGTAGTCATGGTGCTCACGTGAGGACGAATGGGGATTGTGTGGTGAAGAGCCCATGCATGGCACACATTGTTTCCGATCGGGCCAGTGAAGGCTCGGCTGAGAGATGTACAGCAATAAGTCAACCTGCAATTGCTGTAAACTCTGACTCAGGAGCATTCTTAGGCCTGGCTGGGAATCAGATGCAAATTGGGAGCAATGCACCCGATCTCTGGACAGGGAAGGGCTAGAGCAGAGCCGGCTTGAGGATTCGGGGAGCCTCTAATGAGGTTATTTTTGGAGGGTCCCCAACTTTTTAATCTCCCCTTTTCTCTTGCCATCTCCTCCACTCAGGGTGAAGCCAGGGTCTGGAAGATTTCCTCCCTGCTATAGGATTGGCCTCTGGTGTTTGACCTGCTGGCTCTGGCTAAAACAATGCAGATCTAGCAGTGCACTGGTAGGCACGTGCTGCAGTAACTTTGGGACTGACTGTTCTGTGAACAGAATCCCCCTTGGCTTTATCTTTGACCGCTCCCCCATGGCAGCTGTGCCTATGGGCGGCTCACCATCCCCATCCTCAGCCCTCCGAGGCAGCTACCAGGGGAATCCCCAGGGGACACCGCATGGTTTGCTGTGAGGCTATATCGGAGTGTAGTGCAGCAGGGGATCTAGCATCAGGAGATGCTTGGTGAGGCCACACCTGGAGTATTGTGCCCAATTCCGGGCCCCCCACTACAGAAAGGACGTGGACGCATTGGAGAGGGTCCAGGGAAGGATGACTAAAATGCTGAGGGGGCTGGAGCACATGACCTACGATGGGAGGCTGAGAGATTTGGGCTTGTTTAGTATGCGGAAGCGAAGAGTGAGGGGGGATTTGAGAGCAGCCTTCAACTTCCTGAAGGGAGGTTCCAAAGAGGGTGGAGAGAGGCTGTTCTCAGTGGTGACGGATGGCAGGACAAGGAGCAATAGTCTCAAGTTGCAGTGGGGGAGGTCTAGGTTGGATATTAGGAAAAACTATTTCCCTAAGAGGGCGGGGGAGCACTGGGATGGGTTCCCTAGGGAGGGGGTGCAATTTCCATCCCTAAAGATTTTAAGTCTCAGCTTGACAGGGCCCTGGCTGGGTTGATTTAATTGGGATTGTCCTGCCTTGGGTAGGGGGCTGGACTCGATGACCTCCTGAGGGCTCTTCCAGCTCTATGATTCCGTGTGAAAGGAGAAGCAGCTGTAGGAGTGAGCATCCTCTGAGCAGGGCACTGGGCCAGCAGAAACGATCCCCGCAGGATTCCAGTGATTCCAGCCAGCCAGGCCCCTCCATTTATGACATGGTCCAAATCACCAAGGGAAGGGATTGTGGAGCAAAACGTCCCCCTTACTCCATGGATTTCTTAACAACAACAAAATACTCGGTACCAATACCAGGAAATGATTGTGGTGCCTTTATCTGCATCCCTCCTGCTCTCACAGTGGCTACAGAGACACGGTCGCCTCATGCTCACACGTGGAGGCATTTATTAACTCAGCCCTTCATCCCCTTTTGTTTTTTTCTGTTTGTCTCCTGCATGCCTGGCCAACGCCTCTCTCCACTTCATGCCTCCTTCCATTCTGCCATGTAAGTACCCGCCAGCCCTAACAACCCGCCTTCATTCTACTAAGCCCCTTCGTGTGCTTATTGGGGGAATCGGGAGGTGTCAGGGAGATGGAAACAATGCCTCGTCGCAGAAGCCAGCCAGCTCTTGCCCAGAGACATGCTAGATGCATGGGCAGGCCTGGAGGTAGAATACATACACGCTGAGCCATGGTAGATGGAGACAGGTAAAGTATCGTGATGCTGTGGGTGAACACAATAGATATGGGAGTCTCGACCTGGGGTTGTGATTAGGTGTAGGTGGGTTGTGACTAGCCATATTGCTAAATGCAGACAGTCCTAGCTAGACCCTTGCCAGATGGGAGCAGAGTCCTAGAATGAGAAGTTTCCCAGTTTCCGGTAGGAGCAGGTTGAGAACTACTGGAATAGATGGATGAATGACACAGGCGTGGTGGCAGTGAATGGTTTGTACATGGATGCAGTGGATAGACACCTTGATGTATGTGACGTGTACATACCGATGCAGGGAAGGAGGCGTATGAGGGGCAGATGGATGCAATACACAGATGGAGACTGGATGTAGCTATTGATAAGCTGTTTGCAGATAACACAGCTCTGCGGAGAGTGCAGGGTTAACATCTTGCAGTCCTGGTCCCTGGGTCTAACCATTTGAGCTGAGCAGAAGGGGAGATCGGAGAGCAGTCCCGCTGTGGACGCTTGGGGATATATTTGCCAGCCATTTGTCCTCTGCAGCGATACCATGAGCTCGGTGCCACCGTGGCTGCAGAATCACAGGTGACGTGTACCCATGTGAGCCTTCCCTTTGACCGCAGTAGGATTCCTAGACACGCCCCAGGTTGTGCTGGACACCGGGGGCCGGATCTATTCCTGGATTAACTCCGCTGCCTGCTGGGGGAGCAAACGGGGCTGACGTTCACGCACAGACATAGAAATCCGCAGAGCTGAGCCGGCAGAAGACGGTAATCCCACCAGAGTTTGACGGCGGCATTTACCTAGACCCTTCCAGACCAGCTTGTTGAATTGCTCCGCATGCAGTCCAGTTTTGTGAACTCCTGGGCCTGATTCACCGCTCCCATACCCTAGACTGGCGTGGTGGTGTATCAGTTCTGGCGTGTTTGCCATGATCATAAATGGGAGCCAGAGACCAGCAGTATCCATGGATGCCCTGGGTTTTCTTTAGCTCCTTTTATTCTCAGATGCAGATCACACCCATCATAGTCTCATAGCTCCCAGCACCACATTCAGCCTTCAAGGCTATGCCGCAGCTTCAGCTAGATGTGGCACAAGGCTGGCTAATGGGACCCAGCTGCTCCTGCACTCTGAATACCATGAGCAAACTCATTTGTGGGTGGAAATCAAGTGGCGGGTGTGGACCCGAGTTATCTCCGGGATCTCTTCTCCCCGTGTGCACCACGAGGACTGTGTTTGTCAGGAACGGCGGCAGTGGTGAAGCTCGGGGTGTCGAAGGCGGGATCGTCTCTGTAGCAGGTACTTGTCATGGAGTTGGTTTCCCCAGAAATACTTCTCAACCTGGGCCTGGCCACGCTTAGAACACGGGGCCAGATGCGCCTCTCTGCTCAGGCCTTCCTAGACGGGTGGGCCCTAGAATCTCAGCCTGCAGCTTAGGAGTCGTTGCCTTTCAGCTGATCTGTGTTCTGGTCACAGAGACTCCCGCTGGGAAAGAGGGTGAGCTAGGAATCCACCACTGCTGTCTTACAACACAGCCCGTGTGTGCGTCGAGAGTCCCTGGCCTCTGAGAGCCAGAGTACATGAGCGGATAATGGAGGGAGTGCCACTCCCAGACAGAGCGGTGTGCCATTGAATCTTCTGTCCTTTCTCAGGACTGGTCTGTGCTGGGAACTTGCATAGCTACGTCTCTCCAGCATGTGAAAGATCCATGCTCCGGTGTGTGGCCTGAAGCAGCAGATCTGACCTAGGCAATTCCTGATATATAGAATCCTAGGTCAGGAAGAGACCTCAGGAGTCATCGAGTCCAGCCCCCTGCCCACAGCAGGACCAACCCAACTCAATCAACCCAGCCAGAGTTTTCTCAAGCCAGAATTAAAAAACCTCTAAGGGTGGAGATTCCACCCCCTCCCTAGGGAACCCATCCCAGTGCTTCCCCACCCTCCTCGGGAAATAGTTTGCTATCTTCTTCAAGGTCCCAGAAGTTACTGTTCAAGTAAAGGTACTGAATAGGAGATTTTTGCTCTGCCACGCACCATTCCAGGCACACACCGACCATCGGCAGGGAGCTAAGGGGGAATGCACAATACTGTAGCATCTTGGGCCTGAGCCCGACTCGCTCTTGGAGTGTTCTCTGCAGGAACATTCGCAGCTCCCTGAGCCAGGCGGCCGCCAGCTCACTGCCTTGCTCATTCCCCACAGAGTCTTTTATCCCCCAGGCATTAAGCTGGCTTTTGATGGTATCAGCACTCGGTAAAAGTTCTGCTGATTAACTTCGGAAAGACTCACAGCGATCATCAAGCCAATTTATTAGTGAATATGGGACTGGAGTAAAACTCCTGACACCGCCTGGGAACAACTGCAAAAAGAAGTGGCTATCAAAGACAAGCTCAGCGTCCCCCAAGGATTATGGGGAGTCACTTAGCAGCTGGACTTCCAGTTTGTAGCACCCGTAGGCAGAGCACGTGCCAGGAAATGTGCTAGGCTTTCTGCTACAAAGCTGCATCTTCTGGGCTTTTGTAGGGGGTGGGGGGCATGGATACCCCAATAGTGAATCTTTCTACATGGAATCTGCAAGACTGGCAAAAAGATATTGGCTGCAGGAGCAGCAAGAGATTGTTTTTCCTGTCTTAACTCTGCTAGAGAAGCAAGAGCACATGCAGGCCAGGAGCCTCGGTCCTGCCGCTGGACATGGTGAGATGCCTGAATGTCACATCTGTGTGGCCTTCTTCCAGGTGGCAGGTTTAAAACAAACAGAAGGAAGTTTTTCTACACTCAGCACACAATCAACCCGTGGAACTCCTCGCCAGAGGATGTTGTGAAGACCAGGACCTTAACAAGGTTCAAAAAAGAGCTAGATAAATTCATGGAGGTTAGGTCCGTCAATGGCTATTAGCCAGGATGGGTAGGAATGGTGTCCCTAGCCTCCGTTTGTCCGGAAATGGGTGACAAGGGAGGGATCACGTGAGGATTACGTCCCTCTGGGACATCTGGCATTTGGCCACTGTCGGCAGACAGGACATAGGGCTAGATGGACCGTTGATCTGACCCAGTGTGGCCATTCGGATGTTCTTAAGGCTCTCGCACGCAGCGTGCGACGACCTGTGGCGGCACCGTGACACAAGCATGTTTCCTGTCTACAAAGGGGAAAAAAACGGGATTTTTTGTAGACAGGAAATTCTTTGTAGACAGGAAATTTAATCGGGGATTCCAGATTAAATGAACACACTGGGGGGAGGGGCGGATTGTTCAGTAAAACCAAAAGCTCTGAGGTGATGGCGCAGCCTGGCAAAGCACACGGCCGAGTTCCCGTCTCCATCGGGGAGGGCCTGTGCCTCGGGGGTGATTTTCGAAACGTTTTACAGATGTGGAGAACAGGGCGGGCGCATCCGTCCCCCTAGTGGGCCTGTTCCATCTCTCCCACCTCAGTGAAAGGGGAACATTCCCTCGCAGAAGGCTCACTCTACGTTCTGCCCTCGGGGAGCAGGAAAACAGGCTCCCCACAGCCCCTCCACCGCCAGGGAAGCAACGTGGGCTTCTGGGGAAATGTGACACCTCTGTCATCCTGCAGTTTTCATGTGCCACTCAGCAGAGCTGCATGCGGTCCTGTCACCCCCTCCCCCGGCAGTCGGAGCCATCAGGACTTCAAAGGCATAGAAGCAAGTGGCATAATGAGAAGAAGGAATGGTGGTTGCTATAGCACCAGTCCCTCTCCCCCCACCGGACTGAGGTTATTCTGATGATCGCTGACAGGTGTTTTCCTCCCCTGTTCTTAAACATCTCCTAGGATGGAGATCCTACAGGCTCTTTATGTAATTTGTTCCAGGGCTCAACCACCCTGGCAGCTAGGAAGTTTTTAGTCATGTCTAACTCTCCCTCCCTGCGCTTTAAGTCCATTATTTCCTGTCCTCTCCGCAGTGGATCAGGAGTGCAGCTTATCACTTTCCTCTCTATTGCAACTTTTTGCATTCATGCACTAGTGGTTTTCAGCCACGAAAGCTGATACCCAAATAAATCTGTGAGTCTTTAAGATACCACGGGAATCCTTGTTATTTTTGCAGATACAAACTAACACGGCTACTCCCCTCCTTCCCCCCGCGAGACTTTACATTCACAAATACTGTTACCACTTCCCCTCTTAGTCTTCTCTTCTCCAGACTAAACAAACCCAATCCTGGGTCCCAGACCTTTAACAACTTTTGCTGCTCTGCTCTGAGCTTTCTCCACCGTGTCCATAACCACCTCAAACTTCGTCCCCAGAACTGGACACGGTCCAGTTGAGGCATTATCTGCAGAGTGGGAAAATGACTTGCTTGCAACACTCTTGCTAGTACATCCCAGCACGATGTTCGCTTTCCCCCCAACGCTGTTGGTTCCTATTTAATTTGTGATCTGTTCTCAAACTCTTTTCGGCAGTATTCCTGTCTAAGCAGTCATTTCCCACTGGGTAGTTTGGCAGGTGATTATTCTTTCCGATTTTGCATTTGTTCTTCTTGAATTCCATCCTGTTTATTCCAGACCATTCCTCCAGTTTGTCAAGATCATTCTGAATTCCATTTGTCTTCAAACCTCATTCCTTAATTCTCTGGCATTTGTGAATTTCACGCTGTAGAAGCCTTGATTTCTGTGGCCTTTACGTCAGACCCTAGAATCAGAGAATTCCCTTTGTCCGCTAAGATGTTGGCCTTCTGTCCACTTTGTTTGAGGGCCACAATTCCTTGCTTTAGCATCAGCCAAGCAAGATGGGACCCATATTTTTGTCTTTCCACTTGCCAGTGGGCATGGACTTTTTGAGTTGTCGTTTCAGGTTGGGTAACAAAAGACCTGCACAGACGTCTTCAGAGGGCCCATTGAAGAAAAAATTGCTCAGCCTAACAGAGTGTAAGTTCCATCACCAATTAGAAACTGGGAAATGTTCTTTGTTTCAAGTTTGTCAGTTACAGCACCCTTGGGGATTCCAAGGCTCTGGACGGAGATGGCTAGCTCACTGCAAAGAGATCTGATATTTGAGAAGAGGTATTAAATCCCTAAGAAGGAATTTGTCAGCCTAATTAGAGAGGGTAGTCAGCTGTTCTTTACAGGAGCGCATGGTCCATTCTGGAACATAGACCCTACACGGTGACCCTAAATACTGCAAAGTGGGTCGAGAGAACTAGAGGGACTTCTCCACATCCAGCAGCTTCATATTCTTCACCAACTAGTTTGTTCTTTCTCTAGCACAAGGGATACTACAGATCCAAAGCTCCAGACTCATGGAAGTTTGGATCCAAATCTGGTTTATGCATCCGTGCCTATCTCTAGCACTAATCATGGATGGTTTTTTTTAACCTGCATAAAATAGTTCTTGTATTGCTGAGTGTTTAAAAAAGTTTGCTGTTTCAGTTGTACACATTCAGAGTTTTTACCACGCTGTTAAACAGTCATTAGAGCTGCCTGAAAATGGTGTCTTTCAGCCTCTCACTTACCAGGTTTCCAGGTTAATCAGTGTCACAAGCGACACAGCTTTTCAGTCAGAGGTACACCTCCAGCACAATTAACTGTTTGTGTGCCCGGGCGGGGAAGGCCGTTAAATGTGTGTTTCCCAGAGTATTCATCATGAGACGTGCTCCTTCCTGGTGCACCCTGGGGATGAAACTTACTCAGGATTTACACAGAATTTCCTTTGGAATTTCCCCTGGCAGAGGGGTCACATAGCAGAAAATCCACTGGCTGGACAAGGTTGCCTTTGCAACGAAGTAGACAACTTCTCTTGCGCTTGGGATGGGGCAGGATTGTAAGGCCAGCTCAAACCAAGCACTAGTGATCCACATGGGAGCTGGAGTTTGGCTGATTCAACCCCTCCCTCATGAAATGCCCAGAGCGGGTGTCTGGTGAACTGAACGGTGTACTGGTGCATCCCCCTACAGCTATGCAGAGACGCTCCATTTGCATCTCTCTGTGTCTGGTTTCCCGGATCTGTCCTCGGGCAGTGGGGCTGAATGAAACAGGTGCTGGTAGGCTACACGCACCGCTTATGTAAAATCCCACAGTGACATCCACACAGGGATGAATTGCAGACACAGGGCTGAAAATGCATGGTGAAATGTCTTGATCGCCCATTTGATTAAAAACCACATGGGCCAATCATGAAGCCCTTAATTAGGTCAATCTCCTATTGAATGAGGGCAGACGGAAAGAGAGGATAATTTTGTGGTTAAGGCATTAAATTGGAACGGAAGAAACCCGAGTTGTCGTGCTAACTCTGCAGGGCTCACTGTGTGACTTTGATCTGGTCACTTAAGATGATTTGTTCAAAGCCGCTGAAGGGAATAAATTCACAATTCTGATGAATTTTAACTAATTAATTTTAAAGATTTGCATGCATCTAAATCCCCTAGCGAACTTTGAAAGTTTCAGACATAATGTGTGTGCCTCAGTTTCCCCACAAAGGTTGTGTCTGCACTTGCACTTAATGACAAAACTTTTATCATTCACGGGTGCATAATCCCTCCCCATGGGAATGACAAAGTGTTGCCAGGACAAGTGCAATTGTGAATGCTGCTTTCTCGGCAGGAGCGCACTCCTGCTAGCAAAGTGAAACACGCTGGTTGGGGATGGAAGTATTTTGTCAGAGAGCCGACAAAAATCATTCACATGCACCGACTTTTAGTGACAGGGCTGTGTCAACACAGCCTTGGTGATAAAAGCTGCAAAGGGTAGACATACCCTTAGAAACATCATCTTTCCCCTCCCTTGCCCTTTGTCTGTCTTGTCTATTTAGATTGTCAATCCCACCAGTGGGAATTCTCTCTTATAGACACGGTCAGACACAGATCTCAGTCGGGGGCTTCCAAATGATACTGTAACACAAATGCAAAATAACAGTAAGGATTGGAGGGCCCTCTTCTATTTGAATGGCTAAAAAAATAAGCTCTTTCAGGGATGGTCTCTATTGCAAAGTCAGGTTGACTTAACTACATCGCTCTGGGATGTGAAAAATCTCATGACATATGTGTGATGTAATGTAAATGAAATATACTCCAGTGTAGACACCGCATCAGCTTTTGTTATTTTGCTTAGGATTGATGACGGGATAACAGAGCTGTAGATGAGAATCATCCTGCTTTTCTTTACTGAATATTGGGATGTGCACTCATTCACTCTTCTTAAACTTCTCTAGTATGCCAGAATTTATTACAACTTAACATCAGTGGGCCAGACAACCCCTCTGCCAGCTCTTTTTAGACTCTTGAATGCAAGTTTTCTGGACCTACTGACTTTATAATATTATATTCCTAGTGATGATTGTTCAATAGCCTCATTAGTTGCCAATGATCTAGAAAGTACTTCATCGTCCACATGTGATACAGTACATCATCCTGCTTCTTTCCAAATTGAGAACACAAATACGTATTGAACACTTTCGCCTCACTGACAAATGTACAGTTTCTATCTAGTATTGGAACTGTGTCATTTGTAGGAGTTATTTTATTCTTTATATCCATTAAAAAATTCCTTATTGTCCTTAGCCATGCAACCCGTGGCATTTTCTTGTCTTTAGCTTCCCCTATCAGTTTTCTGCACATCATAACTTCTAACTTATATTTCTTGCTGTATACTTTTACTTTTCCTATATATATATATATAAATTTTAATTGCTGCCTTCACTTTGCCATTGAACAACGATGGGCTTTTAGACAAACTTGTCCTCTCTCTTGATGGCAGAACCATGACTTTTTGTCCCTCTAATAAAATCTTCTTAAATAGCTCTCAATTTTTATTCACATTTTATTGTTTAATTTTTTTCTTCACAGTCAGTTTTGCTCATCATTTTCCTCAGCTTTGGAAAATTAGCCCTTTTGAAGCACCAAGTTTATATATATTACTGTTAGGGACTGTCTACTTTTGCCCATATTGAATGTATTCAGGTCTGATCACTGGTCCCTAGGCAACCACTAACTTCCAGTCCAGTGATTAATTCATCTTTATCTGTCATAATGAAGTCCAAAATAGACTTACCTTGTGTTGGGTGCACTACCTTTGTGTTAGAAAATTATTATCTAGAATTTTTAGAAGCTCTAATGATACTTTATTACTAGCTGCATGAAATCTGCAGCCTATGCCTCCTAAATTGACGTCTCCCAGGACGACACGATTTTTCTTTCCACTCTTTACAGACAGGTACTTAAGAAGTAGCTCACCAGGCACTATGGTTTAATTTGGAGGTTGATTACATACCACTATCCTGTCTGGTACCTAGCACATTGATCCAAAACCCTGCGGCTCTGTGTTATCGATACAGGTTGTACCTCTCTAGTCCGGCACCCTCAGGACCTGGCCGGTGCCAAATTAGAGAATTTGCTTAACCACAAGAGGACAATATTGTCTAGCAGTATTACAACACTTCCACGGCTCACTGGGCTCTTAGAAGACTTCCAGGGGTAAATTAGAGCTAAATGACGGCACAGAACACTAAGGCTGTATCTAGACTACATGCCTCTGTCGGCAGAGGCATGTAGAGTAGACAGATCAGCAAAGGCAAATGAAGCTGTGATTTAAATGATCGCGGCTTCATTTACATTTACATGGCTGCCGCGCTGAGCTGACAAACAGCTAATCAGCTGTTTGTCGGCTCTCGCGCTAGTCCGGACGTTCCCCCTGTCGACATCAAAGCCCTTTGTGGGCAGCCCCGTTATTCCTCGTGGAATGAGGTTTACCGGGGCTGCTGACAAAGGGCTTTGGTGTCAACAGGGGGAACGTCCAGACTAGCGCGCGAGCCGACAAACAGCTGATCAGCTGTTTGTCAGCTCAGCGCGGCAGCCATGTAAATGTAAATGAAGCCGCGATCATTTAAATCGCGGCTTCATTTGCCTTTGCTGAACAAACAAATCTACATGCCTCTGCCAACAGAGGCATGTAGTTTAGACGTACCCTAAGAGCCAGGATTAGCAGTTGTAAAGTATAAACAAAGATTATGGGATTGCGAGAAAGTTGGCTACACCCATGCTAAGTGAACATTCAGCTCACGAAAATCACGCTGGACCACACATGTTGCCGGACCAGAGAGTGCTGGACAAGAGAGGTTCCGCCTGTAAATCTAAAACAAGCAATGGTGTCTATAATGTAGAATATCATTTCCCACAGTCATCCACAGCTGCACAAAGGGTGGCTATGAACATGACCATTGCAGAACGGCACTGATTTAAAACCACGTTGCACAATTGGAAATGACTATACAAAGAGAAAGGTAATAGCGAACCAATTCACTCTTTGATCCTCATTTTGGCCCTACAGTCTATTTACTGAGTCCTACAAACAGGTGAGAGACCCTGACTTATTTTGTGCCTAATCTTGAATAAATACATTCTGCAAAAAACCACAGTTTATTTTTATTATTTAACATACTGTCCAGAGCATTCCACTTAATTCAATTGCTAATTTGATTCTCTCTTTAATTTATCAAGACCTCTGGAACCAAATCTTTTTTTTTTATTAAAAAAAAATCTCCTAAAACCTCAATTTCCACCTTTTATTGTGATCAATGTTGATTGCTTTAGGCAGGTATTATTAGATAATTCTAGTTAGAAAGTTGCAATTAATAAGGCTGGGGCCAACATTCTGCATGGGAGAGAGAAAGAAAGAGCCCAAGGGAAATCCTGGGAATAATAATAAGAGACAAGTGCAAATCCGAGGCACATTATTCAGACACTCTGGGCCAAATTCAACCCTGATGGAACACCATTGCTACACCAACAATCCATGTATCTTTCAAACAGATGGCCCTCTAAGTTTTATTACAGATCATGCTGCATGCTTTGTCAGCTATGATGACCAAGTCCGTAATAAAATCAACCTCTTATTAAGGTTAGATTCTGCAATTGTGCATCACACTGCAGAGACCTGGCATGTGTCATCACATTGATGCCAATAGAGCAACCGTTAATTTAAAGGTTAGGAATGGACTCGATTGAAATCAGAGGCCGGAGCTAAGACTGGCAGTTTCCACTGCTTTCGGGGCATCTCTGATTTTGGGTGCCATGTGTGTGATTTCCCAAATTGCTGAGCACCCCAGAGCTACAGAAGAAATCAATGGGATCCGCAGGTGCTCAGGATGGCTGAAAAATCAGGCCCCCAGTACATCAAAGGCACCTAGAAACAGTGACTGGTCTTGAAATCTTTGGAGTGAGTGTCTAATTTTAGGGCCAGGTCCAGCGTTATGCAGATGTGCACCAGCTGAGGGTCTGTCCCGAGTTGTCAATTTAAAAATAAATGATGATACTTTGCTTTTGCAAAATGCCTTACAACTATTAACTAAACGAATCCCACCCATGACAAGGGATTCACCAGTCCTAATCTATATTAGGGATGTGAATGACTAGTCGACACACTAGTCAACTAGTCGCTTGCCCCTCCCCCCGCCCCATTGCTTCCTCTATCAGAAAGAGAAAGCGGAGAAGAGAAGTGCACTTGCCCCATACTCTCTGCGGCACTTTTGCCTTTCAAGTGTAGCTACGGCCCTGGGGCTGTTGCTAATCTTCAAAGGCAGAGACGCCCTTATCGACTAATTGAATAGTCCATGCAAATTGCATCGACTATTCGATTAGCCGATTAATCGAAATTTTACATCCCTAATCTATACCTGGGGAAACTGAGGCAGAGAGCTGCTGTGCCTTGCATAAGATCCGATTCTAAGTCAGAACTCAGAACCCCCCGACTTCCCAACCCTGGGTTCATTTCCCCCATCACACCTGCCTCCCAACAGTTGACTAGTAACCCCAAGTGCTGGTAACCCCTTCGGAGAAAGGGACAGTGCATGCAGAGGTGTGCCGTTCCCTGTGCTGCAGGTTGTCCTGTGCACTCTTCCTGTCCGCCTGTCTAATTCGGAGCCTCATCACCTTCCGTTGCACATGGGGAAGAGTCTGGCATCAAACCGTGGAGGATTCAGTACAACCCCAGCTCCGCCCACCTAGGCCTCGTTTTTGTCCCAGCCAAGATAAACTCTACGCCATCTTCTCTCCATCGTTCTTCAGTCCCGTAGATTCAGTGTGGGATCACGGCAGTGCCTTACTGTTGCTCGGCGGAGACTGTTATCCGCGTCGCTGCTCTTCTCTGCATTCTCAACAGGCACCTAACGCTGCAGTACAGCCCTTGCCACCATTAGCCTGCACTTCCCTCAACTGAAAATAGTACAGCCTAGCCCTGGTGAGGATAATGCTGTGTCCTGGGCCAGCAGATGCTTTCCATTAACACGTCGGGACTCATTGTGCTAGAGAACAGGCAGGGTTCTTGGATCCAATCAGCGTGGCTGGCCGTCTGTCTGAAATCCTCCCAACAGTCGTCCTCCAGCAAGCACTGATGGGTCTGTCTCCTTCCCAGGATTGTTGGGCACCACAGGGAAGGCAGGACTGTGGGGCTAGCAATGGGAGATGGGCTTCACCAAATCCCCTGAGCTTGAGGAAATGTCAGATCCTGAGCCAGGCTTTGCAAACGACCCCGCCTCTAATAGGACAACTATGCAACCCTCCTCTCCCCCCGAGCTTGGGGAATGTTGGGGTAACAATCCGGAATTCTGGGTCAGAGCTATAGGGCTGGTTCTCCCCTGCCTGGTAGCCATCAAACCACTTTGCTGGCAAGAACATCTGATGCTATCAGAGGTGCAGGGGTCGTGCTTTGCGTTGGCTTTGCACAGGGACTGATGACAGCACCAGGGCCAAGCCCGTGGGGAATCAAGCCCAGCAAGACTCAGGCCCGTCTTTAATAATACTCGGGACAGCCTCCCCGACAGTCGCATAGGAGTCAGAGCATGCTCAGTAGGGGTACGTCTACACAGCAGCGTCATTTCGGAATAACAAAACGTGCGTCTACGCAGCTAGCCGTTATGTCGAAATAATGTTGAGCAGGAGGACTTCCTACTCCCACTCCTGTAACCCTCATTCAAGGAGGAGGAAGGGAAGCCGAAGGCAGTGTGTCCTTCCTCCCATTTCCTGGGCTATGTCTAGACTGCAGGCTTCTTTCGAAAGAGGCTCTTTCGAAAGCATCTTTCGAAAGAGCCACTTTCGAAAGATCGCGTCTAGACTGCAGGCGGATCTTTCGATAGAGGAAATCCGCTTTTTCGAAAGAGAGCACCCAGCGAGTCTGGATGCTCTCTTTCGAAGACGGCCTCTTTACATTGTAGAACGCCTTCTTTCGAAAGAGGAACTTTCGAAAGAAGGCGTTCTTCCTCGTGAAATGAGGTTTACCGCCATCGAAAGAAAAGCCGCGTTCTTTCGAAATAATTTCGAAAGAACGCGGCTTGAGTCTGGACGCAGGGGAAGTTTTTTCGGGAAAAGGCTACTTTTCCCGAAAAAACCCCTGAGTCTGGACACGGCCCTGCTGTGGAGGCAGCACCTACAGCCGCAATTGACGTAGCTGAAGTTGCGTCGCTTCATTTGACTTTGCCCTGCAGTGTAGACGTGCCCTAGGGGGAAGAAGCAACTGAATTGCCTTTAAACAGAGTTTTCCATTCGCCTTAACCGTGACTTGTTCTTTAATTTTTAGAAGAGACAACTACAGTCCTGACGCCCTGGAAAGGTCAGTACATGTGTTCCCCACACGCTAGTTTCCCTGCTGTGGCCAGCCCCTCCACTTCTGCTTTCCCGTGTCTGAGCTAACGCCAAGGGATCAGCTGAGCAGAAGTAACCACCTCTTGTCCCGCAAACCACTGCAAGCTCCAATTCAACTAACTTCCTGGTGGCGCCCCTGCCTCCAACCCTTGTGCAGAGCCCTGGAGCCCACCCGTTAATGCTTGCAGGGTTCTAAGTCGGTAGAATGAAGAATTAGGAGCAAGAAATACACCTGTGATGAGGTGTAGCCAGCCGTGTGTCCAGAACCCTGCCGCCTGTCCCGTCTTGTACTCTGTGCTCTAGAGACCATCTTTACACAGCCTTTCCCTCTGGATGCTGCGTGGCTCCCTCCCTCGCTCCCTTTCTGTCCCCTTTTGCTGTCGCAAATATCAGGAGAATTTTCTGGTCTGATTCACTGACATTCAGAGAAAAATTGTCTCATTTGAGGGCCTTATTCCTCCCAGATGTTTGCAGCGGATAATTGATGCTTGTAACATTTCTCTAGGACACTACAGGGCTTGATAATTGGCCTCTTTGGACTGTCACATGTTTCCCTAATGAGCTGGAAGTAATGAATGCATGAAACCTGGAGAGCAGTCACAGCTTGGCCTCCTTATCAGCTGCAGTGCCACTGGCGTGCAGCAGTGCTAGCTCCTGCCAGCAAAGGTTCCATTACAATCCCCCTCCGCCCCCCGAGCCCTTGGCTCCCTCCAGAGCTTGCTCCGAAATTTCCGCAGGTTCAGAGGAGTTTTCGGGCCCCTGATGCTTTCAGCGCTCCAGGGTGCTGGATCCAACCTGGTTCTGGTAGCCCAGAGCTGGTGGCAAACATGATAGCTCTGCTCTCCCAGCTATTGTCAGTTGCTGCTATAGCCTCTTGGGCCCATAAGCAACTGGTGCCAGGGAAAGCAGTCCCCAAAACCAGGAGTGCACAGATGTGATTTAAAGCCCGTTTGGGGTTCCTCCGTCTCCAGCAGTTATTCCCACAACTAAAGATCTGCCCCATTAGTTTTCTCAGGGTCAGGAGGACTTCTTGCTGCTGCTAGTATCACCCTATCAGAAAATCTTCCCCATCAGCCCTCTCATGTAGAAAACATTTGCATCTTGATGTTGGGATCTTTTCAGCGTGTTTAGCTACTTTGTCATTTCTTTATTTTTAAAGGTATGTATTAATTATTAGTTATTATTATGTATTTATTTTATTATATTACTACAATAGAGCCTAGGACTTCTGGAAAACTGGGGAGAAAATAGCATGGAACACATGAGTTATCCGGTCAAAATATGTCCTCATTTTCCTCCCTTCTAACATCTTGGAGCACTAAATTCTGCCCCTCACATAAGTTTTCAGCTTTTAATTTGTGTCTTTCTTTTCGTGATGGTTATTATTGTCTGGCTCACCAGAACTGCAGCCTTTCCAGACACGAACTAGCCGTCACAAGACTCTGTGTGATAGAGGAGTGTTGCTACCCCATGTATCTGGATGGGGAAAACTCAGGAAGGAGCCATGGGCCATGTTTTCAGAAGGGGAACATTGATTTTGGGACTCAGTGGCCTCCTTTGAGCCTTTTGGCCTGTGTGATTGCATGAGGCCATGGAGGGGAAAGCCTCAGAGCTTGGGTTAGAACACAGGAATGTTTGGGGCCAACTCCTAGATCCAAACCACTAGGCCAGTCGCATCTGTAGGGGTGCAGCTACACAGCAGAGCTTAGCTCAAAATAAGCTACGCAAACTGAGCTACGTCAACTGCGTTGCTTATTTCGAAATTGGGAGCATCCACACAGCGCTTATTTCGAAATCAAGCACTCTTCCTCCGACTTCCCTTACTCCTCGTACCATGAGGGTTACAGAAGTCAGCGTAAGAAGTCCTCCAACTTGAGAGTATTTCGAAATAAGGTTGTCGTGTAGACGTACCCTAAGGCTCCCATTGTGTGCATGTTGACGCGTTTGGTAGAGCTCAGCTGGAAGAATGCAACTCATGGGTTTACACTCTGGAAGAATTGCCTCTGAGACAGGAATAGAATATTTTATCTTTTGCCGTCATCTTCCTCATTCCTGTGTCCTCTCATTTGAGGCTGTCTGGTTCACTGGCAAAGGCAATAGGTGGAAAACTCGGAGAGCTTGTTAGTCCAAAAGATGGTCAAAAGTTGTTGGGTTTTTTGCAGAACTATCTAACAAGCCAGGTTTTATCTCCATGATTCCATGGGGATGTCAGACAAGTAGAACAGGAACTTATAGGAGAACAGAGCCTACTGCTAAAACAGGGACCTCTTTGGTGTGGCCTTTATATCTCCCCTGCACAATCATCATGTTCCTTTGCTTGCTTTAAAAATGACATTCCCGCCATTGACAATCTGGATACAGAATGATTGCTTCTGCATTCTTATTGCATTTCATATGCCCTTGCCTCCCTGCTGTGCTAGACATACCACAGAGGCACAAAGACACTAAATAAGTGCTCCTGCAATTAACTTTGCCAACAAAGAGGAAAGGAGGTGGTAAGAAACAGCACCGCGTTAGCACAGCGAATGGCGAGTTTTCCTCTTTGGCCACCTTGTGTCCAACCTCTGCATGTTCAGTTCCATTCTCCACTCCATTTTCAGTAGGATGTCATTTCTCTCCAGCAAAATATATAGAAACATTAGCCTCAAAGATTGGTGGCTTGAATCAGAGTTCATTCTTGACATTTTCCCTGTAACCAAATCCATGTGAAGGGCACACCTGTAAGCATATTTTCCCAGCTGAAAATATGAAAGACATACCTGCCCACAGCTTCTTCTGCAGGTTTGCAGGACACATCTAGGAATACACTTGCCTCCCCACCTCCAAATCTGGCCTAGGACTCATAGAGCTTTGGGTATCAACATCTTCAGATACCATCCAGTTCCCTTCCATAAACCAACACACAAAGCTGGCTCCCGGAATTTTGTTGAAGTCAAACACCAGCCATGGTGCCCTAGAAGTGAGAAGTGAGCCCTTACTGGATTTGTGAAACACAGAAATGCACAGATCATCATGCTTAATGATGGTCAGTTATGTGCCAGAGATGATATTCCTGTACTAGAACTTGTGGTTAGAATGGGGTATCTCCCACAAGCCTTCCCTTTGTAGGAGTGAAATACATTTAAATAAATTATGTGGATTTCAGTGAGTACTAGAAACTCTTGTTAAGTGTGGTAGAAATGAGACCCACAGACCAAAGCTAAGAAAAAGGAACTTAAGACTGTACATCAGAAGTTTCCTACCAGTACAATATATTAGACAATGAATCATTTATTCAGGGGAACAGCTAGAAACACCGTGGTTTGAGACTTCCAGGACAAGAGTGGTGGAAAACCAGTGAAGAATGTGTTGTAGGTAGAAACCCGTGTTGGCCTTCAGGAGATGGAGCGGATGGTCCAGTAGGGGTTTTTTTCCCCCACCTCAGAGGTCTTGGGCAATGATTTTTCAAAAGCCACTAGAAATTTTTGGTGCTTAACTTGAAACACATGAACCGTCCCTGAAAGTGAGTACATGGCACTTTCTTTCTGACCTCTAGGGAAATGTTTACCCATCAGTTAGACACCTGTGGCTGGCCTGCACCAGTTAACTTGGGCTTAAGGGGATGTTTGATTAGAGCATAGGAACTTGGGCTCAGGTTGCAACCTAAACTTTGCAACTCTCCTACTTGTCAGGGTCCCAAACCCTCACCAACCCAACCCCGATTGTCTGCATCACAATTCAACAGCCCCACAAGCCCGAGTCAGCTGGCATGGGCCCGCCACGGGTTTTTCATTGCATTCTTTAAGTCATTTCAAGGTGGGCATCCAAAGATCGAGGTGCCGTGCATCACTTTTGCAGACCTTGCCTTGTGTGCGTATGAATTAACCACGGCTAATTTGTTTATTTCTTGACACCTTTGGCTAACACCGTCGGCTTTTCCCCTCTCCCCCTCCCTCTTTGCAGGTCCTGGCGCAGTGCATGATGGGAACAATGGCACATCAAGAAGAGCCGGCTGCATTTGGCTCCTGCCCCTCCTGCTGTTGCATCTGCTCCTTAAGTTTTGACCCAAGTGCTGATTCCGCGGAGTAGCGACAACAACAGCAACCACACGAAGAAAAAGTACAAAATTTAAACAAGAAAAATAATTGTTATAAGAAAGAAAATATTGCCAGGAAATCTGGGGGAGGGGGTGGAGGAGAGAGGGGGAAAACATTTTGTTTTTGTTTTTTGAAAAAAAAATCCAATTTTGTCTCAATGACATTTTGACACAGCTGAATCGTTTTCTTTTTCTTTTTCTTCTTTCTGCAACCGACAAGTGTGCAGGTACTAAGGACCAACCAGTACATTTGGCTGAATGGCTCCCCCCCACCCATGCCCCCATTCCGAGGCAGCTGGCTCGGTCATTTCTTTCCGCTCAACTCTCCCATATGGATGATTACGGAGTCGGCTGCTTCAGCACATGCATAGGCCGATGTGCAGCTTGTTTTGAGATTTTCCCCTCCTTTTCATGGACTGTGCCGCCATTTGTGTTAGTTTAAAAAACAAGCAAAAATGTATGACGACGATACGAATGAAAAGGAAGAAAGCAAACCAGTGGTTAAACATTTCTTCATTCTACGACGCACGGACATCACAGAGAATAAGGGATTCTGATTCATTATTAATTTTATTAACTATATTTTCTGATATGAGCTTAGAACTGTTAGTTCATAAAAAACAACAACAAAATGAAAAAAGCAAAAAAAAAGAGAAGTGTGTTTATTAAGCATTAAAAATGAAACACGCAAATAGTGTTCTTCTTAACTAGGTGTGCAAGAGGTTGCAATCTCAGCTTGTCTTTGGGTTTTTGCAAAATTGGTGTGAACAGTCAACGAGTCCTGGGGGAAAAAAATGGTTTGACAAACAATTCCTCCACCAGCGTTATTGAAACTTCATCCATTTCTCTGGTGTTCAACACGGAAGATACTCGGCTGTCTACATACTGTTTTGGAAACAGTGATACTCACTGTATGTTGAGTTGGATGGATATGCTTATTCTTTTTATGGGATATATATATATATACATACAGTATATATAAATATACATATATATATTATTTTTTGTTAGCGTTCTAGCCACATTATTTCTCAGCAAGGTCTTTCTTCTGCCATTACTGCATGCTGTATATGGACATAGCTGTGTATTGGTCTTCTAAGAGATGATAGAGTTTATTGATGATTGTGTAATCAATTCCTGCCTATTATTTTATCCGCTCCTTCCCTTGGGTTATTTACATGTTGGAGACACTTATTAAAAAAAAACCAACCAAACCAACCAACCAATCAAAGCAAGGAGAAATAACAGCTGCAGCGTCTCTTTCCAGGTTTGGATATTCCAAGGGGAAGCCATGTATAACAACAAGTATTCTCCATTACCCCCTTTTTACACAGCTTGGGACATTAACACAACGCCACCACAAATTAAAAAAAAAAAAAGTAAACCAGAAAAGAAACAAAACCCACCACCCACCTTTGATGCAGCTGGTTTCTAGGACACTTGTGTGGCTATGGGGAAAATTAACTTGCTTTATTTTATTATTTTGTTCCCTTCCTGGTGGATGAAACTGAAGACATGTGCTTCCCATCAAGGTTCGGAGATAGCCCCATAGCCAGAGGACCGCCGGTGTCCTTGACCTGTTGGGGGGGGGGGGGGACAAGCAGGGGAGGTTGTATCTGACGATACATTAAAGAGATGTTCCATGTTGCTGTATAGTCTGGTTGTAATACCTCATTGTAAAGCTTGGAGAGTTGGTCTTGGGGGAGGGGGAGAGGTGATGGATCTGTGTTTGGATAACGTTTTCTTGTTTCATTCTTCAGTACAATCCTGCCCTCTCCTGCAGCAGAGAGGGGGATTGAGAACAGCAGCTCAGGTCCTGACGGGTATTTGGGCTCCTAATTCTCAGTGGGTGTTAGGTGCCTAAAAACCTTGGTGGATCCGTGACAACTCGCTGCAGAGTTAGGCTGTGAGAAGAGGCAGTCTCTGCACAGGGGAGGGGGCAGGGAGAGGTCACTGGTCATCACCCCTGCCTCCTGGCTATTACCTGAATGTATGAATGCCTCACCACTAGGCAACGCTCCCTCTCATTCACAGACTCATAGAACAGTAGAATTGGAAGGGACCTCGACAGGGCATCAAGTCCAGTCCCCTGCCCTCACAGCAGGACCAAGCACTGTCTAGATCATCCCTGACAGGTGTCTGTCCAACCTGCTCTTAACTATCTCCAGAGATGGAGATTCCACAACCCCCCTAGGCAATTTATTCCAGTGTTTGACCACCCTTATTCCTAATGTCCAACCTAAACCTCCCTTGCTGCAGTTTAAGCCCACTGCTTCTTGTTCTATCCTCAGAGGCCAAGGAGAACAATTTTTCTCCCTCCACCTTGTAACACCATTTTAGATACTTGAAAACCGCTCTCATGTCCCCTCTCCATCTTCTCTTTTCTAAACAAGCCCAATTCCTTCAGCCTACCCTCACAGTTCATGTTTTCTAGCCCTTTCATCATTTGTGTTGCTCTTCTCTGGACCTTCTCCAGTTTCTTCACATCTTCCCTGAAATGTGGTGCCCTGAACTGGACATAGTACTCCAACGGAGGCCTAATCAGTGCAGAATACATTTTGTTGTGTGCACCAAGGCCTGTGCGGGTGTGCACCACCAGTAGAAACACATGCTGTGGATGCTTTGCTAATCAGCAGCATTTGAATCTCTCCTGGGAGGCCACCCAGCTCAGAAGGAACACTGCCGCTATGGATAATGCCCAAATCCAGCTAACATTTGGGGCAGGGCGCTAGCGGGGAGAGCGAGGTGTCGCTAACGCACTGCAGCATGGAATGAAGGAGGGAGAGCAGAAATCGCCCAGTTCCTCAGTCCATCATGGCAGGGTCTGAGTCTCAAAGCCGGCTGAGATCTGCTGAAAGATTCCCATCGATTTAACTGGCTTTGGATCAACGAGTCATTGAACCAGGGGTCTCTTGGAACAGACTGTAAGGGGGGGGGGGCTGATGCTGAGACCTGTGATAGACACTCCCCCGTCCTATTCCCTCAGTGTCCTGCAGAATCAGGTCTTTTGTCGAATGGGATAGGCTGCACATGTCAGCCTCAAAAAATGAGGAGTAACATTAGTTCGGACTAAGGGCTTTAGTCCGAACTAACGCGTCCCGGCGCACACTTCCTGGTTCGAATCAGCTGTGATTTGAACTAGCGCGCCGGCGAGATCATGTTAATGGAGCGCGGGATATTTAAATCCCCGCTTCATTAACTACTTCGGTTGTCTCCATTTGCATCCCTAGTTCGAACTAGGGATGCAGTGTAGACGTACCCTGAGTCCTTTGTATTTTATTTTCATAGAATCATAGAATACTAGGACTGGAAGGGACCTCGAGAGTCATCGAGTCCAGCCCCCCGCCTCCATGGCAGGACCAAATACTGTCTAGACCATCCCTGATAGACATTTATCTAACCTGCTCTTAAATATCTCCAGAGATGGGGATTCCACAACCTCCCTGGGCAATTTATTCCAGTGTTTAACCACCCTGACAGTTAGGAACTTTTTTCTAATGTCCAACCTAAACTTCCCTTGCTGCAGTTGAAGCCCATTGCTTCTTGTTCTATCCCCAGGGGCCAAGATGAACAAGTTTTCTCCCTCGTCCTCAGGACACCCTTTGAGATACCTGAAAATTTTATTTTATTTTATTTTCATGGGCTTCCTTGCTTTCTTTCTTCTTTAACTGCAGAACTGTGTTCCAACCTTAGGGCTGGACTCTGATCTGGTTTTCAGCAATACAAACCCCACGCAAGGCAGCGGAGTTGTGTCCCCATCTACCCCCAAAGAATTTGACAACGGAGATACTCCAAGTTTGCACCAGCAGAGCTGAGAACAGGATCCGACCCTCAGCAATTAAATGGCTGCTTTTTACGGCCAATGATCAAATTATCCTGTAATAGCTTCCTGGAGGGATCGGCATTGATCAAAAGAAAGGGGGAAAGCTGCCTTCCTGTTAGCACAAATGACTGTGCTCCTGAGCTGCTGATCGAATTAGACGAAGGATCAAATTAACCAGGAGTTGAAGTAAGTGAAAGCAGCAGTTGAATCTAGGGAATAAAATAGTGGACTGCACCATTCCAGTCCCTGAGGTGAGAGATAAATACATCAGCCTCTTCATTTGGGGAAAGGCGAGTGGTAATGCCTCCATGCTGCACAAGGAGTAGTTAGCCAGAGGGTGCTAATCTCAGAGTGTTGAGATTCTTGCTGATACCTGGCCACATAAAAATAAAGCCATGTGGGCATGGAAAATACAGGAGCAGAGAAAGAGGCAGAAAATCAGAGGGGAAAAGTGTGGGTAGGGTTCATTTTCAATTGACGGGTAGGTGCCTAAGGCAAAGAGACTCCGGTATTGATGATGCGAGGCTTTTTAAAAATTGAAAAATAACAAAGCATTGGTTTCATCGGTTAGCTCTCTTCCTGCAGGGGCCTGGATTGGCGCCGTACCGGTCTGGGTCACGGGTTCAAACCCAGCAGGCAGCTCGTGAAGCATGAAAGTGCTTGGCCAGCAGGATGTGGTACAGTGAGTCGTGTGACATAGCTCAGGCGGGTTGCTGATAGACACCACGCTCTGTCCCAGACACCACTAGCACCATTGGTGGGTGTCACGTGGTACTCGTGGCAGCCAAGTCAGAGTCTCAATGGGTCGAGAACTCTCTGCCTTCTCCCTAGAGGTGGCTTCTCACCCAGGCATGCCTGACACCCATCCACGGAGCCCTGGTGGGGAAGCCGGCATCCCTGATCTGTGCATTCGTAAGGAAAAGCAAAGGACGTTAACAAAACAATCCAGCCGAGCGTCTCTTTCAATGTTGTTTCCAACCCTGTCTGTAGGCATTCTCCTTGCCATTTCTGGGTCTTGTCTCTCGTAACTGTCCCTGAGAGCATGCTGCCGCAGGGCTGCTCCCTGCAATAAATACACAGCTGCGGCACTCCGGGGAAAAGGGTCGGCGTGGGAAGGGCAGTTGGCGTCCAAGCAGGCCGCTGCTTTGCATGCCATAAGCACACAGGCCTCCTTTGCAGACGTGCCAAGGGCCCGCCAATAATACGAACCCGGCATACCTTAGAAAGCAGGCTCATCTGGGCCTCAGAACGTCACTGGTCCCTCGGAACCATCCTCAAGGGTTTCTCGCGGAGTCCACAGTGATCAGTTCTTGGCCCACTGTTCTTAACACCTTCATCGATGACCTGGAGGAAGATACACCATCACCGAGCAGTGTCGCAGTTGACACACAAAATGGGGGAGTGGGAAATAACTGCAGAGCTGAGCGAAATGAATTGTTAGGTCTGCTCAGCACAAGTGAACAGTGTGTGTATTTTACTGTGGATAAATATCAGACTACACCCAGGGGCCAAGACCATGAGCTTGCTCACGGGATGGGGAGAGGGCTGTATCTTGGGGGGGCTGACTGGGGAAAAAAGTGTGGTTCATGATGGATAATCAGCAGAACACACGCTCTCCTTGTGAGAGTAGCCTAGGGACTAGTGCCTCCTGCAAGGCACATGCAGGGAATCTTGAGGAGGTGGAGAGATGCCATTCTACCTGTGTCCGGATGCGGCACCCACAGTGCCAGAAAGATGCCGATAAATTGAAGAGGGTTCCAAGAAAAGCCACGAGAATGACGGAAGGATCAGAAAACCTGCCTGATGCAAGGAGCTCAATCTATGTCCTTTGTCCGGGAGGAGGTAAGTGGGGGAAGGGGACATGGCTACAGTCTGTAAGTCCCTGCGTGGGGAACCCATGCCAGATCCCGAGCTCTGCGATCCAGCCGGGAAAAGCTCAGCACGGCGCAATGGCTGGAAGTTGAAGCCAGGCAAAGTTAGACTGGAAATAAGGAGTGGCTTCTTGACAGGGCGGGTAATTAACCATTGGAAGGGCCCTCGGAGGTTTGTGTCGGATGCTCCATCACCGGCCACTTTGAAATGGAGCTTGGCTGTTCTTCCCAAGGCTCTGCGCTAGGAATATTTCCCAGGAAGCCTGTGCCAGGTGATTTCAGTGGCCCCTGCTGACCGTGGTGTCTCTGCCACTGAACTGCAAGCAGTCAATGAGAGCGCTTCTGACAGCGACGATTCTCTCCGGGATGCAGCCAAGGGAAGCATGGGATTGGAACAGCTCCCCACGCACCAGCTCTGGTCAGATCTACCCTAGAAAACAAACCCAGCCCCTGGCTGAGCTCTACCCTGCTGGTCCGCCTCGCTGCCTCTGCCTCTTTTCGCTGCACCGGATCTGCCTTTTCCACCGGTGCCCATCCGCCCCCGGCATGATGTTCTTCCAGACCACCCGTCGCAGGCCCCAGCCAGCGCCATCCACCCCTGGCGGCACGCAGGCCCGGCGAGAAACAGAACCTCGGCCCCAAAACAAAGAGAGCCCCAGAGGATCGTGCACGCTCCGTGTTTCACGGGGGAGAGGGGGCGTTAGTCTGGTGGCAGACGAATCCGTGTCTAGGCTTCGTGGGCTGGACGGCTTATGCCCAGGTAGATGGGAGTCGTCAAGAGGCCACAGCACTTCTTGTCACCCCAGGTGTGTGAGTGCAGGGTGTCAGGCGGCTCCTCCTCCCGCTCTTGCAGGTGCTGCTGCTTAGGAAGAAGGCTCCCAGTTCGGGCCCTGCTGGGCCGGGCTACCCCACCCTTCAACGCCTGGGGGGAGGCGCAGGAGCCTACAGCTGCAGGCAGGCACGGGCCCGCTCTGCAGTGCGGCGCGTCGGCCAGCAGGTGGCGCTGTGCGAGGCTATAAATGAGCCGGGCTGCCCGCGGGCCGCATTCAGCCCCGGGAGGCCTCGAGGGCGGGGCTTCCTCTGCGCCCCAGCGGCTGCTCGCCTCCCCCAGGCCTGCACGTGGCCAAGGTAAGAGGGGGCCACTTTGCTGCTGCTGTAGTGGCCCGGGGGCCAGCTGCAGCCAATGCACCTTTCAACTGCCCCCCCCCCCATTGCATTTGCCTCTTCCATGGCTGTTCCCCAGGCCCCTGTGCTTAGCGCGGTTCTGTGCCCCTCCCTTTTCCAAATACCCTGGGCTCACCCCCAGAGCAGCAGCGCGGCCAGCCCTAGGCATGCTCCCTGCATTGCACTCCCTTGCTCCGTGCAGCCCTTGCCTGGCTTTGCAAGCCCCCCCTGGATGGGCAGGAGGGGGAACGGGGAGGCAACATTGTCCAGGATTGTGCTGAGCTGGCTCAGCCCAAACGGCAGGTTCCCCCCAATTCAGCAACGGTGCGGAGCCCAGAGCAACCGGTCTGCCCTTCCTGCAGAAGGGGGAGAAGGGGTGCAGTTCCGTGGGAGGGGGGAGTAGTTAACTGAGCATCGGGGTCTGAGGGGGGCCTTTTAGAGGAGTATGACACCAGTAAGCGCCAACCCCCGGCACTGGTTAAAGCTGCCCTAGGCTGTGTCTACACTGGCGCGATCTCGCGCAAAACCGGCCGTTCTTGCGCAAAAACTTGCTGCCTGTCTACACTGGCCGCGTGTTCTTGCTCAAGTAAACTGACGTTCTAGTGTATAAAATCAGGGCTTCTTGCGTGAGAACTCTCCCGCGCAGGAAGAAGCCTCTTGCGCAAGAGCTCTTCCAGAAGAGGCCAGTGTAGACAGGCAACATGAATTTCTTGCGCAAGAAAGCCCTATGGTTAAAATGGCCATCGGAGCTTTCTTGCCCAAGAGAGCGTCTACACTGGCACCGATGCTCTTGCGCAAAAGCACATGCCCGTGCAGACGCTCTCTTCTGGCAGAGTTTTTGCAGAACTCTTCCGCGAAAGAGTTTTTGTGTGAGAATGCGCCAGTGTAGACGTAGCCCCAGTGTTTATCCTAGGGATTTTAGCATATAGACGTTGAAACGATTAACCCATAAGCCTGGGTTTGTCGGTTAATCCAAATGACTATGGCACTCTCCTTGCTGTCTCTGTGTCAGAGGCTCTCTTGCAGGCGGCAGCCAGGCAGTTCATGCAGGGAACCGATTTTTAAACCAGTTTCCTTTGCCAACTGGCTCCTCCTACTACTTGTGCTGCTGCCTCTGATACAGAGGCAGCAGCACAGGGTGACGGGTGGGGGGGAGGGCTGGGAGTGCACTGGCTTCTGGCCCCACCCCCAGAGAGCATTTCGTAACCACATAACTGCTAAAAACGGATGCGGCTACACGGTTCCTCAAATAACCGATCTCTAACGTCCCTGCTGGGGTTGTAAAAGCGGAACCGTTGAAGATGAATCGATAAGCTTCTGGTAACTGGTTTCCGTTACACGCTGGCTCCTGGGGAGCCGGCGTCGCTGCAGGCTGTGCACTATAAAAGTTATGCTGTAGAGCCCAGAGTGCAGCTGGCTCCCCGGGAGAGGGACTGGCTGCTCTGCAGGATAGAGCTGATACTTAAGTTTTACACTGCAAAGCCTTCAGGGCTTAAATGGGGTTTTTTTTTTTTTTGCATCTCTATTTGATGCCTGGTTTTCCAGTGGCGGCAGGGGCAGATCAGAGCAGAGGGGGAGCGTGGCCCCACTGCACCCGTGGTTTTTACAAAGGTGGGCGGGGCTCAGAGCCTGTTCCCGAGGGCATGGGGCTGTCTGTGTGTCTGCAGGCAGCTGTGCAAGATGCTCAAAGTGTGGGGGGAGGGGTGCTGTGTGAGCAAAGCAGGGGCAGGTGGCTCCAGCGACCGGTGGGGGACACCAGGCAGGGAGGGCTCTGAATTACTACAGACAATGCTTTCTCAGGATGGGCCCTTCTGGCCTTCAGTTCTGCAAGTGGAGATGTGTGGCAGGCACCTCATTAGCTCCTTTCCGAGCGGAGGAAGCTCACATCCCATTCCTGCTCTGGGACTTCATTACACTTCCCCTCTGGTTATGCTCCGGGCCTGGTGTCCCTGCCTCTGTCATCAAGTATCTTCCTCCACTTCCTCCTCCTTGCACTGCTCTCCTGCAAAAACCCGCAAGCCTTGGCAGAGCAGGTCATGCCTCAGGATCTATTGCAACAATTCAGCACCTGCCAGTCTCATAGAAATGCCCAGCTAGAAAGGATCGTGAGCCGCCCTCTCCCTGTCCTTTTCCCTGCCCTGATGTGGGACCAAAGAAATCCAAACCGTCCTCATAGAATTATAGAATACTAGGACTGGAAGGGACCTCGAGAGGCCATCGAGTCCAGTCCCCTGCCCTCATGGTAGGACCAAGCACCATCTAGACCATCCCTGATAGACATTTATCAGTTGAGAATTCCACAGCCTCCCTAGATAACCTGTTCCAATGCTGACTCCCCTTCTTAGAGTGAGAGCTTTTCCTAAGATCTAACGTCCGTCTCCTAGCTGCAGCCCCTTGCTTCTGGTCTTACATGTGGTAGGCTGTATGGGCGTGATCCCCATTGTGTAGCTAGGGAAACTGAGGCACTGGGAACTGAGGGAGCTTACCCAGAGCAGAGCTGGAAAAGGTTACACGGTTAATGGGTTGCCCAGTAAGTATTAATGTTAACAGCATGCTTACCTGGTAACCGGTTAAGTGGAGGGCTGGGCCGCGCCAGGCTGGCGCAGGCTTCCCAGCCGCGGTAGGCATGCTGAAGCAGCCCTGCCCATATAGGGCTCAGCTGGAGGGCTCCTCTCATCCATGGTGGGATAGATGGCAGGACTCCTGGCTTGGGGGCCCTTCTGTCCTCCATGGTTATCATGGGAGAGGTAGCTCAGTGGTGTGAGTGTTGTCTTGCTAAACCCAGGGTTGTGAGTTCAATCCTTGAGGAGGCCATTTAGGGATGTGGGGCAAATCTGTCAGGGATGGTAATTGGTCTTGCTTGAGGGCAGAGGACAGGACTCAATGACCTCTCGAGGTCCCTTCCAGCGCTATGAGCTAGGTATATCTCCATATAGTAAGATAGGTTAAACAATTAACATTACAGCGTTTAAGCAGTCAGCTTGTAATGGGTAGTTCCATTCCTAACCCAGTGCCGGCTTTACACAGGGTGAGTAGCCCTGGTGAAGTCAGCAGCGCTGCTCCGGGCGCATGCAGATGAGTTTGTGTGCGATCCTTTGCAGGATCAGGGCCTTAGCTTGGTTGCATTCTGTGGATGGTTGGGTCCTTAGAGCAAGGGTAGAACCGGGTTATTTCTTTCTGACCAGCGTGTGCTACGTTAGAGGCCTTTTCCTCGGGCTGCGGTTTAACTTTTTGGCAGATTTGTTTTATCGCTGACAATGCGCCAGCTCAGTTTCTGAGGTGTTCAAACAGGCCCAGCTAAGAAAGAGCGCAGGAAAGGCCTTGGGATGGCTGGTGTCTGTATGCAGAAGTTGTGGGGAGAGAGACTCATTTGAAAAATGACCCCCCATCTACCAGCATTTAGGCAGGGGAAGAATTTTAGTTGTGTGAGAAGGTGTAATAGTTTCAGACACCTGGTGGCTGGAAGGGAGCCTCACCTGATATAAACTGTTGTCCTGTATATCTGGAGACTCGAATATTAAACCCCAAGACTAGTTAGACCCAAAGTGTTTCGATCCTCGGGAGACTCAACCGAAAATCCCAGAGCCGTGCCAAAAAGTAACTCTCATACCTAGCTCTTTGCAGGGTCAGGGCTTTAATTGTCATAAGGGGTAGAGAATTGTACTTTATAGCCCAAGTTATCAAGAACGCTGCACCGTCAGCTGGAGTCTGATGTTCACTTTCACGTAAAGATCTGGCTGCTGCTTTTAGTGCCTAAATAAGCACTAGACGTCTGTGGAAGTGCAGCCCTAGAGGAGTCTAAAAGCATCATTCCTGACTAGTGGCTTTTTAAAGCCTTTTACTTTGTGGCCGTTCAGTGGCTGGTTAATTTGTAGACAGAGAATCCCAGGGCTGGAAGAGACCTCAGGAGTCATCGAGTCCAGCCCCCTGCCCAAAGCAGGACCAACCCAACTCAATCATCCCAGCCAGGGCTTGGTCAAGCTGGGACTTAAACACCTCTAGGGATGGAGATTCCAGCCCCTCCCTAGGGAACCCAGCCCAGTGCTCCCCCCCCCCCCCCAGGGAAATAGCACAGAGGCAGCAGTGTGCGGGGGAGGGAGGTAGTTGGCTCGGAAGGAGCTGGACGTGCAGGGAGCTGGCTCCCCGCATATACCGGCTCCCGTCTGCCCGCTCCCATCTCTCACTGCTGTCTCTCTATCAGAGGCAGGGGGTGGAGAGGCAGCTCCGTGGGAGCCAACTTTTAAGCCAGCTCCCCACAAGCACCAATCATCCCCCCCCCCCACCGTGCCTCTGTGGGAGGCAGCAGGGGGGCAGGCGGCTCCCCAAGAGCTGGCGCATGCAGGGAGCTGGTTTAACAGTTGGCTCCCCACATGTGCCAGCTCCTGCGTCAGGGTAGCGGTGGAGCAGAGCTGTGTGTAACCAGAGGGTTAACCAAAGAGCCCGGTGCATCAGTTAACTGTGTACTCAGCTACACGTTCACAGCTCTACTCTCGATCGGAGACAGCGGGGGGAGATGGGGGGGGGCGAGGGGAGGCAGCGGTTCCAGTTCACCTGGGGCTTGTGGGGAGCTGGCTTGAGAAGGGACTTATGGTAGGTGAGGTGTGGGAGGAAGTTTGGGGGAAGAGGCTCTGTTATTTAATTAGTCCCCTTCGTTTTTCAGTCCTGCAACAGGGAGCCAGGAAATCTCTTGGCTTCTGGTCTGGAACGTTCAGTCGAAAAGCCCAGGGCGTGGCTAACTGGCATGCGCCAGCCTTGCCTTGCTGCAGGCCGGGTGCGGGCTGAGGAGCGTTGGTAGTACTGGGAGTTTGGAGGGTTAGTACTAGTCTGCTGGGTGAATGACAAGCTCATTAGCAGAGGAGTGGGGGCCCCTGCGCTAATGTGGGATTCACACCTGCAGGGCCATGCACTTCCGGCGTGACCATGGGCAGGCGACTTAGTGCCCACAATATTCCCACAATATTCCCACAATATTCTTGCCAGCAAGTTAAGGGATTGTGGATTGGATAAATGGACGGTAAGATGGATAGAAAGATGGCTAGAAGGCCGGGCCCAGCGGGTAGTGATCAATGGCTCGATGTCAGGATGGCGGTCGGTTTCTAGCGGAGTGCCCCAAGGTTCGGTTCTAGGACCGGTTTTGTTCAATATCTTTATTAATGATCTGGATGAGGGGATGGATTGCACCCTCAGCAAGTTTGCAGATGACACTAAGCTAGGGGGAGAGGTAGATACGCTTAAGGGCAGAGATAGGGTCCAGAGTGACTTAGACAAATTGGAGGATTGGGCCACTAGAAATCTCATGAGATTCAACAAAGACAAGTGTAGAGTCCTGCACTTGGGACGGAAGAATCCCAAGCACAGTTACAGGCTGGGGACCAACCAGTTAAGTAGTAATTCTGCAGAAAAGGACCTGGGGGTTACAGTGGATGAGAAGCTAGATATGAGTCAACAGTGTGCCCTTGTAGCCAAGAAGGCTAATGGCATATTAGGATGCATTAAGAGGAGCATTGCCAGCAGATCCAGAGAAGTGATTATTCCCCTTTATTCGGCTTTGGTGAGGCCACATCTGGAGTACTGTGTCCAGTTCTGGGCCCCCCACTACAAAAAGGATGTGGACGCATTGGAGAGGGTCCAGTGGAGGGCAACCAAAATGATTAGGGGTCTGGAGCATATGACCTACGAGGAGAGGCTGAGGGACTTGGGTCTGTTTAGTCTGCAGAAGTGAAGAGCGAGGGGGGACTTGATAGCAGCCTTCAACTTCCTGAAGGGAGGTTCCAAAGAGGATGGAGAGAGGCTGTTCTCAGTGGTGACGAATGGCAGAACAAGGAGCAATGGTCTCAAGTTGCGGTGGGAGAAGTCCAGGTTGGATATTAGGAAAAACTATTTTACTAGGAGGGTAGTGAAGCACTGGAATGGGTTCCCTAGGGAAGTAGTGGAGTCTCCATCCCTAGAGGTGTTTAAGTCTCAGCTTGACAAAGCCCTGGCCGGGTTGATTTAGTTGGGATTGGTCCTGCCTAGAGCGGAGGGCTGGACTTGACGACCTTCTGAGGTCTCTTCCAGTTCTATGATTCTATGATAAGGGGATGGTTGGATGAAATAACATGATCTTGGTAACTAATTGACCATTCATTATAGGGAACTTTCTGGGTGTCTGGCTGGTGAGTCTTGCCCACATGCTCAGGGTTTAGCTGATCGCCATATTTGGGGTCGGGAAGGAATTTTCCTCCAGGGTAGATTGGCAGAGGCCCTGGAGGTTTTTCGCCTTCCTCTGTAGCATTGGGCACAGATCACAGCTGAAGGACTCTCTGCATGTTGGGGCCTTCAAAGTATTTGAAGGCTTCAATATCTGAGACATAGGTGAGAGGATTATTCTAAGAGGGGTGGGCGAGATTCTGTGGCCTGCACTGTGCAGGGGGTCAGACTAGATGATCATAATGGTCCCTTCTGACCTTAAAGTCTATGAGTCTATGAGTGCCTCAGTTTCCCAGCTCACCCGTGGGGATGCTGGCGGTGCCTTGCCCCCCAAGGGCTTGTGAGGCTGCAAACATTGAGGAGTTGGGGCTGCCCGATGCCACAGGAGTGGGAGCCAGAGGAGGAGCGAGCTTTAAACTGGGCTTTTCCGTAAGGCATTAGGCCCCTACATTCCAGTGCAGTTCAAGGAGACTCTAACGCCTCTGGGCTCCTCTGGCAAAGCCCAGCCATAGCCAGAGCCAGGTCGGGGGAATTGAGGTCACCAGTGCCTGAGCTCGCTTTGGGAAGGGCCCGGAGAGGAAGTGGTTCCAGTCACTCGTGTGGCCGGGCGTGCAAACCCCTTTGAAGAGTCCTTCCAGCCCTGCCCCTCTGCGACCATACAGCCAGTCGCCGTGGGGACGTTAACTGTGCAGCAGGGAGTCAACTTGCCCCCTGGGGCCAGAACAGCCTGAGGCTGTTTGAGGGCCGAAGGTGGGTGCCAGCCAGCTTGGGAGCAACCCGTGTTTGCTGCCTTCCCATGGGCGTTCTGCCCACTGGCACGGTGACCGCCACCCGGGCGTTAGGCCTCGCTGCTGAAGCCAGAGCTTAGAACAGGCGGCTTCCTGCGGTCTGTAAAGCTGCAGGAGTTGAAGCCACCCGCTCTGGCGGCAGGATGAAAGTCCGACCCTGTCCGGCCCTGGAAAAGCCCTCTCCATCCTTCCCTTCCTCCCGCGCTCATTGCATCGGAGCTGCATAGATTACAAAGCCAGAAGAGGCCCACGCGATCATGTGTTCTGACGCCTTCTTGCCTGCCCAAGGCTATGGAGTCCCACCCCATGATCTCAGGGAAGCTGCCCCCGAGGCGCGTCCAAAGAGGCTGGGATTAGGAGGACTTGCCATGTGGTTTCTCCTTCCACCGCTCCATGCCCTACCTCTGGGATCTTGGCAGGGAGAAGCTCTCTGGGCAGCTGCCCATCAGCTAAGTGGAGCATTTTAGTCCCCAGAGCTATCGGTCCTCTGCTGCCAAACTAGCTTAATTAATTTTAATGAGTGTACACACACACACACACATTAGCATACCAAAAAGGGACTGGCAAGTCGAAGTAGGGAAGTGGGGTCGCTTCTGTGCCCTGCATTGGTAAGCTCTGGTGGCCACACATCCAGAGAGAGGGGGAAATCCTGGGGAGAGAGGAGGCACAGAAAGGGATCTAGCGACTGGAGAACAAGCCGCGTGGCAGAGCTCAACCCAGGCAGCTTGTGGAAGTGGAGGCAGAGAGGCGAGTTGATCGCTGCCTGGGTTGAGCGTTCCTCAACCAGTGGTACCAGTACCCTGTGGGGTACCCGAGAGAAGTCAACACAACTGAAATTAGGAGAAAACTGAATTTTTGGTTTTAAGTTTTACAGCGTTTTATTATTTTTGTACTTTTTACACCCAAAAATTTCATTGTCCGCCCGGCTACGATTAAGTTGTTGAAACAAATGTGTTGCAATGGTAGAAAAAATTGCGTGTGTCTGAAAGCTGTAGGTACTGGGGGGACTTTATAAAAAAAGGTTGAGAAACACTGGTGTAGACAGTTGCTTGTGCCATAAGGTCTGAGGCTGGGGACAGAGTCCGTCTTGCTGACAGCGGCACAAGAGCCAGCGCCTGGAAGTGGAGAAGTAAGAGGCAGTTTCTGAGCAGGGAGGGTAATTAAACATTGGAACAGCTTCCCAGGGGACTTGTGAGCTCGCCATCGCTTGGAGTTGACCATTAGATCCTATATTTTGTAGAAAGCTATCTGGCAGAAACTCTACGGCCTGGCTATGCTGGCAGTCTGGCTGGATGGGTATGGTGATTCCTTCTGGCCTTGGGGGTCTGTGAATCCTCCTGGTTATTCCCGCTCTTCACAAACTATGGAAAGAGCAAAACGCTCTGCATTGCTGTAGTGTGCTCATAACACTTGCCGCAGTGTATTAAATCAATGCCTACAGTGCACGCCCATGCTTCAGGGCTTCCGCTGGTCAGGAAGGAATCATTTTCTTCGATGCACGAGTGACCAGCTGTATTCTGGGTGGTGGTGGTTCTCCTTGAAGCATCAGGATTTGGCCGCAGAGGGAGACGAGACAGCGTGCACTCTGAACGAATATAGCAAACCCTCTATCTGATGTTTGATGAAGTGCTGTCTCTCTGTGTTGAACTGAAGGCCACATTTGGGGCGGGGAAGGATTTTTTCGGTATCCGATCAATGGGGATCTTTATCCGGTGGTTTGCCTCCCCCTGCACTGCGGGGCACCGATGGCTTGCGAGGATCATTTGGGCACATCTTACCCCATCATTTCTCTCACCGCACCGATCACTGCAGGGACCTCAGGCCCAGGTGTGGCCTCGGTCTCCCCTTTTCTCACCCGGTGGCACAGGTTTAACCTCCGGGAGGCTGAAATGCTGTTGTGTCACCCAAGCTACTGGCTGACACTGAATGGTTTGTGTCGTACCAAAGGTCAGGCTATGAGCCAATGCTACTTCCTGGCCTTAACTCTGTTTCTACTGGGACGCCATCTTCCTACGGCCCAGCTGCACCTTGCCCCCTTCTTTATTCTCTGAACTCTTCTCATTTTGTGCTAAGCGATTTGGCCCTGTTGTGCTGCTGCCCTGGGGGGCTGATTGCATCCATTAACCCCCCTCTCGATCAAGGAACATCCCCTTCGTGCCTGGCCCCTTTCTCAGCTCGAGTTCTTGCCTCCTTGCTTTTGACACACAACCAAATAGCCTCGTGTTATCTGTCGCCTCCTCCGTTCCCTTTGGATTCCTCCGTGGAGTCCTCCCTCTAACCTCCGCTTTGCCTCTGGTCGCATGCTGAGTTTCCTCGAGCTTGCCGAAGACCTGAGCACCCCAGGCCCCTGTGTCATCCTGCTGGGTGCCCTCTTCGCCATTTCTCCGGCTCCTTGAATAGCCCTGATCTAATACGGATGCAACCGTTGTCCTTAGCTGCGGATGACTGATTGGCGGCCAGCGTTCCCAGTAAGCCGGGAGCCGCTCGGGAGAGACTGCAATGCTGCTCACAGCTGGGTTTTGTGTTTCTATTGATGGTGCCCGACTGCATGTTCCTCGGTGCCCGTGGCAGAATTTATTCCGCACATGGATGGAAAAGATTAGAGGGAGCATTTTTTACAGCCATCACGTATCTTGATTTTCTTGGCTAGAATGTGGTTAGGTCATTTCTGTTAGTAGAAGGCTTCCTGGTGTCCACACAGCCTTGTGGATCTATCCCAGAGTATTTAGGAGTCGCACTGGATCCCTGGAATGATGTTGGTGAGAACTGCTCTGGGGGGGTCCCGCCCGAGGAACTCAAAAGAGCGGTAAGGGCGTTAAGGAGTAGAGAGCCTCATCACGTGCCATTTGACAAGATGGGGAAACTGAGGCACGGAGCAGGAAAGGTGGTGTTAAAGCAGGAGGCAGAACCTGGGGCTGCTCACTTCCTGTCGTGCCCTCCGGTTGCAGGGCCAGCCTCGGGCCCTGCTGTAACATTTGGCCCCCGGGGAGCCTTGCTTGTGTTCCTGAATCTTAATGGGCCAAACTCAACCCCAGTGTAATTCGACTAGCGTCAGTGGAGATACACCCAGATAGACAGCCAGACTGCTTACATGGCGGTGCTTTGATAGGGGGCCCGCCTGCCCATCTCACGCCCAGCTGGGGAGCGCTCAGCTGTCTGCTGAGGGAGAGGGATAGCTCAGTGGTTGGAGCATTGGCCTGCTAAACCCAGGGTTGTGAGTTCAATCCCCGAGGACGCGATTTGGGGCAAAAATTTGTCAGGGGTGGTACTTGGTCCTGCTTTGAAGGCAGGGGACTGGACTCGATGACCTTTCAAGGTCCCTTCCAGTTCTAGGAGATAGGCAATCTCCATTAATTATAATTAATTAATATGCAGTTAAACAGCTCACGGAGGTTCTGACGCGGGCAGGTTTTGGCTGGCTCTGGGGACGTGCCGGGCAGGCTCGCCGAGAGGCGGCGCAAAAGGACAAGGCTGGACATGACACATCTTCTAAGAGCCAGCGCGGCTGAGAGAGGTGCAGCCGGTTGTTTTGCAGGACAGTGGAGTCTGCTGCTGCCTTGGGGCCTGCACCCAGCCCTGCTGTCTCCGCCTAGTCCGAATACGTCCACGCTGTGCTCAGGCCCAGGGGCAGCGGGTGAACGGAGCGCTGAGGGAAGCAAGCCTCCAGCCTTGCCCCTGCCACCCAGGGCCCATGGGAGCCAAGCCCCCCCCGCCACGGAGGGGCAGGTCGTATCTCCCCCAGCGGGCGATGCGCGGCCCCAGCCTTCCCCCTTCCAGCCAGAGGCATGGGGGGGCGGGAACGGGTGGCACTAAGCCCCAGTCTGTGCATGGGCGGGAGGCAAGGCCGGCGGGTGAGGGCGGGAGGCAAGGCCGGGTGTCGTGCAGCCCCAGTCTGTGCATGGGCGGGAGGCAAGGCCGGCGGGTGAGGGTGGGAGACAAGGCCGGCGGGCGAGGGCGGGAGGCAAGGCCGGCGGGCGAGGGCGGGAGGCAAGGCCGGCGGGCGAGGGCGGGAGGCAAGGCCGGCGGGCGAGGGCGGGAGGCAAGGCCGGCGGGCGAGGGCGGGAGGCAAGGCTGGCGGGCGAGGGCAGGAGACAAGGCCGGGTGTCGTGCAGCCCCAGTCTGTGCATGGGCGGGAAGCAAGGCCGGCAGGTGAGGGTGGGAGACAAGGCCGGCGGGCGAGGGCGGGAGGCAAGGCCGGCGGGCGAGGGCGGGAGGCGAGGCCGGCGGGCGAGGGCGGGAGGCGAGGCCGGCGGGCGAGGGCGGGAGGGGAGGCGAGGCCGGCGGGCGAGGGCGGGAGGCGAGGCCGGCGGGCGAGGGCGGGAGGCGAGGCCGGCGGGCGAGGGCGGGAGGGGAGGCGAGGCCGGCGGGCGAGGGCGGGAGGGGAGGCGAGGCCGGTGGGCGAGGGCGGGAGGCAGACCTGCCCTGCGCACGGCTGGGGAAGGGGTATGAACGGGCGGCGCACGGCCCCAGCCGGACGCGAGGGTGGTGGGGAGAGCAGGCAGCCTGTGGCCCTGGCCTTCCCTAGCCCCATTTGCAGCACATGAGTGTGAGTGGGGAGCACGCAGCTTCAGCCGTCCCCAGCCCAGCTAGAGCATTGGGGGGCTGGGGTAGCAGGCAGCCCTAACTTTCCTTGGCCCTGTCTGGCCCAGGGGGGGAGGGGTGGACCCAGCCTTCCCCAGCCCTGGGGAGCAGCACCCAGCTCTACCTCCCTGTCCTGGGGGGAGGCACAGGGAAGGGGGGGGCGGGCAGCGCTGGCCGTTGGGGAGGACATTGCCTCCCCCTGCCTCTTGTACCCACTGCCTCAGTGGGAGGCGGATGCCTCGCTGGGAGCCAGTATTGTCAAGTGGACAACACACTGACCGAGGATGTAGGAGACCTGAGTCCTGTTCCCAGCTCTGCCACTGGTTTGCTCGGTGACCTCGGGCAAGTCTGTTCGCCGCCCTGTGCCTCAGTTTCCCCAGCTGTGAAATGGGGCTATTGCTACTGGCCCCCTTTGTAAAGTGCCCGACGAGTTACCGATGAAAAGTGCCACATAAAAGCTGGGTCGTCTTTTTAACTCCCTTGCGGATCGCAGCCGTGAGCCAGAGAGAGTGGGAGGTCATCCAGTTAGCAGATCCTGGGGGCGGCATCCTCCCAGCAGGCAGAAAGGTCAAGTAGCCAAGCTTTTACTGCTTGGAGCTCGTAGGAGCATCCTCCAAAGGCCACTGAGCTCATGGCAACGGCTCCCAAGGGACAGAAGAGGCTTGGAGCAGGGTCTCACATTGATACTTAGCGGCATCACAAAACCAGGGAGCTGCTGTTGGTTGCTGGCAGTAAGTTGGGGATTTGGTTTTTTTTGTTTGTTTTTTTTTAATGAGCACAAATCTGATTGTTGGGGGAAGGGGAATTCTTTGGGAAACACAAAATCCCTGCAGGAATCCGGGCCTGTGAAAGCAGCGAGAGGCATTGCAGCCCCTTGGGCTGGCCTAGCAATTAACTGGGACTTATGGGGGCTGTGCCAGGCTCTGCCACTGATTCATCGTGACCATGGGACAGTCACTTCATCCCTCCGTGCCTCAGTTTCCCCAGCTGTGAAATGGGATGAGGAAGCACTTAGCAATCCTCTGCCGATATGAAAGTGAAAGAAAAATATTATTTATTATTGCTGTCATCTGGATTTGTAAAAAAAAAAAAAAAAAGTCTCCTGCTTCAGAACATAAGCCTGCCCTGTAACTTGTGGGGGCTAGGACGAGACTTTTTAGCGGCTCACATTTGCTTGTGCTGGAGCTAGCTGCTGCCAGCGTCAGGATGCCAAAATAGATGGACCCCAGGGCTGATCTGGAATGGAGATTGCTTTATGCATCACACGACTGCCACGAAAGACACGTTAATTACTTTGCAGACACCACACGCAGCTGAGCCGGTGAGGAGTCGTTAATCCGAGCGCATTCCTATCCTGCCACTGGGATGCTGATCGGCACCTTGTTCCGCGGATGGCCCTTGTGGGTGTCACGGGGCTGCCTGCAGCGGGAAGGGCTAACCAGGGTGAATGAAATTAGTGGGACCCGGCTTTTGGTGGCCTGTCACCCCATCAGGATGTTGGAGTTCTTCCGTGGCAAGGTGGCACCTGTTTCTTCATTGGTCGTCCGGGTCTTTGGGTTTCATCCTGTGGTTGGGTGAGGATCGACCTGCCCTTCCCAGATGGGTGAATGAGAAGCTGTTTCCAGTAGGGATGTACGTGGTTCACTGGTAAGCCTCACCGTTGCTGGATGAAACTTACCGGTTGTGGTTAACCCAAGAGTCCCGGAAGTGGCGGGGCCTCAAACGGAAGGGGCGGGGCCAGCATGCTCCGGAGCCCCTTTGCCCCACTCCAGGTTCCCCCTAGGCGCCCATGCCCCTGGCGGTGGGTGGAGACTCCCCGTGCTCCCCCACCCCCAGACCAATCAGGGCTTGGGGGCGGGGGATCGCGTGAAGTCTCCTCCCGCCATGCCAGGAGCGCGTGGCGCTTCAAAGCCGTGTGCTCCTGACAGGGTGGGAGGAAACTTCGTGCACTTAATGGTGCCTAATTGGCCAGGGAGCAGGGAGTGGCAGGGCCTCCGCGGGCCGGATGAAGCCTCTTGGCAGGCCAGATCTGGCCCGTAAGAGACCCTTTTGCCTACCCCTGGGATAACCGGTAGGGGCTGGAGCAGCTCCCCACCCATCCCATGGAGCCCACTGCAGGCAGAGCAGCCCCTGTCCGTGGGTGGGCCCAGGCCGGGTGGCATGCTGTAGGCAAGGCTTGCTCTGGCCAGCCCCTGTCCATGGTGGGCCTACCCGGCCCCTGCAGCTGCAGGTTATACACTGGCTCCTTGGCTACAGGCTGGCAGCCTCTGCCGGCCCAACTCCTGGGAGGGCTTTGCTGGGGGCTCTGCATTATAAAGCTAATTTAAGCTCTGTGCCGTGGAGCCTGCAGTGCGTATAACTCTCTACCCGCGAGGACTTTTAGCAGTTACATGGTTGCATTGTTAAATGCTGCCTTACATCCCTACTTTCCAGTGAGTAAGTCCTGGAAAGGTCCTGATGGGGGGAATGGTGCAAACCGCTGCGTTAGGGAGACGGTGTGTACCAATGGTTAGAGCACTTGACCAGCGCTCAAGAGATGTGGATTCTATTCCTGGTACTGGGTGACTGCAGCCAGGTCATTTCCCCTGCCTCAGTTTCCCCCTTTTAGATTGTAGACTTTTGAGAGAAAGGGACTGTCTGCTTGTACAGCACCTAACCCAATGAGGCCCTAATCTCAGAGGGGGCTACTGTAATACAAATAGATATTAGGACTCCTTGAGTATCTAAAGAGCGAGCTCTTAAAGGAATACTGTTCTGGTCAAAGTTGACAGCATCTTCCCCTCCCCCTGTACATTTAAGACCACCAGGAATGCACCGATGGGTTTATATCGGTAACAAATAAGCAGCCTGGCAGCACACACTTGGCAACATTGTGCTACAGCACGAACACCTGGAAGTGCAAACAGTCTAAACCAGGTTTCTTCACTGTCCTTTGTAAAACTGAAAGGTAGTGTGGACTAGTGGGTAGAGCACTGGACAAGTCCTCCCTGGGAGACCTGGGTTTACCACGTGGCCACTGTTGTATTAATTGAGATGGACTCTCTAGATCGAGCAAAATGCAGGACAATGTAGCACTTTAAAGACTAACAAGATGGTTTATTAGATGATGAACTTTCATGGGCCAGACCCACTTCCTGTGGGTCTGGCCCATGATAGTTCATCATCTAATAAACCATCTTGTTAGTCTTTAAAGTGCTACATTGTCCTGCATTTTGCTTCAGCTACCCCAGACTAACACGGCTACATTTCTATCACTATTCTCTAGATCAAAGATGTTAACGTACCCACATCACTGTCCAACAGTAAACAGGGCTCTGTCCAGAGAGTACAGCCTGATGAATAGCCTGGCAAGTCCAGCTATTCATTCCAGGACTTTTAAGCCTTTACTAACGATGCAGAGAAGGGAAATCGGTTCAAGCCTTTGAAATGTGCCGTGTAGTGAAGTTTTGTTTTAACAGCCCTCCCAGTACCCTTGTGGTTAGCTGGCGAGAGTTCTTAGAAAGCAAATCCCTTGTCTGATCGTCTCCTACCTGGTATCAAGGTTGGTACTAACTGTCCTTTTTTGGGGGGGGGGGGGAGAGGGGAGGAGTTAGTGGAGCTGGTGCTGCTGCTGTCAGTCAGCAATTGTGCTCCTGCTCTGCTGATTTTCTCCCGAGTCTTCTTTTAAGGTCCCCCAGAGGTAATGAAGGTAGAACACGCCGTCCTGTCTTTATTTTGTTACCAGTTCCGCCTAATTTTCAACACACCCATTTGGGTTCATTGAGCAAGTCTGGCTTTTCTCTCTGTAACGCGCCTTGAGGTGAATCTGGAGGCCTTTTTCCTTCTGACTTGCTCAGTCTCTTCCTCTCTTGCATCTTTTCCCGTTGACATTGATTCTTTTAGGTGGTTTGAATGTTCCCACTTCTGTAGCGGCTACAGTTGTTGCTTCTGGTTAAAATGCTGAGGGGAAGATATTATAATAGTGCATCCGCGGGGTGTTTCTGCACCTACAAGAAGCTTGAAGTTTTCGACCTCTCCCAAGAGAACGGGTTCTCATTCGGGATGTTAGTGTCTAGTCGTTGAAACAATTAACCAATAAGCCTGGGCCTCTTTATCAGAGGCAGCAGGAGGGGAAGCAGGTGGGAGTCAGTGCTTCTGGGGAGCTGGCTTAAAAGCTGGTTCCCCGCGAGCGCTGTCTCTCGCCTGCCTCTCCCCCGTAAACGTATAACTGCTAAAATGTTAAACTGTTACACATGTACATACAAACACGCTAGTTCTCATGCCAGTACCGCGCCAGATTTCAGACTCTGCAGAGTATGGTAAGCACGTGAATCAAGATTTCCAAAAATTGAGGTTGGAAACCAGTGTTCCCTCTGATCTTTTCTATCGACGTGTGGGTTTTTTCCATCCATGTGCAGAATAAATTTTGCTATGTGCACCAAGGCATGTGGAAATGTGCACCACCAGATAAACACAAACCCTAGCAGCAGTCACGCTGCTAATCCAGCTTGAAGCCAGCTGTCTTCAGCACTGAGCCCGGGATTGGGCTGCCAACCTGCCTCTGTGCCGGCGTCAGCGCTGGGCCACTGGCCTTTGGCTAGGGCTAAGCTCACACCAGCTTGGAGAAGAGGGCGGAGCATGGGAGAGGCCAAGGTTTGGCTCCAGAGAGGTTTAATCTGTTAGACCTGGCCGCTGCTCATGTTGGGTGCTAATGTTCAGAAGCTCCAAATCTTTCAGGACTCCACATCGCTAGCTGGGCGCTGATCGGTAAAGCAGAGATGCACTTTGTTAGGGGATGTACGTAAATGTGATTCACGTTTAAACGCAGCTTGAAATGCTGTGGGCTTTCAAATCTGGCAGGAATCACACACCCGCAGGAGTGCACTCTTCAGGCTCCAAGCCACTTCCTCTGTGCTGGCAGCAACGGAGATTCTGCGGTGGTGGCCTGCACATGAGCTGTTTTCATGAGAGGGCCTGGTCCTCCGTCCTGTGCTGAGATCCTTCAGGGTGAGCTGGAAGAGAGGGAGAAGGAACTCCCGATGAACCTGAAATTGACGTGAGAATTTCAGGTCTTTGGAGTCCTTTTCTGGAGCTGTAACTTCCTTAACCTAATCTAAAGCACCATCATACGGACAATAGGGGGCAAAATCCTCCAGTGGTGTCAATTGACGTAACCCCACTGACTTCTGCAGGGCAGTGCCCGTTGACACCAGTTGAAGATCAGGCTTGTAGTAAACCTTCCATCAGCGCGCTGTGTGTGTGTGTCAACGGCAACAATGCAGCTAAGGAGTTGTAATTTGCGCTGACCCTGTGAATGTAGGTGTATTCGCTTCGCCATGGAAGAATTCTCTTCATTCAAAGCTCTTTATACTCCCCTGAACCTGCTTTTGTGAGGGTCCCCGCCTCGAGGGCGGCCGCGGTCATTCTGTCTGGCTAAGCCATGCAAGGTGTGGAATTTGCATGCCAGGAGGTATAGTGTCAGGACTGAGCAAGCTTCCCCCGAAAGCTACGATCAGGTTTGACGTGTTCTTAGCTGTGATCAAGAAGATGTGGGACTTGTGATCCAGTAGTGGCTAGAGGCCCTAGTTGAAATTACAGGCCCCCTCCCTGTGCTCTCTGTACAGGCAAAAGGCAAGATTAGTGTGGCGCTTAGGAGCGTGTGCACCCAGCCCCATTGTGCTACGTTCTGTGCAAACTAGGGATATAAAATCCCATGTAACCCTTCCGCCGGGTAGGCCCGGCAGCAACCAGGGCCAGGTTCAATATCTAGGGCTCCATCTCTCTCAGAACCGGCTTGAGTCCCCACCCAGTAGCCTGGGAAATTCACCCACCCCTGGGCGCCTCTGAGAGGCAGTGCTTCCCCACAGTGTCTGAGTGTCGAAAAGAAACTTTTAATGAAAGAGAGAGAGAAGTCACATGGCATTATCTTGGGAAAATACCAAAACCAGACTTCGTAGCCCCCTTCCCCGCGAGTAACTGTCCCAGCTCAAAAGAATTGAGCAGTGTCTTTTGGCTCTCAGGCTCACCAGTCCAACAAGATAAGGGTTCTGTCCACTTATCCAAACGTTCTCCGTACCCCACGTCAAACGCCCCACTTACAGCTCTGTCCAGTCAGTGCAGACTCTGACACATCATCCTGATGACTCTACTCCTTGAGTCTGAGGCTATGCCACCTTTGTGCTGCTCCTACCGGCCGCCTGCTGGTCGTTCCCACCAGCCGCTCTGCTGGCCGCCTGCCACCGCTCCTACCGGCCGCCTGCTGGTCGTTCCCACCAGCCGCTCTGCTGGCCGCCTGCCGCCACTCCTACCGGCCGCCTGCTGGTTGTTCCCACCAGCCGCTCTGCTGGCCGCCTGCCGCCGCTCCTACCGGCTGCCCGCCGGTCGTTCCCGTTCCCACTGGTGTCATATTTTTCAGTTCCCACATTTAGGGGTAGCATGATTTGTGACTCCCCCACAACAGCCCCAAATTAGTTACAATACACCACATTCCGTTCCAGCACTGATGCTCCATCAGCCCTCGCTGAATTGGATTTACATAGGCACACCTCGGATTCCTTCCCCCTCCTGGCATGAGCTGTATTTACATATCAACAGTTAACAGTTAATTATCTTGCAGAGCTAAACAATTGGAGTGAGCACACCCACCCCCTGGGCAGCTCTCTCCTTTTAGTTGGCTGATAGCAAGCCGTAATTCAGCCCCGGCTTACATCCGTGTAATGTGTTATCCAGTTAAACTATAGGTTTGACCGGTTAACCGCTCACTGTGCCGCAGTGGGTGGGCCCGACTGGACTGGAGCACTTCCTGCCTGCAGCGTGATGGGCCCAGCCAGGCATGGGCACCAATTAACCGGTTACCCCAGTAAGCATGGTAAGACTATGGGTCTTATCGGTCAACCCCTTACACCTCCAGTGCCAACACAGAACGGAAAGCCCCAAAGAGCTGACGGTCGGAAGATAAGGGACGGGCCGAGAGATGGGGACGGACCGATAGGGAAGCACCATGAGACAGAGGCACGACTGGTCAGCGTGAGCCGCTTGGTCTCTGCCCAGCAGCAGCCGAGCCGCTGTGAGCGGAGCAGCGCAGGACAAGATTGTGGCTGCGGACACGTGCGCTGCTGAGAGCTTGGACAGGAGGGTTAGAGGAAAGGTCATGCCTTCGCCATGCCATGCGGGTAGAATCTTGTTCATGGCTGTGCAGCTGGTCTGATGCAGAGAGGGATATAGATCCCAGGAGTAAAAATCTGGCCCTGTCGAAGGCAGGGACGAAATTCCCCTGGCTTTCAGTAGAGCTGTGACGGCCCCCGGCGTTTTGGGATGTCCTTTCCTGGCTCGGCAGCCCTTCTGTGGTGTGCGGCAAAGGCAGCGACTGCGAATGTGAGGTTGTGTTTGTCTCCCCACCCTCCCGCTATCTTGTCCGGCAAGACCATTTTGAACAGTTAACATGTGGCTATTACTAAGAGGACCTTCCCTAACCGCATAATCCAATACCGGACACCTTTTGTAGAGTGTCTTCCGTACAAACGGCATCCCAGAATGCATTGCAGGCGTACGGAGCACTGCAGTTGCACGGCGGCAGAATTAAAGCATTCAGTCAGCAGGGGAGGGGAGATGGTGGAGGGCAGGCAGGGGAGCAATGGGCTGCTTTAAGCTGTCCAGGAAATGCAACGGGGCAGCGATTGGAGGATGGTGCAGGCAGGGAGGGAGTAGTTCAGAGGAAGCTGCGAAGGAGAAGGCTCTTGAGATGCTGAGCGAGATGGAGACACAAGTAGATCCTTGGTGCGGGTGTGGGGGAAGGTGCCCGGTGTCTCTACACCAGGAAAATGGAACCATTTGCTATTGAACACGGACAGTTCAGAGTGTCCACATGAGCCCCGGTGAACTAGTTTAACCCCCCTTGCAGATACACCTGTGCTAGCGGTGCTCTAAGCCATTTCAGCTACAGAGTCCTCTGGCTGCTGCTCCTAACCCTCCCATCACTGCTCCCAGAAGTAGTGGATTCTGGGAAATTCCTCATGGGCCCCATGAAATACTAGAATATTAGGGATGGAAAACTGATGTTTTAGCAAGTCTGCACCCACAAAGTCGTGAAGCCAGTTAAGACTGAACTGGCTTCTAAAACAAGCCTCTTCTACACCGACCAGGGTTCAAAACACTTATAAAGCAGCTGTAGCATTTTTATATGTGGTTGTAACAGTTGTTGTTAGGAAATTAAACTGGTTCATAGACCAGTAGGTTTCTTCAATGCAGTGCAGGGTGATCGGGGTGGCTACGAGGGGTGTAAATGAGTAATTGACCATACGATTAACCGATAACCCTAGGCTTACTGGTTAATCCAGTTGACTGCTCTCCTTCCCCCCGCCCCCCTTGCTGCCTCTGATACAGAGGCAGCAAGGGGTGGGGGACAGCAGGAGCCGGTGCTGGGGAGAGCCGGCTTAAAAGCCGGTTCCCCCCAGTCCCGGCTCCGTGGTGCTTCCTGTCCCTCCCACCCCCACCGCTGCTGCCTCCATCAGAGGCAGCAGCAAGGGTGGGGTCAGGGGAGGATGCCGTGAAGCAGGTTTTGCTTGTTCCCTGTGATTAGAGGCTGGAGGAGCCTCTGCCCCAAAGGGTGCTGGGACCCCCCACGGACAGGGGCTGCTGCCGGACCAGCCTCCATCCATGGCTCCCGTCACAGATGGGCTCTAATAAAGAGGCAGCAGTGCGGGGTGGCTGGGGGCTCCCAGGGTGTGGGGCCAGAGAGCACTGACTGTCGGCCTCACCCCCAGGGACTATAGAATAATCCGAGTGATGGAGAAGAATTCGTGCAGTTACTCGACTAGTCTGTTCCCCGATAGCTAACGTCCCTTGTGGCTAACTGTCCCTTTAAGAGACTCTAACTTTGACAAATGCAAAGAAATCCATTAGGTGCTGCCTCATAATTTCTGATTTCAGTTTCTGGCCTTGTTCAGTCTTATTGCTCCTGATACAATAATCATTTTCTCCTCAGTCGCCACTGCTTTGGAGAGGCTGCGTGGTAATTTCATGCTTTTCTTTAAACAAAGTGGTCACCGATTAAGGAGGAGAAAAGAAAGATTTTTTTAGCCCTGCTATCTGCCGCTGACATTTTTCCGTCCCTTTGCAGAGATGCGGGGGAGAATTTTTTCCTCCTGCTGAATTCAGATTCTCTCCAGACATCTGTCCCTCTGTCCCTTGCCCTGGGCTGTGGGGGAGCTTGCAGATGAGATAGTAAAGTGGTTTGACTTGACTGCAGCCCACCTGAACAGCCGAGTAGATAAACAATGATGCCGAGTTCTCGCTGTGCTTTACAATGAATGATAAGTAGAATTATCCTCCGGGAGAAATGGAAGCGATTTGTCCAAGGCTAATGGGAACAGGACGGAGGCATCCTCTATCCAAATCCAAAGCGGTAGCTACTGGATCCCGGAGATTGTCTGCGCAGCGTATGCCTGCACCCTGGTTTAATGCTAGGAAGGTTGAAAGCAAGACCGAGTGTCCCTTGACTTTCTGCTCAGCGAGTCAGGCTATGTCTACGCTACAGAGTTTTTTCGGAAAAACTGCCATTTTTCCAAAAACACTTCACTTACATCCACACTGCAATCACGTTCTTTCAAAAAAAATGAAAAGAACGGAGAGGTTTTTCCGACATTGGTAACCCTCTTTCTACGAGAAAGAAGCCTTTTTCCAAACGAGCTCTTTCAGGAAAAGGCGTGTGTGGACGGGGAAGAGGGAGTTCTTTCGAATGACGAGGAAAGAGGAAAAAGCACAGGTGCCTTGGTGGCCACTCCATCTATAGTAATCACAGCTCACGTGTGAGATGGCGTCCATTCAGTGTGGCTGATCTCTTTTGAAAAAGCAGATGGCGTTTTCGATGCGGTGTGGCAGTGTGGATGCTCTTTCGGAAGACGTTTTTTCAGAAGATCTCTTCCGGAAAAGCTTCTTCCAAAAGAAGCCTGCAGTCTGGACGTAGTCCTGTAATGATGCTGTCCAAGAAGGGGTGTACCAACATGGGGAAAGGAGACGGGCCTATTTGGGGCGTCCCAGAAGAAGGTGTGACAATAGGCTGCCTGAACAAGCAGTTCTTTGGCGTTCCCGAAACAAGGGGGAGGCAGAGCTAGTGGCATGCTCTGGAGCACAAAAATGACTGCAGCAGCATTACTGGATCTGCATATAAAAGACCTGGAGGCATGAGCCTTACGTCCTTTGGCTTCTGCCTTCTGCATCCGTCGGTGCAATAGGGCGTGATACCCGGCCTCTCATTCAAAGAGCTGCCGACAATCCCTCCTGCCCTGTGCCACCCTTGAAGGGAACCCAGTGGGATTCGGTGGACTTGGCTCTGGAGTCGAAAAAGCACAGGTGGTTTGCTTTCCGAATCCCAATGGGAGCACATGTCTATTTTATACATAAACAAATGAGCATTCCCCTACTGAATCATCAGCCACACTGAGCACCGGAATGTGATACTGACCTAACACTGTGGGTCAGTTAGTGACAGAGCCCGAAACGATAATTCACCAATCCAGCGCGAGGAGGGAACCTGTTTTGCCTTGTGCTGTTCAAGGCAGGGCGTTCCCTCTGGCTCTCCGCCTGTGCGGTGCAAGGGTGTCTCCCCCGGGGACGTGGAGATGGTCAAAGCCGACAGCGGAGAGCCAAAACCCGGCTTCCTTCCAACTGTGCCACGCCCCGAGCAGGGCCGTTCTCCAAGGATCCCAGCCACCTCGGATCGGACCGGTAGAATCTTTTAGCAGCGCTTTAGACCCTAAGCCTGAGGGTATGCACAGTACAGCAGCTGTTCCCAGTCTCTGCCTCTGCTCCCCTCCCCTCCTGGCTCTTTGTCCCTATCTTTCCCTTCCGAGAGCTCGTTTGCTGTGGGAACGATCGGTACCCAGTGATCAGGGAACTGTTCACGGGAGGACGGGGCTCTTCGGGGTACAGTGGTGCTGGAGAGAGACCTTGCCTCGTTGCTTCCTGCTCTGAAGGTGGAGGAGGGGGACTCCCAGGCAGGAGGGTGTCTGTGTGTGTGATGTCACTTGTACGTCATGGGGCCGAAAGCCGGAATGGCGGGTTGGTACGTGGGCGTTGCTGTTAAAAGAGATCCGGTCCCTGTGGGAGCCTGGATGGGCCCAGGGTATTAGCCCGTCTGTGAAACAAGATCCAGAGAAGATAGAAAGCCCTGATTTGGGAATCACAAGGTTCCCCCCTCCCCCCCCCCCACCCCCCGCAGCATGGGCGGTTCGTGCTGGTGAATGGGAGGAGGGAATGTGCCTCCCAAATTTGGCAGTCTCTGGTGAACGCTCAGGGATAGGGACAAGCACGTCGCTTCCCCCGTGCTCTTTGTTGGCATACTATATTCCCGGGCACTCGCCCCGGCTGCTGGGAAGGTGTCATCACTTGCTCTCTGATACACTAAGTGCCAGCTGCCACTCAAGTCAACATGAGTCTTTCCACTGATGTTAATGTGAGTTAGATCAGCCCCCCAGGGCAACTAGAGAGGCTGGTAGGTTTGGCCCCGCAGGCTCTCGACCCTTCCCCAATAGATGCATCTTAAAGAGACACTACGGGGTTAAACAACATACAGAGGGAAATCCCTTTGCATAGTAGAGATGCTACTGTAATGACAACAGTGCCTAGTTCTTACACAGTTTGCATTTGTAGATTGCAAAGCATTTCACAAAGGAGATGAGTAGCAGGATCCCCATGTCACAGGTGGAGAAACTGAGGCACTGGAAGGTGAAGGCACTGGTCTAAGGTTACCTGCCAGGTGCAGGTCTCCTGAGTCCCAGTCCAATGCTGTACTCACAGACCAATTCGATCAGTGGGTTTCATTTTCATATCTCGTGAGACGAGGGACACCAGACAGCCACCTCCCCCAAGAGTGCAGTTCGGACTCTGTCACTAACTGGCCAACAGTTTTAGGTCAGTGTCACATTCCAGTGCTCAGCGTGGCCGATGCTTTCAGTAGGGGAATGCTCATTTGTTTATGTATAAAATAGATATGTGCTCCCATTGGGATTCGGAAAGCAAACCAGAGACACATTACAATTGGTTTTAGGGTTTGTGAAAAAAAAGGATGGAGTCAAATTTGACCTGAACTGTGTCACTTTAAGAAAGAAATCTTCCTGTACAAAACTGTGGCTAGTGCGCGTACAGTCTTGTTATTTATTTGTATTATAGTAGCCCCCACTAAAATTGGGGCCCCATTGTGCTAGGTGCTGTGCAAATACATAGTGGGAGGTAGTCCCTTCCCCTAAAAAGATCGCAGTATAAACAAAGGACTGGGAAACTGAGGCACAGTGCAGTGATGTGGTTTGTCCACAGTCACAAAGCAGGCCAGTGGCAGAGCTGAGAATAAAACTGTGATCGCTTAGCTCCAAGTCTTGGGTTTCTCCTTCAGGATGACTTCCATTGAATGACATTAAGTTCCTGTGACAGTCATGTCTGCTTCCTGCAGATCAGGTGGAACACCAAGGCTTCATGCTTGTACCAGGGCAAAAGGCCTGTAGTTCGTCTCGGGTACCTTACAAGTGCCGTGGTGTGATGGAGGAGGGAATCAGCTCCTAGCTACAAAGCTTTCATGAGAGAGAGAGAGCGAGAGAAAGAGAGAGTGTGTGTCAAACGCCCTGGTCCGTCTAGGCTTGTGAGAAGAAAACCAAGTGAAACTTATGATCAATTGGGTTCATGCTGAGGCTGGAGAGATAAGCCTGGATGGATGGTGCAGCTGTAGGCAACTCTGGATACTTCCAAGGTTACAGACTTCCTTAAAGAAGAAATGACGGGAGGTACTGTTGGTTTGGATGGATCACAAGAACCACTACTCGGCCGATGTGCCGCGTTCTTTTCCTTTGTTCTGCCCGATGGAATAGCAGGTGAGGGGAGTCTAGAAAAACAGGCATCCCTCCGAAATGCTGAGCGGAGGTTAGCCGGCATTCTCGTTAAAGGCCTGGAGCTGACAGGAACTGCGGGGAGCTTTGAAAATCAAGCCCTGAACTATCAAAGACCAGATCCTCCAGTCCTGGGGCGAGGCAGCCTCTGCTGAAAGCAGTGGAAGCTTTGCTAGCGGAAGGGCTGCCAGGTTGGGTCTCAGCTGGCTGTTACAAAAGGAGAGCGAGCCGCTCCCCCTCCAAAAAAATTGGGACCGTGTAGAAATTAACATGCACAAGGAATTGGCAGGAGTTGGAGAGTTAGAAGGAGGAAGGGAGCAGGCAGAGGGTGAGGGAGGATCACAGCTGTAGAAACACTTCTGCTGCTCTGGAGCTGTAGAAGAAACAGCTTTTACAAAGCGTATGTGTCAAGGTCTAAACTGACAGAAGAAAAACAACCCTTTAATTCTATTAACAATCCGAGCCAGCCTTTCTGTAGCAACTCTAAACCCCACACCATTTGCAAGAGGGTTAGACACCTGATAGCTTCTCTCCCACTCTTATTTCTGCCTGGCTTTCTTTCCTTTCGCGGAGTCGTTCGCAGGGTCTCTCGTTTCTCAGGAGCAGGGCTGTCCTTAGGATTTATGGCACGCCGTGCTAGTAAACGGCTGCCCGACAACAGCCCGACAGAGGGACAGAATGAGGATTTTGTCGAGATGTGATTTTTATAAGCTTCACAAACACACCCGTGAAATATTTTTAGAACCGATTTGAAGCGAAGGTCCTGTCGATTCACACGGTAAATTCAGACACGGACAGTTTGTACTTGGGTTTGGCCAAGTGGTTCCTTCCCACTGGTATGGCTCGTTCACGGGTTGCATGTTCCGCTCGTAGATCCGTCTGGCGTTTTCACCGTGGCGTTCAATAGCTTCTCTTGGAGGAAGCAGAGTCACAGAACAGGGATAGGGACTAGTCGACGTATCGGGTGGTGGAGTAGTGATTCGGTGAGTCGCCTCTCCGCCCTTGCTGCCTCTATCAGAGAGACGCGGCGGGGGGGAGGTGGGCAGGATTTGGTGCTGGGGGAAGCTGGCTTATAAGCCTCTTCCTCCCAGCACTGTCTCCATGGGGGGCAGGTGGCAGCAGGGAAACGGCTCGAGGAGGGATTGAAACGGTTCCGCTCGCGCTGGTCCCGACTGCTGCTCCTCCCCCTTTGAAATGTACCAGAGCTGCTCGTGGCTCCTGTACATTTCAAATGGAGAGGCCCAGCGGGTTCCCACTTCCAGGCAGCATGATAGCGAGCACCCCCCCTTTATCGACTAATCGATTAGCTGATTAATCGAAATTTAACATCCCTAGATGAGGCAGGTGGGTGGGCATTAGGACCCAATTTTTCAGGCGCCCTATGCAGCTCTGTATTCTGCATGTGGGTAAGGATGGTTCTCCTTGGGAGGGTTTCGGCTCATTCCCAGCCACTGCTCACTGTGTCTGGCAGTGGCCAGTGTCCGTTGCTTCACAAGAAGGCAAATCAGAGCCTGCCACGATGTGTTGTTTAACGCCATCCTGAGCCAAAGCTGCCCCCCAGCCCAGCTCCTCAGTCATGAGGGCTGATTGCCCTTATTGTCTTGTGTTAGTCACAAGGCAGCAGGTTTGCTCAAGGCTCAATTATCTGTTAAATAGGGAAAGAGCGATCAGGTAGAAACAGCCTTATGGGGGCCCCCTCCCGCCATCGGCCCCGACACCAACCTCCGGTCACTCAGCTTGCTCATAAGCAGGCAGGAATAAGAGTCTGATGAAACGGGCTTCAGCTTTGATGTTCATGACCGTACCACTTAGCGGTAGAGATTGAATGCAGAGTTAATTAGACAATGATTGCATGTTAATGAAATGGCCATTGATTGGTGAAGGAAGGCGGGGGAGGGGAAAACAAGCCCTTGACTGAAGTTCGGTAACGAGACGAGAGATTCACTTAGTTTTAAACCGAGCCAGCGACGGGCTTGGCGCAGCAACAAGGAGCTATGTCAAGTCAACAAAGGACGAGGGTGCTTTTCTAAGGAGCCCTGTTCACTATGCACTGGCTGCTTTGGTCCCCTAGATTCGCTTTGTGAAACTGTCATCACACGGCCTCAGATCAGGCCCCATCGCCATTCAGAGCACCTACACAAACGCTCTTATGTCTGTTTTTGAAGGTCCCTTTGTCGCTGCGGAGTGAGACTCCGGGAGGACGGAGCGTGGCACAGCCCCTCCTCTGGGAAATTCAAAGCACATCCTGTAGGCATGAAATACATCGTGGATTGCTCTGCAGTGCCGGCTTAAAGGGTTTGCTAAAAGATGGCTTTAGCAAGGCGGGAGGAACTGGGGGTGGTGGATTGACAGCCCCAGAGGACTGGCGTCCAGGGTTTATCCAGCAAAAAGGTACACAGGGAGTTAGCATGAGGGCAAGCCTCTAACACCCCCGGGTGCCATGACTGGTCTGCATGACAGGAAAGAGAATTTGGTCTGTGTCAGCGCTCCCTGTAAGCTGAGCGGCTGCTCAGAAGAGTCGCCCAGCTGATTAGTAGACCGCCCACAGCTCGGTTCTTTGTTTCAACGGGTGGTGCACATTTGGACATGCCTCATGCACATAACAAAATGCATTCTGCACAGGGATGGAAGAAACTCGTGCACGAATGGGAAAGATTAGAGGGACCACTGCTCTCTGCATCTCTCTATTCTTGGCCTCTTTGTCGAGACCGCCAATAAGGGTGCCTGGATGTGAGACCAAAGGAACTGGAGGCCAGTTGGCAGAAGGCACAGAGGTACATAAGGGACACAGACATCCCCTGGTCTGGCACCTTCATGCCAGCCCACCAGAGAACGTCATGGGAGGTCCCTAGTGAAAGTCACACTAGTCATCATAATGACTGTGCAGCGTATGCATGGCAGGCGCATGAAGAGCTACGTATATAGACGAACAATGGGGTTCTCTAGGACTCTGAGTTAAGACAAGTCAGCACAAGGTGCCCCGGCAGCTGTCGTGCAGCAAGCAAGAGGCTGGGCACACGTGGGTTGGGTATTGAACGGTTCCTAATGGTAACACTTACCAGTTCTGGTTAACTGATGGGAGCTGGAGGAGCCCCCCTTTAATCAGTTAACCAGTTAGACATTAGGGTTAGACTGCGGGCTGGTGTGTGCATATCGCTAGCCTGGGGAGAGAGCAAAGCCTGCGGAGTGCTTGGATTGCCGAAGGTTGGTGGTTTCAGGGAGCTGCTCCACACCCGGCACACATGAGACTTCCTCCCACTAAGGCCAGGTGGTGGCGAGGTTCCTCCCAACCCTGGGAGGTCACAGGGCTTAGCGAAAAGCAGCCGCTTCTGGGTGCTGGCCTGAGATGGGTTCTGTGCTGGGAAGTCATGGAGGGTTTTGTCCCTGTTGACGTGGTGGTTGCCTCGACGGTGGCCTGGGAAGGTGCCGTGTCCTGCTGCCACGGGCGTGTAGCAGTGGTGCCGCTACGGAGCAGTGCAGACCGTTGGGTGGAGTTCTGTGGGGACCAGGCCATCCCAGACGGGTGGGACGTGGCCCAGCCTCTGGCTCTTCTGTGCCGCACCAGCGTCTGTCATGAGCATGGAAGGGCAGACTGGGCCGTGCCTCTCCGCCGAGTGACACGTGTATGTGGAAAAGGAGCTCCCGGCGGGTAAATACCCATCCCCGGGAGATTGGAAAACCCCAGCCTGGGAAGCTGAGGGGTAAAACTGACAGAGAGCGGGCAGGAGAGGGGAAACTGCCATGAGCAAATTTGCCTCAGAGTTTGGAGGAAGAGGAGAGGGAGGTAGATCTGGGAGGCCAGTGTTGCTGAGTGGGAGCTGGAGAGGGGGAAGTTTCTGCAGGCATGAGCGTGCTATGGGAGGGTAGGATGCTGCATCGGCCGCAGCTGATCCTCTGTGTATCCCAGACTTTGGTTTCCCAGGATCTGTGGCTGCCCTTTCAAGCGAACCTTGCCGTGAATTTCTGAGCCAGGGAGATGACCCCCCCCCCACCCGCCCTTGTTCCAGACAGCAGGCGGAGGGGCCTTCCACGGAGCAGACAGCCCCGGTCACCAGACAGATATATTGACCTGTTAGTATTTAACGTGGTTTAACCAGGTAGAGATAAACGAAAGCTTTCAGGGGCTGAACTATCACACAGATCACAATTAAGGTGGCACATGTGTTCGCAGGACGTAAAATCAATAGGCCCAGACAGGAGGGTTTAGTCTCTATTTAAACTTGAGGCGAGAAGTCCATTTTCCCGCAGCCGCGGCTGGGCCTGCGCCATCCAGGAGGCTGTCTGTTCACTGTGGGCAAAGCCCTTTATTACCTCCCCGAATGATTTTTCTGCTAAGCTTTTGTCTTCATCATAACAGAAGGAGCCACGCTGGTTGCCACAGCGCTGGTTGCCGAGAGGCCGGCCGGAAGGCCACGCTCGCTGGGTGCCCACCGGCCCTTTGTGGCTTTCCAGCTCCCAGCTCAGACTGGCTCCGGGCAGCACTTCCCTGTTGCCTTGTGTCTCTAGGGTGACACAGAGCCCAGGGGTGGACTGTCCGTGTCCAGCTGCTCAACAGAGCAGGTCTGGGTCCTTCAGGTCCCCCGGGACAGTGTGAGCATCTGTCCTGTGGGATTTTGGCCTGGCCCATGGGGAGAGACAGAGCATAGTGGCAAAATGACATAAGGGCACGTGGCCGGGATGGGGGGATGCTGCATTCAGGGTGCTTGGGGCCCCTAGCAAAGGCTGTGAGTTCCCTCTCTCCAGGCTTAGACCTGTTACCAGAAAGAGTCACCAGTTGCCATGCCAAGACAGACCCAGAGCCTCTATGTGTGACCCTACGTTCAGCTCTGTCTTGATGGAGAATCAGCTGCCTGCCCCGACCTCTCTCCGTGCCAACAAAGCGAGTTCTGCAGGGAGCTTAGGACAGAGCCTGGCAGAGAGCAAGAGGTGTCCAGAAAGCAGGTGAGGGAGCCGATCATTCCCCATCGTGAAGCAGGGTCTGTGCTAGAAGGTAAATTGTAATAAATTATGCTGAGTCCCTGGTTATTCCCATCTCGCCCTATGATTAATGGGTTGACCCTCCTATCAGGCGGTGGAAATGTCACAGCCCATCTGGTGGGCTGTCACAGCTGTGCCTTTCTCTCCTCCGGATCAGCTACCGATGCATGCCTGTCTATCGAGGGGAAGCAACCTGCAACCTCGTAGGATGCTAGGCTCTCCAGACCACCGCAGTGCTAGCTTGGATGGGGGGAGGAAGGCCTGGGGGGGTCTGAGTGGGCAGCGGTAGAAGCTGCGGGGAGAGCGCTGTGTGAGAGCCACCCGTTTACAGGACAGACGGACGCATGAGCAGGGCATTTGGAGCAAAGGAGATGCCAAGGCCCTAAACACAGGGCATGTGGGCTGTTTGGAAAGGGTTTTAGTGACGTGCTGGGAGCAAGGGGGCTGGGAGTCTGGAGATCACAGTTGTGGGCCAGAAGCCTCCGCTGATGGGCTGGGGTGAGCCCTCGAATCTGTGTTGGACCCAATGCAGCGAAGTACCTGCTGCTGAGCTCCCTGGGAATTGTGTTCATCTCAGCAGTGGGTGGGTCTTCTGGCCTGGATCTTCACAGGTATGTAAGCACCCAACGTCCATTGATTTCAGTTGGGGTTAGGTGGCAAAACACCTCGGCCTCTCTGCCTGTTAGATTCCTTTAGGGATGGCCACTTTTGACCGTCTCCCATGACTTTCAAGTGCAACAGCACTGGATTGGCTAATGAACGAGGGAAACTAGCTGGAAAGAGAAAGGGAAATCAACAGCAAATCGCAGGGGAATCTGGCCAGCTTCCCTGCCCAAGCTGGCCGAAACAAAAAGCAGCATTGAAATGCCATGGTCTCCCACCTCTCTTTGCTTTAACAAGCAGCACACACCGACCTTGCTTTGCAGTGGCCACCGTCCAAAAGCCTGCTAGGTACGTTCCCATGCAGTAATGTCTGAGGGGGAGCTGAACGTCTCTAAGCTTAGCCAAGGGAAATACCTGCCGGATTTGAGAGGCTGCAACACGAGAGCTGTTGTTGTAGGCGAAGCAGTTTTTTCTCTCATCACTTACATATCCGTGAAGCTGGTTTGAGGGTCATTCGTTTTCCATTTTTGGTTGGCTCAGTTTGTCTTTACCTCAGCCTGATGTAGGCTAGTGGGGCTCCTGGAAAAGGAATGTAACGCTCTTCGTTAATGTGAGCTTCCCTAGGGAGACCTGGCTTGTGTGCTGGGGTAATAAGTACTGAACAGTTCCCCTCTGAAGGGGCCTGTGTTCAAGAGACTGGGGTTTTGGGGGTCCCACTTGAGACACCTTGCCTGGGACCTGTTTGAACCTCCACCCCATGAAAATGAGGCGTCTTGCCAAGGGAATCCAATATCACTAGTTGCTGCTGGAAGTGTAGGCAGAAGCCTTCTGTTAATGGTCAGCTTTTGGCTTGAGATGCCACCACTCTTAACAGTGTCAGGTCAACTGGGTACCTTTGCCTCAGAAACGATGGTAGGCGAGGGCCTGGCATACTGTACTCAGGGTTAGGTGACTCTTGCTGGTTAGAGGTGGGAGTGGGGGTTTCTGTGTCAGGACGCGTGTGGAGAAAGGGAACATTTTTCCCAAAGGGGATGTTGGGCGAATATATTCGCAGCACAGCTCCTGGCCAGACGGAGCACTCTGCAGGAGTTGGAACGCCAACGCTGGCTGTTACTGGGATGAAAGCCCTGTCACAAAATGGACTCCTGTTGCCTTTTTCAGGTCTCTAATTTTGGCAGCTCCTCCGGTTCTTGCTTCTGCAGAACTTGCTTTGCAAGGAAAAGGACTAGGAAACTGGGCCCTAAAATGGGAACACTCTGGGCTTAACTGTTCAGGCTTTCTTCTTAGCATCGTCCTCCATTGCAGCGGGAGGGGCGCTACTGGTGGAACAGCCGGGCTACGGTTGCACCGACATTTGAACCAGACTGTTGCCGAGGCACGTGCAGAGATCGACAAGAGAGGGGTGGAAGCGCTTCTGCCATGAGTGTCCAGGCAAAGCTAGCCCTGGCGGAGCTGTGCTGCCCAGACACACACGTGCACTTCTCGTTCCCTCATCAGAGGGGTTGCCTTTTATTTTCTGCCAATGGCTGCCATGGACACTAGGCCGAGGCAGGATCTGACGCATACTACTTCTGGGGGAATTCTGCACCACTGCGCGATGCAGAACGCCGTACACATTCATGTGGGATGCGCAGAAATTCCTTTTTTCCCTGACAGGAAAGGGCTGCGGAGACACAGGCTACCGTTTGGGGCTGCTGGACGTGCCAGAACCTGGAGAATTCCCAGCAGCTGCAGTTCCCAGTACGCCCGGAAATGAGGCAGTGGTGAGCAGGAAGCGCCATGCAAGCCCGGGACCCGGCAAGAGGCTGTTTCTTCCTCTGGATCCCTGGGCTCTAGGAGGGAAGTGTTGGGAGTATCAGAGAATCACAGAACACTAGAACTGGAAGGAACCTCGAGAGGTCATCCGGTCCAGTCCCCTGCCCTCACGGCAGGACCAAGAATAGGAACAGTGATTGTTTGGACTGGGGGAGAAGGGAGGGTTAAGAGACATGAGTGTCTGGACTGGGGGGATGTGGCTGGTCTCTCGGGGGAAGGGAAGAGATTCTGGCCCCCAGCTGGGATCTGTGGGAAGGGGGCAAAGCAGCAGGAACTGGGCTGTCACAGGGTTTTCTTTAACTTTCTACTCCTGGGGGGATTTTTGGGTGTGACGGGTGTTTGGAAATAAATTACCGATATGCTCACACGGTGTTATCTTGACAAATAACATTTGCAGAATTTTAAAGTATTGTTTTGGTGCAGAATTCCCCTTGGAGCAACATACTCCCGGGGGCTGTGCATGGCCTCGCCTGTGCGGATAGGATTGCAGAATCAGGAGCAAACGCTCCAAGAGATGGGTTGTCTAAGGCGCTCAGACCCAGCCGCCGCCCCGTTATCAAACTCTCCGAACTGCTGAGCTGAGACGGGGATGGTGAGGTAACCAATGCAGAGCTCAGCCGGGGCTTTCTCATTACACCTCCCATATGAGGAGGCCTGGTAAATATTACCCCTCTGTGTTCACTTGGCTCATGGAACGGTGCCTTGGCCCTTTAAGAAAATCTCTCTTGTGTGTGTCAAAGGAAGGGCCTTTTTTATAGGATCTTACTGTCATTCAGTGGAATTCGCTCTGCAGAATAGGAAACGATGCTTTGAAAAGGGACAGCATTGGGTACAGTATTACCAAGGGTTAACCATCTTGTTTCTGCTCTGCGTCTTTTCTCTCTGTTTATTTCCCCTCAGTCCCGTGTTGATATCTCTTGATAGAGACAGAAACATCTTTAATACTATTACCGCTCCAATGGCATTTCTATTGTTTTCTCCTGGGGGTTTTTTTAATAGGATGTATTTTTGGACAAGATAAAGAAAATGCATCGGATCGCTTAACTGCCATGCTTAAAGAACAACTGGATAAAGCTTGCCCAGTTGAACATTAGGGAGAGATAAGGGCAAAGATTTTCATTACATTGAAGTGGCTCTGAAAATAGGTGTGTGCCTGCCAGGGGCTAGTTTTGAGATGTTAGGTGGCTGGATTGATAGATGAAGGTTGGGGGCTGGCTGGTTAAATAAATGGATGGAGGGATACGTGTGTGTAGATGGTTATATTAGACAGGTAGATTGGATGAATAGATGTTCAGGGGTAAGATAAATGAGAATGGAGAATAATGGGTGTATTAGATGGCTGGTGAGTGGCTAGATGATGTAGAAATAAATAGTTACATGAATCATTGATGAGTAGGTAAGTGAATGGATGGAGTGTGGCAGGGATAAATGCAGGGGGCTTTCTAAGTGGGTACTGATAGATGGCTGGGTGGTTAACTTGTTGGCTAGGGAAGAGGGAAATCAGGGAGTGAGGGAAGAAATGAGGAATTGGAGAATTGATAGATATGGATGAGAGCATGATGGTTAGATAGTAAGATAATTATAGAGGGGCGCTGAGAGAAAGGGCTTTCAGGCAACTGGCATCTCGAAGGACAGTCATTGAACTTGTTCCTGTGGCTGGCAAAGAGCTGTCAAATTTGGTTCTGATGAGGTGTCTGTCTCGAAGAGGCGGGCTGCCCTTTGTAGCCCCGCCCCGCGTCAGTGTGTTCGGTGCCTCTCTGGCTGTGGGCCACTTTCTTTGGAGCCCAAACATACTAGTCTCATCTCCTCTGGATCCACAAGCGGTGGTCCCCAGTGGAACTCGTGGCCGCTCCAGTTTCCAGCCGTGGCAGGATGCAGGCAGGCTAGGGAATGGAAGAAGGAGCAGAGGGGATATCGGGCTGAAGGTGGAGGGGAGGGGGAAGCACAGGACATCAGTCACAACAGCCTGAGCTATTGATGCTGGGATGAATATCAGCTGGAATAGAGCCATGTGCAACAGGACCAATACGTCTAGATGTGGCTTTGAGTAGCCCTTGTGCTGGGCTCCCGTTAAGGAAAGTGCTTAGGCTTGTGCGTAGTTCCATCCCTATTCAGCAAAGCACTTAAGCATATGCTGAAGTCCTCTTGACTTGAACCTAAGCACATGCTTAAGTATTTTGCCAAATAGGGACACTTTACCAAATTAAGTCCAAGTTCAGTTTCACCCTTGGCTGGAACCCCTCCATTACTAGAACACCATGTGGAATCCAATACAACAGCTCTGCATGAGTGGAGTCCCAAATAACCCCTCCCCCCCCGTACAAATTTCTTCAAACTTTATTGATACACTGCACAATCACAACCATCTCTTATTCTTTCTGAATTAGAAAAGGTTACAACTACAATGTAACATGCACAAAATTCAGGTAGTATATTCACCCTTTTTAATACAATTATTGACGGAAAAATCAAGACTTGACTTCATTGCTTTAAGAAATAATAATCAAATTAAAGTAACCCTAGAAGGCTGTCGGAAAAAAAAGTTTGCTTTTTTGTAACAATGTGATTGTTTTTTTTCTTTAAAGCGTTTGAATACAGAAATTATTTATTTTTGTTGTTTTCAGGATAATTGTGAGTAAAATGTGCACAACCATAGCCTTTACACAGCTAATAGAACTGCGCCATTGATAAGTCATAGAATTTTTTAAACCTAGCAAAGAGAAAGGACTCTGAACTGGACAGGTAACGGTTTCATACACCCAACATGTTCCTCACAACTGCACTTTACGTGTCACAAGAAACTTGAATGCTTAAAAAAAAAGTGCTCCCTGTTAGCCATGATAAAGGGAGACCATTCTGTTTAGTTTCCTCTGCCGAAATGAACCAACCACGTGGATCAGAGGGGATTAGGTGAGAGGAGTTCCCGTTCATGGTGCTCACCACCCATGGTTGCTGGAAGAATTCAGTCTGGAAGCCATGGGCTTTGGAGTGCTTAAAGGATCCCTTTAAAGTAACATGAAGATCTGGGCATGCAGTTGCCATCTTCCAAAAAGGTCTGATCAACTCCATTTCACTTAGCTTTGGAGCCAGCATGTTCAATATTTGAAGGACATGATTAAATTTGGCCTTAGTACCAAAGTATTGACTATCTGAAGGGCAATGTGCATTGATTGAATATCACTTGGCCTCTTCCAGAGCATTGACTATGGAAAGGACGGTATCTGTTGGTTGGCTATTTTCTGCAACAGCTTTTAACAGTCATATTTTGTTTTGTTTCTCTCTTGTAGGAAAAGAATAGACTCTTGTTTCCTTTTGAATAGGATTTTTTTTCCATCTTATCATTATTTGGAAATTATTTTCTCTAATCTACCACCAACCTCCGATAAAGGCGTCCTGTGGCTACTTAAACATTCCTCTCTTTGGGGGAGGAGGAAAATTGCACTTGAAGGTTTTTGAAATGAGGGCTGTGCAAAAACTACAGCCCTCTTGCTGTTGGTGGGGAATGAAGAGGGGAGGAAAATCACATTTTTTTGTGCCACCTGAAGGTATTTGTTCAATTTCACCTTGTGGCTGCTGTTTATTTTTTTCCCCAGTTTCCAGAGATAAGAAACCTGTAAATCACTGGTTTTTGTTGTTGTTGTTGCTTTTCCCTTTGATGGGCAAGTTGGCTGCCCAGATCGAGTGGGGGTGGGGAGGAATCTCACTCCTCATCAAGCGCCACTAGGTATTTTCATGCAGCTCCGCTTGGGACAATCCGGAGTGTAACATCTTAGACATTTTCCAGGTGAATCGTCTGCAGCAATTGTGTGTGTGTGTGTGTGTGTGTGTGTTTGTTTTAGTGCATGGTTTAATAGTTTTGTTTAAAGTCAGTGTAACACGTCCTGGACCTTTGTACGACTTCGTGTGCTCTGGCTTTCTACACGCCTAACCCATAACGTCTTCCTCACGTGAAACAAGACGGGGCGTCTGGGATACAGAGCTGAGAGCCTAACGCTCCTGCTACCCTGGGAAAATGGGATTTTTTTCCAAAGCATGGGTTCAATTCGCAGGGCACTTGAGATGCTGAAGTGAAAACGTTTTGTCTGCCCTTGCCCAACAGAGCATGGACTTCCGACTTACATTTGTGGCATTTCTCCTGAATACCATGAAAAAAATAGGCTTGCAAACAACCGTGTATCAGGCACTTAACATTTAACCACCAGCACTTCAACTTCACATGACCTTGGAAGTCACGAAAGGTATGGGTGCCCCAGTGGGCTTTGAAATGTTGTTTTCTTTAGGGTCTTTTATTCCAGGCACTAGATTCCACTTGTACCTCTCTCTTTGTAATGGTTGTGTACGTGTGTGTGACTTGTCAAGTTATTGTCTCTCTGCTGGAAAAGAAGAGCTGTCTCTGTAGGATTGGCAACACATGTTGACCCCTCTGAGAGACCATCTCTTCAGGTTTTCTGCGTCAGCTCTCCTCCTTTGGCCTTAACGGAGTTGTAGCATGATTAGCCACTTAAAACTTGCTGTTGGATGCCATACTTTGACACCTGCTGCAATTTTTTTGGTATTCATACACCTATTACATTTTTCAGTACCATTTTTCAGATTTGAAGGGACTGTAATTTGACACGGGCATTGGATTTCACCCAGTGATCACAGCCTGTAGCCCTACAACGTGTGGTTGAACTAGATCACGCAACTAAAAGATTAGCTATAAATGCGAAGATCCACTGTTTTCATTTTTTACCAACATTCCACCAGTGGAGCCAGAGGTTTAAAATAATAATAATACTAATAATAATACAGTACCCCTTCGTATGTCTTCAGCAGTGAACAAGGTTCCATGTGAACATGTTGCAGGAGACTTACACAGTCAATGTGCAGCGGCTTCGTTCGGTTTTTCATCCAGATAAAAGAGCGGGAGGGGACCATGAGATTTCTTGAGAGCAGTAAAACAGCGGTGGTGAAATCCAGACAAGTTGCTCCTTGTTCTCAAATCTTCTCTCTTGCTTGGAAGGAAAAATCAAGGGGAAGGCAAGCATATACATTCAAGACCTCGGTGGTACTGGATATTTTTTGATACGCATTAACTCAAAAGACTACCCCCCTCCATTTTGTGAATATACTGCCTAAATGTTTAAGCCTGTTTAAGTTTTTTTTCCAGACTTTGTTTTAATCGTTCATGTTTTACATTTATTGACAGATCTGAAGAGGCACATCCTTGATCTTCAGGCTCATCCTTGATCTTCAGCACATCCTTGATCATCCATGTCCCCGGCACATGGCCGTCAGCAGCTCAGTATGGTAGGTCGTGTGTTTCCTTCCTTACTGCTTTTTTTTTTTTTTTTGCTTACTGCATTCAAACTACCGTGCCTGACACCAATAGTAGAACTCGCAGTCAGTCAGATGGTCCCAGTGGTTAAAAAAAGAAAAAACAAAAACAAAAATAAGCAAACCGATCAAGGTCTCCTTTCACTTGCTTCCTGGGTAACAGTGCCTGTGGGATCAGAAACAGCCAAGAGGTTTCTACTAAGAGCCACTTGATTCACTGTAGTGATCCATGTCTTGCTGCACAGCCCAATCAGGTCTGGGGTGTTGATTGAAATCATTCCCACGTAGGTCACCGTTTGGTCTGGGAATGCTGCAGCCTTCTAGCCCTGTCAGGCCTTCTTGGGAACGCACAGAGTTAGCAGTTTTTGTTTTTGTTTTTAATTAAAGAAATACATTCAAAGACATTGAAGCAATATAGATTCCTCCCTTACCGCCTTTAGGCTTCCGAGAAAGTGCTCATTCAAGTAAGGCCTAAACCTAACCAAGGAACATGGGGAAGCATCAATCAAAACTCAAAATAAACCTCCACAGTTTGAAAAATAAAAGCTCTGCTCCATTTTGGAAACAGCTGTCCCTCTGTAGAAGGCTTCTGCAAAGGCAGCTGAGAAACGGGAAACCATGCAAATGAAGGTTTGTGGGAGGATTTTTTCTCTTCCCTTCCTCTTTCCCATCTGTTTTCAGTGTTGAGTTAATCAAGTGCCTGGAAATTAAGTCAGTTATTCAAGTACCCTCTGCTCATAAGAGGTTCCCAAACAAATACAAGAGTGATGTCAACACACTAGCAAAATAATTGGCCTCCGCCGGCTTCTGACTAGATGGATTCCTAACGGATCAAATGAGAATCAGCGCTGGGAAAGGAAGTGAGCAGAGAAGCGTTGATCAAATAATCGCCACATAGAGTCTGGCTCTCCGGAGGTGGGGTGCTGACCTAGTTGGAATTGCCATCATTAATGGCGAATTAGAAAAACTGGATGCATCCCCATTGGAAACAGCAGTGCAAGCACCTGTTAGCAGATATAAAACATTGGTCCTTAAAGGCAAAAGATCATAACAGCACGGTTTGGGGTGGACAGAGCGGTGTTGCTTACTTTGTATTTTGGGGACATAGGAGAAAACAGATGTCGGACTATTTGGGCTGTGGGGGGAGAGGAGTTTAGCTATGTGAAGGGTGCTTTGAATTTGCCAGTGTCAGAGACATGCTCAAACAGCCAAATCCTGCTTAGCTTTAGAGCCAGTGGTTATGTTCTGCCACACACCTAAATGTAACACTGTGAAATTTCTCAATATCCGCCACCGTAACAGGTGGGTGAACAGACAAAACAGGAAGAAAACTAAACGGATGGAGGGAGCAGGATAGAAACTTGGCTAGATAAATAGGAGGCTCAATAGAGATGATTAGGCTGATGGATGGATGGAGAGCAGAAGAAGGAGAGATTTGGATAGAAGCACAGATAATTACATTGATAGATTGATAAATACAGTCAAGAGATGGTGAGAGGGAAAGCCAGATGGATAGCTAATTAGATGGATCGGTGAATAGGATAGATGGATGGATAGAATGGCTCTGTGATTACTTTGCTGGATGGGGAGATGGATGACTCGTCATTTTGTCTATTTATTTGTTTGCGTTAGCCACTCAGCCATCCGTTTTAGCGCAAGGGGAGAACAGCGCCCCCTAGCTTTTCCCTTTCTCCACGCCAAGGGATCTTGAATCCTTTGTCTGTACCCAAATGCACTATGGCCAGAGGCCATTTGCCGCCGCCCCTTACGGCAGCTGCTGCCGAAGGCCCAAATGAGGTGGGAGGACGGCGTGGGATTTATTACTCCAGCCATCCAGAGGGACGCCAGGGGAAACCCAAGTGTGACAGGACACTGAGAAACATGAACAGGTATGTACAGTGCAACGAGGAGAAAGAACAATCCGTTTGCTTAAGCGACACCGAGATAATAGGACACTTGGACTCATTTTGACTTCCACTGTGTGTCGTCTCTCAAGCCAAGACCCGTCTCCTGGGGCAGGTGGAACAGGTGCGGCCGAGAAACGCGTAACGTTGGGACAGGGTTATAAATAGGGTTGAGGGCGGGGCCGGGGCAGAAGAAATTGATTCGCTTTGGGAAACGCCCGTGACTTATCCCCCTAACCGGCAGTCGGAACCCTTTGCCCCTCCCCCCCGGCAGTCCGTTCAAGCGGTAAAACTGTTTTTTGCCCCCGCAGTGTAGAGAGTAAAGTCTGTGGTGTGGGAGAAGCCAGGCGTCGCCTCCGAGGACCCTCTGCTTTCTTATCAAAACTTGATGAGGAGGTGAGCGAAGAGGGTGCCCGATAGCCAGAGGCAGGCCATTGCTCGGGACGCTGAGTTGCTGCCGTCGTGCACTGCTCCGGGGCCTGGATGGGTTAGAGAGAGAGAGAAAGGCTTGTTATTGCCGGGGGAGGGAGAAGAGAATCAGCCTGTCCGTTGACTTCTAGGAGAGATGGCTCCCAGAGCAAAGCCCCGGACTGTGGAGAAGTCTAGAGCTGAGCTTCATGCCTCAGTCGTACCACAGCTAATGGTCTTTCCTCCTGGCCTTTGTCCAAAGCTGAAGTTTCCTTCTCTCACTCATCGCGTGTAGCCCCATTCAGCCACGGATGAGGGGAGCCTCAAACATTCCCATCAGCCCATGAACCACTGCTGAGGGGAAAAGAGTCAGCCAGCCCCTCCATCCTCCACCTGCTCAGCTCCCCAAACACCACGCTGGGCCGCCCTTCAGGTCCGTGTGGCACCATTTGAGAACCTGTTTGTACAGGTGGAACCTCCCTAGTCCGGCACCCTCAGGACCTTACTGGTGCCGAGCCAAAGAATTTTCTGGACCACAGGAGGTCAGTATTGTCTAGCAGCATCGCCAACACTTCCACTGCGTGCTGGGCTCTTAGAAGACATTAAGAGGTCAGTCAGAGCTGAAGAACAGCCCAGAACCCTGAGAGTCAGGACTGGTGGCAGTAAACTAACTTTATGGGACTGTGAGAAACTTGTCCACGCCCATGGTAAGTGGACATCCTGCCACTAACGTCATGCCGGACCACAGATGCTGCCGGACCAGAGAGTGTTCAACCTGTAACTAGGCGGAATGAGCAATCTCCATCCTTGAGCTACCTCTGCCACTGGATCCTGTGCCTGCCTAGACAGATCCCTCATCCTCCATGTGACTCTTTTGTATTCCACCTTATTCTCCATAGGTTCTTACACTGAGCTTTTCAGGGACTCCAAAACTGTAGTGGCTCTGTCTTGATTAGGAAAAAATGTAAGGAAAAGTAAAACCAGCGAGTCCATTCCACCTCCCCATGTGCCATACAGCCCTTGCGTCCTAATTAGGGGCGCCCACATCCAATGCAAAGGTACCCAAGGGGAATGGGCACCCAAAGCCCAACGAAATGCTTTCCCTTTGGGCTACTTCTGGAAATCCCAGAGGGAACCTTTACTGGGGATGTAAGTGACTAATCGACTTATCGGATAGTCGACTAGTCCAGTGTTTCTCAACCAGTGGTATGAGTACTCTTAGGGGTGAGAAGTCGGGGGTACGTCAACACAACTGAAATTTGGAGAAAACTGAATTTTTGTTTTAAGTTTTACAGTTTTATTATTTTTGTACTTTTTACACCCAAAAATTTCATCACCCACCTGACTATGATTAAGTTGTTTAAATAAATGTGTTGCAATGGTAGAAAAAAATGTTGTGTGTCTGAAAACTGTTGGTACTGGGGGGACTTACTAATTTTTTTGGAAAAGGGGGCACATATATATATTTTGTAAAAGGGATCCTTTTAAAAAAAAAAAGGATTGAGAAAGACTGGACTAGTCCCTAGATGACTCCCAGGCCAGGAGCTAATCCCCTGCTTATCGACTAGTCGATGGAAAATCTATTGACTAGCTGATTAGTTGATTACATTAAATTTAACATCCCTAATCTTTACTCAGGACTTAACTGGGCTAAGTTGTCAGGGAAGTTAAAATGGGACGGTCATTCATAATGCGATCAGAAAAACGCATTGCCGTTGGAGACCCTGTCAACCACAAATCAAAATAGCCCCTTTGCTTTTGCATCAGACTTTTCCTCTTGAGGAAATGACCAACAGACGTCCTTTTCCTTTCAGGGAATTTGAGTTCTCAGGAAACAGGGCCTTCCTTAGGTTGCATGGGGCCTTACACAGTACTGATAAACTGGTGTCCCTATGCCCGATGGCAGCCGGGAGTTCGGGGAGAATGATGGGTTTTAGAGATGACATTTGAGAATCTTCAGCAACATGCTAGTGAAATATTGTAAAGCAAATGTTAAACGAAGGTCGACTCACACGGTAAATTCAGAAACTGACACTATGTACCTGCGGTTGGCACGTGCCTGTTAAACGGCTTCGTTATCACTTGAATGGCTCGTTCACAGAGTCCGTGTTTTGCTAATTGTAACAAACTGTTTTGCTGTTAAGATAACTAGATCCTCTCCGGAGAGAGCAGAGCCACGGAGCCGGCTAGGAAGAGGCGGGTGGGTGGACATTAAGACCCAGTGGTGCCCCAGATTTTCAGATGCCTTAGGCAACTGTGTATTCTGCGTGTGAGTTGGCACATCTCTGTCAGGAAAGGGTCTGGCCTATTTAAGTACTGGCTAGCGGGCCAGGAGAGGTGCAGGCCTGGTTGCGCAGGAGGCAGAAGTCTCCTGTTTGTCCCCAAAGAGCATGTGACTCAAGCTTCCCCCACGAGCTCCCTCGCACCTTCATCTTGAATCAGAATGGGCAGGAGCCAGTGGTCCCGTTCCACGCGTAGCTCCCTTGCTGTGCTCACAAGGGACAGGTGCTACAGCAGTGCACACATGAACTGTGACCTGTAGCTCATTTCATGTAGTCCTCCTAGTCGTTCCTAGGGTTGTCAGGTGTCCGGTATTCACCCGGTCAGTCCATTATTTTCAGCTCCTGTCCAGTAAAAAAATTCAGAGAATACCAGACACGTAAAATATCTGGTACTTTCTGATTTTTTCCCAGCCAGGAGGCGAAAATGCCGGGCACCTGGCAACCCTACAAACACTCATCGCCCGGCCTCCCCACCTTCCCCACAGCCCCCCGACCCCAGCCCCCCATGCTTACCTGATTCCCCAAGGCTGCCGGCAAAAAGACCTAAGGGAAGCAATGCTTTCCCCTGGGTCTTACTGCTCTACCGCTCCTATCCCTGCACTCGCTTTTAAAGGGGACATGCTGTTTTAATGCTGTTTTATTTTATTTTTATTTTTTTTGGTTTAATAAGTCCTTGGAGTCTTTGACGCAAAGGACAGTGTAGACGCAAGAACGCCTTCTATTGAGAGAACTCTGGCGACCAAAGACGTTATTCCTCGTAGAATGAGGTTTGCCGCCGTCAACAACACTGCCGAGTTCTGTCGACGTTATGTCAACAGAACTCGGCGGGAGTGTAGATGCAGGTAGAGATTTGTCGACAAAACCCTGTAGTCTAGCCACACCCCCAGAGCTGTGGAAAGAGAGCTGGTGTAGAGACTGCAGCTGGAGGTGTTGCGGTCAGTCTGTGGGGTTGAGATAGGGATGCAAAATCCCCGTGAATCAGTTAAGTGGTTAACCCGGCTTCTGCTCCCAGCCCCCCCCCCCCGTACTAGTTACTCATTCACATCCCTGGTGTGAGGCGCACCACCATGGATCTGCCTCCATTTTTCGGCATGTCTGAAAAAGCCAAACCCTGCAGCCTGTGGGGCTTTGCAAGCTAGCAGAAACCCTGCTGCATCCCTGTGGGTGCTTTCTCCAGAGCATTGTACCGTCTGGCCCCGCCCCACCCCAGCAAAACTCCGTAGACCGCTCGGCCCTACGAGCAGCATTTTACAGCATTTCTAAAGGCTGTGGCTTTAGGCTAGATCCTGAGCAGAAAGAAACTTTCTCCAAACAGGCCGTTCTCCCACTACACCCCCAGCGGAATTGCAAGCCACTAACGATGCCGGGAAAGCACCGTGCTGCTGGATTAATTAATCACATTTTTATAGGAACCCTGATTGACTGGAGCCCCAGAAAAGAAAGCAGCTGTGCTTAACTCCTCCCATCTGGAGCGCTTTGTGCTGTAAGTGCTCTTAAATGCTCTGCCCTCATGTAGCTCTGTTCTCTAGTGGGCTCTCGTCCCCACCCTCCCCGCACGTGAAAAGCCAGTTCTCGGCTGTTATTTAACTAGCCTAATGGCACTCGCCTAATTAAAAATTGATATCTACCAAGGCACATGGGCAGACTGCAAACCGACAACTCCCACAAGCAGCCGCCGATCGTGTGAGTGTCCTTCCTCTTCATTCCGGGGATATTGTCGGTAACGATACATCGATTGTACTTTCTCCCTTTGTATTTCAGAGTTGGGCTGTTTACTTGAGAGGTCAAAGGTCAAATCCCCTTTCAGCCAGCAGATGGGATTCAAACCAGCAGTCCCATGGGATGTTCCCAAACAACCAGTCTGCAGGGGGCTCTTGCTTGTTTCTCCCTTTCGGGCTAACGAAGATGTAATGAAAGTGGAACAGCTTTAACAGGCAAGAGAGATGGACCCCCCCCCCATCGTGGTGCCAAGGTTAGGTGTAAACCTGGGCTGCAGGATATGCCTGTTCAAACCTGTGTTTAGTGGGCTGAGAGGGAACTTGTAGCCACATCTCCGGCCACCCACGTGAGTATCCGAACCTTTGGAGTAGACAGGGAGTAGACAGGCCCTTCTGTAACGGCCTTTTCCCCCTAGACTGGGTGAAATTGAAACAGAATCTCTCACATCCCAGGTGAGGGTGTTAACCCCTGGGCTAAAGGTGACATAAGAGTCCTCCAACTCCTTCCCCTCTGCCCTCAGCCGTGGTGTGAGGTGTTAGGCAGTAGGGCGGTAAAATCCTGTTTAATCCGTTAACTAGTTATACGTTATGTTTAACTGGCTAACCCCTTAAAGAGGGGCTCTGTGGTGTGGCGGGCTGCTCTGGCCAGGCCAGGCCCACCTCAGGGAGGGGTTGCTCCAGCCAGGCCCCCCACACCGCGGGCAGGAAGGGAGCTGGTCTCGCCCAGCCGGGCTGCCCGTTAACTGTAACCAGTAAGAATCACCCAGTAAGGGCGATGCTTCCCCGTTAACCATTCACATGCCTATTAGGTAGCTGCCTCACAAGAAACCCAATTCACCTCATGCCAGGAGAGGGGATTCCTGGCAGTGGATCTCAGGCAAAGAGAGATGCAGAAGTCCCTGAAGGAGGAAAGATTGGGCGGTTCCCTGCCGGCCTGTATGGATCCCGTTCTCAAGCACCCGTCTCTCCCCGTTCATTGACGAGGGAGCTGAAGGGTGCAGCTTAGGCTTTGGTATCTCCTTGTTCCAGTTATTTCCCTGCATCTAGAAGGTAGAGAAGGCCCTGCTGGTATTGCCACATCTCGTCCCTTCTGCGGTCCTGAGACGGAGAGGAGCTGAGCTGGGTTATACTAGGTCCATTTCCTAGGCAGCGAGAGCTGAGAACGGGGGTCTGACTGGCATGTTGCCCTGCTTGCAGAGTTGCTGAGGCTTTGCATGCTCTGCTCGTGCCGCATCCCTGAGCGGAGAATGGGCGTGCCTCGGGAATGCCGCAAAGCACGGAGATCATGGCAGCGAATGCAGAATAGGCACCGCCAGGGCAGGCCCCAGCGTGGCAGGTGGGGACTTGAGAACAAGCAGACCTGGGGTGTCCAGATGGGCGAGTGAGACTTTCTGGAGCTCCTCTTCCACCACACTCCTGTTGCTTGGGCTAGGGAGCTGTAATTTCCTTCTCCGTCCGCTCCTCTGGAGGTCAGCTGCTGTCTGCCGGCTTCTCTGTATCCCCTGCCACTGAAAGCTGAAGTAGCATCATATCCGTGAATGATTGGTAGCATAAGAGACATGTAGCTTCCCAGTGCCCCATGCTTGGGAGTGCATCTCTCCTGTTGGCCAGCACCCGTTGGGAAATAGCTTTCGTCTGCCCCAAGAGTGGAGTAATAGCTTGGGCCCGTCGATGCGACATCTGATCCCCGACTCCACGCTGGCGCCCTGTTCGTGCCGGGTGGGTGCTTTGCATCAGTAAATCTGCTTCCTTGTGAGCCACCTCAAGTTCTGACAGAGGGGGATTGGGACATGCTTCATCAAAACAATATCTCTGGCCGGGGCAATAGCAGTCTGCCAATCGATCGTTATTGCTTGAGTTGTCTGCTTCTCGTGCTCGATTGCTTGGTTGAGATTGCCACCTGATTTGAGATGATGCCTTTTTATGGGATCAGAAACATCTCCCCCTTTGCAGCCTCCTGGGTACGCACTGAGTCATTTCTTGTGTGCCGTTCTCTCTGTCCGTGCACTTAACTTTCTGCAATTCCCATTGAGGCTACACTGTTCCCAAGGGGCTTGTTCCTGGCACTTGGTTTGCAACCACGGGCTTTGCGGTGGCTGCTTTGTGAGGAAGTGTTGCCGAAACCTGTGTTCTACAGATCGGTTTTGTCACAGCAGTTACAGCGGCTTTAAAACGTGCAGCTGGTTAATCCTTGGGCTGCTTCTCACAGTTCTTGTTGTGTGATTGCTCGATGGACATGCCAGCAAGCCCTCAAGGGCCTGCCGGTCGGGTATGCTGCTCCCCCACAAGCAACTAGGACAGGGTATGTAGCTGGTTTCTCCTCCTCCTGCAGTCTGGTTTCTGGTACTTTCACACAGCTCCACCTAGCATCATTCCCATGACCACACAGGAAGTAAATGGAATCATCTCTCAAATCGTCTCTCAAGCTCTTGGCTGCTAAGTATCCATTACATCATTTTCCTAGCTTATGGACAGTTTTTCCCCCTGGGGGTACCCTCAGCATCCATGTCCTGGTGGAGAAACTGGGTGTTCTTCCTTGAATCTGTGCTTCCACTGTTTTCCCTCTGTGCCTTCTCCACATCTTCATCTGTGTAACTGAGTTTTCCCCAAGGTTAATCTCTTCTCTTCTGGGAGAACGTCCTTGCTCATGGAACAGCCAACTTCCTTCATACGTCCGTGGGTTCTAACAGCGTGGTTACATCTAGATCATGGCCGATAACAGTAGCACCACGGATGTTGGCGTCCACAAGAATGTCACGAGGCCCCTTTCCTGCATCACTGCCTAGATGGCCTGTGAAATTCAATGCACAGTGCATGCCGTCCACCTCAAGGTGGCCCCTAGCGAAATTAGCTTTTGCTTTGCAACCGATTGCTTCTTCACAAATTACATATGCTCAGTCTTGGCCCTGAGAATGGACCCTGTCTTGAAAATATTTCCTCATTCTGTATGCTGTATTAATATCAGTTGCTGGTGCAGGAACCGCTGCACATAAAATATTCATAAAATCTAACATAGCAGCCAGAGAAATGTTTCTCAGATCGGCCCATTCTACAAATAATGACCCATTTTGATGTATTACATGGTACTAACAAACTCGTGCTGTCATGGCACTCCAGACTTTTGCTTTAACAGAAGGCAAAAAGCACAGGAAAATGCAAACATCACCTGGGGTGAAATGTGTCCCAAACCTTACAAAACAGTACACTATTGAGTAAATAGTTGTGTTAATTATTGTACGTAGCTTTCTACCAATTTGGGTCAAAATTAGACAATGTTTCTTTGAGTTATATCCCTTTTTGTGATTTTATTATTTTTTGTTATGTGAACTTTTTTCTAGCTGATGGGTTACAGTGACTCATTAATAAGTTTGCTTTTAGATTTGGCAGGTAGATGAAAAACTATCCCCATTTTGCCAGCTCGGGTATGAATCACTTAAAATCGAACCGCAGTGTTTCAGTGAGGGTTGAATGGAATGTTGTGTTCCCATCCCAAATCAATTTTTTCTGCTGATTTGCCTAAGCCCCCAAAATTTTGAAAATTGTTTATTTTTGGGCTACTCTAAAACAATCTTCCTACCTGCAGTTGCCAGTAAACCAAAATATCTATGATTTGCTCAACTCTACCCAAGAATTGTGATTCCTCCCTGCTGGTATTACTTAAACCATTCCGCCTCTATAGGCTAGCTGGAGAAAGCAGCCAGCACCACACAGGAGACAGAATTCACCTTGATGTCTTTTCATTTTAGGCAGCTCCGTAATTGGAACTAATGTTGCCCTGCTTAACCGTGCTCTCCCATTATGTTTTCAAATCAAGATCTCCAGCTCTAATTGGAAGAGAAACCCAATGCCGCTACCCGTAGTATGTTCCATACACAGACACAGAGCTCTGTGTAGACTCCATCTGCTCCCACGCACTCTGTGCACAGGTGTGTTTAATCTCTAAGGGAAACACAAAGAGCCGCATCAAAATATTGTTAAATGTAATTATAACGGGAGTGATTGATCTTGAAGCATTGATCAAATCAAAGGCTGAATGACTTTCAGCATGCTTCCTATGCCTGAGGCAGGGGGGAGAGGGAGAAAGGGGCCTCATTAAACTGTGTGAAGCGAGTTGAGATTGTCTGACGGAAGGCACTGTAGGAGAGCTGCCCCTATGGTCATGGGCACTCCAGAAATGTCCAAATAGCCAGTCAGTCCTAAATGGCCTATTTACATGAATGTGGATTCATTTCTGGAGGTCCTAACAAAAACAGCCTTCAGCTGCGTGATTGGGCAACAAAACGGCAAATGAAATTTAATGCGGATAAGTGTAAAGTAATGCACGTTGGAAAAAAGTAACGCCAACTATACGTACAGTATGATGGGGGCTAATTTGGCTACGACAAATCAGGAAAGAGATCTTGGAGTTATCGTGGACAATTCTCTGAAAACGTCCACACAGTGTGCAGCGGCGGTCAAAAAGGCAAATAGGATGTTAGGAATTATTAAGAAAGGGATAGAAAATAAGACCCAGAATATCTTACTGCCCTGTATAAAACTATGGTACGCCCACATCTTGAATACTGTGTACAGATGTGGTCTCCTCAAAAAAGATATTTTGGCCTTGGAAAGGGTTCAGAAAAGGGCAACTAAAATGATTAGGGGTTTGGAAGGTGGTCCCATATGAAGAGAGGCTAAAGCGACTGGGATTTTTCAGTTTAGAAAAGAGGAGACTAAAGGGTGAAATTATAAAGGTCTATAAAATCATGAGTGGTGTGGAGAGGGTGAATAAAGAAAAGTTATTTATTAGTTCTCATAATAGAAGAACTAGAGGACACCAAATGAAATTAATGGGTAACAGGTTTAAAACTAATAAGCAAAAGTTCTTCTTCACACAGCACGTAGTCAACCTGTGGAACTCCTTGCCAGAGGAGGCTGTGAAGGCTAGGACTATAAGGGTATGTCTACACTTCCACCCTAGTTCGAACTAAGGGGGCTAATGTAGTCATTCGAACTTGCAAATGAAGCCCGGGATTTAAATATCACGGGCTTCATTTGAATGTTCCCGGGCGCCGCCATTTTTAAATGCCCGGTAGTTCGAACTACCTGCCCGCGGCTACACGCGGCACGGGCTAGGTAGTTCAAATTAAAGCTCCCAATTCGAACTACCGTTACTCCTCCTGCAATGAGGAGGTGTGGCTAGTTCGAACTAGGGTGGCTAGTGTAGACATACCTTAACAGAGTTTAAGAGAAGCTAGATAATTTCATGGAGGTTAGGTCCATAAAAGGCTATTAGCCAGGGGATAGAAATGGTGTCCCTGGCCTCTGTTTGTCAGAGGCTGGAGAGGGATGGCAGGAGACAAATCGCTTGATCATTGTCTTCGGTCCACCCTCTCTGGGGCACCCGGTGCTGGCCACTGTCGGCAGACAGGCTACTGGGCTAGATGGACCTTTGGTCTGACCCAGTACGGCCGTTCTTATGTTCTAAGTTTTGCCTTGAAGGATCTTACCTGTCTCAGTGGGCAAAATTGCCAGTGACTTTCGCTAAGCAGTATCAGACCCTAAACCAGGGGTGGGGAACCTTTTTTGTTCAGGGGCCGCTGACCTACAGAAAAGTCAGTCGGGGACTGCACACAAGTGAGAAGCAAAGTGAGAAGCCCCCGACCGAGAGGAGAACGACCCTCTCCACATTCCCCTCGCACACCAGAGCCTGGGGGGGCCCAGGCTAATAGCTTTTGTGTGCTCCAGTCCTGTGGGTGGACGGCTGAGGGGCTGGAGCGCCAGCGCAGGATCCCCAATCCTGAGCCGCAGGGGCCATATCCAGGTAAGCGGGGGGCCACATGTGCCCCCCCCCAGGCCTGAGGTCCCCTACCTCTGCCCTAAACCAGCTACTCTGGGGAATTATATCGTGTAATAGAAAGACAGGTATGTAACATGATCTAGCGGATTGGACTCTGTAATAAGAGCCAGGTTCTATTCCTGGCTCTTGCTACTGACCTTGGGCAAACCACTGCCCTGTTCTTTGCCTCAGTTTCCCTACCTGCCCTTAGTCCCGATTGTCTATTCAAAATGTAAGCTCTTAGGGGCAGGGACTCTCTCTTATTGCATGTTTATACAGCATCTAGCACCACAGGGCCCTGATTTTATTAGCGTGGACTCCTGGGCACTGCTATAGCATGGACAGTAAAGACCACTAAACCAAAAGAGCCCTGCTCACAATGGATTGTCAGGAATAATCGGAACATGTGACCTGGCTTTCTGGTGCCTCTTGCCTGTGCTAGCACTGTAATGACTTGCTTGACGTGGGGCTAATATCAGCAATACCAAGCTACCTCACGAATGCGTGCGGTGACCCAGAATGCTAGGGTTGTCCAGTATCTAGAAAAGACCATACTGGGCAGAAGTAAAACGTAGCATTCCAGCACAGCACAGAGTAACATGGTCTGCCGCTGTGATCTTCCTGTACTTTATATTCTCTAGGGTCTCATGCTAAACCAGGAATGTGGGGTGTGAAGGACAAAAAAAAAAATCCACCCTGAAAAGGCAAAGGCACACTAAAGACTACGTGTACAGAGTAAAGAGAAAGCTGAGAAGGACATAAAGAAAAATAACTACAGAGGAAAAAAAGAAGGAGCCATGCGGGGAAAGGCCCATAAAGAAGACATAAAGCTGTTTGGGAATTTGTAAGGTCAATTTGTGTGTGTGCAGGGGGTGAGAAGAGGGATTAGTCAGCCAGACAGACAATTTTCAGTGGGAGATGAGTCTCTGAACAGGTTGACAAACGTGACTCTGCTCCATGCCGATTTCTGCTGGCAGCCATGCTGGAAGACAAACCTCCTAAGGGAGACCATTACTCTAGGAGAGCCTGAGTGGAACATGACTTTATGACTAGCGAAGGGCGAGTTTAATAACCAGCCGATGCTACAAGAGCGCTCCGCTCTCCGACAGCCACTTCACCTTGGATTTTTCTTGCATGCAGGGAAATCTAGGCAAGTCCGTTTTCCTTGAGTTATTGGGGGTAACTGCTCGCACCCCCATGGAGCGGTGGCTGGGCTGGGGAGGGTGGGGCAGATAAGCTTCCAGTCTTATCCTTCCTCCCTCCCTCTCTAATTTGGTGTAATTGATTGAAGTGTAATTGCACTGGGATGGGTTCCCTAGGGAAGTAGTGGAGTCTTCATCCCTAGAGGTGTTTAAGTCCCGGCTTGACAAAGCCCTGGCCGGGTTGATTTAGTTGGGATTGGTCCTGCCTAGAGCAGGGGGCTGGACTTGATGATCTTCTGAGGTCTTTTCCAGCTCTGTGATTCTAAGTCCTAGGGCAGCAGCTTGTGTGTATTTTGGGGTGCTCCTCTCAATTTTGTGGCACCCAAGGCATCACTGGAGTTCCTACTTGGCAGGATTTTTTTGATCTTTGAGTAGTTCATTGGCACCCTAGCGACTAACCCCAAACGCTCATGATTCTTTGTATTTGGGTTAGTCTCAAGGGTGCCACCGGAATGCTGGTTGTTTTTAAAGTTGCAGACTAACACAGCTCCCCGGCTGAGATTCCTTGATCTTAAAGGCACCTAAAGGACAAATTTCTCTGTATTAATTGAGTTGAGCAGGGACTGTTTGCGGGTGTTCACCAGCTACTCAAACCATAGTGGGAGATCTTTAGCCTCCTGTTAGAGAGAAAGGGGCAGCCTCTTGCATGGAGCTTGGGTGGTTTATAACCTGGCTCATGGTGGAATGAAATTGACCCCTTTGCATGACCCCTATGCTTTAAAGTAGACCTCGTATGGACTCTTCTGCACAGGGCTTCTCTGGGGCTCCGGCCAGAAATAGTGCGCGCCTGTGTCTCATAGCTGTGAGTGGGCAGGATATCCCAGAGCAAGGCTCCACCTTCTCAGATGAGCCCAAAATAAAGCATCTGGTTCAAACCCCTCTGAAGTCACCAGAGGTTCAGAATTGAATCCCCAAACTGAGTGCCATCTCTGTGGATCCACGGTCACATTTTCCAAATTTGTCCCTGGAGCTCAGCCTGAGTTCACAAGATTTTTCCCATGGGGGGACAAAAATCTTTTGAGATGTCCTAGAATCAGTTTAGACTCCCATTAGAGCAGCTTTTTTCAACGAGGTGCAGTGCAGTCAGAAATGACTGCAGCAAGAGAAAAGGGGACTTTTCACCTCCTTTAAAAGAAGAATTGTTAATGTCTAATTAAACACTTACTAGAATCTCAGAGGCTGTGATCTGAACTGAAAATAAACACACCGTGCACAGCCTAACCTCGTTAATTTTAAGACAAAGGAATAACAACCATTGGAATGGCAAAAAAATAAAAAGAACCAGCTAATTAGCTGGTGTCTCTCCGCTTGTTTCGGAACACAAACCTATTTTCTGCAGTGCAAAACCAGTCTAGCCAAATTGTTTCGTTTCCAACAGAACTTTTATTTTCCTTAATTTCAACAGAATGGATATTGTCTTTCCAGGCATCTACCAGACAATCTTTGTAGAGCAATTAAAATTATTTGGGAGGCAGGGGAGTGGAAAAGAACAATGGGTGCTTGTTTTTGATTTGTATTTTCAAATCACATGCAGTTGGTGCACGGTACAGTGAGAGCCTTGTAATGCTCTATCAGAAAAAGCTAATTCCAGTCGGATCATCACAATAAAGACAGAGACACTGCCAAGCTGCAAAACTCCAAGGCTCTGCTGACATTAGCAAACGTCGATTTGACGGCATCAGAACTCGGAACGCTAGGACTAATAACCAGATGGCAATGATTCGGGAAAGGAGGGGGGGGGCCACTCATCAGAAATGAAATGTGAAATGTCTGCATATTTTTCTAATATGTTGACATTTTGCAGGTTTCGGAAAATGTAACTGATTGCGCTGCTGTCAGCCAGAAAAAGGAAGAGACTGATTCACTCCACTCCTCCGTAACTAAATCGGAGATGTGAAAATGTATTTGGGAAGGAAATGGAAAGCTCTCCAGAGTTCTTGCTGCAGAGGGGAAAAGAAATCCCCTGGCAATAATTTGCTTAACCATTTCTGATTGGAACTATCCCCCTCCCCTTCGTCTCAGTTTGAGTTCAAGGCACTTTCAATATGACTCACCGATTTAGCAGCTGAAGCCAGTGCGCTGTTTGTGAGTGTGTGTTTAGAAAGGGGTTGTTTTGCCTCCGAGCCTTTAGAGTCGGGTCGGAATTCAGAGCACTCCCGAAATCCAGGGAGTAGCTGTGCTCACTGTAAAGGGGCACATGCAACCTGCTGGGTGGGGTTCACTGTGCCTGGCAGTGGCACTTAGACCACGCATGCGTTTCCTCGAACAGCCCTAGCTGAGAGCCAGCTGGCTTGTAGCTCAAAGCTGTAGAGGCTCTGGCTCCAGAGATTTCGGTTCTGCCTGTCGGTGCTACACAGAGTTGGCTTCATATCCCTTGACCTCCATTTGATGTTAGTTTGGCTCATGATAGAGCCCCAAGTCCTGGCATTTGCCTGGGGACCCCTGATTTTCTGTCGTTCGGAAATCAGGTTAATGCTGCGATTCGCACCAATCTCTACTTAGCACCAGAAAGTTAGAGGCTTAAAGAGATGAAAGAAGATCCTATTGGATAGTCCTTCCCCACCCCACACACCTCGTCGTCCTCCCTGAAATCCAAAGTGAATTGTAAGGAAGTTACTTCCTTTTGGGCCAACTGATTTAATTCCAAAACTTGCACCTAGAATCTGCCGCGTTGCTTTCCTGCAAAAAGGTGATGACAGGAACGGTGCCAGAGCCTGATACACACGTGTCGTTCCTGCCACGTCTGGGGCATGGCTCACTAGCGTTGGTTTTGGCTTTTAATTTGGAAAGAAAAGGAAGTCGGCCTGTGTTCTCCCCTGGGCTCTCCAGGTTCGGAACACCGCTAGTGCTGTGCTGTGCCTTTGTGAACGGTACAAACACAGCCCAAGCCACAGCAGCCAAAGAACCCCATACTGTACACCCGCTAACGTTGCTGTGTGCCAGGAGCCAACGCGAGCTCTTGGGTTTTAGTCTAGTCTTTTTCTTTCCTTCCACAAAGAGCTGGAGTTGAGTGGAGACACAATATGAATGGGCTAGAATTGACATTTCAACCTGTTTTTTTCCCCCTATGCTGGATCTCATGGAATTTCTATTTTTCTCCTCTGCTCAAGAATACTTCAGTTGATGCAGTAAGATGGGGCAGATATTGATTTATTTTATTACTTTTTTGGAGGGGGTGATTCCTTTTGGGTCAAGAGCTGGGGGTTCTGCTTTGTTTTCTCTCCCGCTGTGGCTGCTAGCTGCACTTGCTGCTTTTCAGATTACAGAGTAATGCTGCTGCTTGTTCCACTTGATCTTACTCACAGTTTGGAGCCGTCTTCATTCTGCTGCATCTTGTTTATTTTTACCCAATCTCATGTTCTCCCCAGCTCCTTTATCTTGGCTTCTGAAATCTGATTAGCTGCGGCTCAGTAACCTTCGCTATTGTTCCTGTCTGTCTCGCTCCTTTGTTCACAACTTTCTAGAGTCTAAATGTTCTGAAAATGCTGAGGAGAAGGGATTTTTTCCCCCCGTTTAAAAAGTAGCTTTGTAGCGGCCTGGCTTTATACACAGGGCTCTCTTGATCATGTGGTGTTATTTTCACCTGTGCCACATGGGTGGACAGTGCTACCCAATAAGGGTGTGTCTAGACTACTGAGTTTTGTCGACAAAAGTGGACTTTTGTCGACAAAACTATACCAGCGTCTACACTACCACTGAGTTCTGTCGACATAACGTCGACAGAACTCGGCAGTTTTGTCGACGCTGGTAAACCTCATTTTACGAGGCATAACGCCTTCTGTCGACAGAGTTCTGTCGACAGAAGGTGTTATTGCCTGTAGGGTTGCGTCTAGACTACGGGGTTCTGTCGACAAAGCAGCTTGCTCTGTCGATAGAACTCAATGTGTCTGAACGCTCTTTGTCGACAGAAGTTTTGTCGACAGATACTGTCGACAAAACTTCTGTCGACAAAATCCGGTAGTCTAGACGTACCCTAAGAGCCTTTGCAGTCCCTCCGCCTGGTGTGAATGGTCCTCTGTCTGCATTTCCTTCCCAGGCTGTTGGGGAGCCAGCAGGGACTAGCAGCCAGGAACCAAGCAGGTAAGCCATTGGAAAACCAGGGGCCAGAACCTTGCAAGATCTCTCAGGTGGCCAGGGATGAGGGATGGGAAGAAGAACCCTCCCAGCAGAGTCCTCCCTTAGGCCACTTCCTCCCCTTCTTCTATTTGGGGCATAGCCACAGTCTTCTGTGGACAGTTGCAGGAATTCAGAGCCTCAACCACCTTCCCAGCTAGTCAGGGAGAAAGGGAAGGGGAGGGGGCACAGGGTGAGGCTCCAAGCCCCACTGTTCCCCCCTGCAGATTGCTCTGCTTCAGCAGCCACTGTACGTCTGCCCTCCTGCAGCCACTCGTTCCTTCCCCCAGCCGCAGCTCCCGTTGCAGCAGATCCGGCAGAGGGACCATGCCCAGCGGCTGCTGATGGACGGGGCCAACCTGTCCGGGTGCTCGGGGTGGCAGGAGGGGCAGCTTCCCCCTTTAGGCTGCTCTGAGAGGTGAGTTCTGTCTCCCCTGCCCCCCCCCCCGTAAAAGGAAAATCAACCTAACAACTTGTTCCTTTGCAAAGCGGCCTCCTTTTCCACTCCCCAATGCCGGAGGCGGGCTGGTCCTGCTTTGCCCCTGCCTCTGGAGAAGAGGGCAAGGAAGGACTCCAGGTTCCTCGAGGGAAGAAAAGTGACAGTGCTTCATTTCGCCACAGCCCTGCCGGAGGGGACAGGCCGCCTGCACCTCTCTCTGACAAAAGTGGCTGATTCCTAATGTGCATTAAAAGTTATCCTGCTCCAAGTCAAGAACCCAGTGCTACTTCCATTGAGCGTGGCTGAAATACCTGCATTGTTGGGCCCAAGCACCCATCCTCCAGACAGCCTCACAAGACACCCCCACCCCAGGCGCTGACCCCCTGGCTGTTGCAGGGTTGGAGGGGAGGGGCAAAAGAGGGGTGGGGGAAGAGAGGGAAAAAGGATGGGCTATGCTGGGAGAAGGAGGAGAAAAAAGGCTTAAGGAAAGGGGTAGGAATGGGGTTAGAATGAGAATACACACGGCAGGGCACAGAGTTTGGGGGTAGCAGGTACACGGGGGGGGGGGGTTAAGAGCAGATGCCACACCAAAAGCCTTGAGAAACCTGAAACATACGACTGCCACACTGGCATGGTTGGAGGAAACCTAGCACATTCTCCGTGACACATCCCATACTGTTCCTGCCACACCCTCACCATGGCCCCTGCCATGCCCCCTGTAGTCTTGAGGAAACCTGGACGACACCCCCCCCATAGTCTTGAGGAAACCTGGACGACACCCCCCCCATAGTCTTGAGGAAACCTGGAAGACACACCCCTGATATGCCCCCACCATGCCCCCCCATAGTCCTGAGGAAACCTGGAAGACACACCCCTGACACGCCCCCGCCATACCCCCCATAGTCTAGAGGAAACCTGGAAGACACACCCCTGACACACCCCCAGTAGTCTTGAGGAAACCTGGACGACACACCCCTGACACGCCCCCCCCCCCATAGTCTCGAGGAAACCTGGAAGGCACACCCCTGACACGCCCCCGCCACGCCCCCAGTAGTCTTGAGGAAACCTGGAAGACACGCCCCCGCCACGCCCCCAGTAGTCTTGAGGAAACCTGGAAGACACACCCCTGACACGCCCCCGCCACGCCCCCAGTAGTCTTGAGGAAACCTGGAAGACACACCCCTGACACACCCCCGCCACGCCCCCATAGTTGCGAGGAAACCTGGAAGGCACACCCCTGCCACGCCCCTGCCACGCCCCCAGTAGTCTTGAGGAAACTTGGAAGACACACCCCTGACACGCCCCCGCCACGCCCCCATAGTCTCGAGGAAACCTGGAAGGCACACCCCTGACACACCCCCGCCACGCCCCCAGTAGTCTTGAGGAAACCTGGAAGGCACACCCCTGACACGCCCCCAGCAGTCTTGAGGAAGCCTGGAAGACACGCCCCCGCCACGCCCCCGGTAGTCTTGAGGAAACCTGGAAGACACACCCCTGACATGCCCCCACCACGCCCCCACAGTCGCGAGGAAACCTGGAAGGCACACCCCTGACACGCCCCCAGTAGTCCTGAGGAAACCTGGAAGACACACCCCTGACACGCCCCCGCCACGCCCCTGGTAGTCTTGAGGAAACCTAGAAGACACACCCCTGACACGCCCCCATAGTCGCGAGGAAACCTGGAAGGCACGCCCCCGACACGCCCCCAGTAGTCTTGAGGAAACCTGGAAGACACGCCCCTGGCAGTCTTGAGGAAACCTGGAAGACACACCCCCACCACACCCCCCGTAGTCTTGAGGAAACTTGGAAGACACACCCCTGACACGCCCCCGCCACACCCCCAGTAGTTTTGAGGAAACCTGGAAGACACACCCCTGACACGCCCCCGCCACACCCCCCATAGTCTTGAGGAAACCTGGAAGACACACCCCTGACACGCCCCCGCCACGCCCCCAGCAGTCTTGAGGAAACCTGGAAGACACACCCCTGACACGCCCCCGCCACGCCCCCATGGTCTTGAGGAAACCTGGAAGACACACCCCTGACACGCCCCCGCCACACCCCCCATAGTCTTGAGGAAACCTGGAAGACACACCCCTGACACGCCCCCGCCACGCCCCCAGCAGTCTTGAGGAAACCTGGAAGACACACCCCTGACACACCCCCGCCACGCCCCCATAGTCTTGAGGAAACCTGGAAGACACACCCCTGACACGCCCCCGCCACGCCCGCATGGTCTTGAGGAAACCTGGAAGACACAGCTCTGACACGCCCCCGACACGCCCCCAGTAGTCTTGAGGAAACCTGGAAGACACGCCCCCGCCACGCCCCTGGCAGTCTTGGGGAAACCTGGAAGACACACCCCCACCACACCCCCCGTAGTCTTGAGGAAACTTGGAAGACACACCCCTGACACGCCCCCGCCACACCCCCAGTAGTGTTGAGGAAACCTGGAAGACACACCCCTGACACGCCCCCGCCACACCCCCCATAGTCTTGAGGAAACCTGGAAGACACACCTCTGACACGCCCCTGCCACGCCCCCATGGTCTTGAGGAAACCTGGAAGACACACCTCTGACACGCCCCCGCCACGCCCCCATGGTCTTGAGGAAACCTGGAAGACACACCCCTGACGCGCCCCCGCCACGCCCCCAGTAGTCTTGAGGAAACCTGGAAGACACACCCCTGACACGCCCCCGCCACACCCCCAGTAGTCTTGAGGAAACCTGGAAGACACACCCCTGACACACCCCCGCCACACCCCCCATAGTCTTGAGGAAACCTGGAAGACACACCCCTGACACGCCCCCGCCACGCCCACAGCAGTCTTGAGGAAACCTGGAAGACACACCCCTGACACGCCCCCGCCACACCCCCAGTAGTCTTGAGGAAACCTGGAAGACACACCCCTGACACGCCCCCGCCACGCCCCCAGCAGTCTTGAGGAAACCTGGAAGACACACCCCAGACACACCCCCGCCACGCCCCCATAGTCTTGAGGAAACCTGCAAGACACACCCCTGACACGCCCCCGCCACACCCCCCGTAGTCTTGAGGAAACCTGGAAGACACACACCTGACACGCCCCCCCGCCACGCCCCCATAGCCTTGAGGAAACCTGGAAGACACACCCCTGACACGCCCCCGGCACGCCCCCATGGTCTTGAGGAAACCTGGAAGACACACACCTGACACGCCCCCGCCACGCCCCCATGGTCTTGAGGAAACCTGGAAGACACACCCCTGACACGCCCCCGCCACACCCTCCCGTAGTCTTGAGGAAACCTGGAAGACACACCCCTGACACGCCCCCACCACGCCCCCATAGTCTTGAGGAAACCTGGAAGACACACCCCTGACACGCCCCCGCCACGCCCCCATGGTCTTGAGGAAACCTGGAAGACACACCCCTGACACGCCCCCGCCACACCCTCCCGTAGTCTTGAGGAAACCTGGAAGGCACACCCCTGACACGCTCCCCGCCACGCCCCCATAGTCTTGAGGAAACCTGCAAGACACACCCCTGATACGCCCCCGCCATGCCCCCCCCCCATAGTCCTGAGGAAACCTGGAAGACACACCCCTGACACGCCCCCGCCACGCCCCCAGTAGTCTTGAGGAAACCTGGAAGGCACACCTATGACACGCCCCCGCCACACCCCCAGTAGTCTTGAGGAAACCTGGAAAACACACCCCTGACACGCCCCCGCCACGTCCTCATGGGCTTGAGAAAACCTGGAAGACACACCCCTGCCACGCCCCCATAGTCTTGAGGAAACCTGGGAGTCACGCCCGTGACACGCCCCCTCATAATCTTGGGGAAGCCTGGAAGACACACCCCTGACACGCCCCCCCACGCCCACCCCATAATCTTGAGGAAACTTGGAAGACACACCCCTGACACGCCCCCGCCACGCCCCCATAGGCTTGAGGAAACCTGGAAGACACGCCTCTGCCACGCCCCTATAGGCTTGAGGAAATCTGGAAGACACACCCCTGACACGCCCCCAGCAGTCTTGAGGAAACCTGGAAGACACACCCCCGCCACGCCCCCATAGTCTTGAGGAAACCTGGAAGACACACCCCTGACACACCCCCACCACGCCCCCATAGTCTTGAGGAAACCTGGAAGACACACCCCTGACACGACCCCGCCACGCCCCCATGGTCTTGAGGAAACCTGGAAGACACACCCCTGACACGCCGCCGCCACACCCTCCCGTAGTCTTGAGGAAACCTGGAAGACACACCCCTGACACGCCCCCGCCACACCCTCCCGTAGTCTTGAGGAAACCTGGAAGGCACACCCCTGACACGCTCCCCGCCACGCCCCCATAGTCTTGAGGAAACCTGCAAGACACACCCCTGATACGCCCCCGCCATGCCCCCCCCCCATAGTCCTGAGGAAACCTGGAAGACACACCCCTGACACGCCCCCGCCACGCCCCCAGTAGTCTTGAGGAAACCTGGAAGGCACACCTATGACACGCCCCCGCCACACCCCCAGTAGTCTTGAGGAAACCTGGAAAACACACCCCTGACACGCCCCCGCCACGTCCTCATGGGCTTGAGAAAACCTGGAAGACACACCCCTGCCACGCCCCCATAGTCTTGAGGAAACCTGGGAGTCACGCCCGTGACACGCCCCCTCATAATCTTGGGGAAGCCTGGAAGACACACCCCTGACACGCCCCCCCACGCCCACCCCATAATCTTGAGGAAACTTGGAAGACACACCCCTGACACGCCCCCGCCACGCCCCCATAGGCTTGAGGAAACCTGGAAGACACGCCTCTGCCACGCCCCTATAGGCTTGAGGAAATCTGGAAGACACACCCCTGACACGCCCCCAGCAGTCTTGAGGAAACCTGGAAGACACACCCCCGCCACGCCCCCATAGTCTTGAGGAAACCTGGAAGACACACCCCTGACACACCCCCACCACGCCCCCATAGTCTTGAGGAAACCTGGAAGACACACCCCTGACACGACCCCGCCACGCCCCCATGGTCTTGAGGAAACCTGGAAGACACACCCCTGACACGCCGCCGCCACACCCTCCCGTAGTCTTGAGGAAACCTGGAAGGCACACCCCTGACACGCTCCCCGCCACGCCCCCATAGTCTTGAGGAAACCTGCAAGACACACCCCTGATACGCCCCCGCCATGCCCCCCCCCATAGTCCTGAGGAAACCTGGAAGACACACCCCTGACACGCCCCCGCCACGCCCCCAGTAGTCTTGAGGAAACCTGGAAGACACACCCCTGACACGCCCCCGCCACGCCCCCAGCAGTCTTGAGGAAACCTGGAAGACACACCCCTGACACACCCCCGCCACGCCCCCATAGTCTTGAGGAAACCTGGAAGACACACCCCTGACACGCCCCCGCCACGCCCGCATGGTCTTGAGGAAACCTGGAAGACACAGCTCTGACACGCCCCCGACACGCCCCCAGTAGTCTTGAGGAAACCTGGAAGACACGCCCCCGCCACGCCCCTGGCAGTCTTGGGGAAACCTGGAAGACACACCCCCACCACACCCCCCGTAGTCTTGAGGAAACTTGGAAGACACACCCCTGACACGCCCCCGCCACACCCCCAGTAGTGTTGAGGAAACCTGGAAGACACACCCCTGACACGCCCCCGCCACACCCCCCATAGTCTTGAGGAAACCTGGAAGACACACACCTGACACGCCCCCCCGCCACGCCCCCATAGCCTTGAGGAAACCTGGAAGACACACCCCTGACACGCCCCCGGCACGCCCCCATGGTCTTGAGGAAACCTGGAAGACACACACCTGACACGCCCCCGCCACGCCCCCATGGTCTTGAGGAAACCTGGAAGACACACCCCTGACACGCCCCCGCCACACCCTCCCGTAGTCTTGAGGAAACCTGGAAGACACACCCCTGACACGCCCCCACCACGCCCCCATAGTCTTGAGGAAACCTGGAAGACACACCCCTGACACGCCCCCGCCACGCCCCCATGGTCTTGAGGAAACCTGGAAGACACACCCCTGACACGCCCCCGCCACACCCTCCCGTAGTCTTGAGGAAACCTGGAAGGCACACCCCTGACACGCTCCCCGCCACGCCCCCATAGTCTTGAGGAAACCTGCAAGACACACCCCTGATACGCCCCCGCCATGCCCCCCCCCCATAGTCCTGAGGAAACCTGGAAGACACACCCCTGACACGCCCCCGCCACGCCCCCAGTAGTCTTGAGGAAACCTGGAAGGCACACCTATGACACGCCCCCGCCACACCCCCAGTAGTCTTGAGGAAACCTGGAAAACACACCCCTGACACGCCCCCGCCACGTCCTCATGGGCTTGAGAAAACCTGGAAGACACACCCCTGCCACGCCCCCATAGTCTTGAGGAAACCTGGGAGTCACGCCCGTGACACGCCCCCTCATAATCTTGGGGAAGCCTGGAAGACACACCCCTGACACGCCCCCCCACGCCCACCCCATAATCTTGAGGAAACTTGGAAGACACACCCCTGACACGCCCCCGCCACGCCCCCATAGGCTTGAGGAAACCTGGAAGACACGCCTCTGCCACGCCCCTATAGGCTTGAGGAAATCTGGAAGACACACCCCTGACACGCCCCCAGCAGTCTTGAGGAAACCTGGAAGACACACCCCCGCCACGCCCCCATAGTCTTGAGGAAACCTGGAAGACACACCCCTGACACACCCCCACCACGCCCCCATAGTCTTGAGGAAACCTGGAAGACACACCCCTGACACGACCCCGCCACGCCCCCATGGTCTTGAGGAAACCTGGAAGACACACCCCTGACACGCCGCCGCCACACCCTCCCGTAGTCTTGAGGAAACCTGGAAGGCACACCCCTGACACGCTCCCCGCCACGCCCCCATAGTCTTGAGGAAACCTGCAAGACACACCCCTGATACGCCCCCGCCATGCCCCCCCCCCATAGTCCTGAGGAAACCTGGAAGACACACCCCTGACACGCCCCCGCCACGCCCCCAGTAGTCTTGAGGAAACCTGGAAGACACACCCCTGACACGCCCCCGCCACGCCCCCAGCAGTCTTGAGGAAACCTGGAAGACACACCCCTGACACACCCCCGCCACGCCCCCATAGTCTTGAGGAAACCTGGAAGACACACCCCTGACACGCCCCCGCCACGCCCGCATGGTCTTGAGGAAACCTGGAAGACACAGCTCTGACACGCCCCCGACACGCCCCCAGTAGTCTTGAGGAAACCTGGAAGACACGCCCCCGCCACGCCCCTGGCAGTCTTGGGGAAACCTGGAAGACACACCCCCACCACACCCCCCGTAGTCTTGAGGAAACTTGGAAGACACACCCCTGACACGCCCCCGCCACACCCCCAGTAGTGTTGAGGAAACCTGGAAGACACACCCCTGACACGCCCCCGCCACACCCCCCATAGTCTTGAGGAAACCTGGAAGACACACCTCTGACACGCCCCTGCCACGCCCCCATGGTCTTGAGGAAACCTGGAAGACACACCTCTGACACGCCCCCGCCACGCCCCCATGGTCTTGAGGAAACCTGGAAGACACACCCCTGACGCGCCCCCGCCACGCCCCCAGTAGTCTTGAGGAAACCTGGAAGACACACCCCTGACACGCCCCCGCCACACCCCCAGTAGTCTTGAGGAAACCTGGAAGACACACCCCTGACACACCCCCGCCACACCCCCCATAGTCTTGAGGAAACCTGGAAGACACACCCCTGACTCGCCCCCGCCACGCCCACAGCAGTCTTGAGGAAACCTGGAAGACACACCCCTGACACGCCCCCGCCACACCCCCAGTAGTCTTGAGGAAACCTGGAAGACACACCCCTGACACGCCCCCGCCACGCCCCCAGCAGTCTTGAGGAAACCTGGAAGACACACCCCAGACACACCCCCGCCACGCCCCCATAGTCTTGAGGAAACCTGCAAGACACACCCCTGACACGCCCCCGCCACACCCCCAGTAGTCTTGAGGAAACCTGGAAGACACACACCTGACACGCCCCCCCGCCACGCCCCCATAGCCTTGAGGAAACCTGGAAGACACACCCCTGACACGCCCCCGGCACGCCCCCATGGTCTTGAGGAAACCTGGAAGACACACCTCTGACACGCCCCCGCCACGCCCCCATGGTCTTGAGGAAACCTGGAAGACACACCCCTGACACGCCCCCGCCACACCCTCCCGTAGTCTTGAGGAAACCTGGAAGACACACCCCTGACACGCCCCCACCACGCCCCCATAGTCTTGAGGAAACCTGGAAGACACACCCCTGACACGCCCCCGCCACGCCCCCATGGTCTTGAGGAAACCTGGAAGACACACCCCTGACACGCCCCCGCCACACCCTCCCGTAGTCTTGAGGAAACCTGGAAGGCACACCCCTGACACGCTCCCCGCCACGCCCCCATAGTCTTGAGGAAACCTGCAAGACACACCCCTGATACGCCCCCGCCATGCCCCCCCCCATAGTCCTGAGGAAACCTGGAAGACACACCCCTGACACGCCCCCGCCACGCCCCCAGTAGTCTTGAGGAAACCTGGAAGGCACACCTATGACACGCCCCCGCCACACCCCCAGTAGTCTTGAGGAAACCTGGAAAACACACCCCTGACACGCCCCCGCCACGTCCTCATGGGCTTGAGAAAACCTGGAAGACACACCCCTGCCACGCCCCCATAGTCTTGAGGAAACCTGGAAGTCACGCCCGTGACACGCCCCCTCATAATCTTGGGGAAGCCTGGAAGACACACCCCTGACACGCCCCCCCACGCCCACCCCATAATCTTGAGGAAACTTGGAAGACACACCCCTGACACGCCCCCGCCACGCCCCCATAGGCTTGAGGAAACCTGGAAGACACGCCTCTGCCACGCCCCTATAGGCTTGAGGAAATCTGGAAGACACACCCCTGACACGCCCCCAGCAGTCTTGAGGAAACCTGGAAGACACACCCCCGCCACGCCCCCATAGTCTTGAGGAAACCTGGAAGACACACCCCTGACACACCCCCACCACGCCCCCATAGTCTTGAGGAAACCTGGAAGACACACCCCTGACACGACCCCGCCACGCCCCCATGGTCTTGAGGAAACCTGGAAGACACACCCCTGACACGCCGCCGCCACACCCTCCCGTAGTCTTGAGGAAACCTGGAAGGCACACCCCTGACACGCTCCCCGCCACGCCCCCATAGTCTTGAGGAAACCTGCAAGACACACCCCTGATACGCCCCCGCCATGCCCCCCCCCATAGTCCTGAGGAAACCTGGAAGACACACCCCTGACACGCCCCCGCCACGCCCCCAGTAGTCTTGAGGAAACCTGGAAGGCACACCTATGACACGCCCCCGCCACGCCCCCAGCAGTCTTGAGGAAACCTGGAAGACACACCCCTGACACGCCCCCGCCACACACCCAGTAGTCTTGAGGAAACCTGGAAGACACACCCCTGACACGCCCCCGCCACACACCCAGTAGTCTTGAGGAAACCTGCAAGACACACCCCTGATACTCCCCCGCCATGCCCCCATAGTCCTCAGGAAACCTGGAAGACACACCCCTGACACGCCCCCGCCACGTCCTCATGGGCTTGAGAAAACCTGGAAGACACACCCCTGCCACGCCCCCATAGTCTTGAGGAAACCTGGAAGTCACGCCCCTGACACGCCCCCTCATAATCTTGGGGAAGCCTGGAAGACACACCCCTGACACGCCCCCCCCACGCCCACCCCATAATCTTGAGGAAACTTGGAAGACACACCCCTGACACGCCCCCGCCACGCCCCCATAGGCTTGAGGAAACCTGGAAGACACGCCTCTGCCACGCCCCCGTCACGCCCCCATAGTCTTGAGGAAACCTGGAAGACACACCCCTGGTACGCCCCCGCCACACCCCCCATAGTCTTGAGGAAACCTGGAAGACACACCCCCACCACGCCCCTATAGGCTTGAGGAAATCTGGAAGATGCCCTCCCCCGCCCACCCCGGCCATGCCTCCCCTCCATAGTCTAGATAAAAGCTTAGATATGCCCCTGCTATACCCCCCCCCCACATACCCACACGCTTGAGGAAACAGGCCGGCCACATCCTCACCCCCCAGCCTCCACATCTCCACCGCTCCCACCCCCCATCATCTTGAGGAAAGCTGACAGACATGCCCCAGCCCCCACCCCCCCGCCATGCCCCTATATTCTTGGGGAAACCTGGAAGACACCCCCCGATACCCCACACACACCATCCCCCCTAGTATTGAGGAAACCTGAAAGACTCACCCCGACACACTCTTGCCATGACCCTATAGTCTTGAGGAAACCTGGCAGCCACACCTCGACACGTGCCCCCCCCCCCCACACCCCCCCCCCATAGTCTTGAGGCAGTCGGGATATGCCCCCCCACCACCACCACCCCCATAATTGGGATGAAAGCTGAGATACTCCCCTGCCACATCCCCATAGACTTGAGGAAACCTGGACAACACACCAGTCACATGCCTCCCGTCCCCCCAGTCCCCCCCCCACCCCCACACTACCACAGTATAGAGGAACGCTGAGACACGCCCCCTGCCCACACCCCTAGTCTTGCGGACACCTGAAAGATGCCCCTGCCACGGCCCCAAAGGCTCGAGGAGCCCTGAGACAAAGCCCCTGCCACACCCCTCACTCATCCCCGGCTCACCTGCCTCGTCTTGCGGAGACCCCACTGGCCCCCCCTATCACGCCCCTCCATAGGTTTGTGGCGCCCTGAAACCGGTCCCCACTACGTCCCGTGACGGCTTTAAAAATGCCCGCCAAGCCCCCTCAGCCCGTCTACCCGCAGGCATGTTTCGGGCAGCGTTGAATGGGGCTGCAATGCAGTAATCCAGTAACCGGTCGCTTCGGCAGGCCAGCCCCACCGCTTCCCCCCACAGGAGGGGGTGTCTCCAGTCTGGCCGAGCCCTCGTGCTGGCACAGGCCACCCAACACCCCATCTCTCTCTGTATCCCGGGCCCAATCCTGTCAGCAGCGGTTAAACGGTGGGGTGGGGTTTGTGCTAACGAAACACATCCAAGGAGGAGGAAGCTGAGACTGGACGCATCCCCTGCCCGCTGAACATTCATCTTCTGTGGCTCCCTGTAGCCGCTGGCACCAACCGGACTGGACGAGCGGCTGCTGCAAAGCGCTTTCATCCACGTCCCCTTCCAGACTGGGCTGTGCTCGCCCTGTAGCGCGTCGGCTACGTGTAGGGATGTCTTTGCTGAACGGCGGCACAAAGCTGGCCCCAGGCGGGCAAGGGAAGGGCACTGAGGTGGGAATTGGCTAAAAGTAGAGAGGTTAACACCTACAACTGGGGAGAACGCCCAGCCCCCAGCAACAATGAGGTAATTGGAAATAACAAAGGCACTGAAATTGGACACTGATTAGAGATCATATGTTTTAATAACAAAGGTCATTGTCTAGAATCACTCCCTTTGATTGCATAAAACAAAGACGTTTCTTTTCACGCTACCAGCTTTGTTTGAGAATGAAACAATGAAACCACTCTCTCTCATGCCTGGAAAGGCGGCTTTGCCTTTGCTTCACTTTCTTCTCCTCAGCCAGCGCTTTAGTGCACACGCCTTGCATGTTAGAGACAACCTTAACACACACCCTGGACCCCCCTCCACCACCACTTCTCTGATGGGCGGATAGGGCTAAATCCATAAAGCTGTTTGACTGGAATTGAAAAGATGCCATAACAGAAGGATTTCTATCAGAGGGGTAGCCGTGTTCGTCAGATACACAAAGAGGGTCTTTGCCCACGAAAGCTTATGCTCCACTACATCTGTTAGTCTATAAGGTGCCACAGGACTTGTCGTTGTTTATGCAGAAGGATTTCTGTTGATCATAAACAATGTTCCCGCTAAATTTTTTATCCATATGCAGATTTTTTCCATCCATGTGCAGAATAATTTTTCTACGTGCACCAAGGAATGTGTACCACCACCAGAAACACAAACCTAGCTGTGGGCACTCTGCTAATCAGCTGGGAAGCATTTGAATCGCTCCTGAGGGGCCACCCAAGCATTCAGCTTACAGGGAACTCTGATCATAAAGTTTGATTCCACCTCAAATGAGAAATCTGGGTTGCTGTCAAAATTATCAGTTTCCCTTTAAAGGTGTCCTGAAGAGGAAATTATACATATATATAATGGTGTTCCTTGTTATGTCTTCATGATGTACCACTGCAGCCTTATATATTTAATTTATTCTTCAACATACACCCCTTTGTTTGTTTTAAGTAATTAGAAGTAGCAGGAAAATCAAGTCTAGTCATCTCTGCTTTTGCTGAAGGACTTGATGGCATCTCAGAGAAAAGTTTGCCAAGCTCTGTCAGCTGTTGGTGGAATAGTGAATAATTAGCAGAGCGAATATTTTGTCTGTTTGTGGGACATTTGCATTAACTAGATTTAATAATAAAAGCAAGAACAATAATCATCAATCAGATTTTAGTATTGGTGGTGTCAAAATCCTCCAAGTTCTCCAGGCTGTGTCTAGACTGGCAAGTTTTTCCACAAAAGCAGCTGCTTTTGCAGAAAAACTTGCCAGCTGTCTACACTGGCCGCTTGAATTTCCGCAAGAACACTGACGATCTCATGTAAGAAATCAGTGCTTCTTGCGGAAATACTATGCTGCTCCCGTTCGGGCAAAAGTCCTTTTGCACAAAAGCTTTTGCACAAAAGGGCCAGTGTAGACAGCTCAGATTTATTTTGCACAAAAAAGTCCCGATCGCGAAAATAGCAATCGGGGCTTTTTTGCAGAAAAGCACGTCTAGATTGGCCACGGACGCTTTTCTTGAAAAAGTGCTTTTGTGTAAAAGCATCCGTGCCAATCTAGATGCTCTTTTCCGCAAATGCTTTTAACTGAAAAGTTTTCCGTTAAAAGCATTTGCGGAAAATCATGCCAGTCTAGACGTAGCCCCAGTGTCCAGAGAATTTTCCGAGGGTAAACGTGACCTCAATTTTACTGGTGAAATGAAGCAAGTGTCTACTTCTTACCTTGTCCCCATAATCCAGCTGTCTTTTAAATAGATCATAAAGAAATCAAAATTCAATCTTGGTTTTCCTTCAAAGGTCACCTTTAAGGCCTAATCTGCAGCCCTCTTGCAGCAGATAGGCCTTCAGATTGGTTCTGCTGTGTGTGTGCCCTGAGCATTTTTAGTTATTTAAATGTGGAACGCAAATAAGCATCAGACCTGAGATAAACAGTGCAACCCTACTGAGACCAGTGGATTTGCACCCTCCTAGATCTGAAATTGACTCTGCGCGGTCAAGTCCTCGAAGCATAAGCCCATCAAATAAACTCAACAGTGTTTCCCTGCTGGAGCATATGAACTCTGCAGACCGCTGGGGTCTTATTGAGAGTAATTTGTCCAAACCCCTTGATTATGCGAATGAATGTCAGGTCCCCTGTTACATTTGTATAACCGCATTTGCCCTGCTTTATACAAAACAACTAGAGGCTCGTTCTACCACAGCCAACAAATTCTCCCAACTAACAGCACTGCAAAGCAGCGCGTGCATCCGTGAAACTGGAATATGCTTTGCCAGATGGACTCCTGCAAAGACGAAAACAAAGCGGCTGTGACCACTGTGTATTTATACAAACCAGCTCCTTTCTGCATAGAAGAAAAATCTGCGCCCAGTGAGGGCTTTCCTTCCTTAGGACAGATCACTGGCCTTAAATCTATGCCCCTTTGGGCACATCTAGCATCCACTCCTGTTTTGAAGCAAGCCTACGAGGCAAAAGGTGTCTGGGTGTTGCAAGCAAACGTAGGAAGGAACAAGCTGTACCAACCTGCCAGTGCTGTGAGGTCACTTATTTCTAAAACAGAGGACAATGGAGACAGACAGAAAGAGAACAGAAATATACAGTTCATATTTTCAGACAGCTGATGAAGGGACGGTCATTAGAAAGGTGAGCACATAGTGATGACGACATGCAGGATGCTGATACGGTTACACAGAACAGGAAGTGCGGTTACTATTGGGGGTGGGGAAAGCCCGATAGTCTCTCCCTACATCCCGACTCACGTCTGCAATTCAGGTTCAGGGGGGCGGTCAATTTCTGAGTAACCCCATGTGTGGATACTAACTTCAGAATTAAGCAAGCCTTGTTCTGGTTTAGCTTAATCCAATTTGAAAATGGATTAAGTTACACAGGAACAAGGCAATCTTATTTCAGAGCAAGCACGTCCACACATGGAATTAATTGCGAATCGTTATTCTGGGAGAACTTCACGTGGACAGAAGCCCGCGGTGATGAGAGTCTACAGCGGAGCAAGCAATAGCTTATTCTGCCTGGGGTGTCTGCATGGATCTCAGCTGTGTACGTGGGATTATGAGCGGACTGAGGTTTGGGCAGAGAACATTGCTACATTTTCAGAAGCCAGACGAGACTGGCAGGGACGAGGAGATGATAAACATGGTCCTCTCTGGTCTGTGGGAAATGGTTTTTGGATAATGTGACCCGTTTCACAGGGAGGTCCCAGCAGAGCTGTGTCGCTTCGCCTTGAGAAAACGCTGAGCAGGACTACGATGGTGAAGGGGGGATTTTTATAGGCATAGGCATGAAGATGGAAGTGGGTTAATCAGGTGAGGAATGGAGAGTGATTATCACAAAGTTACAGATGCATCTGCTCCCCTTTGCAGGCTAGGAAAAAGGATTCCTTTCCTTTAGTGGAAGAAGAGAGGCACTGAGAGCCAGGCTTACCTAACCCCAGCTCAGCCCCAGACTCCAACCAGACTCACGCCGTGCCTAAGTTTACCTAGCTGTAAAATGCAGAGGATAGTGCCTGCCTGGGTGGATGCCCTCATGCGTGTACAGCGCTTTGGAGATGCAAGGTGTTAGATTTAATGCCCTTGTTGAGGGCATAACTGACGCATCCTCGCTAGTGGGGTGACCTCTAGCTCACAGAAAGAGAAAATATCCAGCGGCCTACATCTGTGCGCGTCAGTGAATAAGCAGGGTCCAGCTGGAAGGGCCTAATGTATTGGCAGCTTGGGCATGAGGAGGGGGCATTGAATTAAACGGACAGGCTCCACTTCCCAGTCTCCCAGTCCGAGAGGGGTACGCTGCTGTAGTATCATCATCTCCCTTGTTTTGCCATACGCCGCTTTACAGGCAAGAGCCAGGTTCGCGGCCTCCACCAGGCTGACGGCCCGTATGCCCAGGAAGCAGGACAGCCCCTGCCCCCCAACTTGGCAGGGGGTCGGAGTCCACCCTTTGCAAGGCTCAGTGGGGATCCAGCTCCCGCGGCCAGTGGGGCTCCGCCCCTCACACCTACCGTACAGGATGATACTGGCGTTGGTGTTCCCCAGCTTGTTGGTGGCCACGCAGGTGTAATTGCCGTAATCCTTCTCTGAGACGTTGAAGAAGGTCAGTGTGGACATGCGGCCCTTGTTCTCGATTCTCACGCCATCCAGCCCGTTGGCTAATCTGCGGGGCGAGAGGGATTGATCAAGGCCCATCCCACGCGGCCCCCCTCGAGAGTGAGTGGGAAAAGCCCCGGGAGTCCTTGGATCAAGAGGAGCTATCACCAGATCCTCCTCCTTTTAGCAGGCCTACAGGCACTGCCCCAAAGCCTCACTCCTCCCAGAGGTTCCCTGGTCCAGGACCGTTTCTTCCAGGTCACTGAGAAGTTGCCTCCCGCTAAAGGGACTCTCAGACCAGCCTGTCACTGAAGGTTCATCTCCACAGGGGTGGGAGGGTTAATGTTCAGCCCAGGCAGACATACCCATGCTAGCTCTCTGCTCAAGCCCGAGCGAAACACAGCAGCGTCACCAGGACAACACAGATGCTGGGATGGGCTAGGGTCCCGATAGTCAGCCTGGATTTCAGAGGGGTCTGTATTTGGGGGCAGCTTGACCTAGGGTTGTAAGCGACTAATCGACTAGTCAGCTACTCAACGCACTAGTTGACTAATCCCTTCCCCACCTCTTGCTGCCTCTATCAGAAAGCAGCAGCAAGCGGGAGGGGAGGGGGGGAAGAGGAAGTGGTGTTGGGGGGAGTCGGCTTAACAGCCGGTTCCCCCCCAGCTCCAGCTTCATGGGAGGGGGCAAGGGCGCAGCGGCAGCGTTCTCTCTCTGAAATGTACAAGAGTCCCTGTTGGGGCTCTTGTACATTTCCAAGTGGAAGCACCTGCCTGGAGCCCAGGGCCAGCGGGGGACTCCGAGCGTCTTCTGCTGGCCCCGGCTCCACGTGGCGTTTCAAGTGTTTCAAGCCCCTGCTGGGGTTCTCGTACATTTCCAAGGTGGACCGCAGCAGGGCTCTTCCGCCTTTGACATGGAGCAACATAAGGGCAGCTCTTGCTACATTTCAAAGCGGAAGCGCCCTTCTCGACTAATCAAATAGTCCAAGGAAATCCCATCGACTAGTCGATTATTGATTAATCTAATTTTAACATCCCTCGCTTGACCATCCCATCACCCACCCAGATGCAGCAACATGGCTAATTTTCGCCTACTGGCTTCATCAGAGCTGGCAGGAGTATGTCCCCCTGAGCTTCAAATCCTACATCCTGAGCCAGAGGAGATGGACTCTGAGTCTCTATCTCTTAACCGCACGGAGCCATTCGGATCCCAGCAGAGCACTCCAGGTTAGCAAGAGCACCTTCCCCACCCTTCTGAAACAGCCGCAAGGCAGAAGTTCCTCCTGTTAAAATCCTAGAACTGGAAGGAACCTGGAGAGGTCAAGTCCAGTCCCCTGTGCTCACGGCAGGGCCAAGCACCGTCTAGACCATCCCTGACCAGTCTGTCTAACCTGCTCTTAAATATCCCCAGAGATGGAGATTCCACAACATCCCTAGGCAATTTATTCCAGTGTGTAACCACCCTGACAGGTAGGAAGTTTTTCCTAATGTCCAACCTGAACCTTCCTCGCCTCTTGCAGGATCCTTTCCTCACAGGGACGTCTGCAGCAAGATTGCCTCCCCCACAGAAATATATTGCAACGAAGTGTAATTATCTCTCCTGGCCATGCTGACAGATGGCCACCCTGACCCAAGAGCGTCAGCACTCCCCTCCTGCCAAGAACACAGCCTGGGATCTGCCAGGCCCTGGCCGCCTGTTTAGTTACCTCGTTTCTTCCTTAAACCACTGAAATTCTGCGACAGGAACGGCCGAGGCCTCGCAGCGCAGGATCCCCTTCTGGCCCACCGAGGCGCCGATGTTCTTGGTGTTGGAGATGTACGGGGGGTCTGCGGAGCAAAGCAGCGTTATCCCCGAGGGAGGGATGGAGCAGCGGGAGCCTGGGATACGCCGCTGCAATTGGGAGGGACCAAGCCAGACGTGGGGAGAACCACGGCATTACAGGGCTGCTTGGAACCCCGTTCTGGGACTGCAGGGCAGGACACGGATCCACCTCCGGAAGAGGCAGAGTTACGCACGGACCCTTCCTGAAAAGGACACCCCATTGTATGGTTCCGTATTTTCCCCCTTCCTTTCTCAATCCGCCTGAGCCATCTCCTGCCCCTCCTCATCTGCCCCTTTCGGCCTCTTTTCTCTGGGGCTGTCTCCTTTCCCAGCGGGGTGGGGACCCACTGGGGAGGAGCTGGAAACAGGGCCAGTAGCAAGAGGAGGAAAAGCAGGTGTGAGCAGGGAGCCATCCGTGAGCCCCGCTGGTGGGGGGGGAGGTGGGCCAAGAGCTGGTTAAGCCAGACAGCGTAGGTGGTGGGGCTGGCAGCAATTGGGGATGGAGACAAAGAGGAGCCTGAGCCAATCCCAGTACAAGGTGATCTCCCCGCTGCAAATATAGCCAGTGTCTAGCCAACATGGGACAGCCAAGAGGGTTGATTGGCCAGCATGAAAAGAGACGTCCTGACAGGACAGAGGACCACAGGGGACACCATAACGGTGGCCAACACTCATTGGGCCCCGGGTGAGCAGCCTCAGGAAAGAAACCAAAGGCAAAACCAGCCAGGGGGAGCAAAGTCTCCGCTCACCCCCCGCCAGCTCAGTGATGGGCCACAGCATGGATGATGCTTGGAGCTGCCCGGGCCCCATCTCCTGCTAGAGAAAAGGGTTCAGGCCCAGGGCAGCCACGTCAGCACTAACTCATTTCGAAAGCCCGTTGTCAATTCGATTTCACGCCGAATCTTTGGGATTCTCAGTTAGAATCCTAGAGCTGGAAGAGACCTCAGGAGTCATCAAGTCCAGCCCCCTGCCCAACGCAGGACCAACCCCAACTAGATCAACCCAGCCAGGGCTTTGTTAAGCCAGGACTTAAAAACCTCTAGGGATGGCGATTCTACCACCTCCCTAGGGATCCCATCCCAGTGCTTCCCACCCACCTAGGGAAATCGTTTTTCCTAATCTCCAATCTAGCCCTCCCCTCTGGTCGCTGGACTGTGCGGGACACACATTTCACACGGGAGATGCCACAGGCACAGACAGAACTTCAGAGCTTGCAGAATGGGAAGGGAAGTTGCATTGCAGGGTGCTACCTCTGAACGCCATAATCCCACCTAACAGGACGGGTGCCCTAATATGGGCAATTGGAATGCACCAGGCTCTACCCTCCCTCCAGGGCCCCTCGGCTTCATTGCCATGTAATTCAGATCCCACACGGGGCTAACCTTCAAGCTCTAATCTGACCGGGAAAGTTCCCTGGTTTCTCCGTACCTGGGCAGCTTTTAAACCCTTCTGTTGTGCCAAGAAACAGGCCAAAAATCCGGTTGGACCTAGACAAAAAGACTAGCTTGGAGTGGTGAGCCTAGGCCGAACAATGTATGCCAAGGCGTCCACCTCCCGGTACGCAGAAGGGTCACTGTCAAGCATAGCCCTGAGCCATTCCAATCCCAGTTTTGCACGTGCAGAGAACAGCTCGACTGTGCCCGTTTCACCCACCTCTGCTAAACCCACTTCTCCCTGTGTCAGGAGGGAAGAGGATTACAACAGCAGAATCCTGATTGAAAAGAAAAGACCAGCAGGTAGCAGAGGAGCCCTTCATCTCAAAGACACTCAGGGGTTTTAAGCTTCTCGGAGGTGCAAAAGAATTCAAGTCACCCCTGAAATGCCAACGAGCGTAGCCACTCCTCCGCTGTTCTGCCTTGGCACGTCATCTGAAGTCTTTAAATTGTCAGGGCTCTAAATTCCTAACCATGCTTCTAAAGAACAAATTGTCCTACAATGTGAATGCTTTAAGCTTAATGAAATGTATATATGTGATTTTCTTACAGCAATTTAGTGGATATAAAAACTCTACAAGCTCCCGCCTAAAAGGAAGGATATTTAATGTGCTCTGTGTGTGGTGAGCCACTAGAGATTTTTTCCCCCTGAATTGCTCCTCGGGAAAAAGGTATTACCATTTATGTCCCCGCTATAAATAGTCTGTAAGGGATGCTGACGTAGATGTTATCTGCTTTAGTTTTTTTTCAGGAGTTTATGGCTGTAGTTCAGCTGTTCTGACACACACGCACGCCCGAGCCGGCACTGGTACACTACGATCTCAGCCATGCATCCCCCTCGCCTGGGGCTGTTCATGATCTTCTACACCCCTGCAAAGCAGTGAAATCCAGGCGCTCGAATCCCCATGCCAGCGGGTCGGGAAAGGAAAGCTATGGGTCCTTAGGACTGCCCATCATCCCCCCGGGTGCGGCAGCACCGGAGCCGAGGGGACAATTCCCAGTGCAAGGAGACACAATGGCAGTAGCTCTGAGCCACTGAGTGTGCAAACAACTAGCCACCCTTAGTACATGCCTAGAGTCTTGGATGCTCAGAACACTGGCCCTTTAAATCACCACCACATCACTGCGCGGTGTGCTCCAGGCAGCTCTAAGGGTGGGGAGAGGGGGAGGCATGACATAGTGCGCTCTGGGCATGCTGTTGAGAGCTGGCTGCCCCAGCCTGGCCCCTTCTGCCTGAGACTCCGCCCCTTCCACCCGAGACTCCGCCCCTTCCACCCGAGACTCCGCCCCTTCCACCCGAGACTCCGCCCCTTCTGGGAGCATGAAGTTAGTTCTCCCACCGCCTTATCCAGAGGCCCCTTGCGGCTATTGGCTCCCCGATGGGCTGACACTCCATCAGCTGTCCCCCCCGCCACTCGCCCAGCGTGACTATATTTTATTGCTAGCTGGGTTGGCGCTGGTATAGGTACCTCCCCCTGAGCGGGGAATGACACCTTCTGCCTGCAGTGTATACAGCCCCCCAACAGCACGGTCTACAGAGCAGAAGAGGCAGTTGGGTGAACAGACAGCATCACGCCCATCAGGGTTCAGGGAGGGCAAAAGCCAGAATGATCCCTTTGATAAGGCCCCACCACTAGAGCGAGCAAGGGGGTGAGCAAGGAGACGGGATCAGGCCTGCGCCCTGCTTACAGTTTACGGTGACTTTCACTCTCCGGATGTCTGGGGCAGCGACGTCATTGACAGCGCTGCATTCGTACTCCCCGGACTGATCCCTGGTGATCCCCGAGATCTCCAAGTACTCGTCTTCGCTCACAAAGCCCCGGCCTGCAGGAGAGAAGGCACAAAGAGATCAGCCCCCAAACCCACTGCCTCCTTTCCCATTGGTCAGCGGCAATAAAATCAGCTGGGGATTCCGGTGGACTTGCGCCGGTTTCCCTGGGATCAGAATCAGGCTCTCTGTCACACGCACAGATCCCAGGTGCCACATCTCCCTGCAGCTGTAAGAGAAGTGAATTCCTGGCGGTCCCTCATTTTAAAACATGATTGCCTATAGCAGACCCTGGAACCGATTCTCCCCTCGCTCTGGCTCCAGCTGTAGACAGAGGTGCCAAACCTCTGCAGAGGGCTGGAGAATAGCCTCTCCACGGTGCAGGGGCCAATGTCAGTGTGTCCGAGGCAAGGCTGGGTTGCATACGGTCAGGCGGGGGAGCAGCCACGGTGCTTTAGGCTCCAGCTATTCTGGGCCGGTGCATGGACCTGGGAAGGCTGCACCCCACAGCAGCTGCTCCCGTTTATCCTTGGGGCTGTTCTGTTCCCAAAGCAGCGCCAAGGCAAAGCCCTGGAGCTGCGCTTTTCATGGTGCCTTGGCCAGGAGCCACAGCACAGAATCTAGCCAGCAATGTTAAGTAACCTTAATCCATTGTAGGGACAAATTGTTACACCTGAAAAGCACGCGAGGCGCTCTTACTCCTGTGGCCACTTCTGCGGCCTGCTCACTGCTCTGCATTTCACTCTGCTAGGGCGCTCACATTAGACAGGCCAGCATCATTTCCCATGGTCATTCATTAGCACCTCGCTGCTGTGTTTGGGTTCTCGATGCTGAGAGGGGCGGGTGTATGTTTTGAAGCCGGGGGCTAAAATATTATTAATAATTGATCCCGGGGCAAAGAAATGGGACAGGGAGTCAAGTCCCCTGGTTCTATGCCCAGTTGTGCCATTTATAGGCTGTAATCATTGGCTAGTCGCGCTCTGTGCCTCAGTTTCCCTGTCTGTGGTGAAATGGGGGTAATGATCGTTCCCGGCCTCCCAGGGATGTTCAGAGGTTTAATTCAGAACATCTATAAAGTATGGTAAAGACAAGACTTTATTCTCAGCTGGCAGTGTGGGGATGTATACCGGCCACTCTCCGCTCAAAGGGAGGAGGATGTATTTAATTTCAGTGGCGACGTGAGTTAGCTGCAGCATTCGTATCATGAGCCCAGGGGCATTAGCACAAAGTGCCACAGAACAGCAAAGGCCAGTCGCTGGGTGGTAATGTTCCCTCCTGCACACCAGCCCTCTCTGGAAGCTAACGGTTGCTGCTCTATCAGTGTGGTTATTCTCGTTACCCGGGCTCCGCTGTGCAAGGCGCTGTACAAACACACAGAAGCAGACTGGCCCTGCCCAGTGCAAATATATTTGAAGTTATAAGGGCTGCAGTATTGCTCCAAAGAGGGGATTCTAACCGGCGGGTCTCAGCACTGCAGAGCATCTTTGCCAGGGAACTGAGAATCGGACTGTGATGTCCTGACTGTGTAGTTCAGGGCAGTGCGTGACCGTGACCAAATGGCACCCCCTACTGGTACAGAATTAGTTTTGGGCTCTGCTCCCTCTCTCCTTCCCGCACACTCTGTCTACAGAGGAGGAATGCAACGGCTGCGTCTTCCTTCTCCTCCAACGTCCTTCTCCAGCTGCTCTAGAAGCAATAGCAATTCTTTGTCTATTTGCTCATTGAGGTCTAGGATACTTTGTATCATAGAATGACAGAACCCTAGGTCTGGAAGAGACCTCAGGAAGTCATCAAGTCCAGCCCCCTGCCCAAAGCAGGACCAATCCCAACTCAATCATCCCAGCCAGGGCTTTGTCAAGCCAAGACTTAAAAACAGGCACCAGTGTTCTCATTCTGCCTAGGCCGGACAGAAGAAACTCTTCTCAACTCTTCTCAACTGGAGCTAAGGAGAGCCATACATGTACTGATCTAAGAGGCATTGCTCAGACATTGGAGATATTCAAAAGCAGGTTGTATAGGGATGGTCTAGACAGTGCTTGCTCCTGCCATGAGGGCAGGGGGCTGGACTTGATGCTCTCTTGCGGTCCCTTCCAGTTCTAGTGTTCTATGATTCTATGCTTCTAGCTGTGCAAAGCTGTCTGCTGGAGATTGGGGAAAGAGTCTATTGATCTAACACTCCACCCAAATAGTGATCAAGCAAGGGTGCCATTTATGGAGGGATGGGGGGCAGGAGTGAATTTGAACCCTAGATTTCATAACTGAAGTCTGCTGCAAGCCTATGCCCTGACTCTTGAGGCAGTTCTTTGTCTCAGTAGAATCATAGGGCTGTAGGAGACCATAAGGAGGTCATCAAGTTCAATCCCCAGCAATCTCTCCACATAAGGAATTGAACCTGGGTGGCAAGAATGGGAACCTTGCATGATACCAGCAGTGTGGCATGCAACAGAGTTCGAGCTTCTCGCAGCTTTGCCTTTGGGGCAGGGAATGTGTTATAAAAAGAGGGAAGCAGGGTGATGAAGCATAACAAAAGGCTGGGCTCTCAAGTCATTGAAGGATTGTTCGATCATTATGGAAACATTGCCTGGTACTCATTTAAAAGATAGGAGAAAATAATAGGAATGAGTGTTGTGCTGCTGGGATTCGCATATGGACCACTGCTGTTAAACTTTTAGATGTTCTTGAAAAAGAGGCAAACAATGACTAATCCAAAGCTGACTGCAAAGAGTCACAGAGAGATCTCACAAAACCAGGTGACTGGGCAACATAAGGGCAGATGGAATTGAGTGTTGATAAGTGCAAAGCACAGGTGGCCTCCAACTTGCGACGCTTCCCCCGAAACCGATCGCATCACAAGTCGGGGGCATCATAACTCAAACCCGCAATGTACGATAGGCTCTGTGTGGGCTGAGGATGTAAGTCAGGCGTTTGTGGCCCCTTCTGCCCTTACAAAAATAAGTCGTAAGTGCAAGGGATCACAACTCGGACCGTCGTAATGCAGGGGTTTCCTGTAATGCACATGGAAAATACATCCCAATGATAGATTTTAAAAAAATGATGGGGTCTAAAATAGGTCTAAAAAGAGATCTTGGAATCACTGTGGATAGTTCCCTGAAAACATCTGTCCAATATGCAGTGGCAGGCTAAAAACTAACAAGCTAGCAAAATACTGGAAGTCATTAGGAAAGGAATAGATAAGACGACAAAATACCACATTGCCTCTACATAACGTCATTGTATGTCCACAACTTGAATACTGCATGTAGATCTGGTCACCCCATTTGAAAAAAAGATGTATTGAATTTGGAAAAGGTACAGAAAGGACACCAGAAATGATTAAGGCTAAGGAACTGCTTCCATATGAGGAGAGATTAACAAGACTGGGACTTTTCAGATTGGAAATAACTAAAGGGTGGGGGGATACATTAGGGCTGTGTCTAGACTGGCCAGTTTTTCCAGAAAATCAGCCTCTTTTCTGGAAAAACTTGCCAGCTGTCTACACTGGCCACTTGAATTTCCACAAAAGCACTGACTTCCTACTGTAAGAAATCAGTGCTTCTTGCGGAAATACTATGCTGCTCCCGTTCGGGCAAAAGTCTTTTTACGCAAAACTTTTGCACAAAAGGGCCAGTGTAGACAGCTCAGCTTTGTTTTCTGCAAAAAAGCCCCGATCGCAAAAATGGCCATCGGGGCTTTTTTGCGGAAAAGCGCGTCTAGATTGGCACGGACGCTTTTCCACAGAAAGTACTTTTGCAGAAAGCGTCCATGCCAATCTAGACGCTCTGTTCCGAAAATGCTTTTAACGTAAAACTTTTCCATTAAAAGCATTTCTGGAAAATCATGCCAGCCTAGAAGTCTAGAAAATCATGAATGGCATGGAAAAATGAGTGTGGTTATTCTTGTGGAAAAATAGAATAGGAAATGTTATTTATTCCCTCACTAACGTAACACAAGAAGCTGACCCAATTAAATTTATAGGCAGCAGATTTAAAAGAAACAAAATAAGTGACAGAATGGATCATGATGATTGCCTCCTCTGTGTATTCCTTCTGAAGCACCTGGCATTGGCCACTATTGGAAGACAGGATACAGGGCTAGAACGACCTTTGGTCCGACCCTGTATGGCCATCCTGATGCTTGTATATAGATCTAAAATATATCTGCCCCCTTGTTGTAACCCACTAGACCCCACTCCCCTTCCAGAGCTGAGAAAGTCCAGCAGTCCTGACAGGATCTGTCTCTCTAAACAGAGTTACTAACCAAGTAAGAACATACTTTACAATGTTAAGGCTAACCAGTGTCCTTTAAGTAACTTGCCACAAGATGTCAGAATATAATATTTATTAAATTTTCTTTCTTTGATATAGGAATTGAATGCAGTGCTCCTGTCAGCTAACTGCTAAGCTGTCTGCCAAAAAAAAGTAGAGTTTTCCAGTTCCTTAGTAGCCCCTGGATAGAGGTGATGTCTGTGTGTGGGGGGACGGGGGAGCCGTGGATGGGGTTGGTCCCCCCCTGCATTTGGTGGGATTAGCCTCCGCCCCAAAAGCCTGCCCTAGTTTAACCTATAAGGATCAAACCATGAGCAAGTGCTGCACAGTCATTTTCATATGCTGGAACCAAAAAAGAAGAAAAGCCACAACACTGCGCACAGGAATCACTGCCGAACAACACTTCCAGCACATCTTGCTGATATTATCCAGGAATTGCAAGTGTTTCAAGCCAGGAAATAACAACGTTGACTGCAAAAGCCTCCTTGCTTGGCAGACAAAACTGTCCCTTGCGAGGGAAATTCATAGAGAGCGTGGGGTGGAGACGACAGAGTGGGACGACGAACAAGTAATGACCGGGTAGCGGGAGGGGGGGGGGAGAATGAAGCGGATAAGTGACGACGACACTTTGTTAGTGAGTCTTTTCTGTAATGATCCCATAATCCTGGGGTCTTTATGGACCCGGCCTATCCGCCCGGCGATCTCTATAAAAGATGATTGGGAGTAAAAGAAAATAGATTCGACGAGCCGGCGACAGACAAACATAAATAACCCAGGTGATTTCTTTCGGTGGAGAAGGGGCCTTGGGAAGAGATAAGCCCAGCTCGCTACATTAGAGAGATAAGGATCTACACGGATACAAATGGGTGCTCTCAGACGAGCCTGCGTGACAGACATGGAGCCATCAATCATGGGGGGGCGCGCTGGAGAGGGGATCTGCAGCAGCCGAGCGGCCGGCATGCACCAGGTCACTTGCCAGACCCTGCGTCCGGCGGCAGAACAGGCACGTGGGGTCTCTCAGGAAGCGATTCCCGACTTTTTTGATGCCAGGGACCGGCAAACCCATTCACAAACTTTTGGCAGACCGGCAACTTTTTATATGCATATTTGTATATTAATTATGCAAATAATTAATATGCAAATATGGCAATAGTTTTACCAGCCAGCCAAAAGCTCTGGCTTTCAGAGCCCTTCACCCCTCCACTACTCCCCCCCCCCCGTGCCAGCCACTGACTCCAGAGTTCCCTGCACCCAACCCCCCCATGCCAGTCTCCCCTTACAGCCCTCCCACCAAATCCCCCAGTGCCAGCCCTAACCCCTAGAGCCTCCCACCCCTCCACTACCCCCCTGCCAGCCACTGACTCCAGAGTTCCCTGCACCCAACCCCCCCCCCCCGTGCCAGTGTCCTGTGCCAGCCTCCTGTTTCCAGAGCTCCGTTGCACCCAAGCCCCCCAGAGTCTCACCCCAGTCCCAGCCCCCAATATTAGCCCTGTCTCCAGAGCCCCACAGTGCCAGCTCCCCACCATGGATGTCCCAGTGCCCCCCAGGCTCGGCGGTGTCTGCGGCAGGGACGGGTGCACGTTTCTGGTGGCTCGAGAGTTCCTCCCCAGGCTGTTAACAGTTGGGGCCTAGAGGCGCAGGGTCACTCAGCCTGTGCACGTCTCGGGCTCGTGGCACCCACCCAATAGCCGGGTGCTACTAGCCCCCCTGACACCTGCCGGTTTGAGTCATGGAGCCCGGCTCTCCCACTCAACTCCGACCAGTGCTGCTGGCTGGGAAAGGGCCAGACACGTGGTACAGTCCAGAGCTGGCAGGAGAGACCCTGTGGAAATCGTGGACACCCAGCGTGGCTCTCCAGCGCCTCTAACCTGATCCTCCTCCTTGGTATCGATAAAGGCCGGGACGCTCACGGCTGCGAAGGCTCCGCCCCTCGGTCCCGAATACGCCGCCCACAACGGAAAGGATACGGGGCAGCCGCTCGCCACGCAGCCCTGCCGGGTGGCTGCCACCAGAGCTGGAACTAGGGCTGTGGTGAGGCTGCCCCAGTAGCACAGCCTCACGGCGGGCCGGCGCCAGCCTAGCACACAGAGCAGCCCGCAGCACCGCTCACCATGGGAGGAGAATGTGTAGTGCACACGCAGGCGCGCACCTCATGGGCCACAGCTCTCCTCAGAGGACAGGGCTCATTAGCAGCTGGGGGCATGGCCTGGCAGAGTGCCGCAGCCCGGCAGGCAGAGGTCCACGGACCGGTGGGTGGGAACCGCTGCTCTACGGGAGACATGCTGCTTGGCTCTTCCCAGCCTCCCTGAGAATAAACAGGCCACTCCCCGATGCCCTTCGGCAAGAGGGTCTCCAGGATGAAGACAGACCCTGTAGTATGATGGGAAGAGGGAAGCACAGAGCCAACGGGCTGCAGCACTTCCTTAGAGCAGGGCTTTTCATGGCGCCCCACCACTGGGGGCTGGAATGTCGGGCACTGAGTGTCGGTGCTGCAGGGGGGTCAGGTGAGCAGTGGGGGGCTAAGGCAGCTCCCCATCTCTCCTGGCACCACAGACTGTGCTGCATCCCAGAAGCAGCCGGCAGCAGGCCCAGCACCTCATAGACTCATAGACTTTAAGGTCAGAAGGGACCATTATGATCATCTAGTCTGACCCCCTGCACAGTGCAGGCCACAGAATCTCGCCCACCCCTCCTAGAATAATCCTCTCACCTATGTCTCAGATATTGAAGCCTTCAAATACTTTGAAGGCCCCAAGATGCAGAGAACCCTCCAGCTGTGATCTGCACCCCATGCTACAGAGGAAGGCGAAAAACCTCCAGGGCCTCTGCCAGTCTACCCTGGGGGAAAATTCCTTCCCGACCCCAAATATGGCGATCAGCTGAATCCTGAGCATGTGGGCAAGACTCACCAGCCAGACACCCAGAAAGTTCTCTATAGTAACTCCTATCATCCCTCCATTGATCTATTTCCCACTGATAATGAATGGTCAATTAGTTACCAAGATCATGTTATCTCATCAAACCATCCCCTTCATAAACCCATCTAGCTTAATCCTAGGTGGGGAGGGGGAGGAGCACACAGGGCTCCATGCGCTGCCCCTGCCCCAAGCACTAGCTCTGTATTCCCAGTGGCTGCTCCTGGGAGCAGGAGAGGAAGGAAGCTGCCTTAGCCTGCCTACTGCACCATGACTGGGAGCCGCTCATGGTAAGCCCCTCCTGCCCAAGCCCTGCCCCCCCAAGCTGGAGCTCCCTCCTACACCCCGAAGCTCCCCTCCCCAGGCCCATCCTAGAACCCCCCCTCTAGTCAGAATACGTTGGGCCGCAGTATCAACAATTTTCTTCAACTGGGTCATGAGAACATACGCTGGACAACCACTGGCTGAGACCGTTCGCACGGACGGCCATGCTGGGTCGGACCAAAGGCCCACAGTGCTCGGTACCGTGTCTCCCATCAGTGGGTGCTGCTAGGAGATCCTGGACCAATGAGCAGAACGGGGCAATCATGAAGCCCCCCCGATGGGGAGGCCCAGCCTCGGGCACTCCCCATCACTCAGCACTTGCTGGAGCCAAATGGGGCTTTCACGCCCCGCTCTGGAGAGCCCAGGTTGTTGTCGCCCGGAGCTCCGGCTGCTAGGATACCTGAGGTGAAGTGACATGACAAGGGAGATGCCTTGGAAGGGAGGGACACAGAGCCCTAAAAGGGACCAGGAGGTGAAGAAGGAGGCTGAGGTGAGTAGGAAAGGCAGAGGCTGTGGGGGAAGAGGGAGCTGAAAAAAGGCCGGGGGGGGGGGCCCTCCAAGCTACCAGCCATCTTCCCCCAGCATCCCCCCCTCCCGAGAATTTAATTGCTGCGATGGAGGAGCGGATTCCTCCCACTCGTTAAGTGCGGGGACGGGCAGCGCACTGCATTTCATCCTTGGAGCCGCCGCCACGCCGGAGTTAATGAAAAGTGTGATAAACCCCCAGTTTCATTCTGCCTTAATTAGTCCCCATGATTGGATTGTGCTGACGTCGGCCTGGTTTGGAGAAAGCGCCCCGGGGTCAGCATCTAGCTGGCTGGCGGAGCGGGAGGAGGCCGTTTGTCCAGGGTTGGGAGGGACTCTGACTGCAGCAGCTGTGACAGGGCTTTGCAGGATCGCTCCCCTCCCCCCCCCCCCCCCCGGCTCCTGCTCACTAACTCCCCCCACAGCCTCCTGCTGCCGCGCAGGTGCTGGGCTCGGTGTCTTTCCCCAGAGCTGCAGGGCAACCCTAAGGCAACGTGCGAATGTGCCAGGAGTTCTTCCTGTGCAGACGAGGAGAGATGCGGGCACAGGACACACAAGACTCTGCTCCCCCCATTCCTTTGTCTCACCCAGCCCTCCATTCCAGACGTGGCCACAGCTGGTCACCCATCCCCTGGGCCATGCAAGCATCCCTGGAAGGTCAACACAGCCGAGACCTGGAGGGGACAGGGCCTTTCATTCTCATGGAGAACCCAGTGCCGGGGATCCAGGAGCTCTACCAAGGCGGGATGGAGGGAGGCCATTGCCCCAGCTGTGTGGGGCTGGGTGGGGAGCAGGCAGGTACCAGTAACTTGTTTAGATTGCAGCTCTTTGAGCCAGGACCCATCTTTCTGTGCTGTTTGTACAGCGCCTAGCACAACGGGACCAATACAAACAGGAAGCGCGATTAATAAAATGCCCTGCAGGTTGAAAGCAACGTCTTCAACTCCGCCTGGTGGCAGCCACCAGGCAGATCCAGTAGGTGCTTTAAACACGGGCATGCCTGGAGGAGAGGGAAGGTTTGTTTTCCATTAACCGAAGGGTGACCCTAGTTCTTTCCCGTGGGTAGAACAGACGACTATGAACAAAGGTTCCTGCGTTCTAGCTCCAGCCCTCGGCCGCCTGTGGGCTGAGGTCAGTGGCGTAACCTCTCTGGAGACAGTTCCTTCCTCGGGCGCGCTCCGAGCTCTCACTCACCCGTGTGTTGTAGCGATTCAATGAGGCCCTTTGAGACGCTCGAAGGCAACGGGCAACATAACTGCAAAGTCCTCTTGGCAAAGCAGCCCGATTAATGACATCGGCCTGACCTTTCCCGCCAGCCACATGGACACCGGCGACAGCTCCAGACATTCGAGCCCGGATGCCGCACAGCGCGAGGAAAGGCAGCTGGGGGGAGACGAACATCCTGACTGACAGGCCGAGATGGCAGCGGGGCCTTGCAAACCCAAGAGGTCTGCTGGCACGGTCTGGCTGCGAGGGTTGCTGAAAGCCTGGGGTTATTACCATAGGAGGCAGGATTGAAAGCGGCAGCTCTACTGCATGCAACCCCATCCCCCCGTCCTTCTAACACTAACCAAAACTGATGGGGCTAAGTTGCCCTCCGTTAGACCAGGACAATGCCGCTGAAGCAACCTCAGCACAAGCGAAGGAGGAGTTTGCCCACCCAAACTCAGCCAGCCTTCCCTGCGATTCAAGCAAAACCTCCAATGGGTCTTCAGGGGCCAATTCCGGTTAGTTGGTCCAAAGTCTGCACCCCGTAGATGGAAATAATCGCACCAAGCAGGTTTGGAACAGAAGGAGGCGCCTGCTCTCATCAGCGGCTACATCTAGACTGCAGGCTTCTTTCGGAAGAAGCTTTTCCAGACGAGATCTTCTGGAAAAGCTTATTTCGAAAGAGACGTCCACACAGCAAAAGAGCAATGAAAAAGCGATGTGCTTTTTTGAAAAATAGCGTCCACATTGATTGGATGCTATCTCGCATTTCAGTTGTGATTAGTCTGGACGGAATGGCCACCCGGGCACCTGAGTTATATCCCGGAGGCCTCTTCTGTCAAAAGAACCCCCTCTTCTGTGTCCACACGCGCCTCTTTCCGAAAAAGCTTTGACTTTCTGTCAAAGAACTCAATGGCAGTGTGGACACAAGTATTGTTTTTCTGGAAAAATGGCTGTTTTTCTGGAAAAATGCTGCAGTGTAGATGCACCCAGCATGAGAGAGGTGGACAAGGAGAACAAACGGCAGGGTATGTTTCTGCCTTTGCAGGAATGGAAATGGGATTGGTCATAATTAGAGAGGGCACTGGACTCCGATTCCTTATCGGAGCAAGCCAAACCTTCAGGGCACTCTGGATCTGCACCAGATTCCAACCCGCACTGCCGGCTGGCTCTCCATGGTGGAGCAACCCTGAATCCTGTTTCCGAAGAGCCCTGGAGCTTAAGGGGCCATTTGGATCCTGATCTTGAGTCAGCAGTTTGTGACCCTTCTTGGCTCAAAAGTTTTGGAAGATGCAGAACTTTGTGGGAAAGCTTGGTGGGGTCACAACTAATGGGCAGACGTTACCCCTGGCGATGCACCAGTGGGTTAGAGCCCATCTCCTTCACCTCTAGAAATACAGGCCTGTACCACTGGAGCTAAGAGAGTTCCCTTAGCACCTGTGGTCCCTCCTCTCTGTGGGGCAGCCACGAAAAAGGCAGTATCATAAACACACGCAAAGCTACGATGACAGGTAACACGGGCCATTCCAGGAGATAGCAAGGTGTGCTGCTCAGCTCAGAACATACCCTTTGCATGAGTCTGTAAGAGGGAGGCACTCGCCTCCCACAAACACACCTCCCACCTCTGGCCAAGTGTGCGCACCTGGACTCTCCTGTTCAAAGGCTTCTTCAGCAACTCAGACCACCGGCCGAGTCGCAACCCTCTGTGTGCAAATCAGACAAACCCCTTCCAGGGTACACGTCTACCAAGGGCTCATCTCGGTGCCCTCGGGAATGTCCCTCTGAATCTGATCCCTCTCTAAAGAGAGCGGCGCTCCTATGGCTTCCTCTCCTGGAGGCAGCAGTCTCACCCTTACCTCAGAGTGCCAACACAGTCCATCGGTCTCCCATAAGCTCTCCACACAGAGCTGGCCACGGTTCGGCTACTCTCTCAGCCAGCCAGTCACCCGGGCTGCACAGCTTGAGGTCTGCAGAGGAAGGGACTGCTGTGCTCTGTCTGAGCTCCTTTTATAGGCCCTTCCTGGGCCCTGATTGGCTGCTTCTCCTGCAACCACTCTAGCCTGCTTGGAGGACTTCTCTTTAGTCTCTCTGGGGCAGGATGTGGCAGGACCATAAGGCCTCCAGGAGGAGCCCTCAAGGTCTGCTCCACCCATTACAGAGTCCCTACGTGTATACCCTACCCAACTGTACGAGTTCCCTTTTAGAATAATTAATAGCGGCTTTATCCATCACATCTGGCTAATAGCAGGTTCTCTGCCTCCAAACCCATATGGCAAAAAGGATTTTCTTCAGGAGAGTTCCAAGCAGTGCTGAGCACATCCATCTCCTCCCAATCTCACGGATTTTTTTTTATTGGAGACACTTTGACAGGGCAGGATTATCTGTCTGCACGTAGCCCTGGCGGTATGATGATAATGATGCTAATTAAACACATTCATTAATATCTTTAAATTACCTGTATTAGCTTCCAGGCAAAACACCCACTAACAGTGGCAGCAGCATTGGCACATTCGCATCAGCTAGTGACATTATGTTCATTAGAACACCCCAGAGTGATTGTGTCCGCAAACGAGAGCACAATCTGCAGGAGACTGGCCTTGTGGCAGAACCTGGGGTTGCTGTGCTCACAGGATGATGTTATACAAGCTTCCAAGACCCAATCTCTTCTTTTTAATAAGCTATACCTATCTCATAGGGCCAGAAGGGACCTTGAGAGGTCATCGAGTCCAGTCCCCTGCCCTCAGAGCAGGACCATGTACCACTCCTGACAGATTTGCCTCAGATCCCTAAATGACCCCCTCAAGAATTGAACTCACAACCCTGGGTTTAGCAGGCCAATGCTCAAGCCACTGAGCTATCCCTCCTGCCTCTTACTAACATCACTCCCCGCTCATTCCTGAACCAACACTGCCTCTGACCTGAGTGTGTGAGTCAGGAACACCCACCCCTCCTAGCACATGAGGAGATTGCTCTTTCCTATTCCTTCCGGCTCATCTCACTCCTAACGCTCCAAATCTCTGGTCCTCACGCCACTCTGCTTATTGCTGCCAGTCCCCACCCTTCGCCATTCCAACTCTCTACCTCACACAGGCTACGTCTACACTGCACGCTTATTAAGTTATTCCAAAATAGTTATTCCGAAATAGCACGTCTACACTGCAGGGAAGCCTCAAAATGAGTCCGAGGCAGCTTCCCTAACGTAGACGTGCTATCTCGATTTAGAGCCCCGGGAGGCACAGGGGAAGAATAACTTAGAATGGCCCCGCTGAGGGGCTATTTCGAAATAGCAGCAGTGGAGCATCTACACACGCCTCATTTCGAAATAGCTATTTCGGAATAGACATTATGCCTCATAGAATGAGGTTTAAAATTTTCGGAATAAGCCACCTGTTATTTTGAAATTATTTCGAAATAACGGAATGGCTGTGTAGCTGCTCGCATTGTTATTTCGAAACAATGCTAATTATCTCGAAATAATGGTGCAGTGTAGATTCACCCACAGTGTTATGGATGCTGTTCAATCCTGAACCCCAATTCTCCACCCATTTCGAGTCCAAGGAGTCCAAAAAGTAGCAGAGGAGACAGACGGGAGAAAGAGAGTCAAGGGGTGAGAAGTGGCCAGGAGGAAAAGGCTGAGCAGACTTCTGATTTTCCTGCATCTGCTTCCATTTGGGGAGTTCCCCCTGGCAGCAGGCACTAATACTTACAGCAGGGCCAGGGCTTCTCGCGGGGCATAGCCTACTCATGGTCATCCATCAGGTGCATGGAAGATTGAGCTCTGTAGCTCCCAGCACCTGCTACACTGCCTGCCTGTCTCTACAGGTGTTCTGTGGCTTTGCTCACTGTCCAGTCCCGCCATGCAAATCCTTCAAGGGGGCCCCCTGTGCCTTCCCTGTCTGGGCTAAACTCCCTCTCTGGAATTGAATCAGCTGGGATTCTTCTGAACTCCTACCACTAACTACAGCCAGCAACCGGCCTTGGCCCAGCCTGGTTCCTTTGGCTGCAGCCCAGGTCACACCCCCAACACCTCCGGCTCCAGACAGGAGCTGTTTTCGCCAGCAGCAGGCAGTTCCTTTTATTTTGGCCTTCTGGGCCTTGATTGGCTGTTGCTGGATCTCTGCCCTTCTAGCGGCTGGAGGACCAGATCTCAATGGTTCCCACTCCAGATGGCTGCAGCCAGGGTAGCTTTCCAAGCAAGCCTTCCGCTCTAAGATGTGATGCTCTTTTCCTGTCAGGGTAATGCTTTTTGGGGCAGCAGGGCCTTCAAGGCAACCTGGCACATTCCATCATAAGGAATCTTCCTGTAATGGTACCCAGGTTGCCTATATAGGAGAGGACCCTTGATATGAGACTGGCACAGGGATGCTACTTAGCCCCACACGCAGACTCTCCACCCCTTACTACCCCAGCAGGGCCCAATCTGGTACCTGCAAAGTATGCAGCGGCACCACTGTGGAGGCAGTTTGGACTCAGGTGACATGGCCTGGGACTCATGGCTTTATCACAGGCCTGTTCCTTGACCGTGGTCACATAATGTCGCTGTTCCGTGCCTCAGTTTCCCCATCTGTAATTTGTGGCACTGAAACATTTTAATAGTGGGGGGGGGGTCTGAAAGCCAGTCCCCTTACTCCTGACTCCCGCCCCCTCCCCAGAGCTGGGGCTGGGAGCAGAGATTTATCTCCAGGCTGGGGAAGGAAGGCTGGACAGGGGTGAAGGGACTGAGAATGGGGCCACAGCTGGGGGCAGATACAGGGCAAGGAGCAGAGCCAGCACCCCGGGCATGGAGCCGGTAGCTAGGACCTGGGGGCAGTATCACCGAGGATAACTTTCCTTGGTAAAGTGCTTGAAGAAGCCCTAAGTGTCACTATTATTGGACTCCAGGAAGACTTGCAATTTCCTACAGAGCCCATGTTTCAGCTGCACCCAGCCTACCCTAGGCCCTCCAGCCCACATCCAATTAATTACCCCGGAGTCAGCTAACGATTCTCGTCTTCCCAAATCCTTTGCAAACAAGCCTCTTGCTCTCCAGTTAGGAGGAAGACAGGCAGGCGCAGAGCAGCACGCTTTAACAAATCAGAAGGCAATTCATTTTCAGAAGAAAACAAGTGATATTTACATTATTAAATCACAATTACAAAGCAAATCAGCTGCAGAAAAAGGGAGCCCATTTTCATCAATTATTACTGAACTGAACGTAATTTTTCAATCAGAGGCGGATTGTAAATGGAGGCCTCAATGCAGCCAGAACTCTTTTATCATCATATTTACTAATCAGGTATTAACTTCTCGGAATTACCAATGACATTGTGAGAAAGGAAGCAAGGGAGGGATGGGGGGAAGGGAGGGAGGGAGGGAGGGGAAGAAAGATGCACTTGTGCTAATTACAGAAAGTGAAATTAGGCGTTGTGAGCAATTCATTGCCAGGACACTGAAACACCGTTTCATAGATTGGAATTAAATGGGCTTTGACTTCCCTCCAGCAGTTTTTCCCTTCTCGAAAATCAATTGTTTCTAGTTTGTTCACAAGTAGTGTGGTGGCGGGGAGGTGAAGACATCCTTTCCTGCTAAATACAACAGTGATGGGCCCGCGACGGAGACAGGAGAGACCAGGTGAGCGCCAGAAGACAGACCGGACCGGGAGACCGACAAGACAGACAATAATCATGCCGGAATCACATCCCTGCAGGGACAGTGGGAAGAAGGATAGTGCCATGGGCTAAGACTTAGGAGAGGACGGTTCAATTCCCAGCTATGCCACACGCTGCGTAATTTTCGGCAAGTCACTTAATCTATGTCTGAACTTCCCAGCTGCCAGACAGGGCTATTAATACACCCTTGCTCCCACCTTCTGTCTTGTCTATTCTGATTATGAGCTCTTGGGGGCAGGGGAGTCTGGTCTTAGCAACGGCCCCGGGGCACGGATATAATCTATAATAAGATGCTGCGATAGTCACTCAGAAGCCCAGGATGTCTGATGGCTCAGTGTGAAGCGAAGGAAGCAGCCACAAGCAGGGCGGAGAGCTCTTTGTTCAGAATATCCTCAGGTTCAATCCTCACTGGGCCTTGCAGTCTGTTTCCAGCCTATTTTTAACTTCTCTGCCATTCTGTGAATGATGCCCATGCATGATACGATTACAGTCAGGCATACATCGATACCACGCCAAGAATCCTAGCCCATTGTGAGATCGGCGGTCCCTCAGCCAATCACGACCCTTAACCTACAGCTAATTTGCATGCTACAATGCCATTGGCTGTAGGAGTGAAACTGCACAGAGGGGGGATTCTTTGGGGGTATGAGATGGGGATATGAGAATGGCACAGGGATGCTACTTAGCCCCACACGCAGATGCACAAGGAGACTGCACTCCTTACGACCCAGGCCCAATCTGGTACCTGCAAAGTATGCAGCGGCACCACTGTGGAGGTAGTTTGGACTCAGGTGACATGGCCTGGGACTCATGGCTTTATCACAGGCCTGTTCCAAGGAAATATCGTTTCCAGCTTCTAGCACAGAGGACCTGGGATATTTTCGGGCAGGTCCCCTGCTGCTGCTCAGGAGCCCAAAGCAGATGGAAAGGGGTGAAGCCGAAGCAGATGGAAAGTTTTGCTTTGTGCTTCCCCACTCCTAAGGCCATCGTGTATGGAACCAGTTCCCTCCAAACTGAAGCCAAAGAGCTGCTCTTCCTTACAGAGGCAGCAAGGACTTAATGCCAGAGCCAGTCTCGACAGAGCAGTGGGGCGCGCCGTCCACTCCCTGTCCATGCTAGTAGCAGGGAGTTTCTAACTCAGCTCAGCAGGAAGATCTACCTCTCAGGTCAAATTCTGCCAGTGGCGCAACACCCACCTTAATGTACAGCCTGTTCCGTTGAAACGGGTCAACCCAGCTCGGCGCTGACAGACTCTGCCCAATGCAGCTGTGGGCCTGGTCTGTGGCACAGGCTGGCATGAAGTGGAGCAGTAGGGCAGTGGAGAGGGTTGCACCATACTCCCATCTGGCACTGCTCATTGCTGAAATGTTTAGACTGAGAAATAAATGGGGATACTTTGACAAGAGGGGCTGTTGGCCTGGCTCTCTGGCTTCACCGACACGGGCACTACGGTTGTCAGCCTCGTGCACAGACTGTAAGTACAATGGAGCCTCCGTCCTCTGAGTTAAAGGAGCAATCCCTCACATTCAGCACCTGGGAGTGGACATATTCCATCCAGCAGGGGGCAGCAGCAGGTTGCACCGTTTTAAGCGCTGCATCTGTTTTCAGAGCAGAGATTTGATTATTATGATGCATTATTTGGGGCCAGGCACCCAGCTGCAGCTCTGCCAGCCCTTTCCGCAGATCCCGGCTGCCCCAGGCTCCAGCGGGCACAGCACTCCTGCAGTTTGGAAGCTGAAGCTCCAGCATGCCACAGCAAAGCTCCCAGATTTTCCAAAAGCCCCTCCCTGCTGGATACTCTAAAATGTGGTGGATGGGGGCTGGGATGACAGGACAGCAATAAAGGGGAAGGGGAGATGGGTGCACAGAAGATTTAAGGGCTGCGTGAAAGGAGGAGGGTGTCCGAGAGAATGGAGGAAGCGGAGAGAGCAGGTTCATACCCAAAGTCCAAGGCAGTCCGGGTCCACCCACAGCTCTATCCATCCAGTCCAGAGGAAGCAACATACACTGGCACTACATAGGAGTGGTAAAGAGCTGCGCTCACACCAGTGTAACTGTCCGTTTCTAGCACTCAGCATGATCTCTTCCCTGCAAACTGATCAAAACTAGACCCCAACTCCTCCGTATCTTTCCTCACGCTGCCAGAGCCCCCGCATTATGGGCACCTGGCTGGCCTTTCTAGAGGGATGCGCATGAGGCATCTGGACACAGGAAAGGGCCCTCGCCCCTGCACAATCCAGGTGTGAAGTGGCTGGGGTTGCTCCGTCTCCATGGCACAGGGAACATGACGTGGTCTCATCCGAGTCCAGATCGCTTCCATTTCTACGCTTCGCTTTTCACAGGACGTTAACCCCTGCCCATCAGAGCTCCGCGACTACGCTAATGATTACCTGCCCTGATGAGATGGGGATTTCAAAGCACAGAGGAAGGCACCAGCTACAAAGGAATACACAGAGCCCTGCTCTTATGGCCACCTGTAATGTCTGAAGTCAATTGACTGCAAGGGCAAGATGCTAACTGGGTAGAATTTGAGACGGATGCTCTTTGCGTGGCCACAGAGGATGAAATTCACCCCGGCGTAGATGGTCAGAATTAGTCAAGCACCCAGCATGCATAGGATTTGTGCTGGATCTCTGTGTAGAGATGAATTTAACCCAGCATAGATGAAGCCCAGTCCTGCAGCCCTTAAAAACACCCCCAACCATCCCCAAGTCAATTTCCTCCCGGAGGAGAGGAAGAACATTGGGGGGGGGGGGCATATATGACAGATAAGACAGGTGCCAATCACCCTGCTTAATGCACTGTAGGAAGGTGCTCGTGTACTTGGTGACAGATGCAGAGTTTGACTAGAATGAGTTGGACAAAGCTCCTTTGGAAGCCTGAGGCAGAACGGCAAGACTGGAATCCAGCTCGTGGGGAAACCATGAAGAGGATGCACTAGTGGCTTCCAGGTCGACATGATTCCATTTCCCCTCCCATCCATTTCAGAGGGTTTGCACCAAGAGACTGTCCACGCTAAAGGCACATCCAAATATCCCACAGTGATGCAAGCCCGAGTGTAGACAGGCCTCCGCCTTTACGCCTTGTGTTATCTGATCCTGCTCGGATAACTGATGTAGTGCTGAAAATGCTGAGGGATCACAGGGTGCGTCCACACTGCACCATAACGCAAAGTAAGATACACAATGTGAGCGGTGCAAATTGCGAGTCTTATTTCAATGCTATTCCGAAACGACCCTTACTCCTCGTGGAATGAGGTTAACAGGGGTGTCAGAATAGCGAGCCTGAAATAACGGGCTTGCTGTGAAGACACAGGACAGCTATTTTTGGATACTCCGCCATCCTGAAATAGCATTGCAGTGTAGATGCGCCCTCACTGTTTTAGGAACGTCCAGTGGTGGTAACACAAGTGGGGCTGAAATTGAAACATTTCACTAGTTCAGATGTAGAACTCTCTTCCTTAAGGTCCTATAACTCATATTGTCCTTGGTCTCTGAGCTATGGACTGGCCTATAATAAATAAGTTACTGAATTAATGTAAACCAAGGTAAGACTCACCTTAGGCAGGTGAGGTCTCTGCAGTTGGAGTCTGCGCTGGTGTAATTTAGAATGGGGAAAAATAAGTTGCTTCCCACTTAGTGTCAATTATGGTTTAGTGATACAGTGCACGGAGATCTGTATTGAGATGCACCAAGTTATTTAACAGAGAGGCTGTGTCTAAATTGGCCACTTTTTCCAGAAAAGCAATCGCTTTTCCAGAAAAACTTGCCAGCTGTCTACACTGGCAGCTTGAATTTCTGGAAAAGCACTGACGATCTCATGTAAGATCGTCAGTGATTTTTCTGGAAATACTATGCTGCTCCCATTCAGGCAAAAGTCTTTTTCCGAAAGACTTTTGCGCAAAAGGGCCAGTGTAGACAGCACAGTACTGTTTTCCGCAAAAAAGCCCCGATCGCGAAAATGGCGAACGGGGCTTTTTTGCGGAAAAGCGCGTCTAGATTGGCCACGGACGCTTTTCCGGAAAAAGTGCTTTTCCGGAAAAGTGTCCTGCCAATCTAGACGCGCTTTTCTGAAAATGCTTTTAACGGAAAACTTTTCTGTTAAAAGCATTTCCGGAAAATCATGCCAGTCTAGACGTAGCCAATGAGTTTAGCCTCTGGAAGTTGTATCCAGTTCTGATCACTTGGCCACAAATTCTCAGCCGCCAGAGGGTCTAACCACGCAGCCGGCAGAGCCGGAAGGTGTGCCTGTGCAAGGAAAATGCTCAGTGAAAATGCATGGTAACGGGACAACCCTGATGGAAGAGAAGTGACGGCTCCGAGGACTTTGTCAATTACGAGCTGAGAGGGTTTCATTACAAAGAAATCATTCCAATATAGACAAGAGAGGCATCTGGACACCCACCAACTAGTCATCAAGCCAAAATCTGCTTGGGTCCCCCAGGCACCCAAGTACAACAGAGCAGTGCAAAAACTCTTAACTCTTAGTCCGGAACCTCACAGGCAGCAGATCTCAGAAGTGGAGGGAGGCAGGGACTTAGCAGACTGGGGCCTAGTGGAAGGTGTGGACTCTTGGGGAGGCATTCTGTACAGCCCCGCGCCCTGTGTAGTTATTTACACCTGCGGGGAGTGAGGGACAGGGGTGTGTAAAGGCGTCATCGGAAGTGAGAGGGACAGAAGGCTTCTGATTTGGTGGCATTTGACACCTGTCTTGTAAGCGTTTCAATGATGCCGTGATGTGAAAGGCAGTGTGGAGTCAGACCCTCCGTCGAAGGCGACGTGCGCACTGCAGACAGAGGTGCATTTCTCCCTGCAACAGTGAACATGAGACATCTTGATTTAAAATCCTAGGGGAGACAAGGCACAGCTGTTTTATTTTTCCCTTGATGTAGCTAGCTGAGGTGAAATCCCCTATGCCTTGTCTCCACAAGGATCATGCCATGAGACTGCTCTTTCCAGGCTGCTGTCTCAATGTAAGAACCCTCACGCCTCTTCCTGGAGCCAAGATGAAGCACAAGCTGCGCTGGGTTTAACCAAAGGTGTGTTTTTAAGCAGATTTTGTTAAACCGGCGAAAAGTCCTATATGGACATTCTTGATTCAATTTAAACCCAACTTCTATCAGTTCGACTTGGGTTGGTAAATTTCAGCTTTTCCCCCAGTTTAAGCCACTGCAACTTCTCTGGCCAGGCAAGGCCTCTTCGGGATGGGAGACTGACGTGCACTAGCAGTTTGCGAGAATGTGCCATGCTTCATGTCAGCCCCGCCCCTTCCGCCTGAGGCCCCGCCCCTTCTGCCTGAGGCCCCGCCCCTTCTGAGAGCATGAGCTGGTGCTCTCCCCACACACTTTGCCCAGCCGTCTGTGTAGACGCCCCAATTGTATCTACCCCATGTGGAAGGATGGAGCACAAGGAGTCAGATAGTTCAGGGAAAGAGACGAGGTTCTTCGACCAGGTTTGTCTGTCTGCTAATATCTCAGCCCTGGTCTACACTAGGACTTTATTTCAAAACAACCCCCTTGGTCGACTTTATAAGCGGAGCGTCCACACTACCAAGATGGTTATTTCAAAATGATGGGTCACGGAATTTGAAATCTCTGCTCCTGCTTTTCATCAGGAGTAACGCTAATTCCAAAATCATTATTTCAAAATAGCGTTGGTGTAGACGCGCTGGTGCTGCTATTTCGAAATAACGACTCTCCAGAGTAATTTGAACTAATTACTCCCCAGTGTTTCCCGGGGCTCTAAGTCGAGGTAGTGTGTCCACATTAACAGAGGCTTCCCCGCAGCGTGGACACGCTAGCTCGATTTTGTTACAGCGGGCATTATTAAGTCGAATTTACTCATTTCAAAATAGTTTCCTAGTGTCGACCAGGGCCGGATTAAGACATGGGCTAGCCAGGCAGCTGCCCGGGGTGCCAACGTATGGGGGGCGCCTGATGGCAACTGTAAGGGGTGTGCAGCACCCCTTATAGCTGCCATCAGGCGCCACGTGCCCGGCTCCCGGACTGCAGCAGCTCCCAGTGGCCACCCTGCAGCGGCCGTCCGGGGCGGGGGCCGCATTAACCCCTGCAGCGCTGGCCAGCAGTGCTCTTCCCCCCGTGGCCACGGGGACCTGCACGGCCAGGTTCGGCCCGCCCCAGGCTGTATGCCAACGGCAGTAGCCGGGCTGGGGTGGGTCGGGCACGTGTGTCCTGCCGCCGCCAGCTCCGCGTGCCCTCCCCCATGTGCCGGTGCAGGGGTGGGGCCGTGCATGCACCCTCCTACAACCCGGGGCGCAATTAAACTGTCTGCGCAGGGTGTCGTAATGGCTCGATCCGGCCCTGGTGTCGACGTGGCAGCAGCGAGTGGGCAAGTCCTTGGGAAAGATCTTCCCTGCCCACTGAAAGGGAAACCGAATACCCCCAACCGGCTAATCTCACCCCAGAATGCACCAAGCAAATCGGTGCTAGCAGCTAAGGGCTGGCTCTCAACTCCAGTGACTCCTTGCTGAAGCACTGCGATTGATACTCCCGCCAGAAATACCTACAGTGACTCCTTATAAAGCAGATTATTAATCAGCAAGCTGAGCACTCTCCCATGGCAGCAAATATGCAGATGAGGGGAAACAGGTTTCTACCATAGTGATATAGATGAGCGGGAGTCCTCTGTGAGGAAGACAAATTGGGATAGTTTCAAGCAAGTAAGGCACAAAACAAGAGTGAAACATTCAGCCTCTATATAAACCTCCCCTGAGAAATCACTTCTCCCTTGCTGTAACCGATTCTTTTCCTTTCTCTCTCCCGCTCCTATTATTTTTCTCTCATTTAATTTTGTGACTAGGTTGTTTAGCCCTGGAAAAAAGCTCTCTCTTTTTTTTTTAAGGTTGCTGAGCCCAATTCCACCAATCTATCCTGGATACATATTGGGCCCCGTCACTGCAATATCTGCCCACCTGACAAGCTTTTAGCTGCCTTATCCTCACCACACGGCTGTGAGGTAGGGGAGAGAGAGTGGTTCCATTTCAACCGAGGCGCGGAGAGACTAAGTGACGTCACCAAGTTCACATGGGCAGTCTGTGGCAGAGCAAGGAACAACCCCAAAGTTGTCGGCTAGAGCCCTATTCACCGGAGCCTCCATTTTGTACTCCCCCTTCTAATCTCACTCACTCCAGCGTCGTTCCACTGAACTTGAACCCCCGCCGCTTTGCGCGTGGGTGTCGCATTGCAAAGAGGCTGCGAAGGCACCCTGCATGCCGGCAGCTCATGCAAGCAAGGGGAGACTCCGGCACCTTAATGCTAAGGGAGCAGCTCAGCTCAGGTCCGTCCAGAATTCACACGAGTGAAGCCACATCGGTTCAACCAGGTCAGCGCCTCCGTGTCACAAGGCAATGGGCATTCTCGCCGACCGTGGCAGCCAACGCATGCGGCTCCAGGCACTTCTCCCGGGGTAATCACCAGCGGCCTGGCTGAGTCAGAGCAGAGCAGAGCTGAGTGGCAGCCGTGCCCGTCACACCGACGCATAGACACGTGTAGCGCCGGCGGTACAATATCTTCGCTGTGGATGCCGTCAGTCACGTCTGCGTCTGCCATTCGGGGAGGGCGGAGGCGGGGACGATATAACTTCCACACACCAGGAACCCTCCCCCTGGAAGAAAGCTCCTGACCTTCCCACTGACAGCCTCCAGGAAGATCCCGAGCCATCCGGAGGAGAGCTCAACAAAAGAGCAGGACTCAGCCGAGAGCTTCAGAAAATGAGGGCCCGGATTCTGCCAGGGGCTGGGCACAGAGCAGCAGTACCTGGCCAAACTGGACCCCTTCATACGCCCCATAGAATTATAGAACCATAGAGCTGGAAGAGACCTCAGAAGGTCAAGTCCAGCCCCCTGCTCTAGGCAGGACCAATTCCAACTAAATCAACCCGGCCTGGGCTTTGTCAAGCTGAGACTTAAACACCTCTAGGGATGGAGACTCCACTACTTCCCTAGGGAACCCATCCCAGTGCTTCACCGCCCTTCATGCACCAGAACAGCGGCAGGCAGCCCCGTGGGACCGTCACCCCCAAACGCAAACCGGCCTGAAGCAAACCCTATTGGTTTTCTTTTTTGGCTCTTTTCCGCCTTGGCATGGGCTTGCCTTTCCACAGAGTACTGTTACCAAGGTGGCTTGTCCCTCCAAGTTTGTGTCTAGACTGGCAAGTTTTTCTGGAAAATCAGTCGCTTTTCCAGAAAAACTTGCCAGCTGTCTACACTGGCCACTTGAATTTCTGCAAAAGCACTGACTTCCTACTGTAAGAAATCAGTGCTTTTTGCGGAAATACTATGCTGCTCCTGTTCGGGCAAAAGGCCCTTTTGCGCAAAAGCTTTTGCACAAAAGGGCCAGTGTAGACAGCTGAGATTTGTTTTCCGCAAAAAAGCCCTGATGGCGAAAATGGCGATCGGGGCTTTTTTGCACAAAAACGCGTCTAGATTGGCACGGACGCTTTTCTGCTAAAAGTGCTTTTGTGGAAAAACATCCGTGCCAATCTAGACGCTCTGTTCCGAAAATGCTTTTAACGGAAAACTTTTCCGTTAAAAGCATTTCCGGAAAATCATGCCAGTCTAGCCGCAGCCCCAGGGAACTAACACCACCAACCCCGCTTTGAGGGAAGGCTCCGTTGAGAACAGCCTCCTAGTTTGCAAGGGGTCAGGACACGACCCAGTGAGCACCCAAGTTCTACCGAGGCTGAAAGCAGATCAGCTGGGGTGGAGACATGCCTGGAGGAAGGGATCCCTGGATGAAGAAGGGCAGAGCGTGTGGCAGAGCCCACTCTGGATAAGGAGCAGGAAGTACTGGAAACCAGACATGTCTGGCTCTCAAGGGATTTACCAACCCCAGATGCTTGGAGAAGCCGCAAAAATTCGAGGAACCGTTTGGGGTTTTCCCGTCCCTCACTGAACATCAGCAGGCTGGTGGAGAGAGACCAATTCAGAATGTCTCCATCTTGCATCCAGGAAGCTCTTCCCTGAGGCGTGGAAGCAGATTCTGATCTCCTTTCCAGCGGCCTGACTTGGGATTGGCATCGGCCGCACGGAGCCCAAACGCTGTCTTACTGACAGCCAGTCTCCCTGCCGCATGGCACACGAGGACACAGCTTCAATTGCCATGCCTCATAACCTCTTGGGCAACCTTCCCTCCCTGCTGACCAACTCCGAACAATCCATCTTCATTAAGAGACCCAGCCTCACTGTCCAGAATGCAGCTAGTGACTGTGAAACAGCTACAAAAGGGATGGATGGCTCAGTCGCGTCTGGTTAATGAGGTGTTTACTGGAAGTCAAGCCACGAGCTCACGGCATCCGTTTGTCTGTGAGGTTCATGGGCCAGGGAGAACCAGGAATGCCGTACTAGAGCCAGGTGAAGGACCAGAAACCACGGCTGGGCCAACTCGAGTACAAACGACCAGATAAAGTAGGTGGCAGCAAAGAATAACCCACTGGTATGAGAATAAGTGGTCGTGATACAAAAGTCCTAGGGTATGGAAGACAGTTTCAGGGTTGATTGAATAGGCTCTTTGGGTCAGGCAAAGAGTCTTCTACCTGTCTGGGTAGGAACCTGGCTGGCCTCAGAAAGCAGAGTGACTGAGCACCACAAACATTCACCTTACAAAAGCCTTTTGACCATAGAGAAGTGCCATTATGCCCATTTTACTGACAGGAACACTAAGGCACAGGGAGAGCTCTGGTTGCATAGGGAATCTATTGCAGAGCTGAGTCCTGAAGGAAGATCTTCTCAGCTGCAAACCACTGCCATAAACACATCCCAATAATAGATACTAGGGGTCTTTTGTGTGCTTGTTAAGGGCCTCGCAAATACTAACTAATATAGTTCATAGCAGTAGGTCAGAGGATGTGCCAGGATTAACTCTGGTATTAAGCAAAAGGCCAAGCAGCTTTATGGGATTCGTACAACATGGCTGGATCCCTACTTAATGCTGATGGAAAGAGCATGCACCAAATCTTATGGAGAGACTGGAAGAAATTGCACAGGGGGAGCTGGTCCTTGGATTGTTCGCAAGTCCCGGTAGGAGACCCGGAAGGGATCTGTCCGGGGACATTCGAGATGGTTTATTTGTCTGTTAGTGTGAAGAGAAACTCCTGTTCGCGTCTCCCACAGCACATAATGGCTTCCCAGAAACATGCTGATTTCCCCAAACGGCCCACCCTGCCCTGGACAGCGGCACAGCTTGGCCTCTCCTTGCGGCGTTTCCCTGCGGTAAAAACCTGCCGGGCAGACAGGAGATTCTGGCTCCTGTATGAAACCCTCCCTCCCTGCCCCACAAATCCCTGCAGAGCAAGGCAGGCAGCAGCTCCGAACGAGTCCCTTTCACCGCAGCTTCCCATTGTTCAGCCTGGTGAAGCCGCTTTTGTCTTGCCCTCCTCAGATCTCTTGGCTCGCCTTTCGTTCTGGGGCCTGTGTCTGAGGGAAGCCTAGCTGGGAGCCACAAAGCACCGGCTGGTATCTTGAAATGAGCTTTTCACCCCGCACTGTGGCTTGCCCATGCAGCCTTCCTCCCACCGGAGAGCTGGCTTCTTTGTGCAGGCAGGTGGATGTTTATCTTGGTGGTTTTGCTTGAGGGGTGCTTCAGTCTTTTTTTCACCACACAGCCCCGAGGAGGGAGAAAGGAGCAGGTACAGGCCCTGAAAGGAAATCCAGACAGCTCTGGCTGCAAGAATAGAACTTTATCAAGCGTGGCCAATCCCCCGTGGAATAAGAAACATCTTTTAAAGGGGATAAATTGAAAGCGCCTTCTTAAATGCCTCTCACTGAATGAGCATGCGGAAGGGCTGAGCAATTTTTATTTCACTTTGTTAAAAAAAACAAAAAAACAAGTTCTTATGACAAAAGTTTCCAGAAGGTGAAGTCTGGGGAGATAAGGTGCAGACACACACACACACAATCCATTTCTACATACCTGTAGACATACACACATCTAGAATTTTTGTGGACACATATCTACGGACACACTAATGCCTGTTTACTCACACCTCTCCATACACACATCTCTGTATCTATCGAACTACACGTCCATAGATGTCTCTCTCTCTCTTTCCCTCAGACATAGACACATCGGCACAGTCTACAGAGAAGCCTGTGTGTGAGGAGATGGAAGCTAGATGCAGAAAATCAAGGCTGTGTATTTAGAGAGTTACGAAAGCATCTAACATATACACACATATGTATCTCTCATCTATTTATACATGGATACTTATCTACCTCTATGCATATGTCCCCCCGTAAACACACATACACAAAGCCCTTCTTATATATACCTGATCTAAATATTGTAAAATAAGGCAGAGGAGGTTCAGTTCTGCATGGACGTATATATATATTCATATGCAGCCTAATGGACATATGTAGGTATGTGTTTATAGAGATATGTGTGTGTGTTTATAGATACACATGCAAACTTATTTCCATAAAATGGCTTTTGATTAATAAAAAAGCAAAGGAGAAGGCCACCTAATATCTTTCCTTTGTGAAAAGAACAGGAGAACAAAAGAGAAAGTTGTCAAAGGGGAAAAAAAAGCAAATGAAGAAAGAAAAGGAAAAAGAAAAGAATAGAACAGATAAGAATATTCCTAGCTGGAAAGGGTAAAACTAAAGGATAATAAAATTGAGCTGATGCTGTTTAAAGACTCCTCATTACCTGGCCTGAGATACAGCACCTATTGTTGCTACCAGCTGGAGATTATTTCTCAACCTGCCACAAGCTGATAACAGATTCATCCACCGGTCTGAAGGCTCATTGTTAGGGAGGCAGAAATTGCGCTCAGGAAGCGGGGATGCAAAGTTGGCTACTGCCGAAGCCTCTTTTATTCTTTGCCTTCGGGAGAGCGGTGGGAAAGCGTTCAGGCCACTCAAGATGGAGACTGCGCTCTCCCCGTCTTCTGCCTGAGGGGCACGGTCTAAACGATTTCCATGTACTTCATCGGGCATCGATTCAGGCCCCCGAGCCATGCTCACTGGAGAGCAATGGGTTTGGGATGGCTGGCATCTGTCCCAAGGGCAAGCCCTCTGACCACTGCCCGGCTGCCAAGAATCCAGACTATCCGATGTGGGAAGCCCAGGAGTAAGGCGGACCATGCACACGGCATTCTACGACAGCGAACGCCAAACTTTTTTTCCCATGACCCAGCTGAAGAAAATCGTTTTCGCCTGAGACCCAACATAATGGGACTGGAGTGCAGGCTCTGGGGCGGGGCTGAGGCTGGGCTTTGGAGGGCAGAAGGAGGCTTCGGCTTTGGGGGATGTCAGGGCTGGGGCAAGGGGCTTACCTTGAGTGGCTCCCAGTCAGCCGTGCAGCGGCGGGAGAGGCAGGGGGAGGCTAAAGCAGCTCTTGCCTGGCCTGGCACCACAGACTGTGCTGCGCCCCATAAGCAACCAGCAGCTGGTTCCCAACCAATGGGAGCACGGAACTAGTGCTTGGGGCAGGAGCAGTACACAGAGCCCTGGGCGCTCTCCTGCACCCCCCCCATACACCTCCTCCACCTAGGAGCCGGGCCTCCTGCCAGCTGCTTCTGGGGTGCAGCACAGTCTGCGGTGCCAGGACTGACGGGAAGCTGCCTTAGTCTCCCCATGAATCCCCCTGCAGCAAGGAGATCCCCAGCTTGACATTCCACGGCCCAGTCCTGGGGCACGACCTGCAGTTTGAAAACCAAGGGCCTAGGACACGGAGCCCCCTCCAAGCCAGGCAAGGGCAGCGAGGAACGAGACTCATTTCAACTTAATTCCCATCTCGCGCACAAGAGGAACATGCAGCTTAGGGGCTGACAGTGAATCGACAAGGAACCTGTGGAACGTTCAAGCCTGAGCACAGCATGGAGACAGAGTTCCTGTCAGACCCCGGAAAATAGCCACCTCTCCTGGTCAAAATTGGGACCCTTGCAAGCAGCATGAGGGCATGCCCATGACTCCCTTCCAGCGCCGTTCCTCCCGTCGCATGCTGAGTTACTTCAGAAGGGCAAAAGATGAGCCAGTAGAACAGACTGTCTGGAGTTGGTCCAATTAAAGGAATTACCTCACCCACGGTGTCTCTCCGATTCACCATCGTTATTTTCTAATTCCTTAGGTAAGTGGTGAGCCCTCAGACACCCAAGCGTTAAAACTAATCACGTCTCAGAAAGTTTATTCATGGTGTGTTCTATAAAAGACTTCCAAGGGCTCGTTAAGAGGGACAATGTTCTGTAATGAAGTCCTCTTGCATATCTCTGGTAATAATCATCACACGCCGAGAAAATGAGCATCTCTCAGTAATATTTATACTTCCCAGCAGTAAAGACGTCCTGTTCTGTGACTCTGCAGATCATGTGGGAAAGGGAAAAAAAGGAAGCCAAGAATACACAAGTTTTCCATGGTAACTAGGTCACAGCAATTCAGGGACTCAGCCACTGCCTTCACGTGTTGTAACTCGATACAGACAACAAAGCAGGACATGATGTTCCAGGGACAAAGCGTTGCTTCAGTAACCTCTTCCTCTGATTTCATACCGAGACCTGGGGAACCTTATCTAGGAGCAACAAGCTCTTCTGCACCCACTTCATTGATGTTGTGTTTGTTCTCAGAACCTGGGGGCACGGGCTGTAGCACCCATTCCATTTCAATGCACCTTTATCCCACATAGGACGGACACTTTCCCCCTGCAGATTTATAATATCTTCATGCAGCTGTGTTCGGCAACGATAGCAAATGATCAGCTTGACCGAGGCTTTCAGGCTTCCTAAGTCATTATGTCATGCCTTCCCCCACTATCCCTGCAGCATGGCTCCCATTTTCTAACTGACGTGATGAAAATTAGCTGCCTTCTTCCACAACTGGCTGCCTCCATGGCACGTCTTGAGGAACGTAGGTGCCCATGTAGGCAGTGGTATGGTAGAAACCAGGTCTTTGGTCTCTAACCACAAGTACCCAAGTTGGAATACCGGGTACCCAGGCTACGTCTAAACTACATGGCTCCATCGACGGAGCCATGTAGATTTGTTTGTTTGGCAAAGGGAAATGAAGCTGCGATTTAAATAATCGCGGCTTCATTTACATTTACATGGCTGCCGCGCTGAGTCGACAAACAGCTGATCAGCCGTTTGTCGGCTCAGCGCGCTAGTCTGGACGCTCCCCTGTCGACATGAAAGCCTTTTATTGACCTCCCCGGTAAACCTCATCCTACGAGGCATAACGGGGAGGTCGATAAAGGGCTTTCAGGTCGGCGCGGGAGCATCTGGACTAGTGCGCTGAGCCGACAAACAGCTGATCAGCTGTTTGTCGGCTCAGCACGGCAGCCATGTAAATTTAAATGAAGCCACGATTATTTAAATTGCGGCTTCATTTCCCTTTGCCGATCAGCCTAAACTACATGGCTCCATCAATGGAGCCATGTAGTTTAGACACAGCCCCAGTGTCCAACCTGGAGAACGGCCCCCATGGATTCCAACATGGTGGTGCAGTGACTGAAGGACACAGATCTGTAAGGATTGGCACCACAGTGAGAACCAAGGGTAGGCAAGACCGAGAGAACTTTGGCAGGAGAACTTTTTACCCCTCTGCCACGGTTCAAATCCAGTTTTGGCTGGTAGTTATCTTTGTTTGGCTGTTTGGTAGCCTTCATGAAGTGAGGAGGGGCGTGAATGGTTAACCAGTAAGCCTTATCCTTAACTGTAACAACATGATAGAAATGTAGCCGTGTTAGTCTGGGGTAGCTGAAGCAAAATGCAGGACGTGGAAGGCCTAAACTAAAGCGTTCCTCTGCAGCCAGACTGAAGAGCAGCCGCCACTAGCTGGAAAGCCTGGAGTCACACCCTCACACACCATCTCAATTGCATTAAAATAGTGTCACACGAGGCTGTGAGAAGGGGATCCTGTGTTAATGGCCCCCACTGTCACCAGATAAAGAAACAGATCTCAAGATGGGTAGAGAAAACTTAGTTATGTTTGGCAAGAAACTGTTTACCCATAGTTGAGGTTGTGGAATCCTCATTCTATGATTAATGTCCTCACTTTCCTATTGTGATCTCTGTCTGGTTTGTAACTGTTTCTGTCTTCTGTATAATTAATTTTGCTAGGTGTAAATCCACTAAGGTGGTGGGGTATGACTGGTTAGGCAATTCAGTTACAGTATGTTATGATTGGTTAGTAAAATTATACTAAAAAATTGGTTAAAGTATAGCTAAGCAGGATTCAAGTTTCACTATATAAACTAGGGTCCAAGAAGGAGACAAGGCAGCAAAAAGCAAGAAGAAGGAAAAGGGGAAAAGCAGGAAGAAGCAGAGGAAAAGGGAAAGAAAGAAACACCAAGGCTACGTCTACACTGGCAGCTTCTTGCGCAAGAACTCTTTTGCGGAAGAGTTATTGTGCAAAAACTCTTCCAGAAGAGAGCGTCTACACTGGCATGTGCTTTTGCACAAAAGCATCCGTGCCAGTGTAGACGCTCTCTTGCGCAAGAAAGCTCCGATGGCCATTTTAACCATAGGGCTTTCTTGCGCAAGAAATTCATGTTGACTGTCTACACTGGCCTCTTGTGCAAGAGCAGGTGCGCAAAAGGGCTTATTCCTGAGCGGGAGCATCAGAGATCTGGCGCAAGAAGCCCTGATTTCATACATTAGAACTTCAGTTTACTTGCGCAAGAACACACGGCCAGTGTAGACAGGCAGCAAGTTTTTGCACAAGAGCGGCCGCTTTTGCGCAAGATCGCGCCAGTGTAGACACAGCCTACGAAGAAGGAGGGAAGACCTGAAAGAACTCACTGCCAAGACATGGCCTCCTCTGCAGGACCGTGACGTGCAGCAGCCAAGATCCAGAGAGAATGACCTTGCCTGGCCAACAGGGGAGGTCTGCCTGCCTGTATCAGGCTTGCTTGGGAATTGTCAATAAATAGAGAATAAGAATATTACTGTGTGAGGCTCTTTCTGTGGCAAAAGATCCTGCAAACCTGCAGGAAGTTACGCCCTGAGCCCTAGGAATTGGGTGAGGGTGGGTGTGTAAATTCACAGGGCTGCACCTTGAGCCCTAGGAGCTGGGTAAAGGTGTGTGTCCCTGAAGTGTAGAAGGGATAGAGAAATGTGTGCGAGTGACTTAACAGCTGAGGCTTATTGGTCCTGGTTAACCAGTGGAGGCTGGAGCCGCCCCCCACCCGCTGTGGACAGGAGACTGTGTCACCCCCGTGGGGTCCATTGGAGGCAGGGGCACTCAGCTAGCCAGAGCAGCCCCTGTCTGCAAGGGGTGGGGCGCCAGCCCTGCCAAACGAGGGGTCCCCTGGCCCACCTCCCCTTTACTCGGTTAACCAGTTGAACAACTGAGTGGGATTTTACAGCCCTTGAAGTGAGTTCTGTGGGCCTCAATCCATCTCCCAAAGGACCAGTTTGTCTGATTCAGGAAGCCTTGTGCTGCACCTCCCCTAAAGACTCAAACCTCATGGGCTAGCGGATCCACTCTCAAACCACACACTGTACCAAGGAGAGAAATAACCCGTATGCTGCAGACTGAAGGGAGATTCCCTGTGGCAGTCAACTAGCAATGGATAGGACTGAGTCCCTGCTGAAGTAGAGCAGGTGCTGAAATGAAGAGCATCTTCTGGAGAGAAATCCTGGGGAAGTCACAATAAAGACTAGCCAGACATCTTCACATCAACCATCAGAGAGTCCACTCACCCACAATCTCTTATCCTGTAGGACAGAGAGCTGGATAAGCTGGTGGCAACCTGCTAACAAGGCCACGAGACGTGTGACAAGAAAGAAGGCCCCAGGCTTGGAACGTGCACAATCGTTGCCACGTTGCAAGCAGCTCGTAACTAGGCTGGTGAGCAGGCAGCATCAGAATCAGACACTGCAGATCCCAGAACCAGAAATGCAATTCCAAAAGAGACGGACCCCCCTCCCCCCAGGAAGAGACGGAACAGATGGGGCTAGAAATGGATGTAGTTCTCCCTTGCCACCCCCACCTTGCCTTCTCACTGCCAGAATCATGTCTGGCAGATCTGTCCCGGTCGCACTGTTTTAAGAGACCATATATCAGACCTCAGTTGGAGTATTTTGTCCAGTTTTGGGCACCGCATTTCAGGAAAGATGTGGAGAAATTGGAGAGGGACCAGAGAAGGGCAACAGAAATGATGAAAGGTCTAGAGAACGTGAGCTATGAGGGAAGGCTGAAATAACTGGGTTTGGTTAGTCTGGAAAAGAGAAAACTGAGAGGGGACATGATAGCAGTTTTCAAGTACCTAAAAAGGTGTTACAAGGAGGAGGGAGAAAAATTGTTCTCCTTGGGTGCGTCTACACAGCACCCTTACCTCAAAATAAGCTAGCTTATTTCAAAGTTACTTCGCAAGAGCTTATTTTGAAATTCGATGCTGTCTACACAGCACCAAATTTCAAAATAAAACACTATTCCAACAAGTCCCTTAATCCTTGTGGAACGAGGGTGACAGAGATGCCACAATAGCACACCCATTATTTTGAAATAACAGGCATGTTTAAAGACGCAGAATTGCTATTTTGGGTTACTTCCGGTATCTTGAAATAGCCCTGCTGTCTAGATGTAGCCCTTTTGATCTCTGAGCATAGAGAAAGAAGCAATGGGCTTAAATTATTGCAAGGGAGATTTAGGTTGGACATCAGGAAAAACTTCCTATCTGTTAAGGTGATTAAACACTGGAATAAATTGCCTAGGAAGGTTGTGGAATCACCGTCACTGGAGATATTTAAGAGAAAGTTAGATAGACATCTCTCAGGGATGGCCTAGACCGGTGTTTCTCAACCAGTGGTACAAGTACCCTTGGAGGCAGGGCTGACTTATCCAGTAGGCACAGTAGTCACAGTGCCTGGGGCCCACGATACTTTTAGGGGCCCATGAAAATGTTTTAATTTTTTTCTCACATCAGAAAAAAATGAAACTTTTAGGGCCCATGAAAATCTATTACATTTTGCCTAAAACAGAAAAAAAATGAAATGCTGAAGTATTTAAAGTTATATCAAAAATAATTTTTAATATTTTTTTAATGGAGGAAGGGGCCCACGAAGGCAAAAGTCCCCACAAAAGTCATAATGTGGCCCTGCTTGGGGGTACTCGAGAGAAGTGTGGGAGTTACATCAACACAACTGAAATTTGGAAAAAACCTGAATTCTTGTTTTACGTTTTACAGCGCTTTATAATTTTTGCACTTTTTACACCCAAAAATTTCATTGCCCGCCCAGCTACGATTAAGTTATTTAAACAAATGTGTTGCAATGGTAGAAAAAAAATGGTGTGTCTGGAAACTGTAGGTACCGGGGGTACTTATAATTTTTTGTAAAGGGGTACTTTATAAGAAAGGTTGAGAAACACTGGTCTAAACGGTGCTTGGTCCTGCCGTGAGGGCGGGGGGCTGGACTCGATGACCTCTCGAGGTCCCTTCCAGTCCCAGTGTTCTATGAGTCTATGATATTTCTACAATATCTCCCACCCGGTTCCCAAAGTGCTACGCAGCCAGCGCAGAAAGGCAGACGTCTCAGCACCTCTGCAGGGAGCTGGTTAGTGCAACAGTTTGAGACAGGAAGTACCACTAGGCCGAAGGGCTTCGTCCAAGACAAGACACTGCCAGCAGCACAGATCCCCTTAGCACCATGCTGGGGCGCTAACTCAGAGGCAAGAAAGGCAGCAACCAAGCAGCTCACGCCACCTGGGTTCCCAGTAGTCAGGGCCAACCCAACTTCGCTGACAAGATCTCAGCTCCAGGTAACACGGCTGCTGGCATAAGCTGAGCAGAGGCTCTTTCGTCTTGTGAACAGCTGCCTTCCTGAACTCGCTCACCAGGATTCACAATCACAGTGTACAGCCCACGCCTAAGTGTGCCATATGGTGCAACTCACATTGTGGGAATTGACACAGAGGACTTGGATGGATTTGCAATGGCTGGGATGAAACTCTCCAGTCAAAAACCATCTCTCCCCCTCCCCTGGTATTTGTTGCTCTGCTGTTGTTGTTTTTGTGGCTCCTTTGGCAGCCTGCCACCAATGGTCCCTCTAGTCTTTTCCATCCATGTGCAGAATAATGTTCTGTGCGCCGATACATGCGCAGATGTGCATCACCGGTAAAAACAAAACTTAGCTGTGGGTGCTCTGCTAATCATCTGGGTAGCATTTGAATCTCTCCTGAGTGGCCGCCCAATAACACAGCTTATAGGGAGTGCTACCTACCACATCACACAGCTTCTAAAAATCAAATTAGAAATAGAAACTCCTCTGGGAGAGGCATGGGTTGGATGGAGCCGGTGTGGCGTGGTGAGCTGGGACAGCATTTGTTCCGTAATTCGCAACGTTTTGCAAGGTTTACACTTTCACTTAAAAAGAAAAGTTGCACGGTTGTCTAGTTTAGTCTTCAGAATGTGACCCAAAGGCAGGGACATCAGATCGAGTCTCGGGAGAGACAGAAACAGGTCTAAGATACACATGAACTCTTCTTCTCAAATGTGCATCGACCCTAAAGACTAATGACATTTATTTAAACGCCAGCATTATGAATTCCATTCACTCAGGGTTTGCTACCTGTCCACTTCTGGTCCACACAAGAGGATAAAAACCTACTATTGCTAGCAGCTTGTATAAGTCCCAGCCTCCAACCTATCATGGGATTGTTCTGAGATAAGTGGGTTACAAAGGTTCCTCGGCTGATTATTGGAGCAGATGCACCCAGTTGCTCTGGGGTTGTGAGTGGAACAGCAGAGCAAGGGCAAAGCTTTTCCTCCACTCTGCCCTGCCTCGCCCCCCAGCAGGGAGGTATGAGACACATGAAATGGAAGAATGACAGCCCTGGCCAAGCAAAGCCCTGGGAAAGAAGCAGAAGAAACGGGAGGCGACTCCACTCTTCAGAGGGAACGTCTTCTGGGTACGCAGCCTGAGACACTGGCAACGGACCAAGCACAGCTGTCATTGAAGAGAGAAACATATCCCCTAACTAGGTTAGGGAGCAGTGCCGTGAGGTGTCTGTTGCAAGTGAAATATCACACACGCAATCCAGTTTCCCTGCTTTCAGGAGATGCCACGAGTGCTGTCTGGCATCCAGCAGCCAATTAATTAGCCAGGCTCCGTTGCCGCATACGTAATGGGGCGCTGGGAAGGGCTGGGGAATCATACCTGGGGAGGGGACTGGAGATAGAGAGATCTCTGGGGTCGTGGAGAGGAGCTCGGGGGAGGATCCTGCTGGCTTCAATCCATGCGAGGGCTGACGCCGTGCCAGCCAGCAATCACACACACAGAATTGTAATCATACACAAGAGAGAGGGAAATGACCTTCCAGGTCGCATTAGCCACTCCTGGCTGACGCTGCATTGTTCCCCACAGCGCGTCCCGGCCTCCTGTGCAGTCCAGCTTTAAAACGGTTGATCATGTAAAACGAGTGTCATTAAAGTCAATTGTTTCAGAGACAAGGAACAGACTTGCCCAAGTGACCCGGGCTGGGACCTCACCCAGCACAAGGCAGCAGGGAGGGCTAGAGAAGAGGCAAAGGACGGAGATCGGATTTCATTTCTTCTTCTTTCTCTCTGTGCTCTACACAAAGGCCCTGCCTGCGAGGTGCAGGCCCCGTGGCCTCTCTCCAGATTGCAGGTGGCCACATTGTCACAGACATCATGGCAGCTTTGTCCCTGGAGCCCAGGTGGGATCTGTACCTGGAAGGTGTCTCCAGCAGGCCCCGCACTTGTCCCTGTGAGGAGGGTATTAGAGGCAGGGGAAGGCATTGCCTTCCAAGACTGGCAAGTGTGGTCCCGTCCACACTCCACCCCCTGCTTCAGCATGGCACCTGCCCTGCCCCTGGGCTTCAGGAAGGCTGGGAACACCCTTCCCGGGCTCCAGGGCTGAGGAGGCTCACCTGGGAGGCTGGAGACCGACCTCTGTGGTGGGAGGTGGCTTGAAGGGAAGGGGAGGAGCTGGAGACCTCTCCCTGTGGTGGGGGACTTGGCTCCTGCAAGTAAAAGAGACAGGGCTGGGGGGCTGCCTCCCCCAGCCCCAGGTTCACCCACCGCCCATGCACTTATCCCTAGAGGCACATTCACTGGTGAGACTTAGGCCGTGGAGATACACATATGTCCATATGCACACGCACACACTCACTACACAACCTGCTACGGCTGCAAAGGCAAACACTCAAACCGTAGGGGGGGGACAGAATTCATGAAGCCCAGGAAACCAACATGATCACATCTTACTTTTCCCCCAGGGCCCCTGCTTCATTCAGCTGACAAAGGGTTTCTATTCTCATGGGAGTTTTGGGGTGTTTGTGGGACAGTTGCCACGAATTGGCCGTGGTTACAAACACTACCCACAGCGCCTTACAGTAACTGAAACTGACTGTCTAAAAATGTCACTGTGAGGCTGGCCAAGATGGTCAAAAGCGATGACTGATGTAGGGTGTTGCAGTTTTGAAGGGTGAAGGGGGGGTTGTCCAATCAGAGCTACCTGGAAGGGGGCTGATTTTTAAGGAATGTTGCATCCCCCCATCCTCTGAAAATCAGAACTCTTTAATGTCCCACAACTTGGGCACCCCCAAATCACTAGCTGCTGCTGAATATCTCAGTCCTTCTGGCTCACTGGTTTCCCTGTCAGATGCGCTCAGTTTACAAGACTAAAGATTTGTTTTCCAAACTGCCAGCCAAGCGAACTCACCCTGGGCTTTGACAGTCTTTCCATCTTGTGCATGACCACCATGAATACGAGAGCAGCAGAACAAATTATACCCTCAGATACACCTGAGCAAAACTCACTGCCATCCCATTACAATGCTGGGCAGGTCAAAAAGTGATGTGGTGCTTAAGCATGAATGTTTTAAGTATCCCTCCCCTAACAGCATTATCCTAAATCTCTGATTGGGGGTTCACAGCATGACAATTCTTTCACTGATAAACTTTCCTATTTGTTCTTAAAGATAATCTTAATTCATACGATCCTTTATTGATTTAGGACAGTTCCTTCCCACCTTCTCGTATTGCTGATCTCTGATTTGCATTTAACTGGGCTACACTTGGAATACTGTGATTTGGAAGTTCAGAAATTGAGAGATTCAGGCACAGTCATGATCTAGTTGGCTCTGTCTAGCTAGTCACTGAATTTTTTCTGTCCCTACTGAATCGATCCCAGTGTGCTGTTATACCACTTGAATGCTCAAAAGTGAAGCCTTGTGTTCACCTACCGGAAGACTGACGCTGTGATCGATCTCCCAGGGGTCGATTTAGCACAGGGGTGGGCAATAAAATGGCAGTGGGTCACCAGGGTTAGCTGTGGTGGGCGGCCGCTGCTATATTGACCGGCACAGCCACAGGTACCGGCAATTGCAGCGGCCGTTGGCCAAAGATCACTGCTCTTGGATGTTACGTTGTGGGGAGTTTCACAGGATAGGAAGGAATCAGTGTAAATGCAGAGAGCTGGAGTAGCTGCAAGTGTCCATTTTATTGCACAGCACAGAACTAACCAGAACAAGCCCAAACTAGCTGGGCTGACCCCAGTGACCTACTCAGTTACTATAATAACAAGATCTATATCTACAACCCAATATAGAACATATTCCTCCCCCCTTAATAAAAATGTCCCTTTAAGAAAACAAAAACTAACTATGAAATGAGAGTAGACCTCTTCAAGTTCCCAGCTAATCCTGGGGATTATTTTGCCCCATCTGAGAGTTAATCTCAACTAAAGGCCCAGCCGTTGAGGAGGCCTCCTTTCTCTAGGTGGATTACGGAAGACATCTGGCGTTCTCGCGCCCGAAGATATTATGGGTGCAGGCCTGACACTGGGCTGGGAACTTGAAGTGTGAACAGGTGAGGCTGTTGGATCAGCCTGCTCAGGGAGGGGGTTATTGTTTGCCGCTGGTGGTGATGGAGGAGGAGAGTCAGGAGCAGGTGATTCTTGACACGGTAGCTCACCAGCAGAGGGAAGGACGGGCAACTCAACTGGAGATGGCCTTGGGGGCAGGAATAACCTGTCAATAACTGATCTACATGCCACCGCCAGATGAGATCCTTCGCAGTATAGGAAACAGGTCCTGTTTGAGCAATAATAGTGGCAGGGACCCATTTAGCTCCAGGAGCATAGTTCCGAGCCAAAACTGGCTGTCCAGGACTAAAGGTTTGATCTTTTGCTCTGGGTGCGCCTCATGACTTGACCTTGCTGCTGATGTTGCACAATTTGTCGCGGTTCTGAAGGTTTCAGCAAATCAAAGCACGTGAGCAGCTGACGTCCCATCATTAGAAAAGCCGGGGACACTTTGGTTGTAGCATGAGGAGTGTTTCTGTAGGATCGTAAGAAGATGTCCAGACTCTTCAGCATGAGTGAATGTCCTCTAACCGATTTCAAAGCTTGTTTCATTGTCTGGACAAACCTTTCAGCAAATCCATTTGTGGCCGGGTGATACGGTGCTGAAGTGATGTGATGGATCCCGTTTGCTTGCATAAAATTTCCAAACTCCCGAAAGACAAACTGTGGACCGTTGTCACTCACAAGTTGCTCAGGAATACCCAAATGACAGAAGATTCCCCGTAATTTTTGGATAGTACTCTCAGCAGTAGTGGAAGGCATTAGACAGACTTCTGGCCATTTGGAATGAGCATCTACCACCACCAATAACATGCTACCTTCAAATGGGCCAGCAAAATTAACATGAATACGTTGCCATGGTTTTTCAGGCCAGTCCCATGGGTGTAGAGGTGCCAATTGAGGTGCATTCCTCACACCTTGGCAAGAAATACAAGCTCTTGCCTTCTCTCCAATGTCACTGTCCAAGCCAGGCCACCAAAAATAGCTTTGTGCAATTTCTTTCATGCGCACCATTCCACAGTGACCTGAATGCAGCTGCTCTAACATCTGTTGTCTCAGTATTTTTGGAATAATGACACGCATTCCCCACAACAAGCACCCTGAATGGTTTGATAACTCCGTTCTCCTGGACATGTAGGGGACAAGGTCAGGTGAGATGTTCCACGCATCACTAGATCCATAACTTGGGACAGTACTGGGTCAACACGAGTTGCTCTCTTAACTTGTGCAGCAGTGATGGGCATGTTCTCTACCTGCTCAAAGTAAAAGATTTCCTTCTGGTCACTATTTTGATGTTTGACTGGCAGAGGCAGCCTAGAGAGACCATCTGCATTGCCATGCAGAGTGGCTTTCCGATATCTGAGCTCATATGTGTGTCCTGAGAGCCACAATGCCCATCGTTGCATACGACTAGCAGTCATTGATGGAATACCTGTGAGTGGACCAAAAATTGCCATCAGATGTTGATGGTCAGTGAGAAGTGTAAACTTCCGTCCAAACAGGTATTGGTGAAATTTCCGAATCCCGAAAACGATTCCCAATGCTTCACTCAATTTGTGCATAGTTAGTTTCAGCCTTGCTTAAGGTGCACAAAGCAAAAGCAATTGATTTCTCCTCTCCTGAAGGCATAACATGTGACAAGACCGCTCCCACTCCATATGGGGAGGCATCACAAGCCAACTGTAAAGGTAAGGATGGATCAAAATGTGTCCGGACCTCTGCATTTAGCAATGCACATTTAGCCGTGTTACTTGTTATGTTGTGGGGAGTTTCACAGTATAGGAAGAAATCAATGGAAATGCAGAGAGCTGGAGTAGTTGCAAGTGTCCATTTTATTGCACAGCACAGAACTAACTGGAATAAGCCCAGACTAGCTGGTCTGACCCCAGTGACCTACTCAGTTACTATAACAAAAAGATCTATATCTACAACCCAATATACAACACTGGCCAATGGGAGTGGTAGGAAGCAATGCGGACTGCGGGAACCGGTATCCCAGTCTGCATTGCTTCCCGCAGCTCCCATTGGCCAGGGATCACCGTTCCCGGCCAATGGGAGTGGTGGGAAGCAATTCGGACTGGGACACCGGTTCCTGCAGCTCCCATTGGCCAGAGATCACTGTTCCCGGCCAATGGGAGTGGTAAGAAGCAATTCGGACTGGGACACCGGTTCCCGCAGCTCCCATTGGCCAGAGATCACTGTTCCCGGCCAATGGGAGTGGTGGGAAGCAATACGGACTGGGATACCGGTTCCCGCAGCTCCCATTGGCTGGGAACAATGCCTGCAGCCAAAGGGAGCTGAGATCACCCGTAGCTGTGGAGGTGCAAGTAAATACAGTGGTGGAGGCCTGCCAGGGGCTAATCTTGGCAGACCCGATCCGCCCGCGGGTATTTGCCCACTCCTGGGTCTTGTAAGGATGCACAAAATCGACCACTGATTGTGCTCCCATCCACTGGGGCATGAGGAGTAAGGGAAGTTGGCGGGAGAGTATTTCATGACTGGCTCTTCAGTCCGGCCCACAAAGATACACCAGGACCCAATGGCCGGAAGCTACAGCTGAATAAACTCAGACTAGAAATGAGGGACACGTGTTTAACAGGGGGTATGTCTACACTACCCCGCTAGTTCGAACTAGCGGGGTAATGTAGGCATACCGCACTTGCTAATGAAGCCCGGGATTTGAATTTCCCAGGCTTCATTAGCATAAGCGGGGAGCCGCCATTTTTAAATCCCCGCTGCTTCGAACCCCGTGCAGCGCGGCTACACGGGGCTCGAACTAGGTAGTTCGGACTAGGTTCCTACTCCGAACTACCATTACTCCTCGTGAAACGAGGTGTACCGGTAGTTCGGAATAGGAACCTAGTCTGAACTACCTAGTTCGAGCCCCGTGTAGCCGCGCTGCACGGGGTTCGAAGCAGCGGGGATTTAAAAATGGCGGCTCCCCGCTTATGCTAATGAAGCCCGGGAAATTCAAATCCCGGGCTTCATTAGCAAGTGCGGTATGCATACATTACCCCGCTAGTTCGAACTAGCGGGGTAGTGTAGACATACCCAGGGAGAGTAATAACCTCCTGGAACAACTTACCAAGGGCTGGGGAGTATTCACCCTGACTGGCAATTTTTAAATCAAAATTGGATGTTTTTCTAAAAGATCTGTTCAACCCGGGATTATTTTCTGGCAGTTCTTCTGCCTGTGATCTAGAGCAGAACCAACCACATGATTCCAGAGGTCCCTTCTGTCCTGGGAATCTATGACAGAGTTTGATTTCATCGCCACTTACTATGAGCTGAGGATAACAGTTCTAAAATGATCAATAAGCAAGTGGAAAGACACAATGAGAGAAAACATCATGTATGACATAAGCTGAATCATAGAATACTGGGACTGGAAGGGACCTCGAGAGGTCATCGAGTCCAGTCCCGTGCCCTCATGGCAGGACCAAATACTGTCTAGACCAGTGGTCCCCAACCTTTTGAGGTTGTCGGGCGCCAGGGGGCGTGGCCGTTCGCTCGCCGGGCGCCAGGGGGTGGGGACACTTGCGCGCCCGGGGGGCAGCCTCCCCCCATAGCCGCTTGCCCGGGGGGGCGGGGCCCCCCCATAGCCATGCGCCTGGGGCCGGCGCTTCCGCCTCCCCCCCACAAGCGCCGCGCGCCCGGGGCTGGCACTCCCCGCAAGCACCGCGCCATGTGCCCGGGGCCAAGCCAGCCCCGAGCACCTGGCGGGTGCATGCAAGTGCCCCCGCGGGCGCCATGGCGCCCGCGGGCACCGTGTTGGGGACCACGGGTCTAGACCATCCCTGATAGACATTTATCTAACCTACTCTTAAATATCTCCAGAGATGGGGATTCCACAACCTCCCTGGGCAATTTATTCCAGTGTTTAACCACCCTGACAGTTAGGAACTTTTTCCTAATGTCCAACCTAAACCTCCCTTGCTGCCGTTTAAGCCCATTGCTTCTTGTTCTATCCTCAGAGACCAAGATGAACAAGTTTTCTCCCTCCTCCTTATGACACCCTTTGAGATACCTAAAAATGTCTATCATGTCCCCCCTCAGTCTTCTCTTTCATAAACTAATCAAACACAATTCTTCCAGCCTTCCCTCATAGGTCATGTTCTCTAGACCTTTAATCATTCTTGTTGCTCTTCTCTGGACCCTCTCCAATTTCTCCACATCTTTCTTGAAATGCGGTGCCCAGAACTGGACACAATACTCCAACTGAGGCCTAACCAGCGCAGAGTAGAGCGGAAGAAGGACTTCTCGTGTCTTGCTCACAGCACACCTGTTAATGCATCCCAGAATCATGTTTGCTTTCTTTGCAACAGCATCACACTGCTGACTCATATTCAACTTGTGGTCCACTATAACCCCTAGATACCTTTCTGCCGTACTCCTTCCTAGACAGTCGCTTCCCATTCTGTATGTGTGAAACTGATTGTTCCTTCCTAAGTGGAGCACTTTGCATTTGTCTTTATTAATCTTCATCCTATTTACCTCAGACCATTTCTCCAATTTGTCCAGGTCATTTTGAATTATGTCCCTATCCTCCAGAGCAGTCGCAACCCCTCCCAGCTTGGTATCGTCTGCAAACTTAATAAGCGTACTTTCTATACCAATATCTAAATTGTTGATGAAGATATTGAACAGAACCGGTCCCAAAACAGACCCCTGCGGAACTCTACTTGTTATGCCTTTCCAGCAGGATTGTGAACCATTAATAACTCCTCTCTGCGAATTTGAAGTAATTGAAGAACAGCTACAATTCACAGATTATACGCCATCATATGGAGGGATCTCTGCTAACATAATGTCAACGTGTCTAACAATACCTGTGTATATGTGTCCTGAGAAAGCATCAGATGTTTGCATGTTTTTGAGCTTTGATGTGCAGTGTATTTTTGTTCTGCAAATTTTCTCCCAATGACTCCCATATCTAACCCCATCACTTGAGGTTGAACTAAAGACGATTAGTAAGCCCTGACTTCAAAACTTTGTTTACTGGTAAAAATGGGCAAACGTTTTGATCTAGGATATAGCATATGATGACATCATATATATAGTAGCCCAATGTCTGTGACTCTAACGCTGAAACACTGGCTGTTCCCTCTGGGCGGCGCTGTTGCCTCCCGCTGTGGCCCTCGGATGACTTCTGCGCCGCTCAGCCGGGCCGCCGTGCGGGAGCAAGCAGTGCAAGTGGCTGTTTGGGGTCCGCACTCCCCATGCAGCACGGGAGTGCTACATGGGGAGCACGTGGCCCAAACGGCCGCTTGTGCCGCTTGCTCCTGCGCAGCGGCCCGGCTGAGCGGCGCAGAAGTCATCCGAGGGCCACAGCGGGAGGCAACAACGCCGCCCAGAGGGAACAGCAGGAGGAGAGGCCTGGACGAGTGTGCGTTTCTAACGTCAGGAAAGGGCGCCGGATTCAAAAGGAGGAAAGCGGAGCAGACACAGAGGAGAACGGAGGAGAACAGATGACAGCGAGAGAGAGAGTGAGAGAGATTCAGCAGCAGGAAGAGAAGAGAAACAGAGAGTGAGAGGTGGGACGGGGAGAAGAGAAAGAGAGAGAGACAGAGAGAGAGGCAGGAGGCGGAGGAGAGCTGAGAGAGAGAGAGGGCGAGGCAGTAGGAGGAGAAAAGAGAGAGGGAGGCCATTTGCGCTGCTTGTTCCCATGCGGCAGCCCGGCTGAGCGGCACAGAAGTCAGCCGAGTGCCACGGCAGGAGGCGAAGGGGGGCGGGGAGGTGAAGTACACGCTCAGGGGGCAGAGCCTGGATGAGCGTGCATCCCCGAGCGGAGAGAGAGTGAGAGGCAGGAGGGGGAGAAGAGAAAGCGAGAGACGGAGGGAGAGGCAGGAGGCGGAGGAGAGCTGGGGGGGGGGGGGGGGAGAGAGAGTGAGAGACACAGAGATAGAGACCGGAGACTCAGAAGAGAAGACCGACATGGTGGAGAGAACTGAAAATCCCATCTTATGACGGGCTAATTGGTTAGTTATTTAAATAAATAGCCAACTGACTACAGGTTGGGCCTTCCTGGTCTTGGGATGTTAAATTGTGGTTGATCAGCTAATCGAGCAGTCAATGGAATTTCCATCAACTACCTGATTAGTTGACGAGGGGGGGCACTCGCTACCCTTGGTGCGGCTCTGCAATTTGAATGTAGTAGGAACCAGGCATGCAGCAGCCTAGCCCCTACTACATTTAAACTGCAGAGCTGCAGCGGGGTTAGCTCCCGGGGCCGGCATGAGCTGGGACTAAGCAGACCCAGTTCGCATCAGCTCAGGACACTGCGGCTCTGCTCCCCTCCCCACCGAGGAGATGATGCTGGGGGGAACTGGCTTGTAAGCCTGCTCCTCCACCTTGCTGCCTCTGATACAGAGGCAGCAAGGGGGTAGGGGAGTGAGCAGTCGACTCGGCTATCTGATAAGTACATGCTTATCGGGTAGTCGACTAGTCAGCTGTTCCCTTACATCCCTATCCTGGTCTGGCATCCTCAGGACCTGAGCGGTCCCAAACAAGGGAGCTTGCTGGACCAGGGGAGGTGAAATCCAGCCCCTCTGCTGGCAGACTCTGGGCTATCCTGGGGTCTGTCAGCAGACCCGACCAGGCTCCCCTCCTGGCTGCCGGCCCTAGCTGCTGGCCACAGCTGCCAGGCCAGGCTCTGCATCCCCAGCCACCAGGCTCCCAGCTGCTCGGCTACCTGCCCGTTGCCAGGCTCTGTGCATCCAGCCACTGGGCTCCCAGCTCCTGGACTCTGCAGCCACCCCATCTGCTGCCAGGCTCCCTGCCCCTGGCCCTCAGGACTCAAGCCACTGGGTTCTCTGGTCCAGCAACACCCATCGTCCTGCCAGACCACGGATGTTGCCAGACCAGAGAGTCCCAAACCAGAGAGGTTCAACCAGTACTTCAGTGGTCCCCAACCTTTTGGGGCTGCTTACGTGCTGTGCGTCTGGGGGCGGGGCCGCACATGTGCCATGCGCAGGGCCAGATTTAGGGGGGGCTAGCCAGGCAGCTGCCCGGGGCACCAACCTATGGGGGGGTGCAGGATCGGAGCTGTAAGGGGCGCAGTGTGCCGTGGGCGGAGCCGTGCATGCGCTGTGTGCCATGGGGTGGGAATGGCTCGAGCCGGCTCTACCACGCCCAGGGCTCAGGGTGCAAGAATGGCGACATGGTGCCCGTGGACACCGCGTTGGGGACCACTGAGTTAGTCAATGGTTTGAATGAGCCCCAAGCCAGCTGACTTTAGACTTCTTTGCAAAGCTCCCCTTTCCACACCAATCTTCTGGTGCTAACAGGAGCAAAACCACCTTGGCATGGAGAAGGATTTTTTAAATTAATTTTCAGTATTAAGTATAAGCAGCTAAACCTAGGCAAATTAATAGATGAAGAAATACCCCTCATAGGGCTGGAAGGGACCTTGAAATGCCATTGAGTCCAGTCCGCTGCCCTCATGACAGGACCAGGAACCATCCCTGACAAATTTGCCCCAAATGCATAAATGGCCCTCTTAAGGATTGAACTGACAACCCTGGACTTAGCAGGCCAATGCTCAAACCACTGAGCTATCCCTCCCCCCACAGGAAAGCAAATTCCAATAGACATCCGTAGTATAGCTGTCTACTTTGGCTCCTCAATTCCATGCTAATTTACTCTCCATATAACCCATTTAGCACATGCAGAAGGTTACACGTAAGTTAAATGGGTTAAGTGGAGAGTAATTGATATTAGATGGACAGACAGGCGACAGACCTCCATTTTTAGGCACATTCTCCTGGAACACACCCTTTTGGAGGCTGCAGAGAGAGACAGCGCACAAGTTTTGTCAGCATGAATTGGGCGTAGTGACCAGTGCAAAACAGCACCTGGGCACTGGTCAAATGTTTATTCACCACCACCATGGACTCTGTTTATGCCACAGATGTTTCAGACGGCATGTGTATGTAATGCATCGTTTGTGTGTATGCGCACGCAGACATACATAATGCATCATGCAAAATGCATGCATGCCTGTGTGTGTGTCACTATTCATTTCCATTTGCCTGACAGTCTGGAATAAGCCAGCAATTTGCGGCCTCCACCATTTAACCACATCATGATGACCTCAAACCAAGATTAGTAATCCAGTGCAGAGCACAACTGTGGGGAGGAGGGACCTAGTCCCAGTTGCCTTTCACCGTGATTAGCCGGTGTGCTGGGGAGTGTGAGATATCCTTGCGCAGCTCGCCTCATTCTAAAAGGCCGGGTTTAACACAATAAACCTGTCGAGAAGAAAAGGGCCAAGGGTCAACAGCCGTTTTCATGGCTGGAGAAGCAGAAGAGAGGGCGGATTTAGCGAGAGATGAATCCATTTGCTGCATAGGCATGCGGCGTATGCTACCCTGTCACACACACAGCTGTGGCGACGGAATCGACAGACCACGCACAACAGCGGTCACAAGGCAGGTCATTCCCCAACAAGGACTAAGGGAGCTGGAAGGGGTCATTTCCAGCTCCCGGAAACCGACCCGCACTGGCTTGATCAGAGAGAGAAATGGCAAAGCAGCCATAGCAGAGGGGTTAGCTGCCCCAAACACAAGGCCAGGCTCTGGGACGGGCGGGGGCACAGGGCACTGGGTCAGCATGCGCGTGGGCCTCAAGCCGGGAACGACGCTTAGTCAACGTTCAGTCTCGGAGAGGCAGCAGGACAGCAAGAAGCCACCCCCAGGAACCCCCAGAGCCCTGCCCAGGGGATCGAAACTGCAGGGAAGGAGCATCCTTCCCTCCTACCTCTACCGGAATCTGGAGGCCTCCGTGTGGCCAGGCCGGTGAGACATTACCAGGCCCTTCCTCGGTACGCACCATGGCGGGAGAGCACGCAATCGACTCTCTGGGCGCAAGCCTGTTCCCACGTTGGCTGGGTCCTGCCTCAGTTGTCAGGTTCCCTCCCGTGCGCCAGAGGTGGGCGGCACAGCATGTCCTCCGACAGTTTCCGCCTGCTGCTAATTACTGCACAGCGGCGGCCCGGCACGCCGACAGACCCCCGCTACCAGCACCAGTCCCTCCACATGCCGGCCACACGTGCCACAGGCCCAGGACACGGAACTGAACTGGGGCCAGCTCCCTTGACCAAGATCCCGGTGGGTTCCCAGGCAATGTTTTCCTCAAGCAGCGTAGGTCCTGGCAAGGCTGGGCACTGTGGAGGAAGCAGATCTCTGGCTCAGAGATGCCAAGGGGACATTGCCCTTCTGCCGCAAGAAAGGCTGGGCTTGGAAGGGCTCAGATCTAAGTCTGCAGGCTGAAGTGCAGGAGGCAGGTCAGCGAAAGGGGGCTCAAAGCCCCAGTGACAGCTCCCCACCCTCCCCCTCCTGTCTCTTTCTTCCTGCGATTCATCACTTCCTTTTTGCACTTCTCTCTCTCCCTCTCTCGCGTTTCCCTCTGGCTCCAGCCATTCCATCGCACAGAGAGCAGGCGCAAGACAACGACTCGCCTGTTTCAAAGGGTTTCCTCCTCCCCTCCTGGTCTCCCTGTCTGTTGCCGTGGTTTGCGTCTGTCCTGTACGACTCTCAGGCTATGTCTAGACTGCAGGCTTCTTTCGAAAGAGGCTCTTTTGAAAGCATCTTTCGAAAGAGCCTCTTTCAAAAGATCGCGTCTAGACTGCAGGCGGATCTTTTGAAAGAGAAATCCGCTTTTTCGAAAGAGAGCACCCAGCGAGTCTGGATGCTCTCTTTCGAAGATGGCCTCTTTACATTGAAGAACGCCTTCTTTCGAAAGAGGGACTTTTGAAGGAAGGCATTCTTCCTCGTGAAACGAGGTTTACCGCCATCGAAAGAAAAGCCGCGTTCTTTCGAAATAATTTCGAAAGATCGCGGCTTGAGTCTGGACGCAGGGGAAGTTTTTTCGGGAAAAGGCTACTTTTCCCGAAAAAACCCCTGAGTCTGGACACAGCCTCAGTGAAGAAAACCCCAGGAGAGTATTAATAGCCAGGGTCCGGTCTCGTTGCTCGCCTTTCCTCCATGACCCAAAAGGCTCAGGACTCAACCCCATGGAACTTGTTTATTCCCTGCGCCACATGTAACCTCCTCGCTCCTCCTCACAGCTCTCTGATTTGTGTGCTCCACAGCAGGGGACCAAACCTTGGGGGAGGCAGGGCAGATGAGCTGGGTGAGACAGAAAAGGGGGGAGCCCCCAAACTTCTATTCCATGGCACTGCACTGCCGTGGGTTGGCTCAAATTTGAGACCCGCTACTATGGAACAATCTCCATTGGAACAAAAGCCCGAGTCCCTCCCGCCCCCCTGCGATACCTGCCCTCTGGCTGCTCCGCGGGAGAGGTCTCCCTGCAGCGCCCTGTCACTGTCAGCTAGGTCTGCGGGCGGGAGAGCCTCTCTAGCGCTGCAGCATCTCGCCACTGCCAATTAGGGCCCGCAGCCCTTCCACCGCTCCCTGGTTCTATCCCTAATCACTCAGCTGCCCTTATCAATAATTAGCCAGCGGCAAGGGAAGAAAAATGCCGCGTTACAAGCTGCTATTTTCCACACACTGTACGGTCATGAATCATGCAGCTTCCACATATGCCACCGCTTATAATAAATCTAGATGGAACAATTACCTTTTTTAAAAATAGCTGGTTTTCCCCCATGTACGGACAGGAGGGAGGCTGCTGGATATTCCCCCCCTCCTCACCCTTCAAATCCTTTTCAGGCAACTGTGTGTGGGGGAGGGAGGATCAGTCTGTGTCTGTCTCGGTCTCTCTCAACCACATGCACACATTGTCCATTCCATTTCCCGTCCTTTGACCCTTTTATTTGTAGCACAACACAACTGGAGGCCATTCAGTCAAGACCAGGTCCCCAAGAGGCGGTGCAAACACACAGGAAGAGACTGCCCCTGCCTCAGAGAGATTCCACCACCAACACAGACAAAGCAGGGGAGAAAGGTAGAGCTGCTATCCCCATTTTACAGGTGGCAAACTGAGGTGCAGAGAAAGGCCATATCCCGCATACTGAACATCGTGCCAGTTGGGAGGGGGCACACTATGTAAATCACAGGAGAATTAGCTTTGCCAGGCCTCTCTGTCTAGGCCAGAGGTTTTCAAACGACGGGTAGCGCCCCAGTGCTGGGACGTCAAGCCCTGGGGCTCATTGCTGCAGGGGGGTCAGTGGGGCAGCTAAGGCAGCAACCTGCCTGTCCTGCACCACAGACTGTGCTGCGCCCCAGAAGCGGCCGGCAGCAGGCCCGGCTCTTAGGTGATGGCAGGGGGCAGAACAGCACACAGGGCTCCACCCACTGCTCCCACCCTGAACACTAGCTCTGCACCCTCACTGGCTTGGGAACCTGCCCGGCGGCTTCTGTGGTGCCAGAAAGGGCAGGAAGCTGCCTGAGCCCCCATTGCACCGAGGACCACTCGAGGCGAGCCCCTCTTGCCCCAGCCCTGACCCGCCCCCCCAAAGCAGAAGCTCTCCTCCTCAGCCCCACTCTAGCCAAAGGGTGTCGGTCGTGGGTATCAGCAATTTTCTTCAGCTGGGTCCGGAGGAAAAAAGTTTGCAACCTCCTGAGGAATAGCGAGGGCTCATCCCGGTTTCAGGACAGCCCTGCACGTTTCAGGCATGTTTGCTGCCAAACTGTAGCCAGCATGGGCAGAATCCCCCCTAAATCTCCACCTAAAGGGGTACCTGATTGGCTCTAGTGTTTCCAGTCAGTGGAGAAACAGAATGTCTCCTGGCAGAAGATTTTAACTCTCCTTCAGGACAGGCAGAACAGCCACATGGCAAGTGATTTCATTGCACAACTGGGGATGCTGCCCAGGATCGAAGTCTTATCCGTGGATGCCAACCACTGTTGTTTCTGCAGATGCTCTTGCGTTGGCAGGGGTGTGCCACCCTGCTAGGGCTGCAATATGTGATGCCCAGGAAGAGCAGAGAGGGGCTACTCAGCAACGAGAATGAGGCTAAGTTGTTCCAAAAAGTTCTTGGTGTGGAGTCAAGTCACAGCTGTTAATTGGTGTGAGAGGAACCAAAGGCAGCCTGTGGCTTGCAGATTAAATAGCTGCTGAGTCTGTAGCAAGCTAATTCGCGCTTCGCAGAAAAAAGCTCATTGGTTTTATTTCATTGTTAACAAAATTCGCTGTAGGAACCGCCGGGCAGAACTGACAGGCACCTGTGGGCGGATCTTGCGGTTTTATTGGGAGACTCGTTTTCTTTAACCCCAGCTCCTAGAGTCATGTGATTCTGAAAAGAATCTCTGCTTTCATTTAAAAAAAAAAAAAGGAAGGTCCACTCCTAGCTCTCACCACTGCAGAGAAAGGGAAAAAATATGAACCCTGAAGCCCTTAAGGCCAGGAGTAAAAGGAAAGAGGAGTAGCAGATTTATTGTTTTTTCAAATCGCATGTTTTTTTTGGGAGGCGGGGGGGGGGGGGGGGGGCTATGATTTTTGAATACTTGAGTTGCTGATGCTAAACTCTCCCCAGTGCTGCTAAAATTCACAACCATGCAGGGAGCCAACTCCTAATCCCATCACATTTATTTGGGGACCTGATACTGCGGAGTTCCCCACCCCACGGAGCTTACAAATAGCCAGGCCTGCTGACGGGTGTGTGTGTGGGGGGGAGGGTGCGGGGACAATTGCCTCAGGGCCCAACATCTGAAAGGGACTAGGGATCTGGCTCCTGACACTGCTACTGCAACAACTGCGGTGGCCAGACCCCAGGGCCCTTTAAATTGGCGCTGGAGCACTGTGCAGCATGCTCCAGGGGGCACTGAGGACTGACTGCCCCCAGCCTTGCCTTCTCCCCCAAAGCCCCAACACCACCCCACACACCTTACTCACAGGACGGATGAGTGTACTGGTCCTCCTGCAAAAAGCCATGAGCAGATAGGACGCTGGGCTAGATGGACCATTGGTCTGACCCAGTCCGGCCGTTCTAAAGAACTCAGCACAGCACAGAGCTTTACTGCCTCCACAGAGAATTAGGCTGCAGGCCGCAGTGCAACGTGGGTAGGAAAAGCCATCTCAGCTCTGATGGAACGAACATGCAACCACTAGGGCTATGTCTACACTCGTGGCTTCTTGCGCAAAAATCCGCAGAGCGTCCACATGGCCTGCCCGCTCTTGCGCAAGGCAATTTACAGTCCGGCGTGGTAAGAGAGGGCTTCTTGCGCAAGAGCTACGCTCTTTTTGAACAGGTGTAAGCCCTCTTGGCAGGAGCTCTTGCGCAAGAGGGCAGTGTGGACGCTGGCCGGAGTTTCTTGCGCAAGAAAGCCCTATGGCTAAAATGGCCATCAGAGCTTTCTTGCGCAAGAGAGCGTCACACTGCCATGGATGCTCTTGCGCAAAAGCACAGCTGGCACATGGCAGCGTGATGTTCTTGCTCAAGAAGCCGCTAGCGTAGACATAACCTGGGGTTTGTCTAGACTGCATCCCTCTGTCGGCAGAGGGATGCAGATTAGGCAGGTCGACATTGCAAATGAGGGAGGGATTTAAATATCCTGTGCCTAATTTGCATAAAAATGGCCGCCACGTTTTGCTGACTCAGCACGTTGTCGGCAAACAGCAGCAGTCTAGAGGGGGATCTGTTGAGAAATCCCCGTTGAGGAAGAAAGCTTTTTTCAACAGGTTTACAAGATCTGCCGAAAAAGACTTTCTTTTTTGACAGATCCCCCTCTAGACTGCTGCTTTTTGCCGACAAAGTGCGGAGTCGGCAAAACGCGGGGGCCATTTTTATGCAAATTAGGCACGGGATATTTAAATCCCTGCCTCATTTGCAATGTCGACCTGCCTAATCTGCATCCCTCTGCCGACAGAGGGATGCAGTCTAGACATACCCTAGCAGCGTAATACAGCAGCGTGCAAGTGTCAGGATGGGCTAGCTGCCTGAGCACGGGTTTTAGATGGGATTGTATTTGGGGGGTGACTACTACTCATGTTGCTATGGGTATGCTCTTTGTAGCATGCTAACACAATCAACAGTAGCATAGGTAAGTCTACTGGAGCTGGAAATTCCAGTGCCAGTGAAGACATCCCCTATGTTGTGCTAGGTTTGCTGAAAAGAGACCAGTTCTGTTCAATATCTTCATCAACGATTTAGATATTGGCAAAGAGAGTACGATTATTAAGTATGCAGATGATACCAAGCTGGGAGGGGTTGCAAGTGCTTTGGAGGATAGGGTCATCATTCAAAATGATCTGGACAAACAGGAGAAATGGTTCGGGGGTAAATACGATGAAGTTTAATAAGGACAAATGCAAAGTACTCTGCTTAGGAAGGAACAATCTGTTTCTCACATACAGAATGGGAAGCGACTGTCTAGGAAGGAGTCCGGCAGAAAGGGATCTAGGGTTCATAGTGGACCACAAGCTGAATATGAGTCGTCAGTCTGAAACTGTTACAAAAAAAGCAAACGTGATTCTGGGATGCATTAACAGGTGTGTTGTGAGAAAGACACGAGAAGTCATTCTTCCGCTCTACTCTGCACTGATTAGGCCTCAATTGGAGTATTGTGTCCAGTTCTGGGCACCGCATTTCAAGAAAGATGTGCAGAAATTGGAGAAGGTCCAGAGAAGAGCAACAAGAATGAGAAAAGGTCTAGAAAACATGAGCTATGAGGGAAGATTGGAAGAATTGGACTTGTTTAGTTTGGAAACAAGAAGACTAAGGGTATGTCTACACTACAACGTTAATTCAAACTAACTTAGTTCGAATTAGTTAATTTGAACTAAGCTAATTCGAACTAATGGATCCAGACTAAAAAACTAGTTCAAATAAGCGTTTTGCTAATTCGAACTAGCATGTCCACATTAAGTGGACCCTGAACCAGGATTAAGGATGGCTGGAAGCAGTGCCGGCAGGGCATCAGAGGAGGACTTAGAGCGTGGAGATGGTGTCTCAGGCTAGCCGAGGGCTGTGCTTAAAGGGTCCCGACCCCCACCCCGGACAGACAGTTCTCAGGGGTGCCCCGCTTGCAAAGCAGTCCTGGCTTGGAGTGCCCGGACTACCCACACTGGACACATCACAGCACTCGGCCATCAGCCCGGCTGCACTTGCCGCAGGCTGCCATCTGGGGAGAGGGGGCAATTGGGGGGCTGCAGGAGAGCTTCCACCCCCAGAAGCCCGCAGAGCCAGCCCAGTCCTCCCCATCGGGGGCTCGTGCCCCATTCCTCCCTCGCCTCCTTCCACTTACCCTTCCCTAGCCCCTCTTCTTGATGTACAAAATAAAGATAATGTGTCTTCCAAAATGGAATCTGTCTTTATTGAACAAAACTGGGGGAGACTGGGAAAAGGAGGTGGGAGAGGGGAAGAGAGAGGCTGGGAGAGGGGAGGGCAACTAAAATGATCAGGGGTTGGAAACAGGTCCCATATGAAAAGAGGCTAAAGAGACTGGGACTTTTCAGCTTAGAAAAGAGGAGACGGAGGGGGGACAGGATAGAGGTCTCTAAAAGCAGGAGTGGGGTGGAGAGGGTGCATACAGAAAAGTTCTTCATTAGTTCCCATAAAGAAGGACTAGAGGACACCAAAGGAAAGGAATGGGTAGCAGGCTTCAAAGTAGTAACAGAAAGTTCTTCTTCACAAAGCAAAGAGTCAACTTGTGGAACTCCTTGCTGCAGGAGGCTGTGAAGGCTAGAACTAGAACAGAGTTTAAAGGGAAGTGAGATCAAGTCATGGAGGTTGGGTCCATGGAGTGGTATTAGCCAGGGGGTAGGAGTGGTGTCCCTGCCCAAGGTTTGTGGAAGGCTGGAGAGGGATGGCACGAGACAAATGGCTTGGTCACTGACTTTGATCCATCCCCTCCAGGGTCCCTAGGGTTGGCCACTGTCGGCAGACAGGCTACTGGGCTAGATGGACCTTTGGTCTGACCCAGGACGCCCATTGTAAGCTCAGGGCTCAGGGTTGGGGGTCTCAGTGGACCCCCTTGATTCTCTTGCACACCTGCTCCTGGGTGGCCAGGCTGGCAGCTCTCCTGCCCTAGCCGGCCACTTTCCTGTGCCTAGTGCGGAGATCGTGGACGAGGTCCACGATGTCTGCACTAGCCCAGGCGGGTGCCCGCCTCTTGCGGTCCCGGGCAAGCTCTCGGGAGCCGCCAGCCTGGTCCCGGGAAGAGGGGGAGGGCTAGGGGGCATCGGGTGGGTGGCTCGTGCCATGCCAGGTGCAGGGTCTGCTGGCTGGGTGCTGGCAGGCTTGCACCTGGCACGGGCACCGTAGCCAGCCCGTGCCCCTTTAAGGGGTCCAGGACCGGGAGGGGGGCAGACATGTTTCCCTGGTGTTGGCCAGAGTGGCCACCAGGGAAAGCTGGGGAGGGCTAGCCTCCCACTAGTTCGAATTAAGGGGCTACACACCCCTTAATTCGAACTAGCTAGTTCGAACTAGGCTTAATCCTCGTGGAATGAGGTTTTCCTTGTTCGAACTAAGCGTTCCGTTAGTTCGAATTAAATTCAAAGTAACGGAGCGCTAGTGTAGCGCCTATGAAAGTTAGTTCGAACTAACGGCTGTTAGTTCGAACTAACTTTGTAGTGTAGACATACCCTAACGGGACAGGAGATCAGTGTTCAAGCCTCTGAAAGGGTGTCACAAGGAGGAGGGAGAAAAATTGTTCACATTGGCCTTTGATGATAGGACAAGAAGCAGGAAGGGAGGTTTAGGCTGGACATTAGGAAAAACTTCTTAACTGTCAGGGTGGTTAAGCACTGGAATAAGTTGCCTAGGGAGGCTGTGGAATCTCCATCGCTGGAGATATTTAGGAACAGGTTAGACAGACACTTGTCAGGGATGATTTCGACAGTGCTTGGTCCTGCTGTGAGGGCAGGGGACTGGACTTGATGATATCTTGAGGTCCCTTCCAGTTTCTACTTCTATGATTCTATGGTTGCAAACCACCCTCCTGTCATTGGCTGCTCTGAGAGATTTGGATGTGTCAGGAGTGCCAGTCTGAATCAAACTCCTTCCATTATTAAAGCAGAATGAGTGTTTCAAAAAGCATTTCTCTCTCTGCTCCACCCTCAATTAACACAGTCTAATTTTTGCATTTCCCTCCTGATGGAAAAAGAGGAAATCATCGAGTTTTACTTTGGCTATGTCTATACTACATTCCTTTTCTAAAAGAGGAATGTAAATGAGTCCGACGGAAAATGCAAATGAAGTGCAGATTTACAAATCACGCGCTTCATTTGCATAATCGCGTGAGAGCGCTTTTTCGAAAAAGAAACCAGTCTAGATGGGGTTCTTTTTGGGGAAAAAAAACCCTTTAGAAAGAACCCGTACTCCTCATTTTTTCAGGAAGAGGAATGTAGTTTAGACGTGCCTTTTGAGCCAATTTCACTCCCTGGCACTTACTGCAAATGGATGAAATTCACCTTTATTCAGAAGGGTGCACAAGTTGAGGATACCTCGCAGGAGGGCTAACAGCGGGAATGATTTCAGAAGGGTGGCCGAGTTAGCCTGTAACAGGAAAAACCTAAACAGCAAATGATCTGGTAGCACTTTAAAGACCAACAAAACATGCAGATGGCTGTGCCCATGAAAGCTTCATGGTACCATCTACATGTTTTAGCGGGAATGATGTAATACACGAGACTTCTGGGAGCATTTCACCACGCGGAAACACACCTGTTGCAGGACATGGGGAACATAAACCTGGATAATAGTCCATTTTCACTGAACTTAACAATACAACCAAAACACACACCCTCAACACAAAAGCAAGGGAGATTTTCTTAGGTATTTCATTTCACTCTTTCAACAACACCTATCTCCTATGGTTTGACCCGATGAATGACTTCAGATGACTCATATCACCTCCCCCAGAACTTGTTTTTCTTGCCTATTTAGATTATAAACTCTTTTGGGCACTGCCTGTTAGGTCAATGTTTAGCATCTACCACAACGCAGCTCTGGTCTTAACTGAAACTTCCACTTTCTACTGCTCTAAAAATTAACAACAGTAACAAAGTAGTTAATAAAAATGTTGGAGGAGAGAGGGAGACTACAGTAGCCGCTACACTAATCACATCCTTGCTTTTTAAAAATACTCCTCATCACCTCCCCCCCACCCCAACCATGCCTTTCCGAAAACAACTTTCATTCCTGTCCAACTTAGTTTGGTTCCAAACACATTACTGTGCCCCCTTCATGCTGTGTATTATTTTCACCACTAGCAGACTCTCTTCATAAATACAGTTTTTGATATGTGGGTTTCTGTTGGTGGTGGAAATAAAACGCTAGGTGGAAGGTTTTAATTAATTTCACATTCATTGTACCAGAAAAACTCTAATGAGGTGAAAAAAAAATCTTGCTATTGGCAGGATCCTGAAGTTAACAAAACCATTAAAGAAAAATCCCTTTGAAGTCAATTTCTGTGCACGCTGCAGGGCACACCTAGGTATAAATAAACTTAAGAAGATAGGGGAGTTGGGATGTCCCTGTTAAACACAGACACTTTACAGGAGCCTGGTTGACAAAAGAAGCTCGAGGTGGAGGGAGGGAAGGCAAGAAACACAACTTGGACAAAGGGGACATTTTTCCTGCGGTTCAATTTTGCATTGGGGGAATCAAAGAGAGGAACCTTCTCTTCAGTGCATTTCTAGGGCACAGATTTCTTCTCCCTCCACACAATAGGCATGTACGTGTAAAACCTCCATGTGCAGCTATCACAAGAGTGCAAATCGGTGAGCGGCGCACAAAGAAGCGGTGATCGCACCCACGTGGAAGGTGAGGGATCTGGCGATGGATACCTTCCCCCTCCTTTGGCTGCTGCATCTCTCTCGGCCGTCTCTGAAACCTCAGGCCAAACTCCATCAGCAAAATGCCCATTGACTGTAACTGAGTCCAATGTCAGGGCTGCCGAAGTGAGGACTCCAACGTTGGGTCCTGGCTCTTGTTCTCTCCTGACCCATTGGCACAACGTATCCAGGGTAGTGGCAGATTCTCCATCAATGAAAATTTTTTAGGTTGTTGGGGTTTCTTTTCCTGAACCATCTGCGTTAACCGTGAGGAGGAGGAAGTTTTGTGGAGGAGGGTCCCTTCTGGCTTTGGTATCTATGAAAACCTTCTCTTCTCTGCTCTCTCTAGGCACGTTCCAAAGCCTCTTGAAGCCACTTTCATCACTCTCAATACACTTTGGATCCAGACCTTTCCTGTTACTCTTTCATCCTCACCTTTGTCTTTCCCTTCTCTCTCGTTTCTCGCTAACTCCTACCCCCAGGAGTTGTTGGCACACTCAGGACTGTGAGTCACCTTGTTACACTCCATCTCCTATGAGAGGGAATCTTTCTTGTGGGATCTAGGTGTCATTCCTGCTTTTCTCCCTCCAGTTCCCTTCCCGTTTCCCACTCTCCCGGCTCCTGTGCGCCCTCTCGCCCTCTCCGCCTTTCTCACCACACAGCTGACAGAATGGGGACACTGAATACAGTTACAATAATGTCAGCTGCTCAGGGGAGAAGAAGGGGAAAAATGAAAAGGGGGGGATTTAGAGGCTTTTAATTAGATCTCGGAGCTGAGTGACTTGCAGTTAATATGCAAATTTCTTAAGTCCTTCCATTGTTAAGTGAAATGAGAGTTTTATTTAAATGTGAGGGTGGTTGGGAGATGGTGAAGGGTAATTGCAGCAGTGAAATGCAAACCGCCTTGTTTCAGGCAGCCAATACCATCTCGGCAATGTAGGGGAATGTAGGCTAATGTGCGAGCCCTTCTCCTCGCTGGGAGGGAAGCTGCCGGCAGAAAGCACAGGCTGTTGCAGAGCTGTAAGGCACATCTGTGCAGCCATGGCTTTCAGTGCTTGCCTTGTGACTACGCTTGGGAAGATCCCGACGTAGAGATGGTGGCCCAGGTGGCGGTCTGTTTCTCTCTCCATCTCCCAACCTGCCCCCCAAATAATTACCACTCTCAAGTTTCAATAATCAAAACACGCAGGGAGGAAAAGTGACAAATTTCCCACAAGATCTCTTGTGAGGAACCGGTACCCTCTGCTGTTGTTAGCTCAATCGGGCACACAATGAGTTAGGAAGTAAGGAACAGACCCTACCTTCCACTTTGGCCTCTGGCCTCCATGAGGCCAGGTTCGCATGCAACTCAGCTTTCGTGGGCAAAACCCACTTCCTCAGATGGGCAGGGTGGAGAGAAAAGCGGGGACCCTCACAATTTAGAACAAAGGCTACATCTATACTGCGCTCTCTGGCTCAAGAAAATATGCAAATGAGATGAAGCAGTGACTATTGCTGAACCTTGTTTGCATACTTAATGAGCCACAATTTTTGCACAAAGGGCTTTTGCGCCAAAAGGAGCCGTCTACACTTTTCTTCAGGCAGAACAGCTCTTGCACAAGAGGGGGGTTTTGCACAAAAAGGAGCTGTGTAGACATATTTTCTTCAGCAAGAGAGCACAGTATAGACATAGCCAAAAAGAAGGGAGAAGGGGAGAGAAAAAGTATCTGCCAATTGTAGTGTGGGTGCTAACGAGGCTATTTGTGTGGGCTGGAAGTGCGCCATACTAAGCTTTTGATGTCAAGTGGGTGTTGACTACAAGGACAGTAGGTTTTAGAATGGGCCATCCAGTTGGAAGTCTTTGTTCAAGCCATGAGAGAGAGTGTCGAGTTTGCATATGAAGGCCAGTTCCACACTCTCCCTCTCTATACAGGTTGAACCTCTCTCATCTGGCACCGTTGGGACCAGGCCGGCTCTGAACAAGAGAGTGTTCCGGCTCATGAGAGGTCAGGTTTTTTTGCAGCATTACCTACACTTTCACTGCTTACTGTGCTATTAGAGGTCGTTTAGGGGCAAATTAGAGCTAAAGAACAGCACAGAACACTGAGAGCTAGGATTAGTGGCTGCAAACAAACTTTATGAGAAGTGGACATCCAGCTAAGTAAAATTATTCCGGACAACGGGTGTTTCTGGAGAAGAGAGTTCTGGACGAGAGAGGTTCAATCTGTAGTTAGTTTGCAAAATTCCTTTGTAGAAGAAGAGTGGCTTTTAAATCCATTGATGAGTGCGCAGACAGGTTCAAAGGGTTCCCTACCGGCTTCTGTGTATTACCGTATTACCATTGGGGTTCATTCTGGATTGGATGCTGAACAGAGAAAGGGCCTATTTTGAAGGTCTGGCTCCAATATGGAGAGTTTTGGACTGGTGACGGCAACAAAGAGTGCACAAGAATCACTGAGTCAGCAACATTCTGCAGCAGTAGAACCTGTACATGCGATTTCAATCCCCGCATCCCCCCGAGGTAGCCTCCTACGTAACGTAATCCACGTTTCCCATGTTAACCAACAATGGAGGTTGCAACACATCCAAAGACTCTGCCTCGGTGCTTTTCTAATGAGGCTCATAAGAACACATTCCAGTTTTATATCTAAATGGCAGGACTCCTCACTCCAACTGGCCTGCAATGGGGACACCGGTTCTTCCTCAGTGTTCAAGTTCCCGACTCTGTTTATATGACAACAGGTGAAAGTGAACCTGGCACCTTGAAGTTTAGCATATGAGCTTCTACCGCATGAGCTAAAAGCCAGCTGGCTGGTTGCTAAGGCTGTGGAGCAGACTCATTAGTCTCTCTGTAAGTGGTGTCAGGGCTCCGCACTCAGAAAGTGTCCAACCACAACAGCATTCTTATTTCTGGCTTACAACTGTGAAGACATCCTAGAATCCTTTGTTCTCGCTATACCTACTCTGCAGTTCTTGCGAGGGATTCTGGAGCATGCAGGAATTACAGATGTTCACTGCAGAAGATTGCCCAGGATCTAGCAAAGCATTCTGGAGAAATAAATGGCCCAGACAGGGAATCAGGTAGGCATGAGGTAGCCATCAGTCCCTTGTGTAGCCTAGGCCAGAACATAGCGAGTTTTGGAGCAGTGACAATAGGTAGCCCAAAACCCAAAGAGGACCACAAGGTCTCTCTCATTCCAGACACCCCAGGAAAACACCTTTTCTATTAAGGACTCCATAAGCAGAAGTATGAAAGGAAACAAAATAATGAAATGTGTATCTAGAAATGTAGTTTCAACTAATTAGAAAGTACAGACTCAAAAAGGCCTTATGGAAATTCATAGCTTCATCTCTGGAGATATTTAAGAGCTGATTAGATAGACATCTATCAGGGATGATCTGGACAATGCTTGGTCTTTCTGTGACGGCAAAGGACTGGACTCAGTGACCTCTCAAGGTCCCTTCCAGTTCTAATGTTCTATGATTACTGCAGGACATCAGTATAGGGCAGAGTTAAGGTTGTTTGGGTGCCTCTGATGTCGAGCTCTTACCTTAACAAGCTTCAATTAATTTTAAGTGTAACTTTAATTCTGAATTTCCTGGATTTATGCTATGACATAAATTATTACATCTCTTTAATGTTTTATGCCCTTAAATTACTGATGTTTGCTTTCAACTCTAACTCCATCTGAATAACCTTTTATCATCTGTGAACAGTTTTTACATCCGAGTCTGGTCTCTTCTGGACTCTAAGGAATGTTGCAGAGAGCTATTGAGCTAAGCTGGAAGGTTTTGGTGGGGATGAAGGGAACAGCGTATAACCAGACTGTGATGAGGGGTCTCCCCCCTTGAGCAATATTGCCCTCTGACCAGTCCATCCTGTCACCTACACTGGCCCTTTAAGAGTTTGGGGTGGTCTGTGTTTAAGGGCTTGGAGTCTTGCAGAGAGGGTGGAGGCAGGGTTCCCTTTCACCCAATCACAAGGAATCAGCTGGGAGAAAGAGCCAGCATAAATGCTGGTTGCTTCCTACCCAGATGGGCAGGTGCCTGCAGACACTGAAAAGAGTAAGAAGGCAGGACGCTGAGTTAGCCGGGGACAGACCCCAGCCTTTAGGCAGAAGAAGTGCCGCTCGGCTCCAGGAGGAGAGTGGGGAACAAGGGATAGTCATGATTTGAATGAGCGAGCTCCAGGAAGTGCGGTGGCAGAAGGGGGAGAATTAGGGCTCCTGCCAGGAGGCAAGACACAGAGAGACCATCCTGAGGGGATTGAGAGCCGAGCTTAAAGGGCCAAGAGGCAGGGGACTCCTAAAAGCCAGAAGCGCCGTTTGGCTATCTGAAACTTTTTGTTAAGGCCCTTTCTGTAAGAGGTTTGTTATAAAGAAGCCCTAGGAAGAGTGCCTGAAATGCAATTATTGGCTTCCTGAGAAGGGAAACTGAGGCCAGGAGTGCTTGCAGCTCCATGCACAGAGTACACTTGCCCTATGGCACAGACTACAACCAAATCTCCTTTCACTCGGGAAACCAACACCCTTGTGAACATCTGTGCTAATGCAGCATTGACAGAGGTGTCGTGAGGATGCCTATGAAGATGGCATGAGAATTTTACACCTCAAGGGAAGAAAACGTTCCAAGGTAAATATATATATTTCAAAAAAGCCATTAACCTGCATCTCTGCAGGGTTTGGTCACTTCTAAATGCTGCCAGCCAGCAGTGTTGTGTCTGACTCAAACTGTTCAGGGATAAAGACACGCATTCTTTGATAGGACAACAAGTCTTGCGGATAAGGGGGAAGTGGTAGATGTGATATACCTAGACTTTAGTAAAGCATTTCATACAGAATTGGGTTTTCTTCTCATGAATAAACTAGGGAAATACAACCTTGATGGGACTACTATAAGGTGGGAGCATAATTGATTGGATAACTGTTCCTCAACATTGCACAATTATGCTGGAAAAGCGTAACAAGTGAGGTTCCACAGGGATCAGTTTTGGGACCGGTTCTGTTCAATATCTTCATCAACTATTTACATAATGGCATAGAAAGTACAAAGTTTGCAAATGATACCAAGCTGGGAGGGGTTACAAGTACTTTGGAGGATAGGGTCATCATTCAAAATGATCTGGACAAACTGGAGAAATGGGCTGAGGTAAACAGGATGAACTTGAATAAGGACAAATGCAAAGTGCTCCACTTAGGAGGGAACAATCCGTTTTACACATACAGAATGGGAAGCAACTGTCTAGGAAGGAGTCCTGCAGAAAGGGATCTAGGGTTAAAAGCTAAATCTGAATCAACAGTGTGACAAAAAAAAAAAAAAAGATTCTGAAGCATATTAACAAGCGTGTTGTGAGCAAGACATCAGCAGTAATTCTTCTACCCCATTCTGCACTGATTAGGCTTCAATTGAAGTATTGTGTCCAGTTCTGGGCACCACATTTCAGAAAAGATGTGGACAAATTGGAGAAGGTCCAGAGAAGGCCAACAAAATATTAAAGGTCTAGAAAACATGAATTATGAGGGAACACTGAAAGAACTGGGTTTGTTTAGCCTAGAAAAGAGAAGACTGAGAGGGGACATGTTAAAATCTTTCACATACATCAAGGCTGTTACAAGGAGGGAGAAAAATTATTCTCCTTAACCTCTGAGGATAGGACAAGAAGCAATGGGCTTAAATTGCAGCAAGGGAGGTTTAGGTTGGACATTAGGAAAATCTTCCTGTCAGGGTGGTTAAACACTGGAATAAATTGCCCAGGGAGGTTGTGGAATCCCCATCTCTGGAGATTTTAAAGAGGAGGTTAGACAAACACCTGTCCAGGATGGTCTAGATTGTATTTAGTCCTGCCATGAGGGCAGGGGACTGGACTGGACGCAATGACCTCTCCAGGTCCTTTCTAGTTCTATGAGTCTATGATTCTATGCAAAAACAGTGCAGGCAAAGGAGATGGTGAAGAAATATTAGCTTCATAGAGCAGGGCAATAAAAACGTAGGCAAGCTAAGAAGGGAGGGGAAGGGAAGGAGAGGTAGGAGGAGAGGTTTGGGAATTGAGAGAGAGATTAAGGAGACATGGGCTATTTCATAATCCAAATGCTTCGCTTAAGAAGCAAAATAACCCAGAGATTCATTAAAAAACCACAACCCACCACATGCAGGCCCTGCAGGAGGTCTGGAACTCACTAATAAGTCATCCTTGAGCTGGGCATGCCAGCAAAGAGCACGAGAGCCTTTAACGATCACCCTTCATTTGACTAATGACAGTCCCTTGGCTAAAGGGGAGCAGAGTGGAGAGAGGACGACCCTGGGGCTCTCAGCATTAGATACAGCAGGATAAAACACATCCACCTCATCCCCCCCCTCCCCGCTGGATGCTGCTAGCTGTGCGGCCCAGACGCAAAGCAACAAGGATCTTCTGCTTAATGAGACTGATTCCTTCCCCCCAGCCCAGCAGCCAGGAACTCAGATTGGAGAAGAGCCCCCCCCTTGGAGTCAGCGGGGTCCGACTAGCCAGGCAGAGTTTCCCACTCCAATTAAAATCCTCTCTGCTAATGGCTGTTTGCCTTGTGGGTTTTTTTTCTTTTTCACTTCCCATCCGTTTCCCCCTCCTCTAAGCTCAGCTCAGCACAGCATGGCGAGAAGCGACCAATTGGCTTGGCGACTGCATCGTTGCCAGTGGCTGAGGGAATATTTAAGGCCACAAGATGCTCCGTGAGGGTGACCTTTCCTGGTGCAGATGTGCTGACTCATTCCCTGCCTGGTGCACAATACTTGCTTCCCCCCCCCCAACAGTTATTTACACGGGGCTGGATAAGAAACAGAAGTGTTTTTACAAAGTATAAAAAGCAGGATTTAAGTGATTGTCAGGGAAAACAGACAGATCAGAGTAAGTTACTAACCCAAAATAAACAAAATGCACCAGCTAAGCTTAATACACTATGACTACATCCACATTGCAGAGCTGTTTGGGGATACCGGAAGTATCCCGAAATAGCTATTCTGCGTCTTTTGAGTGCACCCGTTATTTCGAAATATAACAGGCTTGCTATTCCAACATCTCTGTAAACCTTGTTCCACAAGGGTTAAGGGATGTTTCGGATTAGCGCTTAGTTTAAAATAAGCTATTTCATGATTACCTCGAAATAAGTTATGCAGTTTGCATTGCACGAATGGAATAGCACATTTCAAGGTAAGGGTGTAGTGTGGACGCACCCTAAGTAACTTGCTACATGCAAAGCATATTTCTTGCTCCTTGTCCCTGTTTCAGGTAAAATGCTTCAAAGCAGAGTTGATTTTTTTTCTTAGCCTGGGTCTACAGCTCTGTGTCTTTAGAGTCCTTTGCTTTCAGGTTTCTTCATGTGTATCCTCTTAAAGGGGGGAGGCAATTTCAAAAGCCAGATGAAGGCAAAACTCTGATTGCTTTCCATTCCTTAAATAGAATTTCCCCCAGGGTGGGAACCCTTTGTTTGGTCTACCTATCCACATGGAAAAATACCAGATTCAAGATGGCTTCCAATACCAGGTGGCATGGTCACTTGTCTTGGGATGAACAATCACAGTCTGGGTTTACAGAAAAAACAAAACCATTCCCAGGAATTGACTTGATCACCGAGCCATTACATTCCTAAAGGATTACTAAATGGCATTTACTAGAATACCTGGACTAATAAAACAGGTTCCCACTTAATATTTCTAACTTCACACACAAGAAAGATACCTGGACAAAAAAAGAACAGACACATTCAGCAGATTACAACTTTTAAAATGACATGTCATGCGATACATTTTGCATAAAGCATCCTTGAGTTATGCATATTCATAGTCATAAGCCAATTTTCGTAAAGCATGGGGCACAGCAAACAGATCCTAAGTTTCTTTTGGTCATGAACATTTACCAGGTACCTCCCTTCTACTGAGTATCTGTGGTTTGGTTTCTTTCCCCCCTAGTTCTTGCAGTCACTTGGTATTTTTTCCACCGACTCATAGTTTGGCCACTCGGTAAGGCCCAGATCCTGCTGTGATCTCTTCCTGGACGCCAAATGTCTGACCATGCAGAGCTCACTGCAGCATGAACGTTTGAGATTCTTTTGTTTTCTCACCCCTTTGCCAAGTAGTAGCAGAAGTCCGGGTCCTTGCAGGCAGACTTTTTAGGGGGAGAAGAAATCAGTGAAGTGGAGTGTGGGCATACAACGAGTGCGACTTGTTTGAGTTACACCAGTCCTGAACTAAAATGCCAAAGATCATGCAGGGCAAGCTCTTCCTTCAGGAATCACAGCTCACCACCAATGCCCAGTTCCCAGGGAACAACTCAGCCTCCAGAACAGACTCCTGTCAGAGACGGAGGCACAGAGCAAACTACTCTTGCCTTAATCTGCCCTGAAGACATACGCTTGCTTCATTCAAAAATAGCCTATCTCCCGAAGTGTCAAAACTTGCTTGCACCCAAAGAAAAATAACTTTGAAGACCACACAACAGCGCCACCTGCTGATACCTTCTGTGACAAACTTATATCTGTGTCCTTGGCATTCACAACTACTCTTGCTGAATGGCCAAGTTGCATTTACAAGAACAGTCCACAAGACAGGGTTGTGGACATGGAGCACATTTCTCCCCGGTGATCAGTCATAATTCCAGTAAAGTAAAGGCTGTTCCCTGCAGCATTTCCTTCCAAGACTGTGTAAATGCACTCAGTCTAGCTCCTAAACTGTGAGCAGCCTGCTCAAACCTTTGTTGGCTTCGGGGAGGGGAATAAAAAGAGCCTCCCAAGGAAGATATTCCAAAGAATTTACGACTCAATCAACCTACCCAAAAGGAGCATAAATGGAATTAGTTTTAATATTGTTAAGTTGCAAAAATACAGGCATATGTGCATGCCAAAGCTAAAACGGATGCATGCAGAGAGGGGAAACATATGGATGCCCATCTGGTAAAAAGCGCATTGCTAGACCTTCCTACACTTCTCATTTACAACAAGAAGCAAAGTTAGCGAACATAAATTTGCTTTGCAAAAAATGCGCAAGGAACAGCTTGCTTGCCCATAACTGTTTTACTGAGCACGAGATGAATAACCTTGATTTCTCATCCCAGCCACCTCATGCACGTTCTCGGGGGATTAATTAGCCTCTAAACAGGTCTTCAGATGAGGAAACAGAGAGCCTGGAAGCCCGGGAGGGAGGAAGAAAAAAGAACCAGAGGAGGCGACAAGACTAGATGACACAGCAGGTCAATACATTAGATGTCTCTCGTTAGTCATTTGTATTTGTACCTGGTTCAGGTCACAAATGAAATTACTTTGGTGGGACTCCACTTTATTTATTGCTGGCTGATTGGGTATGAAAACAGCAAGCAAGGCAGCCACTGCTGCGGCACAAGATTGGATCAAGAGAATCCAACAGCAGAAGGAAGCAGGGTGGGTGTTGTAGGTACAGGCGATCACCTGAACAGAGCAGTGGGGATGGGGAGGCAGTATTATCCGGGATTGATACCACAGAGGTGTATAGGGCGCAGGTACTGACTGAGCCGAAGCACTGACAGGCACGACAGAAATGCTTTGGTAGGACATTACTTGTGTCCAGGATCAGCAAAGCTGGAGTCGGGTGCGCCAATAGAAAAGAGGAGGGATAAGGGCTGGCCTGGCCGAGGGGCTGTAGCTCAGCTAGGATTATAACCGCAAGGGACGCTTTCGGTCAGGACTAAAGTGCAACTGACACGTGCAGGATCGCTGGCCCCGCCCAGGACCGACCTCACATTTCGTTAGTGCAATCGGCCTGTCACGTCAATGAGAACTGAAGGCTCAACCATCTGCCATTGCAGAGCGAGGGGTCAGCAGCTGTCTCCTCAAGAGCAGGCCCTCCTTCCAGGGCGAAAGGCACTGTGCCGTGCAAAGGTCTGCTCGCTGTCGCATGGCCTGGCTCCTTTGGAAGCTCTGGCTCCCCCCGGCGCGTGCTAATTGTTCTTTTCCCCACCCTTTCGGAAGGCAACAAAAAGAAAACGGTGGCCTTTTCCCCACGAGTGATGCTGTGATACAAATAGGAGCAGGCCTGGTCCCCGACTGCAGAGAGGCAAAAGGGCCCAAGACCAGCGCTCTCTCAGCACAGCAGTGCGAGTCAGGGATCCCGGGTTCTCCGCCAGTGGCCTCCTGTGTGGCTTGGGGCGAGCCGCTCTCCATAAGCCTTGTTCCCCCTTCTATATTTCCCTTCCTCCTCTGCAGTGGTAGGAAGCCTGAGCATCTCTCTTCTTGGGGTATTAATTACCTGTCCGAGACCCAGGATTCACTAGCATCTCCTGTGAGCCTTGGATCAAAGAGAATTCAGAAAGAACAGATCAGTTCCTGCAAGCGATGGAGAGCTCACGATTCCCAGCCGAGCGGAGGGAAGTTAAGGATGCTCACTCTGTAGTGGGATTAGCTCCACATGTGCTCCACCAAATACCTATCTCCAGCCATCAGGCTAAGAGACATGCTGTGTTCCCCCTTGATGAGCAGTATGAATAATAATTAAGGTGTCTTCAAAGGAGCCTCCAGCCTAGATAACCTCTCCAGCAAAGTAACAACCCTGGTTCTGAGTCTTGATACCTCTGATCAATCTTCCCTCTATTTTTCTCCCATCCACATGTGGAATAAGTTTTGTCATGTGCACCGAGGCATCTGCGAATGTGCACCAGCCGTCTGGGTGCAAATCAGCTAATCAGCTGGGCGCCATTTGAATCTCTCCCGAGTGGCCAACCAGAGCATTTTCATCCCCAAAGTTTTTTTCTAAGGTTCTTTTATAGTACAATTGCCATCTGAACACCTCACAATCTTTAATGTAGCTCTGGAAGGTAGCACAGTGCTACTATTCCCTTTGTACAAATGGGAAACTGAGGCACAATGTGGCTAAGTGACTTGCCTAAGGTCATAGAATCGCAGAAGGGGAGGGTTTAGGAAGTCATCAAAGCCAGCCCCCTCCCAGAGGCAGTTCCAAGTAAACCCAGACCACCCTGTTAGGTGTTTAACCAACCTGTTCTCAACAACCTCCAGTTGAGAGTCAGAAAGTGTCTCCAAATAGCTAACCCCCCTCAAACTTGCTGCTCTATGCCTCTTGTCCAACCCCCACGCTCTAAGGGCACACCAGAAATCTGCAGCAGACTATGCAACTGAACGCTTTTCGCTCATGTCCCAGAAGAAGACTCTAAGCATTTGACCATCCTTCCATTCTATGGCCCCAATTCAGGAAACCCTCGCTAGCAATGTTCCCTCCCAGTTTTTTCATGAATGTGTAGAACAAATTTGGTTTTGCGCACCAAAGAATATGCAGATGTGCACCACCAATAGAAACACATGCTGCTGACTGCGGTCAGGGCAGCACCTGAATCTTTCCTGGGCAGCCGCCCAAGCGCTCGGCTTACAGGGAACACTGCTCGCTAGCCAAGAAATCACTTAAGCGCATGCTTTACTTTGTGCATGGGCTCCTTTTGCATTCAAAGAGACTTGAGTGTGAGCTTAAAATTCTCCTTGTGCTGAAATGCTCTCCTGACCTGGTGCCTAGGGACGGACATTCCGTAGGTGGAAGAGGCGAAGGGGAAGGGAGACAGGGAGACACAGATACTCTGGAAGAAATATTTGCATGCAGCTAGATTTTCCTTTGTCTCAAATACGTCACGTAAAAAGAACCGAAAATCCACCTGTCACGGAGTGTGAGGGGCCACAGGGCCCTGCACCCCCTTCTGCAGGCAGAACAGGAGGTTTATTGATTCACAGGGATACAGCATAGAACAGACTTGTTAGCACAGACACCAGGAGCAGTCAGTACAACCCATCTTGAGGGTTGGGGGGCCCTGGGCCCCCTTCCGGCCCTCCCCCCCCTCCCCCCCAAGCCAGCTAGACTCCCTGCATCCTAACCCAGTGGAGACTAACTCACATTCCCAGCAACTGGCCCCAGTCCAGCAGGCAGCCCACCTCCTCCTTTGTCTATCTTGGGGGGGGGGGGGAGGAGAAGAGAGAGGGAGGTATCACCTGATTGAATCTCCTACTTAAGCTTAGGGTATAAGACAGCCTGATCCATTGAGTATGTGCTGGGCTGAGCGGCCTCCCTCCATGAGAGTCTGACCCAAAACTGCCATCGCCAGCTGGGCACCAGTGCAGTGCCCAGGGAAACTGAGGAAATACGTATGTATGCACACATACACACACACACACACAAAGTTACAACAGAACAGCACAGGACAGCAGGAATCACATACAACATAACAAAGTGAACAGAGCGAATACAATCACACCACCCTGGCCTACATTTTCAAAAGTACCTAGTGATTTCCGATGCTTTAATTGTAAGCTTCCCAATTTAAGAGATTTTAAAAGGGCCAGGTGATCAGCCAGGGGACACTCAAAAATCAGACACATGCAAGATCACTAGACCCTTCAGAAAATGAAAGTGCTTGTGTTTCAAGGCTGGGACAGACACTGACCTTAAGTTAAAAAAACCAAATCCATAAAAACAAAAGAGAAACAATAAAGACATCAGCTGATTAAGCATAGAGGGACAGCCTGACCCTGGACTAGCTCCAGCATTTTTTTCTTTGTGCCATGACTTCAATGTTAACAACTTGTTGTATTTAAGTCTCTTGGGTTTTTAGTTTTATTTTGCTTTCGTTTTTTTAATCTTTCCATGTACTGTCTATGAAAAGTGAGTGAAAGCATTTACCACAAGCCACAATGCCTTCCAAAAGATCTTCCGGCTTATATAAATATGTATTTAGGATCAACCAAATACATACTGGGGATTTCAAGCATTTCTAAAGACGTCTTTCTTCACTGGTTGCAGAGAGAAAGTGATTTGTGTGCAATACGTACTTCCGCACTTGTTATGTGCATTATGTTTGCATTGATTATTTTTTAGTGCAGACAGTTCTGCTCATAGATAATACACAGAATCATAGAATCCTAGAGCTGGAAGAGTCCTCCAGAGGTCATCAAATCCAGCCCCTGCCCAAGGCAGGACCAATCCCAACTAAATAATCCCAGCCAGGGCTTTGTCAAGCCGGGACTTAAAAACCTCCAGGGATGGAGAGTCCATCACCTCTCTAGGGAACCATCCCAGTACTTCACCCCCTCCTAGTGAAATAGTTTTTCCTAATATCCAACCTAGACCTCCCCCACTGAAACTTGAGACCATTTTGTTCCTTTTCTGCCATCTGTCACCACTGAGAACAGCCTCTCCATCCTCTCTGGAACCCTCTTCAGGAAGCTGAAGGCTGCTACCAAATCCTAGACATAGCCTTAGTGTCATCCACACATGTGCTGAAGGTACAATCCATCCTTTCATCCAGGTCATTAATAAAGATGTTGAACAAAATTGTTCCTAGAACCGATCCTTGGGCACTCCGCTAGAAACCAACCACCAACCTGACATCGAGCCGTTGAACACTACCCATTTAGCCAGACAATCTACTGAGCTTTCTATTCACCTTACAGCCCATTTATCCAATCCATATTTCCTTTATTTGCTGGCAAGAATATTGTGGGAGACCGTATCAAAAGCTTTGCTAAAGTCAAGGTATATCACATTCACTGACTTCCTGATGTCAACAGAGCCAGTTACCTCATCATAGAAGGTAATCAGATTGGTCAGGCACGACTTGCCTTGGTGAATCCATGTTGACTATTCCTGATCACTTTCCCCTCATCCAAGTGCCTCAAAATGGAATCCTTGAGGATCTCCTCCATGATTTTTCCGGGGTCTGAGGTAAGGCTGATGCCTGTAGTTCCCTGGATTGTCCTTCTTCCCCCTTTAAAGATGAGCACTACATTTGCCTTTTTCCAATTATCCGGGATCTCTTCTGATCTCCATGAGTTTTCAAAGATAATGGCCAAAGGCTCTGCAATGACATCTTCCAACTCTCTCGGATGAATTAAATCCAGACCCATGGATTTGTGTATGTCTAGCTTTTCTAAATAGTTCTTAACCTGTTCTCTCTCCATCAAGGACTGACCACCTCCTCCCCATACTGCGTTGCCTAGTGCATTTGTCTGGCAGCTGACCTTGTCCGTGAAGACAGAGGCAAAGAAAGCATTGAGTACTTCAGCTTTTCCAACATCATCTGTCACTAGGTTACCGCCCTCATCCAGTAAGGGCCCCACACCCTCTCTGATCACCCTCTCATTGCTAACATGCCTGTAGAAACTTTCTTATTACCCTTCACACCCCTTGCCAGATGCAATTCCAATTGCACTTTCACATTCCTGATAACTCCCCGGCATTCTTGAGCAATATATTTATACTCCTCTCTAGTCATCTGTCCAAGTTTCCACTTCTTATAAGCTTCCTTTTTGTGTTTAAACTCATCAAGGATGTCCTCGGTAAGCCAATCTGGTCGCCTACCATATCTGCTTTTCTTACTTCGTATTGGGATGATTTCTTCCTCTGTCTTTAATAAGACTTCTTTAAAATACTGCCAGCTCTCCTGGACTCCTTTCCCCTTCATGTACTCATCCCAGGGAATCCTGCCCATCAGTTCTCTGAGGGAGTCAAGTCTGCTCTTCTGAAGTCCAGGGTGTGTATTTTGCTTCTCTCCTGTCTTCCTTTGGTCGGGATCCTGAAATCTACCATCTCATGATCCCTGCTTCCCAGGTTGACACCCACCTCTACTTCCCCTACTAGTTCCTCCCTGTTTGTGGGCAGCAGGTCAAGCTGCGCACGGCCCCATGTCAGTTCCTTCAGCACTTGTATAGGGAGTTATCCCCAACGTTCTCCAAAAACTCTCTGGATTGTCTGTACTGCTGTATTGGTCTCCTAACAAATGTCAGGGTGATTAAAGTCCCCCTTGAGAACCAGGGCCTGTTGCCTGGAAGCTTCTCTCAATTGTCTTAAGGAAGCCTTGTCTATTTCATCCACCTGATCCGGCAGTCTATAGCAGATACCAACCACAACATCACCCCTGTTGCTTCCACCTTTAACCCACAGACTCTCAACCGGCTTTTCTCCCTCTATATACTGGAGCTCTGAGCAATCATACTGCTCTCTTACATGCAGTGCAACTCCTCCTACTTTTCTCCCCTGCCTGTTCTTCCTGAACAATTTATACCCTTCCAGTCATGTCAGGAGTGGTCCGAGGCTGGCTGCGGCAGCTGGTGCCCTAGGCGGAAGGCGCTATCAGCACCCCCACCTGCACGGCTGTCAATGGCCGTGACGTCATCATCGGGCGCCCGGCATCCCATGACATCATCATCGGGCACCCGGGACCGCGGTATCCTAGGCAACTGCCTACTTTGCCTAGGTCCATGGGCCGCCCCGAGTCATGAGAGTCATCCCACCAAGTCTCCGTTATTCCAATCAAATCATAGTTCTTTGACTGGGCCAGGGCTTCTAATTTTACCTGTTTGTTTCCCAGGCTTCTCGCATTTGTGTACAAACACCTTAGATAACCAACTGATGGCCCTACTTTCTCCATTCTAACCCGGGGTCCTCCTTTGTTGCTCCTTCTTCTTTGTGTTTCCCAGTTCCCCACTTACCTCAGGGCTTAGGTCACTGTCCCCCAACTAACCTAGTTTAAAGCCCTCCTCACTGGGTTTGCAAGCCTGCCTGCAAAGATGCTCTTTTCTTTCTTGGTTAGGTGGGTCCCATCTCTTCCTAGCAATCCTTGTGCCCAGAACAGAGTCCCATGGTTGAAGAAACCAAAACCCTCCCTCTGATACCACCTGCACAACCATGCATTTACTTCCATAATTAGACAATCCCTACCTGGAACCTTTCCTTCAACAGGGAGGATGGACGAGAACACCACATGTGCTTCAAATGTCTTGATCCTTCTTCCTAACGCTACATAATCTGCTGTGACTTGCTCAAGGTCATTCTTGGCCATATCGTTAGTTCCTACATGGAGAAGCAGGAAGGGGTTGCGATCCGAAGGCTTGATCAGTTTTTGAAGACTCTTGGTCACATCCTGAATTCTAGTTCCTGGTAAGCAGCACACTTCTCGAGATATTTAGGTACACATTACCAATGTTTTGTTATGTGTTTATGCTGTACATATACCAATAGATGTGTTACATGTGTGCCTTTGGCATGAATCGGTTGCCTTGTGTAATATGGAACATGCTATACACATACTTTGTATGTGTGTTCTGGGCACATTGGTATGTGTGTCATACATTTAATTCTTCTCTTAAGTTACACCAGTTTTCCTCTAGTATGTATCAGGTAATAATACTTAAGTTACTTTCCTAGAATCACAGAATACTAGAAGTGGAAGGGACCTCGAGAGGTCATCAGGCTAGACCCCTGCCCTCATGGCAGGACCAAGCACTGTCTAGAACTCTAGATCACCCCTGATAGGTGATGAATCACGTAGGCAGGTATCAATGTCAAATCCATCCCTGCCATCAACCTGCTCTTAAATATCTCCAGAGTTGGAGATTCCACAACCTTCCCAGGCAATTTATTGCAGTGTTTAACCACCCTGACAGTTAGGAAGATTTTCCTAATGTCCAACCTAAATCTCCCTGCTGAAATTTAAGCCCATTGCTTCTTGTCCTATCCTCAGAGGCCAAGGAGAACAATTTTTCTCCCTCCTCCTTGTGACATCCTTTTAGATACTTGAAAACTGCTGTCAGGTCCCCTCTCGGTCTTCTCTTTTCCAAACTAAACAAGCCCAGTTCCTTCAGTCTTCCCTCATGGGCCATGTTTTCTATGCAGGAGCCGTGAATACCAGAATAGCACAGAAGCAAGAGAAAAGGAGGATCCTGCCCGTGCTTGGAGTAGACGTTGCACGGCCACAGGCTCAAGGCACACGTCGGTGAGATCTGGCGTGACATTTTAGAAGGGAAGAGCTAAAGGGAGGTTGTTCTTGATGCAAAGCAAGCTGGGGAGGAGGTGCACGAGGCACCACAGAGATGACTGAATTGAGCGGAAAGGTTTAGCGCAGCGTTGCACGAGAGCCAGGAGTGAGCAAAAGCCAATGTTACCGCCAGCACAAATGGACGGGCCATACGGCTTTGGCAGGTCTCACCAGCGGCACAGAGGCCTTTGTCTGCACAGTAAATCAATTCCCTTAGCTGTCTGTATTTTCACCTGCTCCGCTGTGAGCGAGGCCAGCAGGGGACTATGCCAATGCCATAGCTCCGTAACAGGAGAGAGAGGCTTTCAGCTCTCGGAGATTGACACGCTCCCTGACTGCCACCAGATGAACATTTGGTGGGCTGCACGAATCCGGCCAGTTCTTGGTTCAGACCTGAGAAATCACTGGTGTTTACCAGCCCCCTTGTCGACAGTCGGAGCAGTGCAAGCAGACACTGAATGGGACACAGAGGCTGAATTCCTCTCTCACCAATAGACGTAAATCGGCCAGGGAAGGAGGAGGTCATGGGCAATGCCATCCTACATCGCTGATGCTCATTGATAAACAGGAGCCTTTTGTCTCCAGGGCCATCATTTTAGTGCCTTTTATAATAACTAAATCTACCTTAAACAGTTAGACATTGTGTCAAATTCTGCTCCACTATATCCCTAAGGAAGTCATTGGGGTTTATAACTAAGGCCAGAATTTGGCCTTTGAGACATAGCCTATTAGGCCAGGTCTAAACTAAAAAGGGAAGGTCGAATCAAGATACACCACTCCAGATATGTTCATTACCTAGCCGGGGTCAATGCACTTTGTTTCGAGTTTCCCCAATGTTCCCATTGGTGTCCCTTACTCTTCGCAGAAGCAGGAGTACTGGCCGCCAACAGGGACGCCCTATGAGTTTGATTTAGCGAGTCTAAACTAGACTCGCTAAATCAAACGCTGGACGATCGATTGTGGCAGCATCCATCTTCTGTTTAGTGAAGATGTGGCCTAAGAACTGCATCAGCTGTATTGCTACTGCTGAGTTTTCAGAGCACTGGAATGCAACGGAGGTAGCCATGTAGAAATGCCTGCACACGGCTGAGTTTCCCCAGAGTTTGTGAATGCTGATCTCCCTCCTTCACATGTAGCTATATGGAAATCACTTGGTTACATTCATGAGTAAAAATAAAGTGGATAATAGAAGCTGAAGAGTCAATGAATCAGGGCACCACTGATCCATCTAGTTCCATACCAAGTCTCCAGCAGTGGTCAGGACTCAGGGTTTTAAAACAAGGCTGCCACCCCACCCCACACTAGGGACACCTGGCCAATTACCCAGCGCTGGGGGGTAAAGAAGAGGAAATCTTTTCCTTACTGCCGTGGTCACCTTAATCCAGAGGTATGAGCTCTGAGCAGCTGATGGAACTGACTAGCTCGTGAAAGCACAATATGAAATCTGGCTCCGTTCTTTTTCAAATGCACCCACACTGCCCCAACGAGGCTGATGGGGCGACGTATCTGGGCATCTCTGGCCCATGTCGCCCAGGCCATGTGAAGTAAGAACTGCTGGAGAGACAATCAGACTTGAGTCTACTCTTGCATCAGTGTCACCCTGGCATTGTTCCACTGCAGTCAATGGAGTGACTCCAGATTTACACCAGCGTGCGTGGGATCACAATCAGGTCCTCTGGGCTTCCCCACCGAGGGCCCTGGCCTTTGTTTGAAAGTGGGACAATGTTTCCATGAGCAGAAGTCCCTTGGGAAGAAGGCATTGATGTGTGCCTGCCTGCCCCTTAATGCCTATGGGATACACCAAGCCAGGTGTCAATATCAAACCCATCTCTGCCTGCAAAAGCTTCAGAGGCTCCTGCCTGCATTCTGGCCTGAAGGAGAAAGAGCAGGAGAGTGCAATTAACCCATGAACTAATTCCCTTCTCCCACTGGAGATGGGGACTGACAAGCAGGAGTCCTATTCTGCTGCTTCAGGATCCGAACAAATACCACCAACCGCAGTTATAGAATCATAGAATCATAGAATCATAGGACTGGAAGGGACCTCAAGAGGTCATCGAGTCCAGTCCCCTGCCCTCAAGGCAGGACCAAGCTCCATCTACACCATCCCTGACAGATGTCTATCTAACCTGTTCTTAAATATCTCCAGAGAGGGAGATTCCACCACCTCCCTTGGCAATTTGTTCCAATATTTGACCACCCTGACAGTTAGGAATTTTTTCCTAATGTCCAATCTAAACCTCCCCTGCTGCACTTTAAGCCCATTACTCCTTGTCCTGTCCTCAGAAACCAAGAGGAACAAATTTTCTCCTTCCTCCTTGTGACACCCTTTTAGATATTTGAAAACCGCTATCATGTCCCCCCTTAATCTTCTTTTTTCCAAACTAAACAAGCCCAGTTCATGAAGCCTGGCTTCATAGGTCATGTTCTCTAGACCTTTAATCATTCTTGTCGCTCTTCTCTGTACCCTTTCCAATTTCTCCACATCTTTCTTGAAATGTGGCGCCCAGAACTGGACACAGTACTCCAGCTGAGGCCTAACTAGTGCAGAGTAGAGCGGCAGAATGACTTCACGAGTTTTGCTTACAACACACCTGTTGATACAACCTAGAATCATATTTGCTTTTTTTGCAACAGCATCACACTGTTGACTCATATTCAACTTGTGGTCCACTATGACCCCTAGATCCCTTTCTGCCATGCTCCTTCCTAGACAGTCGCTTCCCATCTTGTATGTATGGAACTGCTGAGGATTATGTGTATTACAAGAGCATCTAGAGCTTCCAGTAGAAATCAGGATTTCGTTGTGCTAGATGCTGTACAGACACACTGTAAAAAACAGTCCTGGCACTATCTAAGTAGAGGAGGCACAGACAGGCTAGCAGGGAAATATGAGAGTTCCTATTTTACAGCTGGAGAAACCGAGGCCGAGAGTAGAGCAGTGAATTACCTAAATCACCCAGAGGGTCTGAAGAAGAGGCAGGACTTGAACCCAGATCTCCTGAGTCCCACACAAGAGTCATTTGTATCCCATCAGAGGAGATCTGGGATGCACACTTAGGCTTTGCCTACACGTCTAAAATTAAAGCGCCAGAGTGTGGGAATAGCACAAACTCTTCCGACGCCCTTTATAAACCACCCCCACAAAAGGCGGAGCTAACAGCGCTGGGAGCGCGGCCACTTGCTGCGCGGGGGTGAGCCGGAAAGCTGCAGCGCCCTCCAGTGGCAATATAGACTTTGCTTTACTTAGGAGTGACCCTTCATGTGCTGGGCACATGGCAGAAAGTCATCACATCAGTCACTGCCTGACAGCTGCCATTTCAGGCCTCTGCTGACAAATTGGAACTGGACTCCGGGTTCAGAACTGAGATGCAGTCCCAGGAGCGTACGGCGCACAGGGCCGGAGTGGCAGGCTTTGGGTGGCAGGTCAGGACTAGTTCAGAGACTTCAACAGAGCTGAGTGGATGCCGGTTGTACAGCTCCTATGCACCGTATCCCTCACCCCAGTCGGTGCTATTAGGCCTTCACTTACAAGAACTCTAAAGTGGCAATGTCCTTTTACTTTGGTTTCCTGCTGTGCTAAGACACGGTGGGTCTAGCGGTGTGTAGTGTAGTTAAAAAATTATGCTTCAAGATTCATAGTAAAGTGGATGCAGCTGCCAGGCCACGTCAAAGGTAGAAAAGAAACATGATGGGTTGATTGCCTGTGATTGCTTGTATTTTTAACTCCTCGGCTCGTGAAAAGGAGGAGGTGAAGAACATGTATGTGTGTGCATGTGTGCAAACTTACACATGGGCATGCACGCTCACCACCGCGGTGGAGCATTCTCAATATTCACACTGGTGGTTGTGACCCAAGGGCTCCTTGGGGCCAGCTGGCAGAGGGTGCATAGAGTTCTACGCTGATCCCTGGGTGAGATGTTGGCATGTGAGCTCTCTGCAGAAGGTGTGTTTCCAGTTCGTTGTCGTAATCGTGTGAAAAGATGCAGACAGATAAGGTTGAAGGAGTGATGCACCTAAACAGAAACTGATGCCTTGGGTTTATGGGAGATGCTCCTTTTGAGCAGGAAGTACCTGACACCGATCCCATGTCTGGACGCTTGTACCTTATACACCTCTTGGCACACTGAGCCAGGTGAGAATGGAGAGACTGTAAAAATCGACAAGAAAGGAATTCCACTGGAAGAAACAAACACTGCGGGGAGGGGTTACCTGTTTACAAAAAAGACAAAGAATCGGTTGGTAAATCTTGGACTAAATCTACTGGGGCACTTTACCGCGCCGTAACTGTCTGGCTCAAGGGTGTGAAAAAACACCCGTAGCTCCCCTCATGGAGGTGGTTAACATGGAGTAACCACATGTTCAGTTTCAGGCTCTGCTATGGCCGTGCTCTGAACTTTTAAGTGTTAGACAAAGCCTGGGAATACAAAGCAACACATGCCTAAGAGGCAAACTGCCCGTGTGCCTGCCTCATGGAAGAAGAGGCTGTCTGTAAAGCACTCAAGGGACGTTGGGTGAGCCATTCTCCACTACACGAGAGCATATGGTTCATTTAGTCCAGGCTGTAAAAGGCGCGTTACAGTTGATTTTTTAATGTAACTGTTTGTTTCCAACACTTGCTGCAACTTGAATCTCGGTGCTTTGTTAGATCATTTTATCCTCGATGTCACTATAAACTAATGTAAGCGCCGCGAGTGAAGTGGAGCAGTGATCTAGCGTGGAACTGGTAAGCTTGGCTGGCCGCTTTCTTTGAAAGCAATGGATCAATGAATACTGCCAGGAGACCAGGGGCCGGATGTTCCAGAGAGATGCTCAGAGAGCTCCGGGGGGGGGGGGGGGGGAGACTGTACCTATTGCAACCCCTCAGGTGACGGCGTGAGCAGCAAGGCCAGGAGGGAAGGGCTTGTGTCTGCCGTGGCCAGTGCTGTAGGGGACAAGACCCATGAAGACACAGACACCAAAAGAGCAGGTGGTAGCAAGATGCTGCCCAGCCTTGGGTACCCGTAGCAAGACTCAGAGATGCAGCGTTTGGTAGGTATATGAACACACAGAGAATAGCCTATGAAACAACCCAACAGCCAGCGTCCTACGAAGAAAGTGAGATTTAGTAGTTAAAGGAGAAAACTGGGAATCGGGATTCTAGAGTTTCATCCCCCATTGTGTCAAGTATCAGAGGGGTAGCCGTGTTAGTCTGAATCTGCAAAAGCGGCGAGGAGTCCTGTGGCACCTTATAGACTAACTGAAGTGTAGGAGCATAAGCTTTCGTGGGCAAAGACCCACTTCGTCAGATGCATGTAGTGGAAATTTCCAGAGGCAGGTATAACTATGCCTAGGTATAACTAGGATCAGGCTGGAGATGACGAGGTGGATCCAATCAAGGAGGATGAGGCCCACTTCTAGCAGCTGATCTGGAGGTGTGAATTCCAAGAGAGCAGAAGCTGCTTTTGTAGTTAGCGAGCCATTCACAGTCTTTGTTTAATCCAGAGTTGATTGTGTCAAACTTGAAGATGAACTGTAGCTCAGCAGTTTCTCTTTGAAGTCTGGTCCTGAAGTTTTTTTGCTGCAGGATGGCTACTTTTAGATCTGCAATTGTGTGTCCAGGGAGATTGAAGTGTTCCCCTACAGGTTTTTGTATGTTGCCATTCCTAATATCAGATTTGTGTCCATTGATTCTTTTACGTAGGGACTGTCCAGTTTGGCCGATGTATATAGCAGTGGGGCATTGTTGGCACATGATGGCATATATTACGTTGGTAGATGTGCAGGAGAACCTACCAGTGACAGTATGGCTGATCTGGTTAGGTCCTGTGATGGTGTTGGTGGTGTATATATGTGGGCAGAGTTGGCACCGAGGTTTGTTGCAAGGATTGGTTCCTGAGTTCGAGTTGTTATGGTGCGGTGTGTAGTTGCTGGTGAGAATATGCTTCAGGTTGGCGGGTTGTCTGTGGGCAAGGACCGGCCTACCTCCCAAGGCCTGTGAAAGTGAGGGATCATTGTCCAGGATGGGTTGTAGATCACTAATGATGCGTTGGAGAGGTTTTAGCTGGGGACTGTAGGTGATGGCCAGTGGTGTTCTGTTGGTTTCTTTCTTGGGCTTGCCCCATAGCAGGAGGCTTCTGGGTACACATCTGGCTCTGTCAATCTGTCTCCTCACTTCCTCATGTGGGTATCGCAGTTTACAGAATGCTTGTTGAAGATCTTGTAGGTGTAGGTCTCTGTCTGAGGGGTTGGAGCAAATGCGGTTGTACCTCAGTGCTTGGCTGTAAACAATGGATCGCGTGGTGTGTCCAGGATGGAAGCTGGAGGCATGCAGGTAAGTGTAGCGGTCGGTAGGTTTTCGGTATAGGGTGGTATTGATGTGACCGTCACTTATTTGTACCGTGGTGTCCAGGAAATGGACCTCCCGTGTAGATTGATCCATGCTGAGGTTGATGGTGGGGTGGAAGCTGTTGAAATCATGGTGAAATTCTTCCAGAGTCTCCTTCCCATGGGTCCAGTTGATGAAGATGTCATCGATGTAGCGTAGGTAGAGAAGGGGTATAAGTGGACGGGAGCTGAGGAAGCGTTGTTCCAGGTCAGCCATAAAAATGTTGGCGTATTGTGGGGCCATGCGGGGGCCCATAGCAGTGCCACTGGTCTGAAGGTATATGTTGTCACCAAATCTGAAATAGTTGTATGTGAGGATAAATTCACAGAGTTCAGCCACCAATTGTGCTGTGGCATCATCAGGGATACTGTTCCTGACAGCTTGTACTCCATCTGCATGTGGGATGTTTGTGTAGAGAACCTCTACATCCATGGTGGCTAGGATGGTGTTTTCTGGAAGATCCCCCATTGTGTGTATCTTTGGGCAAGTCATGTCACAGCTCCGCACCTCCATTTCCCTATTTGTGCAGCAGCGCCCCCATGTCACGGGGCTAACCCCTTGCTGCCCCTGCTAAGCAGGAACTTAGAAGCTTCACCCAGGAAACAAACATCTAAATGCACACGACTTTGTGTTCATGCAGCCACAGACTTCAAAGATTTTTACAAACACTCTGTTATGCCTTACTATGTCCCTCGACAGTGCCACAATCTCCATTGTACCGGTGGGGAAACTGAGGCAGAGTGAGGAAAAGTAATTAGTCCCATACACATTCCGCGGTGGCCATTTTACCCATAGGGAAACTGAGGCACAACAGGGTTAAGTAACTGGCCCCTACAAGTTCCATGCTGGCCATTTTATACATGGGGAAACTGAGGCACAGTGGGGGTTAAATAACTGGCCCAAGGCCACACAGCAAATCAGGCAGAGCCCCCCCCATCCTTCCCCCCACACAGCCTAAAAGTCCTGCTGAATTAGGTGCCATGCTATCACTGCCCTTCAAGGCACTCTATCGAGAACTTAGGGCTAAGGGCACTGGCATATACAGAGATACATATAGGAAGAAAAATTGAGCAATCCCCCTGTACCTAGTCCCTCCAGAGCCATCTCAGATGCCTGAAATCCCAGGGTCTGTCTCAAGGTGGCCTCTTACCTTTTCCAGACAGGTGCCTCCATGTCACGGTAGGCTCTGGTCTCCCAAAGGCCAGGCACATGAGAGTTACGCTGCTGCCTTCGTTCACGGTGATGTCTGAGGAGATGTTGATAATCTGGGGAGGAACTAGAAGAAAAGAGAGAGAGAGAATGAGGAGAAATTCACGAGAACGGAGTCTGATCCAAGCCTCTGTCATGCACACACACACACAGCCGCATCCTTAACTATGGCGATCAGACTCCCTTCCCTCTGTCTGACGTGGCTCAGGGCTGAATTATGGAGGTACAGAGAGTTTGGAGCCAGCCGCGTTCTGAGTGCTTCCCCTAGGATGTATCCCACTGTCCCAGAAGGGAACCCATCGACTCTACAAGAGCCCCTTGTTTCTAAAAGCGCTGTGCCCGAGAACTCTGAGGGTGTGTCTAAACTACATGGCTCCATCGATGGAGCCATGTAGATTAGGCTGATCGGCAAAGGAAAATGAAGCCACGATTTAAATAATTGCGGCTTCATTTAAATTTAAATGGCTGCCGCGCTGAGCCGACAAACACCTGATCAGCTGTTTGTCGGCTCAGCGCGCTAGTCTGGACGCTCCCACGCCGACCTGAAAGCCCTTTATCGACCTCCCCGTTATGCCTCGTAGGATGAGGTTTACCAGGGAGGTCGATAAAAGGCTTTCATGTCAACAGGGGAACGTCCAGACTAGCACGCTGAGCCGACAAACAGCTGATCAGGTGTTTGTCAGCTCAGCGCGGCAGCCATGTAAATTTAAATGAAGCCGCAATTATTTAAATCGCAGCTTCATTTCCCTTTGCCAAACAAACAAATCTACATGGCTCCGTCGACGGAGCCATGTAGTTTAGACGTACCCTGACAGCCAGAGCTTGCTTATTCCATCCAGTGGGTTATACAGCCCGCCCTTCAAAACGCCCTCCTTCGTGTAAAGTCTTATCAGCCGGGCAACCCCGGAGTTGACAGCTTGCTACAACCAAACCCTCAGCTACCGAGCATTCCTCAGTACAGGAAGTTCCCAACTGATGGATGGGCAGTGTCCACAAATTCAATTGTCAGTCGGTTGTTTGGCACCCAGAACGCATGTTCCCCTACAAACCATGTTAGAAATGCTGGTGAGATTCCCAGGCTAGCTCACAAAGGTCTTACTGAACCCACAATGTAGCTGAAATCCTGAATATTTGCAATGAAAAAGAGTGGAAATAGAGGGGTTTAAACGGTGAGTGCTGGTGCTTGGGGAAAGGCGGGTTTAATTGGGAGGACACGGAGGTAGGCGGAGATTCTGAAAAGGACTTTGGGGCATCCCCTAGCTCCTCCCCTCCCCTCTGGCCACCCCCTCTGCCTCTGGCCTGCTCCCGAGGCTGCAGGGGAGCTTGTGTTTGTAAGTAAGACGTGTAACTCGGGGAGGGCCTGGACAGTGCTGAGCGTTTGCACACAGCCGGGGAGACAGGCGTGTGCCCAGCACGATTTCCAGTCGTACACAGTTTTCAGCAGGGGGGTAGAGATCATAGAATCATAGAATCATAGAATAATAGGACTAGAAGGGACCTCGAGAGGTCATCGAGTCCAGCCCCCCGCCCTCAAGGCAGGACCAAGCTCCGTCTACACCATCCCTGACAGATGTCTATCTAACCTGTTTTTAAATATCTCCAGAGAGGGAGATTCCACCACCTCCCTTGGCAATTTATTCCAATATTTGACCACCCTGACAGTTAGGAATTTTTTCCTAATGTCCAATCTAAACCTCCCCTGCTGCACTTTAAGCCCATTACTCCTTGTCCTGTCCTCAGAAACCAAGAGGAACAAATTTTCTCCTTCCTCCTTGTGACACCCTTTTAGATATTTGAAAACCGCTATCATGTCCCCCCTTAATCTTCTTTTTTCCAAACTAAACAAGCCCAGTTCATGAAGCCTGGCTTCATAGGTCATGTTCTCTAGACCTTTAATCATTCTTGTCGCTCTTCTCTGTACCCGTTCCAATTTCTCCACATCTTTCTTGAAATGTGGCGCCCAGAACTGGACACAGTACTCCAGCTGAGGCCTAACTAGTGCAGAGTAGAGCGGCAGAATGACTTCACGAGTTTTGCTTACAACACACCTGTTGATACCTTTTTTGCTTACAACACACCTGAGATGGAACGTTAGGCAAGATTTCCCCTGCTCCTCCCACCTTTTTCCACAGTATGATTTGGGGGGGTGTTGTCTGTTTGAATGCTCAGTCCATTTGCTCTAGCACGGGGGGTTTTAACCACCTCCCCCCTCCGGAGACCCCTCCGTCACGCTACACAAACACCAACCCACCTGTGCCATAACAACTGGGTGTCTGCACATAAAAGCCAGGGCCGGCATGTGAGGGTAAGAAGCAGGGCAATTGCCCACTACCCCATGCGCCTCCACAAAGCCACGGTTCTCAGCTTTCAGCTCCATGTGGTGAAGCTTCAACTTTCTGCCTGGGGCCCCACCGTGTCAAATGGGCCCCCAGAAACCCGCCACTGCTCTAAGGTGCACTGGTTCTGACCAATGGTCCCTCTCGTTTTCCCATCCAAGTGCAGAATGCATTTTGTTATGTGCACCAAGGCATGTGTGGATGTGCACCACCAGAAGACACACGTGCTGGCGACTGCGGGCGCTCTGCTCACCAGCCGGGTGGCATCTGAATCTCCCCTGGGCGACCGCTCAAGCGCTCAGCTTACAGGGAACGCTGGTTACAACCCGTGTCGGTTTGTTTCCCTGGTCTGTTGGCTTTTTAAATTTGCCCAGGTGCTTTTGAAACCCTTGGCCATGCACAGAAGGGGCGGGGTGTTTTCAAACCACACCCAACTGACTGGAATAGGGAGGCAGTCCAGGACCGCAGCCACCTGGTACCCCCCTGACCCACACTGACTGCTGGGAGTAGCACAATCCCCCACGCCACCTGACAACAGAAAGCCTGAGAAGTTCTTTTCAGATGTCCCTCTTCCCTCCCATGGCTCCTTCCCCCCCACCTCCCTCAGCTACTCAGCACGGGAGCTCAAATCCCTTTCGGCTGTTACTGCAGAGGCCCTGTCTGCTTTGCAGCCGGCCTGCTCCTGCATTCGGTGCCACGCCCCAGGCTGGGCCTCCCGGGCTGAGCCCATCCCCGGAGACCTTTCCTCCTCCCTTCGTGATCTGAGCCCAGCCACGCCGTTCCGTTAGTCGGTGCGGCCTGGCGCTCTGCAACAACGCCAGACACCGAATGGCAAACTCACCTGTCGCCCTGCAGCCAGGCACCCACCCACAGACACCCTTCTGCCCCCCGGCCCTCTTCTCTCGCCAGCATCCCTGCTTTTGCTTGCCTGGGCCTCTTAAAGAAACAGCGGCCGAAGCATCACCAGGCTAAGCCCTCTTGAGCGAAGGGAGCGCTCGCATTGCTATCTCTGCAGCACAAGTGGTAGGGATGAGCCCTATAAGCTCACACGCCCCTCAGTTCAATCACTGCCATGACCTGCGTTCCTGCAAAGACTGGGGTGCAGGCTGGGGGTGGGTTTTCAATGTGGGGCGGGGTGCAGCTTCCGAGAGGAGAAGTGTGAGCACCCTACTCCTTCCAGGTGGCTAGGGAGGGGGTGGTACCAGCTAGGCCCTGGATAAAGGGGAGAGAGCTCCTGCAGGCTCTACTTCTTGGAGATAAGCTGCTGTCTGTGGGCACCAGCTGCAGCTTCCAGCTCAGCCACCCCCTGGGTGACCCAAACTCTTCAGCAGAAGCCCCTGATTTTTGAGGCTCAAATCTGAAGCCCACAAAGGGTGCTAAGAACCCAGGGTTCCCAGGAGCAGCCTGGATGAGCTGGCAGGTTTCTGTGTCTTCCCGCCGGGGGGCACACGTAACCCTGCTTGAGGTTCTTTTAAAAAGCGAGACTACCCAGCTCCTACGGCCGCTTTTCCTGAGCTTTGCTGATGAGGAAGCGGAACCCTAGATATTTTGGGGGTGGGGACGGGGATGCCCACATTGCATGTTTTTATCACATCCAGAAGGACGAGGTTTTCAGTTTGAAATTCCCCATCATCCTCCACCGGCTCCCGAAGCCAGGGCTGCGTAAAGCTACGTCTTGAGATTCCTGGTAACGTTTCAAGGGCTGGCGGCCTTCTCTCTGGCCCTCGGTCTGCTCCTAGGGCCCGGCGTGCTGGGAATTGGTGGGGGTTTGAGTCCCTCGGGCATTACTGCAATGAAAGCAGGCGCCTAGCTAAACGGGAAGGCAGGTTACTCAAAAAGTGTCCTTTTGGGAAAGTTTCATTCCTTGAGACTGCCCAGCTGTGGGCGGCTGGAGGGAAGCTCTCCCGCCATGCCGAGGTTCAGGTCTGATTTTCCCCTCTCCGCTGCTGGGAGCAGGAAGAATGAAGCCCCGTTAGCAGTGCCTTGAAATTGCTCGGGAAAAGATCTTCCGTTTTCAATCCCCACTCCGCTGCGGGCGATATAAAGCATGGCAGATTTAAAGGACGGCTGACATCTCATGGAAAGCTGAAAAACATCCGACGAGGAAATTATTCAGCCCCCCCCTCCATCCTAAATTTTCTGTCTTTCTCCTCGCCGGCTCTTTATTACAAAGGACGCTGGCGTGCAAATGCGTTCTTCAAGGATTCATCTGCGTCTCTGCTGTTTATTCCCCACCTGAAGCCATCAGCCCCCGTTTGCGCCTTCACAGTTGGTTGCTATGGAAGTGATTATGTCCTTTCTCGCCACCATAAAGCAGGGGAGGAAGATTCTAGTTCAAGGCGAGGAGGGCAGGACGGAAGCCCGTGAGAGGAAGTGCCGAAGGAGCTCGGCGTGACTGAACCGTTTGTGGCTTGTGTTTAAATGAAGATTATCCGGGATTACACGGGCGTCCATAGAAGTTCAACTTCCATGTAACCTGAGGCAACTGAGGCATCCTGCATGGCGGAGGTCATATGTAAGCCCCACAATCTAGCCCCACAATCATAGCCCTCTTTGGGGCTGGGGCTGCCTCTTGAGTACATGCTGTGGCTGTGTCATACCCACAGGCAGAGCCAGACCCAGGGCAACTGGAGTGTAGAGCCTCGGTCTGTCCCACGGGAGCCAGAAGCCGGCTGGCCCCCAGCTAAGGCTGTCCAGTGGTCTCATTCTTCTCCCTGTCAGCAGGCTCAGTGCCGTTAGATGGGACAGTGTGCGGTAGTGGGACAGCGTGCGGGTTCCTGGAGCACAATGAGTCCCTGGGCTTGGTTACGCCTCTCTCCTCGGAAAGCAAGGCTGCCGGGAGAGGGCGAGTTGGCAGAGATGTTTGCTTCATGCGGCGCCTAATGCCCCCCTTGCCGTTGAAGGGCAGCCCCCCGAGCCCTGCAGCTTTATACCACGTCCTGTCAGACGGGAGCCCATTGTCGTTATATCTGCCGCTCGCCCTGCGCCGTATTTTGTGGCGAGGCCGTTCTGAATTACAGGGATATAAACACATGCCACGCTAGCGATGACATCACAAACGACTCGTGCCTCGCTCTGCTGGTTTATAATGATTGTTGCCAGAGCATCTCCGGGCCTGCTTATTTATAGCCTCATCCCTAGTCCGTGCGCACAAGGCCCAGGGTCTCCTCCGCACTGAAGAAGAGACTTCTTGCCCAGCCTTCCCTAGCATCGTCCCCTTCCCAGCTTTGGCCCCTCACCCTAGGCCGACTCTCTCTGGTCTGATCCCCCCTTCGCTTCGGCTGAGCTTGCTGGCCCGGCCCTGTCGCCAAGGTACTTGTGGGACACGCACACTCAGAACTGGGCTGAGGCTGCCCCATTCGTGTCATGGACGGCAGGCGCTTTGGGGCACGAACCGGGGCTGGATGTGAACCGCTGCCCTAGAGCTGAAAGCACCTGTTACTCCTATTAGCACCTGCTTGTTCTGCTGTCTCACTACCGCCCCTTTGAGTTTGCACCAGCCCCTCCTTCGCTTTCTTCAGCCTTGACCTGCTCTTTCCTGCTGCTACTTCTTTCTCTCTCCTTCCCTTCCCCTATTATCCCTCTACAAGTCCTTTCAGCTCCGAGGCCCTGCTCCCTCCTGACTCCCCTGCCTTCCCTTCGCCACATCACCGTCCACGTCCCCGTGCGCGGAATGAGTTTTGTGATGTGCACCAACGTGCAGGTGAGGTGTGACGCGGCGGTGACGTGCGACACGTCACCCTGATAGTGGTGCACAGAACAGAATTCATGTGGCCAGGGTGGGGCTGGGTTGCGGGGTGCAGGGGTAAAGGAAGGTATTCTGGGGCTATTGTGAGAAGAGAAGACTCCCCCCCCCCAACTCTCTCTCCTCACAAGAGACCTCTCCCCGTCATGGCAGCTCTGGGGTTGGGATGGCCCCTCCCCTGCCCTGGCAGGTTCAAGTCTGGAATGGCGGTGTCTTGGGTTGAGCTGGGTGCGGGCCCCCACAGCCACGGCTGGCTTCTGGCTGGTGCTAGCTCCAGACCGCCCACCTCCCCAGGGCGCAGCAGGTCGGAGGCCGGGTGAGGTGGGGCTGGGGACGGAGCAGCCCTCCCCTGGCTGTGGCACGTCCCTTGAGCACCAGGGCGGTGCTAAATAGGTATCCGCATGGCCACACAGCTTGCAAGGAGCTTAGATCCCCCACGCCACCTCACGCCGCCCCATAACCCCCATTCTGCAGGCTGGAATGGCGATGTCTTGCCACCAGCAGACAAGTGTGAAGAGATCTGAGGTGACAGGGATGTGAGGAACCCATGCAGCCTGCAGGAGGCCAGCAGCGTTAGTCAGTCACCCGACCAGTGAGGAAAAATCGAAGGGGGAAGGGGAAGGAGAGAAATATTTTTTCTTTGCATTTATAGGAGAAAGGCTCCCAAATGTCAGTGTGTGGGGTTGAAATCAGAACAGAAGGAACACGTGCTGGTTCTAGGAGTCACTGGGGTAGCCCAGTCACACAGAGAAACGCCAATGGGTGTGGGGCGGAAGACAGCTTGCTAAAAGGGCAATATCTGCCCTGGAATGGATAGTTTGGGTCTCTCATAACAGGGAGACCTCTGAGGTACAAAATAAAAAGCCTGAGACGATAGAAGACCTGTCATGCCAGCCTGAGGACTGCCCGGCTGCATGGGCATGTGGGGAAACTTCCTTCCAGCTTAAAATACGCAGCAAGAAGGCCTTTCGGATGCGGAGGGTGGCGATCTAGACTAGAGACCCTCCCTCCAGAGTTAGATCCCCTAGACTGGCCCTGGAGGCTAGATGACCCGACCTATGTGAGTGTGACTTTCAGGAGCAGCTTACATACGTCAAGGTGTCTAAGTGCTACCATTTATGCAAGATCGGGGAGGTGGCCAGATGCTGAGAAATACCAAATACCGGGAGGGGTCAAGTCTACATTTTCCAGCTCCATGAAAAAAAAAGGGGGGGGGTGTGAAAATCGCTGATAAAAACATGATAACTGAGTCTCATTACAGCTAACGACAAGTCTCATATTTTAGCATTTTTATTAAAGCTTTTTAAATTACTGAGTGTCTGGTATATTCAATACCAGCCTAAGTGATTTATATTAGTCTATCCCCAGATACTCCATCTAATAAATAACTTGGCAATCTCCGAACCCATAAATATCTCTGGCCCCGGCAAAAAGCAATTAAAGCATGTTAAAAATGCTGCTTCCCAGCACTCCACACTGCAGTGTCATTGGATGCTTCGCCTGGAATGTTTCACACCACTAACTCTGGCAAAAAAAGGGGGGGGGAGACCCCACACAACTGCACAAAACCCCACTCTCCCCCCAGCCAATGCTTGTGCTCCAATTTAAAACCAAGCTATGCACAAAACATTTTTTTAAATATTTAAACATGTCACAACGATGCAGAGATGTTACTGTGGAGAACATTATTTCCCGCAACAAGTGTTTCTGAGCCGCCTGAGACAGCTTAGGCTGCTAAAATATTGTTTAAAACCACTTCAGGAAGCAGTTGAGCCAAACCCATGTTTAAAATGCGATGGCATTAAGCACCAAGACAGCAGACTAAAATGTTATTAAAGGCTCCTGCCTCACCAGCCCAGAATATATTTCAGGTTATTAAAGCTCAGACGTGTGCCAGTTAAAAGTCACCCTTATTTATGAGGGGAACTCGGAGTTCAGTGTAATATGCTTCGGTGGCACTACCTCTAGGAAAGTCCCTCGTTCTGCTTTCGCCGGGACAATGAATGGCACCGTCAATGTACTCCGGGCGTCATGGTTTGCTTTTATGGATCAACAGGTCACAGAGATTTTTAAGCTGTGCACTTGTGCAACCATTCAGGAGAGATTCGCATACCACCCAGCTGATTAGCAGAGATCCCACAGCTAGTTTTTTTTCTACTGGTGGTGCACATTTGTGCATGCTTCGGTGCACATAAAAATGTATTCTGCACATGGCTAGAAAAAAATCCACCCGCAGATGGGAAAGATTAGAGGGAACATGAGGACGTTCCAGAGCAAAATGTATTCAATTCCAAGAATCTGTCTACCCCAGGAGCCCACTATGGGACTTACGTGCATTAAGTGCAAAGTTTTAGATATGTGTCATAAGATCATGGTAAACATTCCTAGAAATAGTCTTCTAATACCGATTGAGGAACTTGATTAGAGACACAGGGTTCATCTACAGAGCAACGAAAGCCACACAGCACTGCGCTGAAGTCTGTGTCAGCTGACCTGGGCCAGCTGGGCTACAGAAGGTAGAGTAGATGATCAGATTTGACTCTGACACCCAGCCCAAGCCTGCATGACTACACTGCTAGTTTTAGTCCCTCATCCTGAAACCAGCTGACGCGGGGTGGGAGTTTCATGGCCACAGTCTTCATTGACATGTCGATGTACCGTGAGGTCGTATCCAACAGACCCAAGGCCAGGGCAAGTGCGTTGAAGGTGCTGTGCAGGTCTGAAGCCTAGAAAAGAGGGTAAGCTTGGCAGAACCTAAGGGAAACTTCTTTAGCTCAGATTTGCAAAGGTATTTAGGCACCTGGCTCCCCTTTATTGCGAGGGTGGGCTGCTGACCCACTTTCCTTAAAACTAAATTCACTTCCTGGTTTTCCAGAAGAGCTTTGGTCTGCGAGTGGGGGACTTAGAGGAAGTAGGGTCTAATCCCTACTCTGCCACTGACCTACTGGCATCCTGGCCCATGTCACTTCATCTCTTGGTGCCTCAATTTCCCCTTCTCTAAAACAGGGATAAGTCCCCTTATTGTCCTTTAAGATCTAGGAATGGGAAGCCTGATCTGAGACCCTGAATCTAACACTTGCCTGGAGTAAAGGGAATCATTGCCAATGTCAGAGAACGGAGGTCTCTTTCAGCCTGGGATTTACCTCTGGCTGTCCTGATTGAATGACCCTAATTAACTGTCAGACAGGCTAATTCCTGTCACACCCACACACTCCGTATTTATGTTGGAGAAGGCAAGGTTAAAAAAAGTGGTTTGTGATGGGCACGCACACACGCAATCTGTATTTATGTTGGAGAAGGTGCACCTGTAACCACCACCAAGGTGGATTTGAACCTAGGAACGGACTATAGGCGCCTCTACCCTCTGAGCTAAAAGCCAGCTACCGTCTAGCCCCTGCTGTAGAGGTCTCTTGATCTTAACTGTTGCAGTGGTCTAGGTGCCACCTGCATTACTCAGTAATCACGCTAGGTGTGTGGGTTGCACACATACACACACACAATCACACACGCTCCGTATTTCTGTTGGAGAAGGCAAGGTAAAAAAAAAGTGGTTTGTGATGGGCGCACACACACACACACACACACACACACACACACACACACACACACACACGTTTGTGATGGGCCTCGGAGCTCGGGCAGATGATATCATATCCCAGGCTTGGGCTGGCCCCCGAAAAAGCTCTCTCCTTTACAGACAAGCTTTGCCCTTGCTGCCACCAGCTCCTTTGGGCCAGAGGAGCAAAGCCGCCACCTGCAATTGTCCCTGGAGCGCTAGTGGATCTCTTAGACAACCCGAGCGCAGGCCACGGAGCCCACGCGCAGAAGAAGGCGACTCACTATTCTGCGGGGCGCCAGTGCAAGCAGAGGCGGGCGGGTCTGCGGTGCGGGTGGGACTCTGCTGTGTTGCTGAGGTGAGGTGCTGCAGCATCCTGTATCCGTGGCTCTTCCTCAGTCCTGAAGACGTGACAGCCAAGGAGAGCGCCTTGCCGCAGTGCCCGCGGGAAGTGAGGAGAGCGTGAATAACTGAGGCCGGGTCGTCAGCCGGCGGGATGGGTTGCCATCTCCTAGCCAACCGAATGGTAGTAAGCATCACTCCCGGTTGCTGCAAGAAGAGAGCTCAGCATCAGCACGAATCCAGGGGTGTTCCTCAGACGCACACAGAATTGACCGACGGAGGCTGGGTACCTTCAGCCAAAGGAGGCTGCACAGCAGCTGGCAGCTGTAGACAGTGCTTCCCCCTGACCACGGAGCCTCGCTCAGGTGCAGCCAGCTGCTTTTCATCCATGAGCTGATCTCGTCCAAGCCCTGGGCTGCCTTGGCAGTAGCAGAACGGTCATACATGGTGAAGGGTTGGCAGAGCCGCTCTCTGCATATTGCTGGCGCTGGCATCCATGTCGGCCGGCCGGTTCACCCAGGGGCTGCAGAATAGAACTGGCCAGTCGTTCACTGCTGTGACATGGAGGAGGATTATATCTCCAGCTCCTTGAAGATTTCGCCCGTGTGCAAGCCCAGCTGCTCAGGCTGTGAGCTAGGGAGAAAACAGACTCGTCTTTGCATCTCTCTCGGCCTTGCTCCAGCCTGGGGAGATTGTGGAATCTCCATCACTGGCGCTATTTAAGAGTAGGTTAGACAGACACCTGTCAGGGATGATATAGACCATGCTGGGTCCTGCCATGAGGGCAGGGGGCTGGACTTGAGGATCTCTAGAGATCCCTTCCAGTTCTAGTGTTCTATGATTCAGCCTGGAAGCACAGATTGGTTCCATTTTCGCTTGGATGGCTAGCAAGGCCTCGGATGACTCTATAATGTGCTTGCCTATAACAGAACCCTCCTCCCACCCAGCCTGTTTGTTTTTTCCCCACTTGGCTTCTGATTAAACTTTTGATGCTGCTGCCAGTTCCTTAAGAACAAACTGCTCTGGAAGGACCCCAAAAGAAAAGCAATCTAACAGCTTTTGCTCTGCAGGGATTTGCCAGTGTTCTCCCTGCTGCAGATGTTTGAGCAAACAGGACTTTGCCCAGGCAAGTGATTTATGATTTAAAATCCAAGGGGGAGAAAAAGAGCCAAGTGCCAAATGCTAACCAAAATTCCATCCCCGGCGTTCCAAGTCAAACAGCTGCTTCATGCTCATCCAGCTATTTTTATAGAGTTTATTCTTTTCTAATTATTGTGATAGTCCCTCTTGCTGCAAATCTCCTCTGAACAATCTACCAATCCATAATTTCTCTTGCTCTCTCTCTCTCTTTTTTAAATTTGCTGTGAAATTAATTGGTAGCAGCCCGATCCCAGACAGCAGGTGAGAAGTTTAGTCTGTTAAACGGGGACTTGTCAATGCGATCTCATAGGGAGCCAGGAACGTATCAGGATGCACCAGTAATTCTAGGCTCTCCTGGTCACCAGCTGACCAGCAGTTCATTTCGGCAGTCACCAGTGAAGACAGAAGGATTGTTCACACCTATTCAATTGCCCCCGCAATGGAATGAATCAAAAATGATGTAACTCTCACAGACAGACATCTGCCTTTTGTGCAAACCAAGACAGCTTACATCGACGAGTGCCCGGAGCATCATCAGTGGAAGAAATGTGCATATAAACACAAGGCAGTTCCCACTGACACTGGTGAAAGACAGGGCTTGAGAGGTTGTCTAGAGTGAAGGATTTTCTAACAGACTTTTGATAGGTTGCCTGCGCCAGTCACAGAAGAGGTAGATAAGTCACAAAGAAATAAGCCAGCAGTTTCTTCAGGGTGGCTCATTCAGTAACATGCTTACCCATGGTCTGTAAGTCTGCAGGGTCTTGTCTCCTAGGCTACGTCCAGACTGAAAGCCTCTTTTGAAAGAGGCTTTTTCGAAAGATACTTTCGAAAAAGCCTCTTTTGAAAAAGAGCATCTTGACTGCAAGCAGTACATTCAAAAAAGCAAGCCACTTTTTCGAAAGAGAGCATCCAGGCAGTCTGGATGCTCTCTTTCGAAAAAGCCCTGTTTGCATTCAAGAATGCCTTTTTTCGAAAGAGCACTTTTGAAAAAAGGCGTTCTTCCTCGTGAAATGAGGAGTGCCGCTGTCGAAAGAAAAGCCATGTTCTTTCGATTTAATTTTGAAAGAACGCGGCTGTAGTTTAGACGCAATCTAGACACAGCCCTACAGGCATGTGGTCGTATACACCACAGGGGTAGGAGGGTGCTGGACATGTAAAAGAATCATCTGTTGAGATGTTACATTCATAGCCTCTACGGTGAGAAGGGGCCACTGAGATGACTTAATCGGACTCCTCCTATGCCAGAGAACTTCCACAAAATAATTCCCAGAGAATTTCTAATAGATCTGCTCTAGGAATTAGTTTGGGAAGTTCTATGCCCTGGGCTCTATAGTGCTATGCACTTTCTACCATCCTGTTGGCAAGGCGATGCCCTCAAAGACACAGTACATTGAGGTCCCTCCTGCCCAGGAAAATGCTGAAGATCCCCTGGCACATTTTAGAAGAGTAAAGGGCATAATGAAAATGAAAACGATTAAAGGTCTAGAAAGCATGAGCTCGGAGGGAAGATGGAAAGAATTGGGCTTGTTTAGTTTGGAAAAGAGCAGACTCAGAGGGGATATGATAGCAGCTTTCAAGTATATAAAAGGGTGTCACAAGCAGGAGGGAGAAAAATTGCATTAATAGGAGTGTTGTGAGCAAAATACGAGAAGTCATTCTTCCACTCTTCTCTGCGCTGATTAGGCCTCAGTTGGAGTCTTGTGTCCAGTTCTGGGCATCACATTTTAAGAAAGCTGTGAAGAAATTGGAGAAGGTCCAGAAAAGAGCAACAAGAAGGATTAAATGTCTAGAGAACATGAGCTATGAAGAAGACTGAAAGAATTGGGCTTGTTTAGTTTGGAAAGGAGAATACTGAGAGGGAACAAGATAGTGGTTTTCAAGTACCAAAAAGAGTGTCACAAGAAGGAGGGGGGAAAATTGTTCTCCTTGGCCTCTGAGGACAGGACAAGAAGCAATGGGCTTAAACTGCAGCAAGGGAGGTTTAGGCTGGACATTAGAAAAAACGTCTTACCTGTCAGGGTAGTTAAACACTGGAATAAATTGCCTAGGGAGGTTGTGAAGTCTCCATCACTGGAGATATTTAAGAGCAGGTTAGATAATCTACCAGGGATGGTTTAGATCGTGCTTGGTCCTGCCGCGAGGGCAGGGGACTGGACTCAATGACCTATCGAGGTCCCTTCCAGTTCTTGTGTTCTATAAAACCCCAGCAATTGTTCCCCCGCCCCACCATTGTGTCTGTTTTCAGTTTCACTTGCGTTGTTATAGTAAAGCATTTAGCAATTTCTTGATTAAGAGACGAGCCGTGTAAACTCACATCATTTCTCTTCTAATCTGCTGTGGTTCCTGTCAGGGAAAAGATATCAGCATGATGCAGGCGCCCGCTGAGCAGCAGAGCTCGCTGGGCATTTTGGAACGATGCTGAGGCAAGGGAAAGGCACCAGGCTGATGTCTCTGGAGAACAACGTTCTTCCTTCTTCATTCATAGCACAGGCAGTGAGGAAACAAAACAACCAACAACTTGTGCCTTAGCCTTGACTCAGAGGGTAGCTCAGCTTCCCTGACCAGTAAATATGGTCTCTTGACACAGACAGCAAAAGTCCCATGACTATTCAACATACTTCTTGGAATGCACATGGCATTTTCCCTCCGTGGATCTCAAAGCACCAGGCAGAGATGGGGAAGTTGACACCGTCTCCCCCAGTGTAGAGATGTGGGAAGTAAGGGACAGAGAAGTGAAGCAAACTGGGCTGTTAGCCAGGCTGGGTAGGAATGGCGTCCCTTGCCTCTGTTTGTCGGAAGCAGGGAAGGGGCAACAGGAGAGGGATCACTTGGTGATTCCCTGTTCTCTTCCCTCCCTCTAGGGCACCTGGTATTGGCTGCTGTCGGCAGACAGGACACTGGGCTAGATGGACCTTTGGTTTGACCCAGTCACGGCCGTTCTTATGGCTAAAGTCACATTTACAGAGCCAGCGACAAAACTGGATCATGAGCCAGATGTCTGGATCTCAGCCAGTGTTTTGTGTATGTAGATAGGGTCTTATGCAGCCACTTCACTGGCATTCATGCTCACATTACCGCTGGGCGCAAGGCCAAGTGCTGGGGTCCCCGCTTGACATGTGAAGAGCTGAGGCGCAGTGACTTGCCAAAGGCCACCCTGGAAGGCTGTGACAGAGCTGGGAACTGAACACAAACCTCAGCAGCCTCATTTGAGTGTCTTAACCACGACCCCATCCCATTTCTCCTATCTGCCGGGCCTCCCTATTCCTCCACAATTAGTGCTGGCTGCCACAACAGCCGTCAAGTGCTCAGTGCTTATCCACTCGGCTCCAGAATGACACCCACCAAGTCATGGCCCACTTGATAATAAGGAGCTGTCCAGCATCACCAATTTTCAGTCGCTATCGCTCCGCTCCAGCTTTGAAAGAGGAACCCAGAGGCGAAAGCCTTCAAAAGAGTATCGCCAATTCCCTCCCTGCTCCGAGCCAGCCCATTCCCTGAGAGTTCATCTCTTCACTCGCTTGTCAGCGCCGAACTACAAGGTTGTGGCAAATAACTGATGTTTGAAAAAACAAAATGAAAGAAGTCAGGAGGGAGATGGAAAAGTTTTCAGGGTCACGAGACGCATTTGTGGGAAGCTTTTAAAGTAGAATTTAAGAGCAACTGAGCGGTTGCCATGGAAATAGGTAAAAGCTAATCCATTATTTGTAACCTTTTGAATCCAACTGCACCCAGCTGGGGGCAGTTTGTGTGTTTTCACCCTCTCCCCCAAAGCTCATCGTATTATTTTAAAAACACAAATTACTAAACGAAAAGGGAAAACAGGACCTAACTTCTTAACATCTTCATGGAGAGTCTTTCGAGGGCAGGAAGGAGCAATTCTTTAAAATAATAAAAACACAGAGACTCGGAACGCTCCACGAGATGGAGAGGAAAACACCCCTGTGTTAGCTAATTCTGCTCCTAGATGCACATCTCTATGACTGCAGCTGGTTGATACCAATCCTATTCTACCCCCACCACTCACCAGCAATGAAAAGCACCTTGCATATCGCTTGCAACACATGTTAATTCCTTAGGCGTTACAATCTAGCCCTTGTATTTAGCTGAGAAACCCTGCGATCTGAAGAAGAGCCCTGGGCAAGCTCAAAAATAGGGGTGTGAATGGGTAACTGGTTAACTGGTTAGTAAGCATCACCCTTAATAGGTGATGCTTACCGGGAAATGATTAACTAGTACCCGGGAGCACTAATGAAATAGGATTACACATCTCACTCACACTCAGAAGCTTGTCTCTCTCACCCACCGAAGCTGATCCAATGACGGATATTACCTCCCCCATCTCGCCTCGCTGATATCCTGGGACCAACACGGCTACAACCCAGCAGAGGAACAGCAATCATAGGTACCAGGCAGGTGGTGGATCCACCTCTGAGACTGACTGCCACACTGCCAGAGGAGCTGTTGTTAAATGACTGCTAAGCTCCCATAGGCTTCCCTCCAATCTCTACTTTCATCCCCAATGGATGGAGCGAGGACCATGTACGACGATCACACCGCCATACCGCCAGTGCTAAGAGCATGGGCTTCTACCACTTGGTGGAACTCCACTGCTTCATAACAGTAGTAGACCCTCATCTTATGTGGAGTGGCCATTAGAGAGGGACAAGGAACCCTATGCGAGTCACTCCTGCAGCACATAGCTAAAGACTTCCCTATGCTCCTAAGCTCCCTTCAGCAAGCCCAGTTATTGTGGCTGTTACAAACACAATCGCGTTCGCTGTTGACTTTAGAGCCTCCGGGTGTCTCTTGTGGTACAGGAGCTCAGGAGCGGTGGCATAGGCCCTCTCCCCTTTTGCTTGCCTGCAAACCATTCCTTAGCCATCTGAAACTGGCGGAGGCTTCCTCTGCACCACCAAGTTGTGTCAATTGAGTGCTTTGGAAGTGCATGTCAGTTCTTGGCCCCCTGCCACAGGGTAGTTCTAATGTGTCTGACAGGCTTTTACACGGCAGATTTCCCTAAGTGGAGGAATTAATTTGCTCTCCTTCTTTTCAGGGTTGGTTTTTTTTTTACCTCAGCACACTGGCACGTGACGGTTGCCCGGCAGTGAAATGTGCATCCGCGTGCTCTGGTGGAACCTGCTTTGTCCCTGCGTGGTGCTGTCAACGTGGCGGATGTGCGCGCAGAGCCTTGTGGCTCGATCCTGCGTGGGCACGCCGTCTGCGCGCATGGGCCCATGTCCCTGGGTCTCATGCTCACGGAGTGCTGTGGCTCGCAGACAGGCAGTTCTGTGCGGACAGACTTGGCACGGGGAGGAACGGCCGGTGGGGCAGCCAATGCATAAAGAGCAGAGTGTGTCGGAAAAGCTGCTGTTGCTCCCTATGATGTTTGGCAGAGACAGTTTGCTGACTGCAGCTCGTTCTTCCCACTCTGCTTACGTGCTTCCTTCCCTCACTCATATCCTGCTGTCTGAGGAGGCCTGAATGGAGGGAGGGATGGCTAAGTACTTCTCTCTCTTCTCTAAGCAGAGGCTGCACTAAATGTTTGCACAACAGTCCCAAACACAAGGCAACAACTGCCACTGACCACACAAATAGGGTTGCCACGTGTCTGGTATTTGCAGCCCCTGTCCGGTAAAAAAAAAAACCCAGAAAATACCGGACATATAAAATGTCTGGTATTTTCAGTTTTTCTCAGATGGAAGGCAGCTTGGGACATTCCTCCCCGCCGCGTCTAGCGGGGGCGAGCGGTGAGCGTGGAGATTTCAAGGCACAGTGCCTTTTTTTTTTCCTTAACCAATTTTTTTTCCTGCCGTGGTCGGTATTTTTTGTGAAAGTATCTGGCAACCCTACACCCAAAGCTCCACCTGGAAGTTGTGGTTAAAGCCCCAGTGCCCAGGCACAATGGATTTTCTCTCATAAACTCACCTGTGTAGGAGACAAGATTTCCTGCAGCCAGCCTCAGACTATGGAATGAGCTCCCCCACTTTCTACTTCCCCACCTTCTACTCCTAGGCTGTGTCCAGACTCAGGGGTTTTTTCGAAAAAAGTAGCCTTTTTTCGAAAAAACCTCACCTGCGTCCAGACTCAAGCCGCGTTCTTTCGAAATTAAATCGAAAGAACGCGGCTTTTCTTTCGATGGCGGTAAACCTCATTTCACGAGGAAGAACGCCTTCTTTCGAAAGTTCCTCTTTCGAAAGAAGGCGTTCTTCAATGTAAATAGGGCTTCTTCGAAAGAGAGCATCCAGACTCACTGGATGCTTTCTTTCGAAAGAGCAAGCCGCTTTTTCGAAAGTTCAACGTGCAGTCTAGACGCTCTCTTTCGAAAGAGGCTCTTTCGAAAGTATCTTTCGAAAGAGCCTCTTTCGAAAGAGGCTTGCAGTCTAGACATAGCCCTAGTGCGTGTCTCTGATCTACCTTCTTTAAATGCAAACAAAGAAATAAAACCCAAATCCCCACTAAAATAAAACATCCAAGAGCGCAACTCTCCAGGGAGGGGATGAGAGAACGAACCACATCTGAGAGATGTTAGTCATGTCACAACTCACAACTTGATACTACCGTAGTGAGCGTGGCATAAGAACCTACATACAATAGAATCAAATGCTCCAGCCAGAAGGGTTATTCTAGCTCCATCTTAAAGCCAACCCGCACAACAATCTTCCACGGTTGTTCTTAAGTCTTAATGGTAACTGATTCCACATTTGCAGAACCTCCCCACAAAGAGCTATTGTCCATAACTTGTATTCATTTGAAAGTATGACAGTTTCAAAGCCTCTGCAGTGTATAAGCTGGGCTCGTTGAATGTAGCGTATTAAACAGTTCACTAGGCTTACAACAGTTCAGAATGTTAAAAATAAAATTGTACCAGCAGTCCTGTCGGCTCGGCGCTGGAGCAAAGCAGGCAATTTTTGAATAAAGAAAACAGCAGCATTTGTTGGAGCTAACGAACAATGGCAAATGACACATCCTGTGCATAGTGTACAAACTGCATCAGGAGAGCTCATTAGAGTGCATTATTATCATATGCAGTATTACCATAGGCAAGAGCGGGTTTCCCCAGCGATGCGTGCTTATTCTCAGCCAAGAGTGCTAAGTCAAATGGCTACTTAATCTATAAAGGAACTGCAGTTTCACATGGTCACGCATATAACCTGCTATAAAGATGGCATCAGATCAGAATGATCGCAGGGCCCATCACTTCAGGACAAAATGCAATATTCATCTGTGAAGCATAGCGGTTACTTACTTTTACACTTCCACACACACACATCACACACACGCTCCTGCTCCCAGTCTCAAGGAAGAGGAAAGAATTTCAAGACAATCTCATGTGTCCCTGCGGCGATCAGATACTATGGCGCTAGGTGCATTATAGACATCCCGAGAACTCAGAGAAAGATGACAGCACGACAGACCAAAACCTTTAAATCAGTCACTCTCTTCGGCAAATGAGTGCGGTAAAACTGTCCACAAGAGCCTCGTTCAATCGCAGCCTCGTTCAGCCTGAATTCAGAATGGGCTCTTGGCAAGTTGGGGCAAATTCTCCTTTTGCTTCCATTCAAATGGGTTGGTTAAAGATCTTCAGGGCTGGATGGATTAGGTGGCTAATAAAGAGATACAGTTTTTCAAGGCCAAGTCATATTGCCAGGCTAGAGCAGGCAGGGTAGGTGGTAAAACGTGTGACTAAAATTTGCTCCCGTCTGCTGGTTGTGCAGTGACCAATGTTCCCTCTGTTTCCACCTATGTGTGGAATGAATTTTGTTATGTGCACCAAGGCCTGTGCAGATGTGCACCACCAAGAGAAACAGATACTGCTGGCTGTGGGCAGCTGTGGGCATGCTGCTCATCAGCGGGATGGCATCTGAATCTTTCATGGGTGGCTGCCCAAGTGCACAGCTTACAGGGAACACTGGCAGTGACCCACCAATCTGTCATAAACTGGATGGTCTTGCTCCTGCTCCCAGCAGAGAGGTGACTACAGCAATTACTCATTTAACACGTGCCTGCTTAACACGTTTTAGAAATAGCATGGATTTTTTTTTAGAGAATGTTTTCGAATAACACGACTGTCCCCGAAATAACACGAAAATAATCAAGTGATGGACAACTTCGCGTGGCGGCATAAGTTGGTGAAACAGTGGTAATACACATGAGCGGATGAATACACGTGGGCACAGAGTTCCTCCGCCCAACCCACATGTTTATCTTTGCGTTTTAAGAAACCACGGCGACTTGTGTTGCTAGAGATCTAATGTTGACGTTGGCGACCCAGCACCAACAAAAAACTGACTTTGCCACCACCACCTGAAACGCAACCCCCACCTTTAACATTATTTTTAATGGGAAAATTGACCCCACATAGCACGTTTTCGCTTAGCACGAACATTTTCAAAACGCATCTATCGTGTTTCCGGTAAATGAGGAATTACTGTATTCCTCCCCCACCCTATTCCCAGATACCTTCCTGATTTCCGGTGACAACAGAGACCCCACGGAGCAAAACCCAATACCCCCCTTGACAGCTAGACATGGTCTGTTTGGGTCAGGCGCAAGGCATATCAGTAGGGAACTGTGTGCTGCAGCTTGACATGACATTGCTCAGATCTGTGGTTACACAAGAAGCTTTGGCCTCCGGGGCTGTGTTACCAGCCTTAAATTCATTGCAGAAGACGGTGGGGGGAAGAGGGGAGTCAGGGTAAAATTAGGTTAAACTCTTATTGTGGAGATTGGAACGACACTGAATACAACTCTCTTTGTAGCAGTCTCTTGGGTAAAAATTGTGATAAACAGTCTCTGAGTCAGTATTGCTAAACCATCTCTTTACAAAAAGAAGGTGGTACCGTTCTAGCCCGTATGCAGGAATTTCTGTGTGTACTGGAGGGGGGGGGGGGTAGTGCAAGCTGTGGGAGGGGCTAGTGGCTGCCCTGCCCCCCATGGCCCGGCCCAGCCCCGCCCCCGCTCCTAGGTGAGGAAAGGGAATCATGCCAGCCTTCCCTGGGACTGGGGCAAAGTGCCACCCTGCTTTCCCCTGACTGGCTGCAGTATGGGGGAGAGAGGCTGGGGCAACGCACTGCCCCTGCCTTCTCTAGGTTGGCTGGAATTGGCCCTATGGCCAACCATGAAGGACCATGGGGGTGGGTGTTCAAACTCCCCTGTCCCCCCCAGCACGTCGAGGCCTGCTTTTAAACCCCTGCTGCTTCCAGCAGACACCTGTAGTTCGCTGCTTGGCCTCCAGCGAAAGGGCATCTTCTAGTCATGGAGATTTTCAGGGCCTAAAGAATTCATCTGCGCTCATTCCATGAAGGGTACAGCAGCACCCGGGCACAGGCTGTTCCGAGCGAGACGATAGAGTTCTGATAGACTGAGGCGTGCTGAAGATGAAGCCGAATCTCTGCAGTCTAATGGGCCCAGCGAGGCAGTAAATTTCACAGCAACTTGACACATTAATATAGAAGTACAGTCTGTTATATCAAAGGGAGATGGTCTTAGTCCTTAAGGGGGAACCAGCAATCCAAAAATGAAGTGTGTGCTGGCAACGGGTGAAAAATGTAGTTAACTCTGAGTATTGAACAGAGCAAGTTCTGCCAGCTTCTCTCTGACAAACTCCGTTCCAGGAAGCCTTTCCTGCTGCTCAGTGCCTGCATTTCCTGGGCTTGGCTTCCAAGGGCAAGATCCTTTCTTGGAAATAGGATCGAAAACAAATTGACAACGAAGGGTTTGATTTTGGGGGGAGTCTGAAATATAAAACTTCTGGCCAAGATTTTCAAATGTGGCCCGTAGTCTTGAATACTTCAGTTATTGGGTGTCCAATCTGAGATTGCTTAAAAGGGACTGCCTGCCAGACAATGCACAGCACCTAAAATTGTTGGTCACACCTGAAAATATTTGCCACTAGCTTTTCCTTTGATGGTCTCTGCAAATTTGTCTCTCCCCACAATACAAAGAGTATAGGTCCCGCAGGCATGATGCCAACAAAAGCAAATGAGACTATTTCATCTGTACTGGAAGATGCATGCTCCGAGGATTGTGTCTTTCCCTCAGCATCTTCCTGAACACTACTAAACGTGGCTCTACTGGAGCTTTGTATAGCAGCCTCTGCCCTCTGAGCTAAAAGCCAGCTGGCTCTCAGCCCATGCTGTAGAGGTCTCTTCTTCTTAGCTGTTGCTGTGATCTAGATGCCACTGCATAGGACAGCAAACCATATTCGGTGTGTGGGTTACACAAACCCACTTAGGCACTAACAGCTCTTCAAAGAAACCTTTTCATCCTCTCCCGTCCCGGAAAATATTGTAAGTGCTGGAAACGGAATGGACTCAAACTGCAATTTCCATACCACGCTCTCTGGAGCACACTTAAAAGAGGGATTAACCCCAATCAGAACATTGCATTCGAGTCCTTGTACAACACTGTGTGGCTCGATATGCATGGACATTGAGGTCACAAGTGGGGGTCAAACAGAACGGTTACTTACCTCGTAACTGTTGCTCTTTGAGATGTGTTGCTCATGTCCATTCCAATTAGGTGTGCATGCGCCGTCGGAAGTTTTTCCCTCGGCAGTACCCTTAGGGCCAGCAGGGGAGCCCCCTGGAGTGGCGCCCCCTGGAGTGGCACCGGTATATTGGCCCATATATACCCCTGCTGACCCCCTCACTCAGTTCCTTCTTTCCGGAACACTCCGGCGAGAGGTTGGTGGGTGGGGATTTGGAATGAACATGAGCAACACATCTCGAAGAACAACAGCTACGAGGTAAGTAACCGTTCTTTCTTCTTCGAGTGATTGCTCATGTGCATTCCAATTAGGTGACTCCAAAGCAGAACCTATGGAGGAGGGCCAGGTGCTGAAGCTAACGAGAAGTGGAGAACCACCCTACCCAGGGTGGCGTCCTTTCTGGGTTGATGCGTTAGCGCATACTGACTGGCAAAGGAGGACCACGTGGCGGCTCTGCAGATGTCCAGGATGGGAACCTGCGCCACGAAAGCGGTGGAGGCGGCCACAGCCCTCGTGGAGTGTGCTCTAAGGGGAGGGGCCAGCACCCCCGCCAGGGCGTAGCACTCCTTAACACATGCGGTAATCCAAGAGCAGATCCGCTGAGAGGACACGGGCTGACCCCTCACCCGTTCCGCAATGGCCACAAAAAGTTGTGGCGATTTTCGGAATGGTTTTGTCCTGTCTAAATAAAAGGCTAATGCCCTACACGCATCTAAAGTGTGTAAAGCCCGTTCTTTCCCAGACGCATGCGGCTGAGGGTAAAACACTGGCAAGAAGATATCTTGGGAGGTGTGGAAGGCAGACACCACCTTGGGCAAAAAAACCGGATGAGGGCGGAGCCTGACCTTATCTTTGAAAAACACCATGTAGAGGGGAGCCGAGGTGAGCGCCCTGAATTCGGATACCCGCCTGGCAGACGTAAGCGCTACCAAGAGGGACACCTTGTATGACAGGTACAGGAGGGAACATGTTGCTAACGGCTCAAACGGGGGCCCCATGAGCTTAGAAAGGACCAGGTTTAGGTCCCACTGGGGAATGGGTTGGTGGACATGTGGATAGAGCCTGGCCATGCCTTTCAAAAACCTGTTGACTATAGGGTTGGCCTTTCAAAAACCTGTTGACTATAGGGTTGGTGAACTAGGTTTTCCCCCTTCCCCGGGGTGGAAGGCCAAGATGGCCGCCAAATGAACCTTAATGGAGGAGGAAGAGAGGTCCTGGAGCCTGAGGTCCATCAGGTAATCGAGGATCGGGAGGCCCTTGCCTGCCTTGGGTGCACCCCCTTCTGGAAAGCCCAAATGTAGAACCGCTTCCATTTGGTGAGATATGTGGCCCTGGTGGAGGGTTTCCTGCTACCCAGCAGGACTTCCTGAACCCGCTCTGAGCACTAAGCTCAGCACAGTGATTGCAGATCTGGGTGGCGGAGCCTGCCCGAGTCCTGAGATATCAGGTCCGGGACCAGCAGGAGGGCCATGGGTCTCTCACAAAACAGGCTGAGGAGGGTGGAGAATCAGTGCTGTCTGGGCCATGCAGGGGCGATTAGTATCAGGAACGCCCCTCACGCTCAGGAGGACCCTGTGAATGAGTGGGAATGGCGTGAAGGCAAACAGTAGGCCCTCTGGCCATGGGAAAAGGACAGCGTCTCCTAGGGAACCCCTCCTCTGTCCCATGAGGGAGCAGTGCCTTGGGTACTTCTCGTGCTCTGTGGCGAATAGGGCTAGATGGGGAAACCCCCATGCACAGAAAATAGAGTGGGCCACATCCCACCTTAGGGACCATTCATGACCCGCAAAAGACCTGCTCAGCCTGTCCGCAAGGGTATTTTGGGAGCCCGGGAGGTACGAGGCCATCGGGTGGATTTCTGCCCCGATGCAGAGGTCCCAAAGGTGGATCGCCTCCGAGCACAGGTGAGAGGAACATGCCCTGCCCTGCTTATTTATATACGCCACCGCTGTCGTGTTGTCTGACAGTATAAGGACAGACTTGCCCTTGAGATGGGGAAGGAAAACTGCACAGGCTAGGCAGACTGCTCGGAGCTCCCTGATGTTGATATGCAGGGAGATCTCGCCCGCAGACCACATACCTTGTGTGCGCAGGTCCCCCAGGTGGGCTCCCAGCGGGTGTCCAACGCGTCTGTGACAAGGCGGATGGAAGGCACTGGTCTGGAGAACAGAATCCCCGCGTAGACCAATGTCTGGTGGGTCCAACGCAAAGAGGACAGGGGCTGGAATCGTCACCACCCTGTCCCATGAGTGGGCGACCGGATTGTGGACTCGCGAAAGCCACATCTGTAATGGGCACAGACGCAGTCTGGCGTGCTGCACTACAGATGTGCAGGCGGCCATGAGGCCCAGGAGATGCATGCAGGTCCGGGCGGTAGTCACTGGAAAGTTCTGGAGCACCCTGACCACCATCTCTATTGTGAGGAATCTGGAGTTGGGTAGAGAGGCTCTCGCCGATGAAGAATCCAGAGTGGCACCCACAACTCTATTACCGGGGTGTGAGTTAGGGTTGATTTGTCCAGGTTTAGAAGAAGACCTAAGTCTTTGAAGAGCCTGCAGCCTATGGTGACGTGGGCTCTCAGGAGCCAGTCATCGAGATTGGGAAACATCTGAACGCCCCTTCTCCTGAGGGCGGTGGCCACCACCACCATGCATTTGGTGAAGGCTCGAGGGGCCGTTGAGGGGCCAAAGGAGAGGGCCGTGAATTGGTAGTGGTCCAGGCCCACAGTAAAACGAAGGAACTGCCGGTGGTGGGAGGCAATTGAGATGTGAAAATAAGCATCTTTTAAGTTGAGGGCAGCATACCAGTCTCCGGGGGGCTACGGAGGGAATGATGGACGCCAGCATCATCATTTTGAATTTTGCTTTGGCAATGAAGGAACTGAGGGTTCTGAGGTCTAGGATGGGACGGAAGTCCCCTTTGGCCTTTGGGACCAGAAAGTAGTAGGAATAGAACCCCCTGTCCCGAAACTCGGGGGGAACGCGCTCTACTGCCCCTAAAGTAAGGAGATGTTGGACCTCCTCTTGAAGCAGAGGCTCGTGAGAGGGGTCCCTGAAAAGGCATGGTGTAGGGTGTTGGGGAGGAGGGGGCGAGTGGAAAGGGATTACGTAACCCCTTTCTACTATCTCCAGCACCCATCAGTCCGACATAACAGACCGCCAGGCTTGGAGGAAGTGGGATAAATGGTCCCGGAAACTTAGTGTGGAGACTGGTAAAATGCCCTCAGGGGTCCCATCAAAACCCCTGATGGGGGCTTGAGGGTTTTTTTTTGGGGGGGGGGGGCTGGTTGTTGCGTGGAGCCGGGCAGTTGGCACCTGTTGTTCCTGCCATTATCACTCCTGCTCCTACAAAGGGAGAAGTCAGGACGTGGGGCCTGAGGGGCGCTCTAGAAACATTCCTATTTGCAAAAGTGTGCCTCTGGGTAGCAGGAGTGTGCAAGCCCAAGGATTTTAGGGTATCCTTGAGGCTATGGAGCCTCTGACCGGTCTGCTCAGTGAAGATTGCAGGGCCATCAAACGAGAGGTCTTGGAGGGTGTTTTGGAGCTCTGAGGGAACCCAAGAACCCTGGAGCCAGGAACTACGGTGTAGGACCACACCTGTGGCCATCACCCAGACAGCGGCATCCGCCACGTTGAGAGCCGCCTGGAGTGCTGCTCTGGAGCTCTCTCTCCCCTCCTCGTGGAGAGCCTTAAACTCGTAGCGGGAGTCCCTGGGGAGCAGGTCCGTGAAATTGTCCATGGACGCCCAGGTATTATAGGCATCGCGTGACAAGAGGACCTGCTGATTGGCAATGCGGTACTGGATACCCCCAGATGCGTAGACTTTCCTGCCTAGCAGGTCAGTCTTTTTTGGCCTCTCTGTTCTTAGGGGTGGCAGCGGGCTGGCCTTGTCTTTCCCTGCGGTTGACGGTTTGTACCACGAGGGAGCCCGGGGGAGGGTGAGAAAACATGTACTCATTGCCACTTGGGGAACAAAGTACCTCCTTTCGGCTCACTTATCAGTCGGGGAGATAGATGCAGGGGTTTGCCACAAGGCCTTAGAAATGTTGGCTACAGTTTTATTAACCGGAAGAGCCACTCTGGAGGGGGGCATTGGAGTGTAGGACGTCTACCGTAGGGTCCAAGTCTTCACACACCTTCTCCGCCTGGACCCCCAGACTTTGGGCCAGGCTGTGGAGAAGGTCCTAGTGGGCCCTAGCGTCCTTGGAGGGCATGGGTGGTGCAGAATCGCCTAAAGGCCTCGTCCGGAGAAAAGGAAGATGATCCCTTCTGGACCACTCCTACAGGGGCGTCCATGTGCGGTGGATCGTGGGCCTGAGGAGACGGAACCCGGCCTGGATGTAACTACGTCCTGGCTTTGGTGGTACACCTAGAGTGTCCAGAACGGCCACTGGCCCGGAGGTTGTGGGGGCCACGTTTGCTGCAACATCAGCACCGGAACTGGCTGTACCCACTGTTGTTGGCATAGGTGAGGAGGGCTGCGGTGCCGGGAACGGTGATGGGAGTGGTGCCACGAATGGGACCAGGAACCCCTTGAGGACCAGGTGGACTCCACCTCGGAGGCAGATGAATACTCAGAGGCGGACCAAAGTAGAACTGACGCGGGTGCCAATGAAGCTATTGCATGTCTAGCCGTGGATTCCAGCTTGCCGTGGTGCCGAGGCGGAGGCGGTGGCATGGCGGTGTGGGCATCCTGTGCAGAGGTAGGTGCTGGGCCCCCCTGGACCGATAGCAGTGCCGAATGGTGGTGCCGCGCCAAGTCCGGTGCCATGTCCTGGGGTGGCAGCGAGAGTAAGGGCATCTCGGTGGCAGGTGCCACGTGCGGTGCTGCCGGGGTTGGTAGGGGTGGGCGGTGGCCTCCAGCCTCCTGCACTGGACCTTCAGATGCCCTGGAAGCGGGCTGGTGCCAATTTTCCCCATGCCGCCTGGAGTGTGTCAGGGTGGGAGGAGGAGAGAGAGAGGAGTCAATGAGGACCCTCGCTGCCTCAAAGGCCTCCAGCGTGGAGGGCTCAGGGAAGTCCTCCATGGGACTGATCTCCCTGCGCTGGGAGGAAGGTCGGCCGATCTGGAAGGCCCGGGCTCCGGACTCGTTGGCGCCACATGTCCCACTGGAGGGCGCATGTCTGGACGGGGACCAGCCCGTTAGGTCTCCTCTTTTTCTGAGGTGCTGGACACTGGGACTGATGCAGGGGCCTCTGCGGTGCTGGAGAGGCGCGGTGTGCAGAACTGTCCCGCACCGACGCCGGCGCGCTTTGAGGCCAGTGCTGAGTCCAACACTGGTGCCGGCCTGACAGCTGCCTCCACTAGCTGGATTTTGAGGCGCGATTCCCTCTCAAGCTCAGTAGAGAGTTTGAAGGCCTTACAAAGACTCTTTCGACATGACGAATAGGGATTGCCACAGGGCGTAGGCCTGTGACACTTTTTGCAGGGCGTAAAGCCTTGCGGACCGGGCGTGCATGGCACGCTGTGGCAGGGAGTAACTAAAGAGAAAATAATAAAAAAGTCTTTACCGTAATTTGTAGCTACTTAGCTGGAGACTAATTGAAAGAATGAGAAGAACAATGCAGAAGACAACGATCGCTGTAAAGAGCTGAGGGTTGTTCCGACGACTCGCGGCGGTAAGAAGGGACTGAGTGGGTGAGGGGGCCAGCAGGGGTATATATGCACGGGTATACCAGCGCCACTCCAGGGGGCTCCCCTGCTGGCCCTAAGGGTACTGCTGAGGGAAAAACTTCCAAAGGCTGCGCGTACACACCTAATTGGAATGCACATGAGCAATCACTCGAAGAAGAACCAGGACTTTCCTGCCCTAAAAGACAGCCTTCCCACAGTGTGACAAAAAAAACCTGATTAGGAATATGGAGCAACTTCCATATGGGTATGTCTACACTACAAAGTTAATTCGAACTAACGGACGTTAGTTCGAATTAACTTTGATAGGCGCTACACTAGCGCTCCGCTAGTTCGAACTTAATTCGAACTAGCGGAGCGCTTAGTTCGAACTAGGTAAACCTCATTGTACGAGGACTAAGCCTAATTCGAACTTACTACTTCGAATTAAGGGCTGTGTAGCCCCTTAATTCGAACTAGTGGGAGGCTAGCCCTCCCCAGCTTTCCCTGGTGGCCACTCTGGCCAACACCAGGGAAGCTCGTATGCCCCCCTCCCAGCCCCGGACCCCTTAAAGGGGCACGGGCTGGCTACGATGCCCGTGCCAGGTGCAAGCCTGCCAGCACCCAGATAGCAGACCCTGCACCTGGCATGGCTCGAGCCAGCCACCCGATGCCCCCCAGCCCTCCCCCTCTTCCCGGGACCAGGCTGGCGGCTCCCGGGAGCTTGCCTGGGACCGCAAAAGGCGGGCACCCGCCTGGTCCAGTGCAGACATCGTGGACCTCGTCCACGACCTCCGCACTAGGCACAGGAAAGCGGCCGTCTAGGGCAGGAGAGCTGCCAGCCTGGCCACCCAGGAGCAGGTGTGCATGAAAATCAAGGTGGTCCACTGAGACCCCCGACCCTGAGCCCTGAGCTTAGAATGGCCGTACTGGGTCAGACCAAAGGTCCATCTAGCCCAGTAGCCTGTCTGCCGACAGCGGCCAACCCTAGGGACCCTGGAGGGGATGGACCAAAGTCAGTGACCAAGCCATTTGTCTCATGCCATCCCTCTCCAGCCTTCCACAAACTTCGGGCAGGGACACCACTCCTACCCCCTGGCTAATACCACTCCATGGACCCAACCTCCATGACTTGATCTCACTTCTCTTTAAACTCTGTTATAATTCTAGCCTTCACAGCTTCCTGCAGCAAGGAGTTTCACAGGTTGACTATTTGCTTTGTGAAGAAGAACTTTCTGTTATTAGTTTGAAGCCTGCTACCCATTCCTTTCCTTTGGTGTCCTCTAGTCCTTCTATTATGGGAACTAATGAAGAACTTTTCTGTATGCACCCTCTCCACTCCACTCATGCTTTTATAGACCTCTATCCTGTCCCCCCTCCGTCTCCTCTTTTCTAAGCTGAAAAGTCCCAGTCTCTTTAGCCTCTCTTCATATGGGACCTGTTCCAAACCCCTCATCATTTTAGTTGCCCTCCCCTCTCCCACCCTCTCTCTTCCCCTCTCCCACCTCCTTTTCCCAGTCTCCCCCAGTTTTGTCCAATAAAGACAGATTCTATTTTTGAACACAATTGTACTTTATTTTGTACATCAGGAAGGGGGGCTAGGGAAGGGTAAGTGGAAGGAGGTGAGGGAGGAATGGGGTACGAGCCCCCGATGGGGAGGACTGGGCTGGCTCTGCGGGCTTCTGGGGGTGGAACCTCTCCTGCAGCCCCCCAATTGCCCCCTCTCCCCAGATGGCAGCCTGCGGCAAGTGCAGCCGGTCTGATGGCCGAGTGCTGTGATGTGCCCAGTGTGGGTACTCTGGGCACTCCAAGCCAGGACTGTTTTGCAAGCGGGGCACCCCTGAGAACTGTCTGTCCGGGGTGGGGGTCGGGTCCCTTTAAGCACAGCCCTCAGCTAGCCTGAGACAGCAGCTCCACGCTCTAAGTCCTCATCTGATGCCCTGCCGGCACTGCTTCCGGCCATCCTTAATCCTGGTTCAGGGTCCACTCTGTGTGGACATGCTAGTTCGAATTAGCAAAACGCTAATTCGAACTAGTTTTTTAGTCTGGATGCGTTAGTTCGAATTAGCTTAGTTCGAATTAACTAATTCAAACTAAGTTAGTTCGAATTAGCGCTGTAGTGTAGACATACCCTATGAGAATAACAACACTGGGACTTTTCAGCTTGGAAAAGAGATGACTCAGGGGGCTAAAATATTGGTCTATAAAATTATGACTGGTGTAGAGAAAGCAAATAAGAAAGTGTTACTTACTCCTTCCCATAACACAAGAACTAGGGGTCACCAAATGAAATTAATCAGCAGCAGGTTTATAACAAACAAAAGGAAGCACCTCTTCACACAACAAAAAGTCAACCTGTGGAACTCCTTGCCAGAGGATGTTGTGAAGGCCAATTATAACAGGATTTCAAAAAAGCTAGAGAAATTAATGGAAAAATTAATGGACAGTTATTAGCCAGGATGAGCAGGGGTGGTGTCCCTTGCTTTTGTTTCCTAGAAGCCAGGAATGGGCAATAGGGGAGGGATCACTGGATAGTTACCTGCTCTGTCCATTCTCTGAAGCTCCTGGCATTGGCCACTGTCAGAAAACAGGATCCTGGGATAGAAGGCCTTTTGGTCTGACCCAGAAAGGTTGTTCTTTTGAATGAAAAAGGTGACTCTGTTAACTGGGATGAGAGTCAGTGTACCTCTTCTACCTGCACTAAAGACAGAAAAACAATCTCAGGAAAGCATGCATCTAAGTAGGTGTTTTGCATAACCTTTTCTTGTAAGGGCCTGTGATGATTTCCTCCTTAGCCTGGAAAACAATACTCTCCAGAAGCAATTTTGCTTTTTGATCACAGATTTTGCTGTAATTCCCTTCTCCTTCATCCTTTCTCTGTGTCGGTAATTGCACAAGCACAAAAACGGATGTTTCTTAAGAAAACAACCCCTCCCACTTGTTGTTCCCCAACTGGGAATTATATAATCTTTTTTTTTTGTGATACCATCATCATTTCCACAGCAGCCAATTGTGATGCATTAAGGTGGCCAACAAGGCAGCAGGGGAAAAAAGGCTCGGAGAGGAGCAGAGATCCTGTTTCTAAGGTGAGTGTCCTTAATAATGTAACGGAGAGAGCAAAAGTAGAGAAAATGTATTTTATAGAGACAGAGAGGTTTGGAAACAGAATCAGTCACATTATTCATGAAGCAAGAGAGAAGCTGCATTCTAGCTTCCTTTCCTTGCTCTTCCTATCAGTTTTCTATCAGTTCGTAGCCAATGTTCCTTGTAAGCTGTGTGCTTGTGCCACCAACTCAAGAGAGATTCTAATGCTGCCTAGATGATTAGCAAAGTGCTCACAGCTAGGTCTGTGTTTCTCCTGGTGGTGCACATTCACAAATGCCTCGGTGCACATCACAACATTTATTCCACATGTGGATAGAAAAGATGAGAGGGAATGTTGTTTGTAACGCTGTGCTCTATACTTCAGGCCAACTATAATCCCCTGAGATACAGAAAAATGCAACAGAATACTGTTCAGACATCGACAGATACACGTGTTCCCTGTGCAGATTAATGTAATCACAGGAGTTCAGGAAAACAGAGAGCTGGACAAATGGACATGAAGGGTTCCTTCCAGGCTTTTGGCAACAGCCTGGGGCAGGGATAGCATCCCAACCCACTCCAGAGGGAATTCTGAGAGTCCTTGAGTCTAAGTGAGGTGCAAGGGTCCAAAATTTTAGCTGGTGGAAATGAACACAGCTCCACTCAAGGCAATGGATTTGCATCAACTGACATCATCAGATGTTTTGGTGGAAAACTGTGGGTGGTGGTCAGTGTTCCCTCTACTCTTTTCCATCCACGTGCAGATTTTTCCATGCATAGGTGGAATAATTTGTATGTGCACCAAGTCATGTGCCAATGTGCACCACGAGGAGAAACACAAACCTAAGTATAGGCACTACGATAATTAGCTGGGCAGCACTGGAATTTCTCCTAAGCAGCCGCATACGTATGTGCCCAGCTTACAGCGGACACTTGTGGTGGTATATTGGCTACTTCAGGGAGTGCCACTATAAGATCTTCTCCATAGCTAGCCAGCTCTTCTGCTAGAGACTGGGGATATGGCCCTGCTTTCTGTCATAAGAACATAAGAACGGCCACACTGGGTCAGCCCAAAGGTCCATCTAGCCCAGTATCCTGTCTACCAACAGTGGTCAGCACCAGGTGCCCCAGAGAGGGTGGACCGAAGACAATGATCAAGAAATTTGTCTCCTGCCATCCCTCTCCAGCCTCTGACACACAGAGGCCAAGGACACCTGTCTGCCAACACGTGTAGGGCTGCGACAGTGTAGGACTGTAACAGTGGCAAAAACAGGAGGTGGAGCACCTTTGCAGGGATCAGATGCAATACGGTCTTTGCTAATGAGGGCTAAATGCAGCTTGAGAAAGAAAGAAAGAAAGAAAGAAAGAAAGAAAGAAAGAAAGAAAGAAAGAAAGAAAGAAAGAAAGAAAGAAAGAAAGAAAGAATAACAGACCGTGTTTCATTTCTTTTTTTAGCTCTATTTCAATGGCATAGTGTGGCATAGTGCCAACTTGTGGACACCACATGCATCTAACAGGAAGTGCAGAGGCAAGTAGAAATGGGCTAGAGCGAGACAGGGAGACAGAGAGTGAGCAGCTAAATCTAGTTTCATCCGTTATATTCTTGATATATTAGTTTAATAAAAGTCATTCACTCAAAGCTGAGGCTCCTGGCTTCCTCACCAGGGAATGAATATGGCCCAATATATTCATATAGAATTGAACAAATACTGCTAAACATGTCCTGCTCCTGCAAACACCCACATCAATTGTTGATGACTCTTCTTGTGAGCTTTTTGTGACCCCTTTATGGCCGGATCCAAAGCTTAAAAAGGAATCAATGGAAAACTCCCACAGGGAGGGCTTAACTCAAAATAAGCTATGCAAATTGAGAACGTCAATTGCATCGCTTATTTCAAAACTGGGAGCATCTACACAGCACTTAGTCTGAAATAGCGCACTCATCCTCCGACTTCCCTTACTCCTCGTACAATCAGGGTTCCAGGATTGGAGTAAGAAGTCCTTCAGCTTGACAGTATTTCGACATTATTTCAAAATAACTGCCTGCTGTGTAGACATGGACTAAATTATGTCAAAATAACACTAGTTATTTTGAAATTATGCTGCTGTGTAGATGAACCCATATACAGATGCCTATAGCACCACGTGAAGGCATAGGTTCAGTGTTGACACAGCCAGGAAAGGGACAGCTTATGTAAGTCAGTTCTGGGCCCCCAATTACAGGAAGGATGTGGATGCACTGGAGGGGGTCCAGTGGAGGACAACCAAAATGATTAGGGGGCTGGAGCATATGACCTACGAGGAGAGGCTGAGGGAGTTGGGTCTATTTAGTCTGCAGAAGAGAAGAGTGATGGGGGATTTGATAGCAGCCTTCGACTTCCTGAAGGGAGGTTCCAAAGAGGCTGGAGAGAGGCTGTTCTCAGTGGTGACGAATGGCAGAACAAGGAGCAATGGGCTCAAGTTGTGGTGGGAGAGGTCCAGGTTGGATATTAGAAAAAACTATTTCACTAGGAGGGTGGTGAAGCACTGGAATGGGTTCCTTAGGGAAGTAGTGGAGTCTCCATCCCTAGAGGTTTTTAAGTCTCTGCTTGACAAAGCCCTGGCTGGGTTAATTTAATTGGAATTCGGCCTGCCTTGGACAGGGGGCTGGACTTGATGGCCTTCGAAGGTCTCTTCCAGCTCTTTGATTCTATAAGTCACCCACAACATGTCCAGCAAATAATATAGGGTATGTCTACACTACCCTCCTAATTCGAACTAGGAGGGTAATGTAGGCATACCACACTTGCAAATGAAGCCCGGGATTTGAATTTCCTGAGCTTCATTTGCATAAGCCGGGCGCCGCCATTTTTAAATCCCGGCTCGTTCGAACTACTGTTACTCCTCATGGAATGATTACAGCTGGTTACTACAGTTTGTATTGCGTGAGAACATCTAAAAGCACCAAAGGAGAGCTAGGCCCTTTTGTGCTAGGTGCTGTACATGTGCGTTGTCAGACAGTCCCTGCCCCAAAGAGTCTGCAGCCTAACTAGACAAGCCAAAGAGCGGAAGGGCAAACAGAGAGGTGCGGTGACTCACTAAAAGTCATGTAGCTGTGAGACCTAGACTGTGTCGCTTCTCCTCATGCCCGCTCCAATGTTCAGTGCTGTCTATCAAATACTCACACATTCTTCTGCTCACCACCCACCCACGCTCTGGAAAACTGACACTAAACAGAAGTGTGAAACAAATCCTTCCATTACAGCCCAGGAAATTGAAATCTCCTGGCAGATATTCCACCAGCAGAAAAGAAAAGCTAAATTAGTCTAGTAAATTATTCATAGTGAATTATTCGCTGAGCTCTAATATTTATATATCACCTTTCATCTCAAGGCATTCTACTTACTGATATTCTACACAGATTATCTGCAGGTTATGCTTTGGGATTCGTACTGACCACGGATGGGCAGAACCACGTTCTTATATCGCAACTGAAATAAAGCACTTTCAGCGACGCAGATGCCTGTAACACGGTATGAAGGCATAGGCTTAGTGTCAACCCACCCAGTAAAGGCACAGCCTATGTAAGTCACCCACAACACCTCCAGCTGATCATACATAGGGTCTTCAGGGTGTCATGTGGAGCCCTGAACAAAACATGGAAGAAGAAGGGGCCAGAGCCAGGCCACAATGAAGTTCCCGAGAGGAATATTCACGCTAGGACTTCCCTACCTAGGAATGTGCTTTGGAACCCATCCAGGTACTTACAAAGTCCCCTAACACTACAGCATCCAAGCCCTTCGCAATCACC